>NC_041400.2:19377296-20062296 GCF_900747795.2 Erpetoichthys calabaricus | reverse complement strand
TAGGGTACAATCAGAGAAAATGTATCCATTTAAAATTAAATCTACAACACAATAAAGCGTGCAGAACGGGAAAGGGTTTGAATACTTTTGGAATGCACTGTATACTGTGTATCAAGTATTAAGCAACAATAAGCCTGCTTATTGCACCCGTGACTCACAGCGCACTTTCACAAGCACCCACCCACCCACACACACTCATACTCGGCCTAACTCTGACAACTTTAAATGGACCCAGGATAAGCCTGAGCCTGGCGGTGTATGTGCTGTTGGGCTCTGTGAGAGAGTGCACCTGATCCAAGGCTGGTTTGTTCTTTGTGTTGCCGGAAAAGGCTTTAGTCTGCACTGTGAGCTTAGATTTGGTAAAACCAGTTTGTGAATACATGAGAAGATTTAGCTAATTAAGCTCATTTGAACGAGGGATGAAAATTGGTTTACTTGAAAGAACAAAACCCATGTGGACATGGAGAGAATGTGGATAGCCCATCATATAAAACAACCACCAGACTGGGAGTGGTGGCTCTGTGGCTAAGGATCTGCACTTGTATCTGGAAGGCTGCTGGTTCAAATCCTGTTACTGCCTGAGGGGATCCAACTCTGTGGGGCCCTTGAGCAAAGTCCTTAACCTGCAAATTGCCCTGGGGGGGGGGGGGGGGGGGGGGGGCTGTATAATTGCTGACCTTGTGGTATGACCCCCAAAGGTCATGCGGAAAGACAATTTCCCCTTGGAGATTAACAAAGTATATCAAATTAAAAAGATAAAAATAATGGTCAACACAGTTGTAAGGCATCAACGTTTCCTACTTTAACAAAGTACTATTCATTTTAGAGTTTATTTGAGATAATAAATTCTGTTTTTTTGCTGATTCATTTATTATTTTCTTATTTCTATTTGTCTGTTTTATTTCATTCTGTCTGTTACCTGTTATTAGATGCAACTGAGAAGGCAAATTTCATGTTTTCTTGTGTAAACATGACTAAATAAAGAAACCTAAACCTAAACCTAAATCTAAACCTAATTATCCAAAGTAACATACAGAAGACAATACAGTTGTCCATGTGACTCACTCTCAGGTCACACAGGGAGTCTGTGCTATAGGCTGACCTTGTCATTTAGAGTAAAACCATTTAGGGGGTCACACTGTCTGCCCCAGGCAGGCTCTAATCATTCTTTTATTTTTGTTGTTGACATGAATCCAGATCTGGCCACCTCTGGGTTTTTCTACTGACAGTTTACACTTCAGGGCCATTGTAGGATGGCGATGCAGAAGAACAGAATGTACTATAATGCTCCACTTATTTTACTGAACTAATATATGGAATATATATAGAAGCTTCATACATATGGATCCGCTAACTCCATTATCTTTCTGCTGCATACATTCGCGTGCATCAACCAATTCTAACTGTAAGACTGGAAATCCCACATTAACAATCGGCAACGGCTGATAAATCAATCCTTATTCTATTTCTCTTACCCTCTGCTCAGTTTTAAGGCACATCTTTTATAATCCCTGGCTTCTTCTCAAATTAATATATGATTGCTCTTTTAAAAGGCAACTTTTTCTCTTATTTAAAAATGTTCTTTCTTTTCTCTTCTCCATCACATTTGACTAATCCTTTTCTTCGTGCCATCTGCTGTTAGCCCTTTTATGCCCAGGACTGCGTTGGTATATGCACTGTATTAGTCCTTTCATTTATTACCTGTAGAGTTTCCCCATTTTCTTTTTTGCCCTTTAAGGCTGTCTTCTTTACTGCATGGCGTACACTTTTATCTTGCTAGCTCTAAGTCCTCTAATTTCCTCTCTTATTCGTGTATACTTTACTGAAACATAAATGAGCTATGCACATCCGTGTTACCAATCTTTTCAACTGCTTTGTACTTTCTCTGCTTTAAAGACTCATTTCCTTTGGGTGAAAGCTTTCTTCACAAATGAGATTCCCAGGCTAATCTTCACATTGGACGTAATCTGCAATCACTGTGCCTACAGTAAATATCTAAGCTTGGTCACCTGCTCCACTCTGTGCCTTTTTTATCAATCATTCATAGTTTTTGACTCGCTCCTGCTGCATCATAATGACTGCTTGTTTCCTCTGTGCAGTGTCCTGATTTATCGGTAATGACACTCTTTCTGGTTTGGAGTATTTTCCTAACTATTTCACATTCTGTATACTGTTTGTCATTATTATTGTCTTTTTTTACCGTGTTCCTTATGTAAATTGCAGGTAAGCCATACATTACCTTTGATATTTTCCCTTGGTGCCTCATCAGTACATCCTGTGCATGGTTACTATAATCTGCTCAGTTACAAAATCCTGTTATTGATTTATGTTGTTTGTTTTCCATCTTTTGCGCGTGTTTTCTGTTTTCCTCTCTGTACCATTCTTGATCCTCAGACTAAATATATTAATGATTATTACTATTTATGAGCTTTAAATGCATCGCACACACATACAGTATGCACTGTATATACTGTATAAAGATACTGTGACCTTTAAAGGATGTCACATAGAAACAAAACCCAGACATAACCACAGAGACATACTGTAAGTCCCGGGTTCAAATGGCAGATTCCGACCTGACTTGGCAGGAAAGCAGATTTTCTTCAGGTTTCAACAGAAACCCAGACAAAAGGCAAAAATCACAGTCAAAATTAAGGCAAGAAGTCGAAAGTCCAGGCAAGACATGAAAATACGAGAATTCAACGAGAATACAATAAAGGTGCAGAAGGATTTATTCATGAATCAGATGACCTTTTATCCTGTCTGCTGATGACCTTAAGGTCACGACCCCAGAGACCACACCCCTAGAAACATGACCCCAACAACAGCTTCTATAATAGGAAAAGACTACAAGACATGAAAATTTAGTCCTGATCACAAATAATTACCTTGACAAAAGTTTCTTTGACACAAGCACCTGCAAAATACACACTCGTCTCTTCTTCTCTTTTCTTCCAGTTCTCCCAAGCAATCTTTGATTGTCCTCCACACAAGTAACTCCAACTTGTCTAGGTAAAGCAGGGAGGCTTCTTTTATGGCTGACCCAGGTAGTTTATTCTGGCCCCCCAACTAGGTAAAGATCTTCAGTCCATTCCAGCCAGGACAATTGGCCTTCTCTTTTTATTCTTGTTCATCCAATAGGTTGGTCTTCCAGCCAAATAAGAAGCCTCAATTCATCCTAGCAGGGATGCCCGCCCATGCTTAGCATCCACCACAATATATCTCTATATTTGTACAAAGTATAGATAGATAGATAGATAGATAGATAGATAGATAGATAGATAGATAGATAGATAGATAGATAGATAGATAGATAGATAGATAGATAGATAGATAGATAGATAGATAGATAGATAGATAGATAGACCTTTCAGCTACAACATTAAAACGACTGACAGGTGAAGTGAATAACATTGAGTACCTTGTTACAATAGCACCTGTCAAGAGGTGGGATGTATTAGGCTGCTACCAAACAGTCAATTCCTGAGGCAATGTGCTGGAAGCAAAAAAAATGGACAAGCATAAGGATCTGAGTGACTTTCATTTGGGAAAATTGTAATGGCTGGAGGACTGGGTCAGAGCATCTCCAAAATGACAGGTCTTAAGGGGTGTTCCTAATATGCAGTGGTTAGTTCCTATCAAAAGTGGTCCAAGGAAGGACAACTAGTGATTGATGCACGCGAAGAACAAAGTCTAGCCAGTCTTGTCCAATATAACAGAAGAGCTACTACAGTACAAATTGCTAAAAAACTTAATTCTGGTCATGAGGGAAAAGTGTCAGAACTCACAGTGCTTGCTGCATATGGGGCTAAGCTGTCATAGACAGATCAGAGTGCCCATGCTGACCCCTGTCCACTGCTGAAAGTATCTGCAATGAGCACATGAGCATCATAACTGGAACACAGAAAAACAGAGGAATGTACCCTGGTCTGATGAATCAAATTTTCTTTTAGATCACGTGGACAACCAGGTGTGCAAAAATTGTTCAGGAATAGATTGAGAGACATGACAAAGAGTTCAAGATGTTGACTGGGCCTCCAAATTCCCCAGATCTCACTTCAATTGAGCATCTGTGAGATGTGCTGAAACAGCAAGTCCAATCCATGGAGGCCCCACCTCACAGCATAAAAGAACTTACAGGATTTGCTGCTAACGTCTTGGTGCCAGATATCACTGGACACCTTCAGAGTTCTTGAGAAGTCCATGCCTTGGTGGGTCAGAGCTGTTTTGGGAGCACAAAGGAGACCTTGATATCTCGTTGTGGTTACAATGTATCATTAAAATTTAGTAGGCAAAATCTAATAAGTTAAAATTGTCATTTGTCATCATCGCAAAAGAGGTGACAGTATCTTAATGGTTTTTGATGATGCCTTACATTCTAAAAGTCCAGCGTTCAAAGCCCAGCGTGAGTCACTGTCTGCATGAAGAGTGCATGGTCACCTTGTGTCTATGTAGGCGGTTTTCTGGGTACTCCAATCTCCTGCAAATATCTATGCAGTGCAAACATCTATGTTAGCTTACTTGCTACTGCTTTATTGGCCCTGTGGATCCTGTGATAGATTGGCACCCCATCCAGGGCTCGTTCCAAACCAAACTTGGGAACCACAGCAGTCTATCAGAGGGCACTTCCATGCATACACCTACACCATCTTACACTTAAAGTTAATTTATCAGGAAGACAATCCTTCAATTCGGTACTTGACGTCTGCTCACACAGATCCCTCTGAGATTCATTGAGTCAAAGTATAATGCACTGCTGAATAACAGCAACGTTCAAAGTGTGTGATTATGTGCACAATGTCAAGAATGACCAGAAATACACCCATTTATTAATTTCCAAACCTGTGTAATCCAATTACTGTATAGGGTCATGGAAGGCAGAGAAATCAAAAATCTCACGGTAACCAATCTCATACAGTATATACATGTAAATGCAAGGAAGCAATTGTCAAATCATAATTGCGCTAATTGCTTTTTGTCTCTGAGTGATATTTTCTGAAAAAGGCAATTTTAGTACAGGAAGAATATAGCAGTCTAAAGGTAAAGTCTACATATGGCTAGGATTTGCTGACTGTTGTGCTGGAAAGTGATGACATGTGTCATGCTGGTCAGACAGGCAAGTTAGAATTTCACTGTAATCAGTACATGTAGTGACAGACATTTTAAGCATAAACATCTTAAGATAAAATAGACAGAAAATCACTTACACCAGATATCTACAGATACTGCCTCCTATCTATCAATTTATCTGTTGTGGCTACTAGCGGGCGTCACATACCCCCAAACCTCAAACATAATTATACAGAATGCAGTCTCAAATTCCAAATTATCTCTTTATTTACATAAAATACCTTTTCATGGGTCTGACAAAAAGCAACACTCTTTCTTCTTTTCTTCTATGTTCAGTTCCATTCCTTTCATTTCCTTTATTTCTCCAGGCAAGCCTTGTCTGACCCCTCTCCAAACACTGCTCCAGGAATACTTCCAGTATCAAGGTGTAAGCACTAATAAAGTCAAACAGAAACGCCTTGAACGTAGGCACCGACCTCCCCAGCACCTCCCTCTGTCAGCACCCATGGTGCCCAGCAGGGCTGGCCTATGGGACTGCAACTCCCAGCATGCCCTGCAGGCACATAAATGGGCATACTGGCCCAGGATTGCTGCCACCCAGCATGTTGGTGGGGCATGTACTCATGGAAAATCCATCCACTACTACACCCCTGTGACTGCAATTCCCAGCATGCCCAAACAGCAGGACATAGTGGGTTTTGTCCAACAAAGCAGAGGGGGCTTTGGCCTAGAAACAAACAAAATCTACCTAGCAAAATGCAACATCATTTGAAAATTGATTGTTGGTTCTGGAGGGAGTGTGCTATCAGAAAGAAGCAGCCAAGTACACCAAAGCTATTTCTCAACTCAAGTAAGTGTTATGGATGAAATGGGAGGGCTTTGAGAGGAGAATTACCTGGAAGGATCTGTAGACCATGAATTTAAATAGGACACACTTTATCATCAGAACTACCTATGATGTTCCGCCATCACCCACAAATTTAGCTAGGAGAGGATATGACCTGTCCCTTCTTCTCAGTTCATGCTACCTTCCAGCATATCTTTGTGAATTATAACACCAGCTTAATACAAGGAAGACATACTTGGCAACAAAATCAAGTGCTGAGATGTCTGGCAGCTGAACCTGAAGACAAGATAAGGACTGCCATGCCTCTCAATACGTAGATAACCATCTCATGCTGAACACTTTTCATTCGGGAAGGAGAAAAATGGATGACTCATTCCTCAACAAGTAATCCAGGTTCAGTGAACAGGGACTGGAGTAGGCTTTTTGAACTGGGGCAGAGATGTACCTTTCTAGAAGAAATTCCCAGTATGAACGTGAGACCAGAAATGTTTGGGCCACCTGTCAGCAGACTGTCTTCATCATTGACCTTACAGTCCCTTGAGAGGATGCTGTGGATGAGACTCATGAATGAGAGATCCAGTGATATATTAGTCTTGCAGCAGAGTTCAAAGAGAGAAGCTTGAAAGTAAGGGTGCACCCAGCTGAAGCTGGTTGTAGAACATTTGTTGCATGATGAATCTTCTGAAGGAGGTAGAAGACACAGGACAGGCCCTTGGAAGGGCAATTAAATCACTCTCTGACACAGCCGAAATGAGCAGCCACTGGATGTGGTTAAAGAAAAGGATACCAGCTGGGCTCCCACATGACCATAAAAAGAGATCGACCAATCGGCTGTGAGAAACACAACCGGGTCTGATCAGACTATGGTGGGCCTGGCTTGGAAAAGGGTGTCTTGTGTTTAAAAGACCAAAATGTTCAGTAATGCCTAGATACACAATTAAGGATGTGTCCCAAAACAAGCAACTTCCTAAAATGGATAACATAAAGGAAAATCAACCCCACTCTAGGATCAAGGAAACTCTAAAACCTCAGGGATTGTAACACCCAATCATATAAATCAATCAATATTATCTATCTATCTCAGGAGCACAGTGGCCTCAATAATTGTGAAATGGAAGAAGTTTAGAATCACTCTAAAGGGCTCTTTCTAGGGTTGGCCTTTTAGATAGATAGATAGATAGATAGATAGATAGATAGATAGATAGATAGATAGATAGATAGATAGATAGATAGATAGATAGATAGATAGATAGATAGATAGATAGATACTTTATTAATCCCGATGGGAAATTCACATTCTTCAGCAGCAGCATACTGATACAATAAATAATATTAAATTAAAGAATGATAATAATACAGGTGAAAAAAAACAGACAATAACTATGTATAATGTTAAATATTAACGTTTACCCCCCCTGGTGGAATTAAAGAGTCGCATAGTTTGGGGGAGAAACGATCTCCTCAATCTGTCTGTGGAGCAGGACAGTGACAGCAGTCTGTCGCTGAAGCTGCTCTTCTGTCTGGAGATGACATTATTTAGTGGATGCATTGGATTCTCCATAATTGATAGGAGCCTGCTGAGCGCCCTTCGCTCTGCCACAGATGTTAAACTTTCCAGCTCCATGCCAACAATAGAGCCTGCCTTCCTCACCAGTTTGTCCAGGCGTGAGGCGTCTTTCCTCTTAATGCTGCCTCCCCAGCACACCACTGCGTAGAAGTAGCCAAACTAAGCAACCAGGCAAGAAGGTCCTTTATCAGGGAGGTGACCAAGAACCCAATTGTCATTCTAAAAGAGCTTCCGAAGTCCTCTGATGAGATGGGTGAAGCTGCTGGAAGAACGACTATCTCAGCAGAACTCCATCAATCATGCATTGAATGGCTAGATGGATGTCACCCTTGAATAAAAGGCATAAGACAGCCTGCATGGACTCTGAGAGCATGATGAAAAAGGGTCTTTGGTATGATGAGGCAAATATTGAACACTTTGAGAAGAACTCCAAGAAGTTTTTCTGATGAACAGCAGACCCTGCTCATTGCTCTCCTAATACCATCCCTATGGTGAAACATAGCATGGGCGGCATCATGCAATGGGGGTGCTTCTCAGTGGGAAGGGCCTGAAGGACTGGTCATGAAGGGTGAATGGGGCCAAATACAGAGAGAGACCCTTTAAATAAATAAGCACTTAATATACATATATATATACTGCGGTGGGCTGGCGCCCTCCCCAGGGTTTGTTTCCTGCCTTACACCCTGTGTTGGCTGGGATTGGCTCCAGCAGACCCCCATGACCCTGTAGTTAGGCTATAGTGGGTTGGATAATGGGTAGATGGATAATATATATATACATATATATATATATATATATATATATATACTAGGGGTTCACCCCCTGCTTGCTTCGCTCGCCAACCCCCTTGGCCTGCGCTACATGCCAGCCATTTCACATCTCTGATGCTCGCGTTATGAAGAGGGGGGCTGAACGCACCCCAAGGAGACACGATCGCTCATCTGAAACCCCCTCTTAAATGGTAATACAATGGGAAACAAATACAGTTTTCTTTTTTTACCTCCTCTTTGCTTGATCAGCTGCTGGCTTGCTGCTACTGCCGTGCCACATGATCTGCATCTTGTGCTGTGCTTCGAACATTTAAAAACCTTTACAGCAGCTGTCCTACTCTTTGTCTTTTATTTCCGGCCCCGGGCATGGTTAAATCTCTTGGCACAAAGTCTTGTCTCACAGAATGTGAATTCTTGATATTTTTTATTTTTTAATTTAAAAATGGAATAAGTGTCTGAAAATCTAACAACATCACATTAAAGTTCAATAAATTCTGAAAAGAATGATACCAAACATATATCTGTAGGTTTTAAAATAAGCCCAATTTAAAGTGTGACAAAAAATGTGACATAAAAATGTGACATAAAATCGTTGCATGCACTTTTAGGCTTAGGATTTTATATAGATAGATAGATAGATAGATAGATAGATAGATAGATAGATAGATAGATAGATAGATAGATAGATAGATAGATAGATAGATAGCAGCATTGTTCATAATGGCACTCAGTTTTGTTTAACTTTTTTTTAACCCTTACCCTAAACTATGCCGCACCACATTTTCTTTTTTGTCTGCAGAGAGTTGTTAGACTTTGTGGGTTAAATTCTGTTACAACATGCAGTTTGAATTGTGGGACCTTATGTACACAGGTACATGCGTATCTTTCTAAACGATGACCAATCAATTCAATCCGGCACAGGTGAACTCCAATCAGGTTTTTGACACATCTCAAGGAGAATTAAAGCAAACAGGACACACCTGAGCACAATTTAGCAGTCCCAGAGCAAAGACTCTGAACACTTAAATGAGAGATTTCAGTTTTTGATTTTGAATACATTTGTACATTGTTCTGAAAAATATGTTTTCACTTTGTTATTATGGATTATTGAGTGTAGACTGCTGCGGTGGTCTGGCGCCCTGCCTGGGGTTTGTTTCCTGCCTTGCACCCTGTGTTGGCTGGGATTGGCTCCAGCAGACCCCCATGACCCTGTAGTTAGGATATAGCGGATTGAATAATGGATGGATGGATGAGTGTAGACTGATGGGCAAAGATGGCAAATGTATCCGTTTACAATTAATTCTATCGTAATATAAAGTGCACATACATCCACTCTTTACTAGATATATAACTTGTGTCCTTATGATGGACTGTTCAGCAGCCTTTCAATCTGTGAATAGAAACTGTCCCTAAATCTACTAGAAGGAATGCCAATGGTCCTATAGTTGTAAATTATTATATTCAGAAATCCTGGAGACTTTATTTTGTAATCTCCATTTGCTTCTGATTCTTTAACGTTTTTGTGAATTTTTAATCGTACCATTGCTTTCTATCTATCTATCTATCTATCTATCTATCTATCTATCTATCTATCTATCTATCTATCTATCACATATTTGTTTCATAACAGTCTGCGTGCGGTTTGTGCCGTTATTAGATAGAGTCCCATGGGAAAAAATCCAAACGATTTTATTAATTGAAAGGTGGAAGGTTTGAGTGTGTTTTCAAACCAGTTTATGTTGCCCAGTGAGTCTGAAGCCAACCTTAACACCGGACGAGGTAGGACACAATCCGGCACATACCTGCCCAGTGCTTGTCCCACAGTGTGTACGTGGAATCCGGAACGCATCCACCTTAGCCCAGCAAACCAAATGAGAACTCCTTCGGCCCAAGGACTGATCGGGATTCTTAATTTAGGAATGTCTTCTGTTCATAGCGGCATCTTTCTGTTTCCACCCGGCTGCTCATTCACTTACTCACACACACACGGGTCAATTAACTATATAGCACAACAGACCAAACACGCAAGTTTTTGGAGATGTGGGTAAAACTAAAAGAGTAGATGGAGGAAATCCGAGGGATACTGTCAATCTTCACATATTCATTTAAGTTTATCTTGTGTGAACTCTTCATCGTTTGTTGTCTTTTAATTGATGACATATACAGTATCTCATGATTTTGTGCAACGCGGTTTTCTAGTTCCTGCTCATTTTGTAAAGTGCCTGCGGAGGGCGCTGCATTAAAAAGGACCGATTAACCGATATTTCAGCCTAGCTTTGTATTCTATTATTGCATATTTACTGCTTAATGATTGGCTTAATTTAATGTAGGCTAATATATGATTATTTTTTTGGATTAGTGTAGGTTTCGTAGATTCATTCCAGACTACACTGAATGTTCCACTCTCATTTTTCCATATAGTTTAAATCTTTTGTTAAAAGTATAGGATTTGTTGGTGGCTCAGTGCTATAACGATTGTTGCTCGCAACTTCAGAGTCATGCATTTGAATAGCCGTCTGGCCTCGTAATCTGTGTTCTTCCCGTGTGTGCGTAGCATTGTGTAGCATTCCGCAGATGTGCTTTTTAGATTAATAGCTCCCAGCTTTAACGACCTGTCCAACGTCAGTTTTTGCCAAGATAGATCTCGGCTCCGGCGACTCTAAAATGGATTTAATAATGGATACACAGGCATTTAGATAAAAAGGGTTATACTGTTTAACTTTTCACTAGCATCTGTTTCCCAGCTGTCATGCAATATGACTCGGAATAAACGCATAAAAAGATTGACGATAAGGATTTTTCTTTACTTTGTGAATGGGCTCTCATTATTTTTCCCTCTCGGCGAATCCGTTATAAAAAAAAAAAAGTGCGTCTGGAACACTGCGCGTGCCTGCTAGCACAGGCGCGCTCTCGACGCAGCGATTTTCTGGCTATGTGAGGTACGAGACACCGATGAGCGCGTGCAGAAGGAGAGAGAGAGAGAGAGAGAGGCAACAGGAGCGGAGCTGAAGAGAGAGGGAGATAGTGAGAGAGAGAGAGAGAGAGAGAGAGAGCGAGAGAGAGAGAGAGAGAGAGAGAGGGGACGCTCTAAGCTACATGCAACAGCACATCGCAGACACAAGGAGAGCAAGGTGATGTTTCCTCGCGCCGTAGCTCCGATCCGATTGCGTGGATGTGTGCTATACTAACTACTAAATAAAATTTTTAAAAGAAAAGAGTTTGGGCTTCACCTCCCATTATTGCAGCGTGTATGTATGTGCACGTTTCCTATCTCTCCACTTGAGGACTTAATTGTGAGACATGCCTTTTGTCTTGTGTTGCAGATGCTGAGCGCAGCCGTGCTGTGCGTGTGTGCGTTAGCCTGCAGTAAGGCTCTCGGGGCAGTGGACAGATCAGACAGCGGCAATTTTCTGGATGATAAATGGCTCTCTGGACACTGGGACAAATTCAGAGACGTATGTGACCTTTACGCAGTCTATGCATATATGTATAGATCTATCATATTTATGCCTGTCTCTCTCGTGTTCATGCCTTAATGCTTTTTAGATTGTTTTTACGCAGTTATATACTTTGACGGTTTGATCTGTAGACATGTACCTCCTCTGTCTGTGGAGCTAGTCTTGCCGATTCTGTCTGCCGTGTTAGCAAGACTTCAAACTCCGCTTCAAAGACTAACACTTCTAATAACAAGATGTAACTGAATAGTAAATCGAAAAAGAAAATAGACGTAGTCCTGCATATTGTTCACGAGACACTGCATTACACTATTGGTTTAAAAACTCAATTAAGAGGGAAACGTGTGCAAGTGTTGCATATAGTATACGCTAGAAAATGCATTGCTGTATTTCTTTAGAAATTAAACAAGAAGGTTAGACTAAGTGCCTTAGAAGAATGTAAAAGCAGAGTCTCAGTCAACTTGATCCAACCTGCGTGTACAGTAGCAATTACAGTGCCTGCATTCATGTATTTAGGCTCTCATTTAGGCAGTTGAACTCGTAATGCTCCTCAATTATTAACCTCTCAAGCTGGCAAAGCACAATCAGTGCGTTGAAAGCGCTAAATGTTTGAAATGGAAAAATGATGATCTCTAAACAACGCGATGTCTATAATGTACACGTCAATAGCACCGAATGTTCTGCTTGAAAATAGTTCACAATTGGTGGAAAGTTCGTTTATGACTCTGCGAATTTACTACGCACACCTATTTTGTTGTGAAATTATTAGGATACGAATAGTTACCGACGTCTCTGGTTGGAGAGGATAGGGGCTTTGATATTCTGAAGGAAACTTTATTTATTGAATTTATCTTAAATAGCTGGATTTGTTTGCATGAAACTCTTTAACATTTTCGGATAAGTGGATTACTTGATAACATTTTGAAAGTTGGGTCCTTCCAAAAGTATAATATTTAGAAGCATTACTCAATGATCCTCGTTACGTTTCTAAATTGAATAGTTTATCTTTTCTTGACTGATAGATAGATAGATAGATAGATAGATAGATAGATAGATAGATAGATAGATAGATAGATAGATAGATAGATAGATAGATAGATAGATAGAAAAGGATCTAAATAATATAGATAGCGAAGTAGAAATAATTTGAAAGACACTATATAATATACACCAGATTGCAACATGTTTTGTGACTTCCTATACTATAGTCACAATAGTCATTGCCAGTGGTGTGCTAGAACAGCCTCACACCTTCAACCTTTCGAATTATATCTGGGACCCCAGCTCACCTTTACCTTTCTCGTTTTTACAGGAACAACATAAACTGAACACAGACTGATACCATAATAAAAATGAGATAGATAGATAGATAGATAGATAGATAGATAGATAGATAGATAGATAGATAGATAGATAGATAGATAGATAGATGTGAACGGCACTATATAATAGATAGATAGAAAAGACTATATAATAGATAAAGGCACTATAAGATAGAAATAATAGTATAATAATAATAATAATAATAATAATAGAAAAGAGTATATAATAGATAGATAGATAGATAGATAGATAGATAGATAGATAGATAGATAGATAGATAGATAGATAGATAGATAGAAAATGCACTGTATAATAGATGTACAGAATCCTACTTGCCCTTTAAGTAAATAGTTCTAGAATGTTAAATAATTAAATGCATTTCACATTGTTGCATGTTGAAATTTAAACACATATGAGATAGAGATAGGTAGTTATGAAAAGCCCCATATAATATCAGTAGACAAGTAGATAGACATGAAAGGCACTATATAAAACAGAGCAGATAGTGAAATCTTTTTAGATTCCTATCACTATGCACACAATAGTCATGGTGTGCTAGAACACCTTTAGACTTTCAATCTCTCAAGGTATAAACCCAGTAGGATTTTTTCCCTGTTTAACATTTCCTGTCTTATTTTTAAAAAAACAGCTGCATAAACAGAACAGAAGCTGATACAAAATCAAATATGTGATAGATAGGAAATGCACTATATAATAAATAGATAAACAGATAGATAGAATCCTGCCTGTTCTTTAAATAAATAGTTGTATAATGTTAAACAATTAAATAAATCTCCATATTGTTGCATGTTGAAATGTAACAAAATAGCTTTTCATCGTAAACAGGTAGATTTCTGCTGTGGTCTCTAAGAAGCTTTTTATAAATATATCAATAATATCAAACCATTTAATAAATACTTTTGTTGCATGTTGAAATTTAAGAAGACTCCTTTTATAGATAGATAGATAGATAGATAGATAGATAGATAGATAGATAGATAGATAGATAGATAGATAGATAGATAGATAGATAGATAGATAGACAGTTTAGGTATGAAATTCAACATTCAATAGCTAGATATAGGTGTTAAAGGCACCATATTAGATAGATAATCGGACAGATAGATGTCTATACCATTGAAATATCGCACAAGTAGAACATAACTCATAATTAAGAGTAGAAGGAGCCTCTCTAGTAGTAAGAGTATGAAAGTGGCTCAGGCTCCAAGGGACTCTTAAATATTAATGAGTGAGTTTATTTGGTTGTACAAAGCACTCTGGTGGTAGTCATGTGCATTCTGTTCAAAAGCACATACTGTATAAGTAGAGGAACGAGTGTTTGTCAAGCAGTTCAGATATCAAGCAGAACTGTCTACTGGAGTCTGGCTTCAACAGCAGCAGGCTAAGATGACTTTGTACTTTTTTCTGCGTACATTTGACACATTTTTTTTTAAATAATTATTTAAGTTTGCTTTTGCACGACTTGAATATTTTCAACCAATAACTAATGTGTTTTTTCTTCTTTATTATACTGGGAGTCGTACAGCCCTCTCATCCTGCCAGTAATTTATTTTATTTAGCAGTTGTCAACAAAGTGCTGCTCCTACTTATCTCCAGTAATGGTAGCTCCTAAGCGTGGCTCTCACAGCGTGTTGACTTTTACTAAACTGAACAATCCTGCCTGTTAGCATATGTCAGAGTCCAGGTGAAGCTGCATTGCTGCTTGTTGTGACTGTGTCAGCGTTGATGGGGGGATTAATTAGGCGGCTGGTTTTCGGCCTTATAAATGACAGGCTACTTAAACATACAAAATAGTATGTGGCGTGCTCTTGGAGTTAACAGGTATTCTTTATCATGGAGTTGTTTTGCATTATTCCAAGGCATTTATTTGAAAAATGAAGTATAAGTGTAGTACTTGCTGTGGAGCCATTTGTAAACATGTTAAATGATTTCCGTGAATTCCTGTTATTTTATCACGGAAGCAGACCTGAGGAGGCGAGTGCTTCATCTTAGGCTATCCAGTCTGCAGCGCTCTACAGCAGATTTCTATACGTTCAGTGCAGTTTGGTTTTGTTTTGCACATTTCTCATATTATTTAATATAAATTCATTATTTTAATTGTATGTATACTATTAATATAACCTGGCCTGTGCTTGTTCAGAACAGATGAGACTCATTTTCAGGACTTGCCTTTATGTGATCATCTTAGCAAATGACAATAAATGGCACTAGAGTCTGGTGGGACTGCCTGACTTAATTTAATTTTTGCTGATCATTTTGCACTGGTACAGTGCGTAACATTATTAATGTTGAAATGTGGACTGACTGCTTTGCGCCGATTCTTGATTGTGTTAACAGTGGGATGTGGAGGGACTATTGTGCACTGATATTTAATCATATTAAATGGAGGGGTGTGGAGTTTCTTCCCTTGCTGCCACCTAATTATAACCCAGTGTTTGCAGGTCATATCTTTTAAACAGATGAGTCATCATTTCATGCACTTTTGAATAATTCAATGGATTTCAATTTTACTTATTTCTTAACTTTGAATTTTTTTGAGTAATCTTTGCACAGTCTTGTTGTTACTTAAAAACTAACCCGACTTCATTATGTGTAGCATCTTGCCACACCAAACCATTATGGTGCCCTTGTTACTACTGTTATATATTTTATGGATGAAATACAGAAATCCCATTTTCTAATTGTGGGCCCCCAGATAGGTAATGGGGCCCTAAGTATTCACTCAGCTTGCTCATGATGGGAATTAGCCTTCGAACTTCCACGTGAACACCACAGGAAAGCGCTGTACAGATTATTGATGTGTGAACCTCATATACAGTGGCGTAGCTAGGGGCGAGCGGAGGGGCAGCACATTTCTGGGGCCGGCATTATTGGCCAAAAAGGCTCAGTACAATTTAGATAGATAGATAGATAGATAGATAGATAGATAGATAGATAGATAGATAGATAGATAGATAGATACTTTATTAATCCCAAGGGGAAATTCACAAATTTGTGTGTAAGGGTTCGGAAAAATATCACTCATGAATGAAAAGAGTAAAATTCTCTGATTATTTTCCACAAATGCTTCAAAAATAATTTTCAGACTGTCCTTCTGTGACGGCATCAGACACAGCAGTTGACATTTATGAGGCAATAAGAAAAATAAACATAAACATCACACCGATAATAATTTCTAGAAAGATAAACAACTAATTTACAATTTATAATTTTGTTTCGTTATCAATCCAAATGCATTCTTGCTCTGCGCAGAAAACATCCCCACCTATCACTTGTACGCTACAGTGGTTCTGCTTTTCGTAGCGTAATTATGTTAAACTAATAATCAGAACACGGCTTATCAGTGCATCAGTACTATATTCTTATCTAGTTGATGCTTATAAAAAATTATATGTAAAAAAATTATTGCTGTTTCTCTGTATATGAATAAATCTTAATTTTTCTCTATACGTCATTTTTATCCATCCATCCATTATCCAACCTGCTATATCCTAGTACAGGGTCACAGGGATCTGCTGGAGCCAATCCCAGGGCACAAGGTCAGAACAAATCCCGGGCAGGGCGCCAGCCCACCACAGGGCACACACACACATACACACCAAGCACACACTAGGGACAATTT
Source organism: Erpetoichthys calabaricus (assembly GCF_900747795.2). Lineage (NCBI taxonomy): Eukaryota > Metazoa > Chordata > Cladistia > Polypteriformes > Polypteridae > Erpetoichthys > Erpetoichthys calabaricus. The sequence continues at coordinate 20,045,621 of NC_041400.2, read as the reverse complement.
AGGATCGGCAATGCACCTAACCTGCATGTCTTTGGACTGTTGGAGGAAACCCACGCAGACACGGGGAGAACATGCAGACTCCACACAGAGAAGATCTGAGATGTGAATCCAGGTCTCCATACAGTGAGGCAGCCAAGCTACCACCGCACCACCAGTAAAGGAAAGTCAGTCAGTCAGTCAGTCATTCTCCAACCCGCTATATCCTAACACAAGGTCATGGAGGTCTGCTCGAGCCAATCCCAACCAACACAGGGCGCAAAGCAGGAACAAATCCCAGGCAGGGCGCCAGCCCATGGCAGGGCACACACACACCAAGCACACACTAAGGACAATTTAGAATCGCCAATGCACCTAACCTGCATGTCTTTGGACTGTGGGAGGAAATCCACGCAGACACGGGGAGAACATGCAAACTCCACGCAGGGAGGACCTGGGAAGCGAACCCAGGTCTCTTTACTGCGAGGCAACAGCGCTACCACTGCGCCACCATGCTGCCCACATCATTTTAATTTTTTATTTAAATAGGTTAACATATTCAGATATGTTGGAGGGCGACAAATTGAAGCACCGTCCCGCCCCGAGCGGCACGAACTCGAGCTACGCCACTGCTCATATAGCAATACGTTTCAGTTATTGTTCCTTTGTTTTTCCATTTTTTAACTGCTGTTCTGACCAACTTATGACAAAGTTAGGAATTTAAGGGACCATAAGTGAGGGACGAGGAGTGAAGAACATTAAGGCCGAAAGCAGTAATGGTGCCGTTGGTAGGTGACCTTCATCAAGGTCAGAGAATTGAAGAGGAGAGACCATACCAGTGTAATTAAACTCATTATCTACTTCAAAGCCTATTTTAAAATAAATGTTTTGAAACATAACATTTTAAATTTTGAAGTCATCTTTAATAATCCATCTCTTTTGGTATTCAGCACCTTTAATAGTTTTCACGTTTACTAATTTCCTTTTCATACTTAAGAAAACATATGCTTGCATTTTAATCATTACTGAAGACAATTTAATTTAGCCGGGGATCATTATATGGACAGATATTAAACATTTTCAAGAGGGCCTCATTTAATTACTGCAATTGCTCTTTATTGTATTCTTTTAACATGTGCTACGGTTTTTTTTGTTGCACCTCATTTTTAGCAGCAGCTCAGTATTCCAAAAGATGACATTTTTATGGCATCTGTAGAAGCTCTCAGGAAGATTAAAGAAAATCTCTTTTTAAAAAAGAAACCCAACATTTGAACTTAACTAGTGCAGAAACATATATGAGAAACAGCTGTCTCAGGAGTTGTCATTTTGTTGTCAATAACTGCAAACGGTTATTGCAAAGGCACTTTTGTAAATTTTTTGTATATTGTTAAAAAAGAATCTAAAAACTACAAAGTTGAGTTTGTTCCCAACTTTCACAAGTGCGTCACATTTTCCAGGTTCCGAACTGAACAATCGTAATGAGTGCGAAACGAAAGAGCCCTTTGTTCTTTCTCTTTGTTTTTTCTTCATACCGTGTAATTATTTCGTCTTTCAGGGTCGGTCCGACCTGACTGACATAAGCACTTTTCATATTATAGCCAGCGTTCAGTCATTGGCATATGGTAACAATGATCGGCGAGTTAACTTGTTTTCTTTCCATGGACCACACAGAAACATGTCTGGCCAGCTAAACAGAGGAGATGTTTCTGCAACCAAAACTAAATGTGTTTTGCCCACCAGCTAGAGGAGCTTCATTCGTTTCCCCCCTTAGGTGAAGCACTGTAGGTAACTCGGGTGTAGGACCTCTGTCTTCTTAATCCACTCCACAGCTGCATGAGAGATGGGTGGGAATTGTATGGAAGGGTGAGCAGGATGGTGTGCTTGTAAAATGAATGAAGTAACTGGACACGGCCATGGGTGCTGGGCTTCCTTGAAAGCCTCTCGTATCAGGTGTTCATTTGATAGCACTTGAGGAGATGTTTCTGCAACCAAAACTAAATGTGTTTTGCCCACCAGCTAGAGGAGCTTCATTCGTTTCCCCCCTTAGGTGAAACACTGTAGGTAACTCTGGTGTAGGACCTCTGTCTTCTTAATCCACTCCACAGCTGCATGAGAGATGGGTGGGAATTGTATGGAAGGGTGAGCAGGATGGTGTGCTTGTAAAATGAATGAAGTAACTGGACACGGCCATGGGTGCTGGGCTTCCTTGAAAGCCTCTCGTATCATGTGTTCATTTGATAGCACTTGAGGAGATGTTTCTGCAACCAAAACTAAATGTGTTTTGCCCACCAGCTAGAGGAGCTTCATTCGTTTCCCCCCCTTAGGTGAAGCACTGTAGATAACCCTGGTGTAGGACCTCTGTCTTCTTAATCCACTCCACAGCTGCATGAGAGATGGGTGGGAATTGTATGGAAGGGTGCGCAGGATGATGTGCTTGTAAAATGAATGAAGTAACTGGACACGGCCATGGGTGCTGGGCTTCCTTGAAAGCCTCTCGTATCAGGTGTTCATTTGATAGCACTTCTGCTTAACATCTTGACCTTAAGATCTGATGAGTGTCTAATGGTGTTTTAGTTAAATTGGTTGCTTGTGAACTGTTGAGGAGTGGTTATTCCTCTGGTTTTTGTGTTAATGTTTGTATTGATGTTTTATTTGTACACGTTACCAAATTTAATTCCATGCAACTGCTGTTGTTGTGGAAATAAAGTATGTACTTACTTCCATTTAGTTTTATTTATTTATTTACTTTCCTGTAGTGGGCAGCGTGGTGGCACAGTGGTAGCACTGCTGCCTCGCAGTAAGGAGACCCAGGTTCGCTTCCCAGGTACTCCCTGCATGGAGTTTGCATGTTCTCCCCGTGTCTGTGTGGGTTTCCTCCCACAGCCCAAAGACATGCAGGTTAGGTGCATTGGCAATCCTAAATTGTCCCCAGTGTGTTCTTGGTGTGTGTGTGCCCTGCCGTGGGCTGGCGCCCTGCCCGGGGTTTGTTCCTGCTTTGCGCCCTGTGTTGGTTGGGATTGGCTCAGGCAGACCTCCATGACCTTGTGTTAGGATATAGCGGGTTGGAGAATGACTGACTGACTGACTGACTTTCCTTTACTGGTGGTGCGGTGGTAGCTTGGCTGCCTCATTGTATGGAGACCTGGATTCACATCTCAGGTCTTCTCTGTGTGGAGTCTGCATGTTCTCCTTGTGCCTGCTTGGTTTTACTCCCACAGCCCAAAAACATGCAGGTCATTGGCATTGGCGATACTAAATTGGCCCTAGTGTGTGGCTGAGGTGTGTGTGTCTGGTGTGTGTGTGTGTGTGCCCTTACCCTGCGATGGACTGGCACCCTGTCTTGGGATTGTTCCTGCCTTGCACCCTATGCTAGCTGGGATAGGCTCCTGCACTTCCCGTGATCATGCTTAGAAAATCACTGACTTTTCTATAGCCTTATATTTTCTGTCTTCTTTGGTGGTATTAAATTTATTTTTTATATTTCATTCTAAATACTTCACCCATTCATTGTCTTCAAATTGAAGTATGACAGACCCAAGTGTGTTTTTATTTGCAGTGCTGTAATCCTTTGTTACTATAGTTGAGTATTTTTTAATAATATTTCTACTTCACTTGAGTGTAACATTTTTCTATCTGCTTTTACTTCATGACATTTTCAAACAGAACTAGCTACTTTTACTCCAATACATTGAAATAGATAGAGAGATACTTTATTGATCCCAAGAGAAATTCAAGTACCAGTAGCCAAGAATTAATTATACCAAGTTAAATACAAACATTTAAGTACACTTTCCACACAAATAACATATACTGTACAAATTATGCAATTACAGTGCACTACATGGTACATACAATAATGCCAGTGCAGTGAGAATTGTGCAAATAGTACTACTACCAAAGTGACAGGCAGTGGCGTAGCTAGGGGGGGGGCAAGGGGGAAAATCTGTCCCCGGGCGCAGCATCCAGGGGGTGCCAAATTTCCCTTCCCCATTGCATTTTGGCAAACAGGAGGGGGCGCAAAATCTTCAGTTGTCCCCGGACGCTGAAAACCCTAGCTACGCCTCTGGTGACAGGTGGCACATAATATCAAAGTGACAGATACTAAGGTGACTTAATGGCAAAATAAAATAAAATAAAGTGACATGGCTTATGCTGACAGGGTAATAATGAATAAAAACAGAGGGTTATACAGTAATGACCAAGTAGTGAGATTTCAGATGTATGTGGTGCATGGCTGATACATCTAATATAGCTAATGGGCAGAGAAGGATTTTGCTAGACACATTCATTATCCATCCATCCATCCATTGTCTCCCGCTTATCCGAGGTCGGGTCGCGGGGGCAGCAGCTTGAGCAGAGATGCCCAGACTTCCCTCTCCCCGGCCACTTCTTCTAGCTCTTCTGGGAGAATCCCAAGGCGTTCCCAGGCCAGTCGAGAGACATAGTCCCTCCAACATGTCCTGGGTCTTCCCCGGGGCCTCCTCCCGGTTGGACGTGCCCGGAACAACTCACCAGGGAGGCGTCCAGGAGGCATCCTGATCAGATGCCCGAGCCACCTCATCTGACTCCTCTCGATGCGGAGGAGCAGCGGCTCTACTCTGAGCCCCTCCCGGATGACTGAGCTTCTCACCCTATCTTTAAGGGAAAGCCCAGACACCCTGCAGAGGAAACTCATTTCAGCCGCTTGTATTCGCGATCTCGTTCTTTCGGTCACTACCCATAGCTCATGACCATAGGTGAGGGTAGGAACATAGATCGACTGGTAAATTGAGAGCTTCGCCTTGCGGCTCAGCTCCTTTTTCACCACGACAGACCGATGCAGAGCCCGCATTACTGCGGATGCCGCACCGATCCGCCTGTCGATCTCGCGCTCCATTCTTCCCTCACTCGTGAACAAGACCCCGAGATACTTGAACTCCTCCACTTGGGGCAGGATCTCGCTACCAACCCTGAGAGGGCACTCCACCCTTTTCCGGCTGAGGACCATGGTCTCGGATTTGGAGGTGCTGATTCTCATCCCAGCCGCTTCACACTCGGCTGCGAACCGATCCAGAGAGAGCTGAAAATCACGGCCTGATGAAGCAAACAGGACAACATCATCTGCAAAAAGCAGTGACCCATTCCTGAGCCCACCAAACCGGACCCCCTCAACGCCCTGGCTGCGCCTAGAAATTCTGTCCATAAAAGTTATGAACAGAATCAGTGACAAAGGGCAGCCCTGGCGGAGTCCAACTCTCACTGGAAACGGGTTCGACTTACTGCCGGCAATGCGGACCAAGCTCTGGCAACGATCGTACAGGGACCGAACAGCACATTCATTAATGCAATGCTAAACTAGAACATTAATGGGTTACACAAATACTCACAATGTATTATTGAGTCAGTTATCTAAAACACAGGCTTCCCCACTTCAGGAACAGCTGCTTTAGGAAAATTCACATATTCTAAGAACACTGGGCAATTTTTACACACGCTAAACCTTGGGAACGTTTAACCACTGCATTGATTTCTCTGTACTGGCTGCCTGTTAAATATTGAATCTCTCTTACAAGATTCTCTTCATGGCAGTGGTCCTGTCTATATTTCAAATAAGTTAAAATGTCATGATCCCTCTCATAATTTAAGCTTATCTGATGTTGAATTTCCTGCTGTCCGACACACTAAATGCAAGTCACTGGGTGATCGAGCTTTTCATTCTGCAGCAAACAGATTATGGAACTCCCTGCCTTTATATCTTAGACGGTCTTCCTCAGTTGCTGCTTTTAAAAACAATATAAAGTCATATCTTTTTAAACATGCTTTATTGTAATTTTTAATGTCTTTTTTATCTGTTTTAGTCTTGATTGTCTTAATTTATTTTCTTATTTTTATGTTTTTGTTTTAATGTGTTTTATACAGTCTCGATTGTTATGAAAGGTGCTTATAAATAAAATGTACTTTTATTATTAATAATACCCCGTGATCTATGTAGTTATCCCAAGTATACCTTGGTTGTTTGAGGTGGGTCTTGTTGTTGCTGATGTGCAATCCCAGCCTGTTGCTGCATTCACATCGTAAGAAATCAGGAGAGAAGCCAAAAACGAAGGGTTGCAGTACCACCCTGGTAACCCCATTTAATAATTGTGATTTTGAAAAAGAGCAAAGAACAGAATTCACATGGGGGATGACTAGCGGCTTCTGACAAGAATAAAAGAAAAGGTGATTGAAGTCACTTCTGACTCAGAGCTCCGTCATTGTCAGTTGTAGGTCTTTAATGATCGCCCGCTTCCAGTTGCCTATGGGTCTTTATAGTGGATTCCATGCTTCCGTGGTTGATGTCCTCAGGCTGATGTCCATCTAAACTTGCAGGTGTAAAATTAGCAACAGGACCCCCTCTCAACTTGGAGGTCCTTTTGCTTTCCTCACTGGAGCCCTGAAGATGCCATCTAAGCACTCATGTATGACAACATGCTCTTGGATTTCTTCTGAGCTTTAACTTGTAGTGTTTCACCTTTCCACTTTATTGTGTTCATGTGAATTTTTGGTTGAACTTTGTGGAAAATCACTGTAGATTTATTACTTAGTCTGCAAGAAAAGCAGTTAAAGATCAATAGTATTTTTATTGTGAAAATACAGAACAAACAACACATATTAAATATCCAATTCCAATTGTAATTTGACCACACAAATTGCATTTCTGACTGACCAGTTTGTATTTTACTATTCATTATCAATATGCTGCTGCTGGAGTTTCCCCTTGGGATTAATAAAGTATCTATCTATCTATCTATCTATCTATCTATCTATCTATCTATCTATCTATCTATCTATCTATCTATCTATCTATCTATCTATCTAAGATAGGTTGAAATCTAAATAATCAGTGTAGACCTCTGCATTAACATTTGCAGTGCACCTTCTATACAAATGTGTTTTTTAATACATGTAGCAATAAAATGCATTGCCTTTGTTATTCCAACAGAGGGCACATCACAAACATTTGTAGTAATAAAATGCATTGCTACAAATTTTTTGTGATGCACCATCTGCTGGAATGAAAGAAACATAGCAACCAGATGGACAAACAGACAGACACACAGACATCCATCCACCCATTTTCCAACCCGCTGAATCCGAACATAGGGTCACGGGGGTCTGCTGGAGCCAATCCCAGCCAACACAGGGCACAAGGCAGGAACCAATCCCGTGCATGGTGCCAACCCACCGCAGCACACAGACATTCATCCTTTTATTAAGGTGGATTTTATGACTACGATGAAAGGTCAGCGTTACAAAAAAGAATTTGGATAGTTCTGTTTTCTATAAATTGTTGAACATGTAGCTTCCAGTTCGTAAGCCATTCAATTTTTGACCCCGACATTTATATTTACCATCTGTCTGATTACACTTGAAGGCAGCATCGGTTATTCTCTGAGTTCAGACACTTTTCTCACTGCAGCATCTAAATGGGGCAGGAGCTGAATGTTTGGGGTGGTAGTGGACGCTGGTGACGCACAATCTCTTTCTCAGTTATTTCCACAGGTGATGCTTCTGCATTCAGATACTGTCCTCACGGCAGCCTGCCAAAACATGGCGGCACTGATCTCATGGCAGCACTGAAGTGTACACTGAGATGTTAGGGTCCTGTGGGTCACTCTCCTTGTCACATATATTGTATATGTCTCCTCAGAATATACTGGTGATCACGGCTCCTAAACAGTTCATGAACTATTTACAAAGTCAATTGCTATAAATGTGAAAGTAAAATAGGTGAAGAGTTTTATTAAACAGTATTTATTGAAGGACAATACCTTGCTTTGAAGACTAATTTTGATATTAAACTAATTCTGTTGATTTTTATTTAACTTTGTGTTATTTGATAGACAGATAGATAGACTGAACTTTTTTTTGTCCCCAGAGGATATTTAGCTTTTTATAGAAGCTCTTTAAATAAAGAAATAAATAAATGTATGCACACACTATAGTCTGATCAAAAATGGGTGTCATTTTAGAGAGCTGCAAACACTTATAAATGTTTTACATTTAAACGAATTGCAATTAGGTGTTCACATTATGAAAATTCACTTTATGGTGGGGTTTTCAGTAATGAATTTGCTCCTTCTTAAATTAATTAAAATAATTATTACATTTATATAGCACTTTTCTTTCTACTCAAAGCACTTTACATAGACAGAAGAGAGCCACTTCAACCACCACCAATGTGTAGCACCGATCTGGATCATGTGATAGCAGCCGTTTTTGCACCAGGTTGCCCACCACACATTGCCTATTAGGTGGTGAAGGGGTGAGAGAGAGAGAGACAATTAGAGACAGGAGATGATTAGGGAACCAGAATGACCAGGCCATGTTGGGCACCAGGATACACCCTACTCTTTACGAAGGATGCCTAGGGATCTTTAATGACCACAGAGAGTCAGAACTTCGCTTTTACGTCTCATTCAGAGGATGGGTCCTTATTTGCAACACAGTGTTCCAGTCACTGTACTGGAGCATTGGGACCCACACACAGTCCTCAGGATAGGCGCCCCCTGCTGGCCTCACCAACATCTCTTCCAGCAGCAACCCAAGCTTTTCCTAGATGGTCTCCCTCCTCCTATTGCGATTTCTGCACTGAATTGCGATACAATGATTAAGATGTCAGGCAGGCGCTGAAGGTCACTGCTTTACATTGCAGTCACTTGACTCATACTGTACTTTAGTGACTGCAATACAACTCACCCATAAAAAGAAGTTGGCCTGAATTAGTTTAAGTTTGCAAATCTTTTTGACTATGTATAAAGCAAAGAGAGATCCTACCTTTACTAGTACTTTTAAACACACTTAATATCAGATACTTTAAAACATCCACTCCAGTAGTTTGCTTATGGGTACTTTCCACAAAGATTTCTCTACTCAAGTATGGCTGTTGGATCCTACAATACTTGTTTTTTGTGTGATTTATTTTTTTTCCATTTGCAGCAGAGTCGTGGGTTTATCGTGGCTCAGGTACTTCTTATGTGGAGTTGACATGTTTGTCTGTGGTTGTTGTTGTTCTCTGGTTCTTCATTCACAATCCCAAAGTTGTGCAGCTTTAGTTAAATGGTGTACCGAAATTTATAAGTGAAGGGACCCTGTGATGGACTGATGTTTTATCATATGGCCTGTTCCAGTCTTGCATCCATTGCTGTTGGCATAAGCTCTATCTGTGATCTTAAATTTGATTAAGTAAGTCTTAGAATGTCATATATAAGTTATGTTGTACAGTATATTTTTCTGTACTTTGTAAAAATGTTTTTAAACATGTAACATTTAAAGCAATTTAATATTTCTATAAGCACTGTAAGTTACTGCTGCCAAGAATCGAAACCCTTAGCTTAAGATATCCATCCATCCATCCATTTTCCAGCCCGCTGAATCTGAACACAGGGTCACGGGGGTCTGCTGGAGCCAATCCCAGCCAACACAGGGCACAAGGCAGGGAACCAATCCTGGGCAGGGTGCCAACCCACCGCAGGACACACACAAACACACCCACACACCAAGCACACACTAGGGCCAATTTAGAAACACCAATCCACCTAACCTGCATGTCTTTGGACTGTGGGAGGAAACCCACGCAGACACGGGGAGAACATGCAAACTCCACGCAGGGCAGACCCAGGAAGCGAACCCAGGTCTCCTAACTGCAAGGCAGCAGCGCTACCACTGCACCACCGTGCCATCCTAGCTTAAGAAACCCAACCTTTAAATGTAATGAATAATTATTATTATTATTATTTTTATTATTATTATTATTATGTGCAGCAGAGCTACAAGAACACTCATGCAGACTTCAGGGCTAATATGGCTGTTTAGTGCTGGGTGGTGGTGTCACTGCACCAATCTTGTGAGCAGCACAGTTGAAGTAGTGCAGCACTGCACCAGAGACATTTTACTCAACTTACTTTGAAACACTGCCATGTACAAGCAAGCATTTCTGTTCAATTTTTAAATGAGATTAGGTTAGTTCTAGGCTCCAAGTCCCCCGTGACTCCACTCAGGATTAAGTGAGTTTTGAAAATGGAATGACCTGTCTGCAGGAATGTACATTGGGAGGGCAGACGTCAATGCACTATGGATATTGCTGGCTTACTGGACTTGCTTTCTCTATGGTGGGCCTTACAAAGTTGGAGTTTACCCAGGCATCATTAAGGGTCATGGAAGGAACAGACCCTGCAGTAAAATCACGAGCATTTGAAAGCACACATACACTCCTACTCGCCAGTTTGGCATGACCGTTCAAACCGGCATTAGGAAAATGTACAGAGTTCATATGGAAATCTAACCCAGGTCTTGAGACCGGTGCGGCAGCAACAATGAACAGTGCTGTTAAAGGAAGCAAACCTTCTCTATTTAATTCAGTCTACACAACGTGAAGATATAAGAAAGAGACAATACGCTGAAAAAGATTTGGGGGTTTGCCTTCCCCATATAGTGTCCAGTAGTCTTTCTCAGACTCGTACATTCAAAGAAATTGAAAAACGTATTGGTGAAATAGCTGGATTTATATAAGGGATGGACAGGAAATTGTGTACAATGGGTATGATGGGAAAGTCCAGGAAACGCCAGAAACGATGTGGAAACATGGAGCCCGAAGTGATGTCATCAGAATGGGGCAGGAGGGAGGTAGCAGTTGTCGTACACATGGAAGGGAAATCGTCTGCGGGTCTTTGAAAAGATTTGCTTCCTTGTCTGTTTTTCTGCTAAATAAAAGAGAGAGGTGTTAGTGATCTGTTCCAAACCCGTTTTCTGTGTATTATCACACTCCGTTGAGCTGGTCGGCTGCTCCCTACTCGCGTGTGTGTGACACCAGTTATGGATTGTAAAGGAATACCAACCATCCATCCATTTTCCAACCCTCTGAATCTGAACACAGGGTCATGGGGGTCTGCTGAAGCCAATCCCAGCCAACACAGGGCACAAGGCAGGAACCAATCCCGGGCAGGGTGCCAACCCACCGCAGTGTAAAGGAATACTTCACCTAAAAATTTATTTTTTAAATAAGTTACTTACCCCACAGCGCATGCTACCAACCTCTCTCCTTTCTTTCTCTAACCCCAATGTAGTTTATAGAGATGGGCTAGGAAAAAATTAATCTCAGACTTTCATGCAGAGCAAAGATAACAAAGTTTGTGATATAATGAGCATCTATGGCAACCAAAGCTAGAGAAAAGCAAGCAATTTCAAAAAGTCACAACTTGGATGGATGGATGAATATCGGGGCTGGTGATCTGAATTCACTTCAACCCAAAGCATTAAAAGACCACCACTTTTACCTTGATAGCCAAAACTAGCAGTGGTTTTAAAAACGTCTGGGCTTAAGGACTTCACTGTTATTTTGCATTTAGCTGCCCAAAAACAGGGGTGGCACGGTGGCGCAGTGGGTAGCGCTGCTGCCTCGCAGTTGGGTGATCTGGGGACCTGGGTTCGCTTCCCGGGTCCTCCCTGCGTGGAGTTTGCATGTTCTCCCCGTGTCTGCGTGGGTTTCCTCCGGGCGCTCCGGTTTCCTCTCACAGTCCAAAGACATGCAGGTTAGGTGGATTGTCAATCCTAAATTGGCCTTGGTGTGTTTGTGTGTGTCCTGCGGTGGGTTGGCACCCTGCCCAGGATTGTTTCCTGCCTTGTGCCCTGTGTTGGCTGGGATTGGCTCCAGCAGACCCCCGTGACCCTGTGTTCGGATTCAGCGGGTTGGAAAATGGATGGATGGATGGATGCCCAAAAACAGAAAGCAGTAGTTAATTATCAGAAAATCTCAAAATACTACAAGAGCATTCTCATTTAAGTTATTAGATAACCAAACATAAGACTCCAGAGGAAAAGACAAAGATTACTTTCCAGTGACAGGTACAAGTTTATAGTAGCGGAGAATGGCAGCTCGCTTTTGTCCCCAAGTATTTTGTTCAGCTTTCACAGACTAACAAAAACAAAAGAAATGAACATACAGTGTAACAAATGTGAAAAGATAATTATTGCTAAGGGAGACATCACGCACAAAAACAAAGTCAAGCAAAATTGCTTTCTTTTGAATGGTTTTTGTAATGCATGGGTGGGCACCTGTTGCCTATAGTAAACAAAACAAATATGAATGCATTTCTGCATAAAGTAACAATAAAAAGTAATCTCTAAGAAATAGTATATAATATACAGTCACATGAAAAAGTAAGTGCGTCTTTTGTTTTTAACATATGTAGACATATGAAGATTTGATCTTCATTTAAACTGTATCTTTAGATAGCTGTGATTAAATTGGGAGAAAAAAACACAATGAATGACTTCAAAAGAAATGAAAAATGAACAGACATACCATTTCCTTCAGTGCCTAAAGGAAGCCACCTCTTGGATTTAATGGCTGGTATTGCACCCTCAAGTAGGGGTCTCCTATAACTGTCTAGCATCTGTCTCTAACATCGACTGGAAGAAAGTTCTTCTCACTCCTCCATGCAAAATTCTTTCTGCTGTGTGATATTTGAGGGGCGTCTTGTGTGCACAGACCGTTTCTAATCTCCACCCAACCCACCCCACAGCATCATGATGGGATTCATTTCTGGGCTTTGACTTGGCCATTACAGAATCCTCCATTATTTTTTTGACATTTCTTGGTAGATTTGTTTAGGTTTATTGACAAGTTGTAAGGTCTTCTTTTGGTTGAGCTTCAGTGATCAGACATTTGGTTTCACATTATCCACACGCACCTTCTGGTACAATGAAGGATTCATAGTTGATTCTGCAATGGTGAACTGCTCAGGCCCTGATGCAGCAAAGAAGATCTAAACCATCACATTTCTACTACAATCCTTTACAGCTGGTATCAGATTCTGCTGGTCAAAAGCTGTCTTTGATTTCTCCAAACATGTCTTTGCCTCGTCTGTCCAGAGCATATTGTTCCAGAAGTCCTGGTCTTTGTCTAGGTGTTCTTGAGCAAACTTTAGTTTTACCCTGATATTATTTTTTAGACAGCAAAGGTTTCCGCAAACTCCCATGTACTGTACATCTAAACTGCCTCTTTCTAATGGTAGACTCATGCACTTTGACACATGGCTCTGTGGCTAAGGATCTCTGCTGGTATTTAGAAGGTTGCTGGTTTAAATCCTGTTACTGCCAGAAGGGATTCTACTTTGCGGGGACATTGTGCAAGGCCCTTAACCTGAAAGTTGCTCCATGGGCTCTGTACAATGGTTGACCCCTAAAGGTCATGTGAAAAGACAATTTCATGTCAGGCATTAACAAGGTATATAAATATCAAACAACAATGGCAAGAGCTGCCTGTAGGTGCCGTAATGAAATTATTGGGAGTCTTAGAGACTTCTTACAGCATGTTTTGTTTTGGTCTCTGAGTGAACTATCTATGGCGGCCTGCTCTGGGCAAGCTGGCAGTTGTTTGACATCTTCTCCACTTGTAGATGATCTTCAGGATTGTGGAATGGCTGTGTTCCAGTTGTTTGGAGATCTTTTCTTAATCCTTCCTCCAATTTGTAGGTTTGTGTTTTCTTCTTTCTGTAGGCCTCAAAGAGTTCTTTCCATCTCAGCATAGTGATTCGATACACTTAAACAACAAACAGCAAACCGAACTAAAAGTCTGTGGTTTCAATAAGTTAGATTCAGATAAGATCCTCTCCAATGATGTCCTAATCATTTGCACCTGATCTGGCACACCTGATTGTCATTTGAGGTGTCTGAGGTAGTGATACATGTAGAGAAGGTCTTATTTTCTCAAGATGGGAAATTTGCATTTGTGTTAATTTATAAATTATGCATTGAACTACAAAATGTTAATGCGGCAGGATGTTTATTATATTAAATCGCATTTATCCATAGATGTTTCCACACATGTTAAAAAGGAAACAAAAAACATTTGATGAGATGTGCTTACATTTTCATGTGACTCTATTGTGACAATAGGGGGCGCTGACGCACCTCCAAACCCGCAGACAGTACGCCAAAACACCAGGTAAAAGTCCCAATATTAAATTTATTATTATAATAATGTGCACAAAGCACCTTCACCTCCACTACACAATAATAAATCAATAATGAACAGTAATCCACAATAATCAATTCCTCCACTCCACCCAGCAGCTCTGTCGCACTGCCTCCCAACTCCGGCTCAGTCTGCTGGGTTTCCCACAGTCCTTTTTATAGTTCTTGACCCAGAAGTGCTATGGAATCACATGGACTGAAGGACAGAAGCACTTCCGGGTCAGATCAAGAGTTATATTTTTCTTCAGCCCGGAAATACCCCTGATGAGGTAGTACTTCCGGGCTATAATAGAAACACTTGTGCCTCCCTGCAGCGTTCCCTGGCGGCCCCCATGGTATCCAACAGGGCTGTGCAGCCGAACTCCATAGTCCATAATGCCCTGCGAGAATTCGGGGCACCTCCATGTTGCAGGGAGGACTCCCTCTAGCGGCCTGGGGGTGTTGGCCGAGATAAACTGCCGGCCATCCCTCACACTATATAACGTGATTATATTGTGATGTCCCGTCGAATAAACACATTCAGAGGCCTCTTGTCTGAAGGGAGTCTTCAAAATGGCGACTGTCTTTTTATTGGATATGCCGCAATATAAATGGTGCCCTACCGCCGCCCGTTGTCTGGGTCACAGGGACACCTCCAAAATAACAAAAATAACCCGCTTTCGTCCTATCTACCTCTTGCCTACTCGTTAACTGTTCACTTCTTTCTCAACCTGATGCTGTCTTCCTCTCGCTCCAGCAACAACTACCACTTCCGACCACCCCCTCCCCTTTGCTCCACGCACTGTTAATTAACCCTGATCCCTGTCACTCAACTCTCTCTCTACAGAGGTGTCCCAAGCCCTTACAAAAAGTGTTCCCCTAAGACTCCATCCCAACACTGCTTCTACTCCCTACAGCCCATGCAGTGGCAAGATACGTCACAATATAGTGACTGGGCATCATATCACATTGAGGTATTTACATTTTACAGACTGGTGGTGTACTGATTAACGGTTCTGCCCAACACCAGGGATTAAGTCCACAGCCCATTAATTGCCCGAATGAAGCTTGCAAATTGTTCACGTACCCCGATATCTTTCATTTAGATATTGCAGTTTCCTCGCACATCCCAAAAGCCATGTTTGTTAGTGTTAATTAGCCATTGTAAATGGTTTTATGAGAAGTGTATGCATGAATGTCCCCTGTGATGGATTGGTCTACCATCCAGGACTGCTACCTTGTGGATTGGCTTCCAAACACCCTGCATTGGACTATGCTGGCTTGGAAAACAGAAAGATGGGAAATAAGTTCTAAACTATCAGGTCTAAATGATTTGCTTCACATAGCATTAACAAATGTGTATGCATAATATTTTATTTTTTAATTGACAATTCATGTCTTCATTTTTAGGATTCTTTGTGCAATACTCTGAAATTAAAAAACGGGGTTTCAGCATAAGAAATTGGCATGTTTGGTGCTGCAACTTGCACTCAGTTTGTGACCTGGTTACTTTCTGTATGCAGTCTGCATGTTTTACCTTTATTCAGGTTGTATTTCTTTGTCTTCTTCTCACATCTCCAAGATTTGCATGTTAGATTCGTGGGTGATGTTGGACAAGTGTGAGTATGAATGTGTCGATGCTTGTGTGCTGTTTGCATTTGTCCCCATTATCTGCTTGGGTTATCCTGCTTGAGTTCTAATATCCTAAAGATGAGAAGAACTGCATTTACAATTAAGTTATTAGCTAACGAAACATAAAAATCTGTTTGAAAAAAACAAGAATTACATTCCAGTAGTAGGTGCAGGTCTGCGGTGGGTTGGCACCCTGCCCAGGATTGGTTCCTGCCTTGTGCCCTGTGTTGGCTGGGATTGGCTCCAGCAGACCCCCGTGACCCTGTGTTCGGATTCAGCGGGTTGGAAAATGGATGGATGGATGGATAGTAGGTGCAGGTTATAGCAGATTAACTGAGTGAGTGTACCACGCGTTGGTCTGTCACCCAGTCCAGGGTTTCTTCCTGTCATGCACTTCCTGAGCACCTGATTTTGGAAAAAGTGGATACGGGTGGATGAATGGATGAAAGTTCTTAAACTGGAGAGATGCTTGATTTCTGTGTTGGGATATAGCGGGTTGGAGAATGACTGACTGACTGACTGATGCTTGATTTCATGTTTATTTTTGTCTATACTGTGTTTTTCAATCCTTTCTTTATGTTATCACCATGCATTTGTAAATGATGTGCACTTTTGCCACAGGATACTATTGCTTAAATACAAATAAAGAATATATGATTACCGTTTGGGAAAAGCTAACATATTGATTATTCTGCAGGCAAGCTGCAGGGCACAAGTGCTAATATTAAAGTCGGGCTTCCTTTCTTTGTCACATTAAAAGTGCCTTGTTCAGCTTAGACAACTTCAGTAATGCTTTTAGCTATTTATGTGGCTTGGTGGAGTACCCTTGAGGTAGGTCGGGATGTTGGCTCAGATATAAAATGAGGTTAACAGATTTTGCCACTTGTGCCACCAAGCTGTGATTTGGAAAAAAAAGCCTCCGGGGTTTGGTTTATTTTTGTGATAATGTTGTAAACATATTAGAAAGGGAAATTCCATAACATAACATTCTTAAATACTGTTAATCTAATTCATGGTCACAGGGGAAGCAGAATCTGTTCTTGCAACACTTGGGTCAAGACAGGGAATGGGGCGCTGATCCACTGCAGGACCCACTAATGCACACTTACACATGAGACTGTTTGGAGTCACCACTTAGCCCATCCAGTACAAGTCAAGTCAAATTTATAATCATGTCTACATATTTTGTCAAAACAATTGATAAAAATACAATGTCAAAAGAAGAATGAAATAGTTAAATTAAATAAAAATTATACATAGCATGCAACATATACATATATATCTCAAATAAAATTTTGTGCATCACAATTATACACCAGTACAATATATAGTGAAATACTTAGTTGCTAGACTCCAAGACTGTGCATTAAAAAAAAAAGTATATAAAGACATAAAAAGACTATAAATATCACTATGTACAATGGCAGCAGTAGTGTGCATTATGTTAATATTTTGAAAATATATACTATATAAATGATTAATGTAAACATACAAATACATGACATACAAGCTTTGACAAAAGGGCATCATGTAGCTCTAGGCACTGTCCTCATTTAGGATGTGGGTAGACTGTGTCATGAAGCTCCTCCTCAGTCTCTCTGAACAGGTCTTCAGGCAGCCATAGCGTTTCTGTGACTGCAGTACAGAAAAGAAGCCATTGTTCGGTTGGCTGGTATCAGTGATAATTTTATCTGGTACAGATAATCTGGAAGTTAGAGGGTTCTGTCCCAGTGATGTGTTCTGCAGACTGCACCACTCTCAGGAGAGCCTTGTGGTCCAACTGTGTGATGTTTCCAAGCCAGACAGTAATACTTCATGCCAGGATACTTTCTTATTGAGAACCTCATTAGGAAATCTGGTATATTCATGTTCCATTCTAGAAATTCCAGTTCAGATACCTTCCTACACTCCGTAGGTTATTTTTATGGGAGAGATATAAAATAGTTTGTCCTCCTAAATCAGCCTTAATTGTTTCTCAGAGTACCCCAACCGTTAAAGGTTGATAAAGCACATTAAACCCACAGAGAAGTGGGAAAAGAGGAAAAGAAAGAAGAAGATCTCAAAAATAATTGATTTGATTGCAGATGAATTCTATAACATTGATGACGGGGGTTAAGATACAAGTTGCAAGTTGAGTATGTAGGACATAGTCATGTAATCTCCAGAATAACAGGATCATAGTTGGAGAGGACAGTAGCATCAAGAATATAAGATTTGATAGTCAGTTATTGAGTAACTATGATATAAAAATCTCCATGAATCTAATAGATTGTGATCTGCAAATAACAGTGAAACTATATTTGCAGTTTTAAATATTCTAGTTGCTGTTGATGTCAACATATCCACGTCTGGATTTAAAATTTTATTAACCTCCAGCTATTATAATTTTGTGAGTGTTTATATTAGGAACCAGTGAATAGACATATGCATTAATTCTCTGTTGTCCAAAGTATATTTTTACCATATGCCTGTAAATTTGCCAGAAATATTTCAGAGTTTAATAAGGTTAGCCACCACCATGACAAAGCACCGTTCAGAATTAGATATTGCATCTGTTTCTACAAGTGGAATTGTTTTATGTATTAATATTCCCACACACCTCTGGTTTTCTTATTATAGCTGGAGTAAATAAATCTGCCCAATCCAGTCATTTTTCAGTTGAAACTGGTCCTTATTTGTTAGGTGAGAGTCCTGTAAAAATGCTCTCTTAGCCATTAAGCCTGTGTGATGGAAGAATACATTTTTCTCTTTAGCTCATGATTGAGACCTTTGACATTCCAGCTTATAAAGTCCAATGATTGATCAGTGATACAGTGATTTTGAGCACTGAGGGACATTTTGTGATCTTAGGTAAAAGCAGTGAGTTATTTCAGATTTCAGCTTTAACACTACTTTTTAAACATATATCGCCAGGTTTTGCAGTTAGTTAGCTATCATATAATTTGAGACTTACAACTGTGGAGGTAAAAGTAGAAAAATAATAAATCCCCCCCACCTTAAAACCTCCCCAGCTTGCCTCCCCAAATGAGGCTAAGTCCAAATATCACAGAGTCTCAGTCCACAGACATGCCAAGAGAATCTGAAACAGAGAAGTAAAGAGTTAGCTGAGATATCCTGT
Organism: Erpetoichthys calabaricus; assembly: GCF_900747795.2. NCBI lineage: Eukaryota > Metazoa > Chordata > Cladistia > Polypteriformes > Polypteridae > Erpetoichthys > Erpetoichthys calabaricus. Next base: position 20,026,921 of record NC_041400.2, on the reverse strand, counting down.
CAAGTTACTTTCAGTGACAGAGATGTAGGAAGTCTTTGGTGTCTGGGAGGACAGCCTAGAATTCTTAAAGCATGTGAAGTTGTTAAGTTGTCGTTGCGCCTTCTTTGCCAAGGTATCAAAGTGCTTGGACCTGGTCAAGACCTCTGTGATGTGGCCACTGAGGTATCTGAAGTTGTTTTTCCTCACCCCTTAATAATGTTATTACTGAGGGGGTGGTAATGTCTCTGCTGTTCATTATTCCAATGGGTTTAATTGTTCTATCACCATTTTAAAAATCTTAAATGTTTAGTGTGTTGTAGTGTGAGTGGATGGTTTAACTCAGATCTTTCTTATTTTTTAAGCAAAGTAAACATTGCTGCAGGTACATCTTTTCTTTCTCTCTGTTTATAATGGAGTGCAACCAAAACAAAGAAAATGTGGAAGATCACTGTTGAAAATCAGAAGATATGTACAGAATGGACTGCTTAAAGGCAAACTGGCTGATGGGGTGGTCTGAGGATGCAGATAAAAGTTGCTCCCCCATTTATTATTGATGTCAAAAAACTTAAATATGGGATCGTCTGAGGATGCAGATAAAAGTTTCTTTTATGTTTAGAATGTTTCATACTCAAACAATCGTAGCTCAGTTTATATGATTGTGGAGGACAATGTCAGCTGAATGTTTGTGTTAGCAGTGGATATGAAGCCTAGGTGAGTTCCCATTATTAAGTCATGTTTAGTTTGGCTTGCTGCTTAGAACTAAAGTACAGACATTCAAAGTTAAGTACATATGAAGTAGTCTAAGAGACCTGAAGAAAGTAAAATTTAACTTAGCCTTCTGCTCACCTTTATTAATTGCTGACACCAGTACATCATCTGTCATTATTGGATAGTCAAGCAAAAAAAGATGAACAAACCTGTAATAATACCAAATGGCTTCTCATTTATGTTCCTTGAAGGAATATCAGATTCACTGGTTTTCCTTCTCTCCCTCCCTTTTCCAGTCTTACTTTGCCAAACCATAACTCTAGCATTAGACCAAAGCAAAACATCATTTACATGGACTTTCCAAAAGCCGTTTCTATACTTTCACATCAAGGATTAATTCAAAAACAAGAAGCCATTGACAGCAAAGGAAACTTATAAAACCCGATTTCAAGTTTGTCAATCAGCCAGAAACAGAGTACAGATAATAGGCGAATGATTCAAATGGAGTATGGTCGTCTGTGGTTGGTACTGTTAGTTTTGGCATAGTTAGTAAACTTGTGAAATTCATAAATAACATTCAAATTGGAAGGATACCCTACCGTAAGAAAATGACAGAAAAATCATTCTAACTACGAAAATGCTTAAAAATGCAGTTAAATGCAGAAACATTAAAGTGCCATATGTAGGCAAAAGGAAAGTTAAAAACAGATCTAGGGATTTTGCATTCACACAACATTCTTATTTTCTAGTGTAAATGGTATAGCAAGAGAGACAAAAAAGAGGTTTGGGATGCCAAGTTTAATGTTCAACTCTGAATGAAAAATCAAATAGTAATATTAATGCAATATAAATAGATATGTAGTATAAATATTACATATCTGTCCAGAAGTAGCATTTGTTGGCCTGAATGACCTGTTCTCGATGAAAGTGTTCCAACATAATTATAATAATAATTCTTTGCATTTATATAGCGCTTTTCTCACTACTCACAGCGCTCAGCAATTGCAGGTTAAGGGCCTTGCTCAAGGGCCCAACAGAGCAGAGTCCCTATTGGCATTTACGGGATTCGAACCGGCAGCCCTCCGATTGCCAGTGCAGATAAAATAAAGTCTCCACACAGACAGTGTCAGGCATTGTCCTCCCTTTTTGATTTTCATGTCCTTTGGCTGCTCAGTGTAATGACATGCTGTCTCAGGACTTGTTCATTGCAGTTTGGGGTTCTTTACACCAGAAGGAAAAACCAAGAATACTCTATAAAAAAAATACTTTCCAATACTAACAATAGTTGTGCAATATATGCAACTAGTTTAGGTAGTAATAACATTTGGTAATAATTAATTCTTACTCTAACATCTTTTCACGTACTTTGGGAAACAGTGAGTAAAGCAATGCCACATTTGGAGATTTCTAGTTGTGGGGTATGTCAGATTTGCAGACAGCCGTTGCAGATCTTGACTATTTCTGACTGAAAATCGCTGCCCATGTCACATTTAGTGACAATGTACTGACATTCCAGTGTAGCCATGCTTGCATCTTTTTGTGACAGCCAATACTGCGCTGCCTGACAGAGCCGTCACCGTGTGAAATCAAATCAAATCAAACCAAATTGAATCAAATTTTATTTGTCACATACAAACTACATGCAATACATACAATATGCAGTGAAATTATTAGTTGCTCAACTCCTATGATTGTGCCTTGTGCTGAATATGAAGAGGGCAATAACAACACATAACTTTATAAATTCAAAAGTCATGAATAGAATTATAAATATTTAATAAATAATTATAACTAATAAATAATAATAATAATCTCCTCCTTTAACCGTCACCTTATCGTGGTGGAGGGGTTTGCGTGTCCCAATGATCCTAGGAGCTCTGTTGTCCGGGGCTTTATGCCCCTGGTAGGGCCACCCAAGGGAAACTGGTCCTAGGCGAGGGATGAGACAAAGAGCGGTTAAACAAACCTCCTATGAAGAAAAAACATTTTGGACGGCGTTTTCCCTTGCCCGGACGCGGGTCACCGGGGCCCCACTCTGGAGCCAGGCCTGGAGGTGGGGCTCGATGGTGAGCGCCTGGTGGCCGGGCCTGCACCCATGGGGCTCGGCCGGGCACAGCCCGAAGAGGCAACGTGGGTCCCCCTTCCCATGGGCTCACCACCTATGGGAGGGGCCAAGGAGGTCGGGTGCAGTGTGAGTTGGGTGGTGGCCGAAGGCGGGGACCTTGGCGGTCCGATCCTCGGCTACAGAAACTGGCTCTTGGGACGTGGAATGTCACCTCTCTGAAGGGGAAGGAGCCTGAGCTAGTGCGCGAAGTTGAGAGGTTCCGGCTAGATATAGTCGGGCTCACCTCGACGCACAGCTTGGACTCTGGAACCAATCTCCTTGAGAGGGGCTGGACTCTCTACCACTCTGGAGTTGCCCCCGGTGAGAGGCGCCGAGCAGGTGTGGGTATACTTATTGCCCCCCAACTTGGAGCCTGTACATTGGGGTTTACCCCGGTGGACGAGAGGGTAGCCTCCCTTCGCCTTCGGGTGGGGGGACGGGTCCTAACTGTTGTTTGTGTGTATGCACCGAACAGCAGTTCGGAGTACCCACCCTTTTTGGAGTCCCTGGAGGGGGTGCTAGAGGGCATACCTTCTGGGGACTCCCTCGTTCTGCTGGGAGACTTCAATGCTCACGTGGGCAATGACAGTGAGACCTGGAAGGGCGTGATTGGGAGGAATGGCCCCCCTGATCTGAACCCGAGCGGTGTTTTGTTATTGGACTTCTGTGCTCGTCACGGATTGTCCATAACGAACACCATGTTCAAGCATAGGGGTGTTCATATGTGCACTTGGCACCAGGACACCCTAGGCCTCAGTTCGATGATCGACTTTGTGGTCGTGTCGTCGGACTTGCGGCCACATGTCTTGGACACTCGGGTGAAGAGAGGGGCGGAGCAGTCAACTGATCACCACCTGGTGGTGAGTTGGCTTCGATGGTGGGGGAGGATGCCGGTCAGGCGTGGTAGGCCCAAATGTGTTGTGAGGGTCTGCTGGGAACGTCTGGCAGAGCCCCCTGTCAGAAGTAGCTTCAACTCCCACCTCCGGCAGAACTTCGACCACATCCCGAGGGAGGTGGGGGACATTGAGTCCGAATGGGCCATGTTCCGTGCCTCTATTGTTGAGGCAGCTGACCGGAGCTGTGGCCGTAAGGTGGTCGGTGCCTGTCGTGGCGGCAATCCCCGAACCCGCTGGTGGACACCGGCGGTGAAGGATGCCGTCAAGCTGAAGAAGGAGTCCTACAGGACCCTTTTGTCCTGTGGGACCCCGGAGGCAGCTGATAGGTACCGGCAGGCCAAGCGGAATGCGGCTTTGGTGGTTGCTGAGGCAAAAACTCGGGCGTGGGAGGAGTTTGGGGAGGCCATGGAGAATGACTTTCGGACGGCTTCGAGGAGATTCTGGTCCACCATCCGGCGTCTCAGGAAGGGGAAGCAGTGCAGTGTCAACACTGTATATGATGGGGATGGTGCGCTGCTGACCTAGACTCGGGACGTTGTGGGTCGGTGGGGGGAATACTTCGAAGACCTCCTCAATCCCATTAACATGCCTTCCAATGAGGAAGCAGAGCCTGGGGACTCAGAGGTGGGCTCCCCCATCTCTGGGACTGAGGTCACCGAGGTGGTCAAAAAACTCCTTGGTGGCAGGGCCCCGGGGGTGGATGAGATACGCCCGGAGTTCCTCAAGGCTCTGGATGTTGTAGGACTGTCTTGGCTGACACGCCTCTGCAACATCGCATGGACATCAGGGACAGTGCCTCTGGATTGGCAGATCGGGGTGGTGGTCCCCCTCTTTAAGAAGGGGGATCGGAGGGTGTGTTCCAACTACAGAGGGATCACACTCCTCAGCCTCCCTGGAAAAGTCTATTCAGGGGTCCTGGAGAGGAGGGTCCGTCGGATAGTCGAGCCTCAGATTCAGGAGGAACAGTGTGGTTTTCGTCCTGGTCGCGGAACAGTGGACCAGCTCTATACCCTTAGCAGGGTCCTGGAGGGTGCATGGGAGTTTGCCCAACCAGTCTACATGTGTTTTGTGGACTTAGAAAAGGCATTCGACCGTGTCCCTCGGGGAATCCTGTGGGGGGTACTCCGAGAGTATGGGGTACCGGCCCCCCTGATAAGGGCTGTTCAGTCCCTGTACGATCAGTGCCAGAGCTTGGTCCGCATTGCCGGCAGTAAGTCGAACCCGTTTCCAGTGAGAGTTGGACTCCGCCAGGGCTGCCCTTTGTCACCGATTCTGTTCATAACTTTTATGGACAGAATTTCTAGGCGCAGCCAGGGTGTTGAGGGGGTCCGGTTTGGTGGGCTCAGGATTGGGTCACTGCTTTTTGCAGATGATGTTGTCCTGTTTGCTTCATCAGGCCGTGATCTTCAGCTCTCTCTGGATCGGTTCGCAGCCGAGTGTGAAGCGGCTGGGATGAGAATCAGCACCTCCAAATCCGAGACCATGGTCCTCAACCGGAAAAGGGTGGAGTGCCCTCTCAGGGTTGGTAGCGAGATCCTGCCCCAAGTGGAGGAGTTCAAGTATCTCGGGGTCTTGTTCACGAGTGAGGGAAGAATGGAGCGTGAGATCGACAGGCGGATCGGTGCGGCATCCGCAGTAATGCGGGCGTTGCATCGGTCTGTCGTGGTGAAAAAGGAGCTGAGCTACAAGGCGAAGCTCTCAATTTACCAGTCGATCTATGTTCCTACCCTCACCTATGGTCATGAGCTATGGGTAGTGACCGAAAGAACGAGATCGCGAATACAAGCGGCTGAAATGAGTTTCCTCCGCAGGGTGTCTGGGCTTTCCCTTAAAGATAGGGTGAAAAGCTCAGTCATCCGGGAGGGGCTCAGAGTAGAGCCGCTGCTCCTCCGCATCGAGAGGAGTCAGATGAGGTGGCTCGGGCATCTGATCAGGATGCCTCCTGGACGCCTCCCTGGTGAGGTTTTCCGGGCACGTCCAACCGGGAGGAGGCCCCGGGGAAGACCCAGGACACGCTGGAGGGACTATGTCTCTCGACTGGCCTGGGAACGCCTTGGGATTCTCCCGGAAGAGCTAGAAGAAGTGGCCAGGGAGAGGGAGGTCTGGGCATCTCTGCTCAAGCTGCTGCCCCCGCGACCCGACCTCGGATAAGCGGGAGACAATGGATGGATGAAATAATAATAATACATGTTATTATTAAATAACTAGACAAAGAGCCCGTTTCGACAACGTAAGATGAAACGGGCACGAGTTTGTGTCAGCAGTGTATGAAGAACAAATGATAAGTAACGAAGAAGTTGTTTTGTAATGATTGTAGTCCGCTTTACTCATTACTGTACGGGCTTGTACTGTTAGTTGATGAATTTTCCAGGCCCATAGTATAATATTGAATGATGAATGTTCCAGTATGGAATAGTAATAAGTATAAGCACCACAAACCTGATATAGGTGTATTGAATGAATGCGTAATTGAATCAGAATGCGTAATTAGGCCTCGAGCTGTAGTCGAAATTGCCTTTCAGGCCTCTAGAGCTTTAATCGAAGTCGCCTTTCTCTTTGAATTTTTGCGGCCGTAAATCCGCCGCCTGCCGCGATGTTGGGGTTGGATGTCGGTCTCGTAAGGTTTTTCGAGCAGCTGCGCAGAAGGCGACTGCACATTCGGCTTCGTACGGACGTGAGTGAGTGAGTGAGTGAGGAGGCAGGCGAATTATGTATTAAGATACTAATAAGTAAATAGATGACTTAACTAAATAAGTTAATATGAGAGAGTTAACAATAGGGTATCATGTATTTCTAGACACTTTCCTTATTTAACACTGTGGACAGAAGCTGCTGCTCAGTTTCTCTGAGCTGGACTCCAGGCAGCTGTAGCGTTTACCTGACGACAGCACATAAAAAAGGCAGTTGTTGGAACTGCTGGTGTCACAGATAATTTAAATTGCTCAGGTTCAACATAGTCTGGTGTAGATGTCCAGGAAGTCTGTGAGTGCACACACTGTGATGCATCCAGCTGACCACCACGCTTTCTGCAGAGACTTATGATCCTGCTGCTTTCTTTCCCCATTCAAAGTGATGCTTCCTGTCAAAAAACCCTTTCAATGGTGGATGTATAGACATTTTTTAGCATCTACGAGGGCATCCTAAAATCCCTGAGGCATCTCAGGTGGTACAGATGTTGATGTGCCTTGTCCACCAAGGTGTTGATGTTCTTAACTCTTTGAGGGCTGAATATTTTTCCCAAAAAACTCGGTTTTCTGAAAACAACACAAAGCAATGGTTTCACACATGAGTCAACATTAAACGTCTGTTGCTATGTGCTGTGGCTGCTGTTGGCGCATGTTCAGCATCTCTGGTGGCAGCGGCTGCGTGGGGGTAACTCGTTGGTCAGCTGGAATGCACGGTGGGCCAGCTGCCTGGCTGTCTTCGCACAGCAGGAGGGTGGCAGTCACAATGTGACGCAATATGGTTTGTACATCTTGTCATCATAAGTATTGGTCCTCCCAGGCAAACGCTGCTGTAGGCACATCTGCTACACGAAAGTGTTCAGCACCATGATCAGCTGGGTACCGATCAGATGATGCTGGTACCTCGCTTTCGCTTTTGATATCCATCTCCAGATCACTTGCATCAAACCCGGGGTCCGACTGGTCAGAATCCTATTCAACGAAATTACATAAAACGTCCTTGGAGTATTTTGCTTTGCACAATCGCTTTGGTCTCTCGCCAGATGTCGGTGCACACATAGGGTATCGAGGTGAAATCAACAAAGCTATGTAACTGTGTAGCAAAGAGAGTCGAACTAAAACGTAAGAGTGAGTTTTGTTGCGGTTTACAACTGATTACCATCCTCTACTCCTGAATTTTGACAAAAGTCAACATCAGCCCTGAAAGAGTTAAACCAGGTCAGATCCTCCGTGATGAGGACACCGAGGTATCAAGAACTGTCCTCTCCCTCTAAACCTGAGTGCTATTCATACTGAAGGGGTTGTAGTGCCACTGCTGTTTACCTACCATAGTCTGCTCCTTTGTCTTGCTGACATTGACTAGAAGACTGTTGGCCTGACACCAGTGTGACACATTGATTTAATGGGTGTTCAGCCTTAATCCCTGCCCTGTTTTTTCCATTCTGTTGATGTACATAAAATATGAGACATCAGATAGACGAGGTTCTCTTCTGTGTGTGAGATCCAAAGCAAACCGTGTTCCTTATTCTTCATCTGTGCATAAAGTGCTTCTGGATGAGTGCTCATTAGTTGTCAGCTCTCACAGAGTCTGTCCCTACAACTAAAGACACAATGAAAACTGCTGGATTTTCTCTTCGCAAGTCCTGGACTATGTGGGTCTGTCACATTACTCGAGAGCACTCCTGACTGTCTCCGACTTGCTAAGATTATGTAAACAAAGTCTACGACTGAATTCTGCTGGAAATTCTTGTAATGTGACACGACTTTAACTCGGCTAGTACTTATATATCACAAGCACAATATCAGAAATGGAAAATAGACTAAAGAGTAAAAATGCATTCAGCAACAGAATCAAATGCAGAACTGTACTTATACATTTCAGGGTTAATAGCTACAGATGCAGGCTTTCTTTTATTATTTAGATTTCCCACTGTTAAAGCTGACGCCTGCACAGTGATACTGTTTGGTTTAATGTTCAAATGAAAGATGCAAACTGTATACATGCAATTAGACCCTTTATTACAGTCAAACTGAGTGCAGAGAAACAAATAACAGAAAAGCAGAGCTAATTTACATTAAAAAATGCATCATATATATAATAATTACAGACAATGAAGTGTCTCAGCAGGTAGTCTTGCTATTTCAAATCTTTAGGTCCCAAGTCTAAATCCAGGCAGGATGCTTTCTGAATAAAGTTTGCGTTGGCTTGCCATAAGATCAATTGTTTCCTTTCAAACTCCAACATCATACAGTCAGCTCAATTAACATTACCGAATTAAACCATTTTGACTTTTTGTGCTCATTGTCATGAATTTTAATTGGCAGCTGCTTCATTAGGCTCAAGTATCTTATGACAGAATAGGAGAAGATAGGCTTAGGAATTATTTTGTGATGTCCATAAAGAAGCAAGAACAAGATGTCATCTGTTGGTACTAGGCAATAAGTAGTCGTGTTATGTTGTTGACACTGTGGACACTTTTTCTATGGTGTCGTTTCTCGTGACTGAGAGATATAATTAAAGTTAGTAAAAATCTTTTATTGATACACACCAGGCAAAGGTTAAATGACAGAGAAGCACAGCTAGGACACCTGCCCTTCGTCTGCCCCGAGGGGTCGGTGTTCCAAATATTTATAGGGTTTTTGTCTTATGACTTTAGTTACACAAGTATTTCAAAATATTAGCCTGAATCAGCATTACCAAACCCAAGGGTTGAGTACATTTGTTGGTCCCTTAGTTTTTGATGAGTCCACCCTTGTGGTTTTTTGTGTAGTAACCTTAAAAACAAGAAGTAGCACTTACACCATGGGCAAGCAGAGTTTGCATGGCCCTTGTCACGTACACCAGATTGATCAAGCTCTTTTGTATTTTTCCACAACACTAATGCGTCTTGTTATTGGTGACAGCCTCATCACTGCCATACATGCTGTATTAGTGGAAGCCATGAGATTATGGGGTCAGTACTGGCAATAAAAATTGGATCCATATGAGTGTGTGTACGGTGAATTCAGAACGTATTCAGAGCCCTTTACTTGCTGCTCACTTTTTTATGTTTTAGATTTCATTTGAAATGGATACATGTAAGATTTTTGCCCTTCCATCTACACTGAATAACCCATAATGAGAGTGAAAACATGGTTTCAAAAAGAAATCTAAAACTGAAATCTCTCATTCATAGAAGTATTCAGACCCTTAATTTAGTACTTTGTAGAAGCCCCTTTGGCAGAAATTCTAGCTTCAAGTCTCCTTGGGTATGTCTCTACAAGTTTTGTGCACACATTCTTCCTGGCTGATCCTCTCAAGCTCTTCGGGTCTCTTCAAAGATTTTTCTATTGGGTGTAAGTCTGGGCATTGTGTGGGCAACTCAAGGACAATCAGAGGCTTGCCTCAAATCCACTAAAGTAGCGTTTCTCAACCTTTACGTATTTGCGACCCGAGTTTTCATAACAGTTTTAATTGCGCCCCCCTAATGTTTTTTTTGAAAGGAGCTCACTAATACCAATTTGTTCTTTTTTAATTAATGATATATCATAGATGCATATTTTATTATACCTATTTAACTTTTATCGGCATTTATCTAACTCTATATTTATTTTTCTAGTATCAGAATGTACTTTAAGTTAATTTGTTTTGGTTTCAATAGATGTATTTTTCATATTTTCGATTCCTGTTTTCTTTTTTACACATTTTCGCGCCCCCCTTTTTGTTACTTCACACCCCCCCTACGGGGGGCCCACCCCACAGGTTGAGAACCACTGCACTAAAGCATTGTTTGGGCTGTAAGCTTCGGGTCATTATCGTGGTGAAAGATGAACCTTTGTCCCAGTCCGAGGTGGTAAGCACTCTGGAGCAAGTTTTCTTCAAGGACCTCTCTGTATTTGGTTGCATTCATTTTGTCATAATTTTTTTTTTTTTTAATTCTATTGATTTTATTAAAATCAAATAACATTCCATACAAATAAGTCAAGTTTTACAAAAAAAGAAGCAAAAAGGTTCAAAACAAATCAACCCCTACCCCTTATTTTGTCATAAATTCTGAGAAGTCTCCATGTCCCTCCTGCTGAGAAGCATTCTCTTAGCATGACGATGCCACTACCATGTCTCACCGTAGGGATGGTATTAAGCAGTCTGCTGTTCTGCCCTTCAATCTACACTCAATAACCCATAGTGACAAAGTGAAAAGATATTTTCAGAAAAGTTTGCAAATTTATTAAAAATCAAAAACTGGACTTGAGCCCAATCGAACATCTCTGGAGTGATATGAATATTGCTGTCCACTGATGGTCTCCATTTGGTGTGACAGACCTTGAGAGGATCTGGCGAGAAGAATAACAGAAACTTCGCATATCCCGGTGTGCAAAGTTTGTCACGTCAGACCCAAGAAGATTCCAGGTTAGAATTGCTGCCAAAGGTGATTCAATTAAGTATTGTGTCAATGTAATGTTTCAGTTTTTTATTTTTAAGAAGTTTACAAAAATTTCTAGAATCCTGTTTTTGCTTTCTCATTCTGGGATATTATGTTGCTTGATATGTGGAAAAATGAATTTAAGTAATTTTAACACAAGGCCGTAAATTATCAAAATATGAAAAAAACTGAAGAAGTTCTGAATATTTTTGGAATCCACTGAACACAAATAACATTAACATACAGTACATAACATACCCTAATTTAAACAGAGTTTAGTTTTTCTTTTGCTTTGTGCCCACCCCTACCATAACCTAACGTCTATGTGGGAGGAGCTAAAGCTTTAGATTTGTCAAGGATTTTGATCTCCAGTTTTCGATGTATCTCGATGTTTTAGGGTCCCCTGAAACCGAAAACATCGATATCCTGATGATGGGTGTGTGTCTGTCAGTGTGTCACAGTTTCTTGAGAACAGTCTAGAGCTAAAACGGCTGGACGGAAAAATACCAAACTCGAAACTTAAGCCTGTTATGAGATGACGATGTGCTGATTAGTTTTTGAGCCAAATCACACAAGAGAAACAGGCACTCTAGAGGAACACGCAAGTTATTTAATTCTGTAATTAATTAGGAATTCTTCTCATCAATTGCTATCGTAATGACCTTTTTATGATCAGAAAGGTCATCATCGAGCAGTAAATAATTAATGAAATATTATACAGTGAGGCGGCACGGTGGCGCAGTGGTAGCGCTGCTGCCTCGCAGTTAGGAGACCCAGGTTCGCTTCCCAGGTCCTCCCTGCGTGGAGTTTGCATGTTCTCCCCATGTCTGCGTGGGTTCCTTCTGTGCGCTCCGGTTTCCTCCCACAGTCCAAAGACATGGAGGTTAGGTGGATTGGCGATTCTAAATTGTCCCTAGTGTGTGCTTGGTGTGTGGGTGTGTTTGTGTGTGTCCTGCGGTGGGTTGGCACCCTGCCTGGGATTGGTTCCTGCCTTGTGCCCTGTGTTGGCTGGGAGTGGCTCCAGCAGACCCCCGTGACCCTGTGTTCGGGTTCAGCGAGTTGGAAAATGGATGGATGTTATACAGTAGTTTGGGTAAATTGGCACATAGGGCACAAAGCCTACTGACGCTCATGTCCACATTTTTTGGTCCTAAATTCTGTTGAATAGAAACCTTTGCCTGCAGTTATTCAGCTTTATACAGATTTAATAACATTTAGATTTTTTTTTTTTTAGATTTAAAGGGTTATCATACCTGGAGTTGTGGTCTTTATATTTAAATATCTTTAATCGGAGCATTGTTTTCATTTCACTCTGCTGAGTAAAGCATCTTGTAATACTCTGAAAGTATACCGTTTATCTCTCTCTCTGTTTACTAAACACAGCATTGTTTCTAACAGCCATAACAGTCCATCTTTTTTATGTATTTGTCAGTTACCATCTTATTAGTGTATTGTCAAGTTCATAATATGAATGACTTGATTAAAGTAATAACTGCCAACATTATCTTGATAAGTTGACCTCCATTTGCATTTGCAGATTTCAGTTGTCTTCAGAATCTTGTATATTCTTCTTTGATTTTACAAATATGACTAATCAACTCTATTACTCTTTTAGGTTTTCAATGTTTTGCCCACACACACTTGGTTTAGTTGTTTCCCAGAGAGTTCTGCCAGATATGCCCTGAAATAATGTTAATTTTCTGCAAAACTTCCAGTTATGTTGAAAGAGATTTCATAAAGTTCTTATCTGCAAGCCAAAATGGATTCAATTACCAATTGTGTGTTGAATTAGTAATTTCCAGCATAATGAAGCATAGTCAGCAATAACAATGGTGTCATAATTGCAAGATTTGACAGAGGGTAGCAACTTATTATCAGTGAAGAAGTAATCTACTGATTAGTAACTTTGATACCTACAAATTTAAAAAACAATAATGTCTTGAATACATTATACTGTTGGTGCAGACATCCCCATGAATCTAATAAGTTGTGGTTTTAGCTTATATATTTTGAATCAGTTTTAGATAATGTTGATCTTGTTGAAGATATGCAATTCAAAAGAGAGCCTGTAGTTATAAATCCAAATCTTACAAATTTGCCATTATGTAAATTATGATAAAATAACAGTGGTCTTCTGTCTAAAGACATGCGGGTTAGGTGAAATGGCAAGGCTAAACAGACCCTATTGTGTGTGTGTGTGTGTGTGTCTGGATTATGGAGGTTAGAAAATGACATGACAGTGGTCCTCGACATCTGAGGACCGTTTATGTTAGCTACAGTCAGTTAGGTTTCATTCTGTTTTTCTGCTACTAGAATAAAACAACCTTCTGACTCAGACATTACCTCAGAGGCAACAAAAGGGATTTCTTTAGGAGTATTTCTAGTCCTTTGGTGCCATAATTAGAATGACATACCTGCCCAGTGCATCATTTTTCAGCCTCTTTATTATTTAATTACGTCTCCTATACAAAAGCTATATCTGATTAAATTTCACTAAGATGTGTTAATACATTTTTCTTCTTATTTTGTTTACTTTGACCTTTGACATTCCAATAATAAATTTAAATGAATGATCACAGTTGTTCAGTGTTTGGTTATTACACTTCATGTTTCTAGTAGCACAGATATTTTTATCCTTCTTAGTTACATGACTTGAGTTTCCCCTCAAAAAAGTCGTAATTTGTCCTGCTTGCATTTAACTGATGATATATTTAACATGCCGAACCAGTAATATTTCAGAATGTTTAAGCTAATACATTTTTTTAATTTAAAAATAGCTCTTCCTGACTCCACCTCTCCCTGCCCTGTTACTAAATACAGAACCCAGTCCTCTGATATATTGGAAAGCAGGGCACACTAGAAATAAAAAGGCCTCTCCCCCAACCATAAAATAATGAAAAGTTATTATTTTCCAATCAGTGATGTCTTTACATTTAAAGCAAGTGGGATACCGCACCCTTATCTCTCAGAAGGTGGTGCTGTTGTGCAAAATGAAATCAGTAGTAAACCCACCTCAATAATTTAACATATTGTTAAAATGTTTATAGCAAACTCAACATAGTTGTCATCATAGGTAACATGTTTTGAAATTAATGGGGGAAAGTATGAGTTCAGCAAGAACAAATTGGAAACTTATAAAGGGTAAATTTTGCAGAAACGTTAGTAGTACTACAGTGTTGTACCATGTTAGCCATTATGGATGTGCTTCCTTCAGGTCCACAAAGACACAATGCAACTCCTTCTGGCCTTCTCTAAACTTCTCCATCAACATTCTCAGAGATGTGTCTATAGTTATCTGTGTGAAGAAAAACTTTCTAACGTTTGTGCTGAGAAGTCAAGCAAAATGAGACCTTTTATTTTCTAATTAAAAAAATTACATTATGCAAGCTTTGGAGGCAACTCATCTTGCCTAAAGAAGGGGCCTGAGTTGCCTGCAAAGCTTGCATATTGTAATCTTTTTAATTAGCCAATTAAAGTTGTCATTTTGCTTGACTTCTCAGCACAAACGTTAGAAAGTTTTTCTTCACACAGATAACTATAGACACATCTCTGAGAATGTTGATGGAGAAGTTTAGAGAAGGCCAGAAGGAGATGCATTGTGTCTTTGTGGACCTGGAGGGAGCATATGACAGGGTGCCTCAAGAGGAGCTGTGGTATTGTATGAGGAAGTCGTAATGGCAGAGAAGTACGTAAGAGTTGTACAGGATATGTATGAGGGAAGTGTGACTGTGGTGAGGTCTGCGGTAGGAGTGGCGGATGCATTCAATGTGGGGGTGGGATTACATCAGGGATCGGCTCTGAGCCCTTTCTTATTTGCAATGGTGATGGACAGGTTGACAGACGAGATTAGACAGGAGTCCCCATGGACTATGATGTTTGCTGATAACATTGTGATCTGTAGCGATAGTAGGGAGCAGGTTGAGGAGACCCTGGAGAGGTGGAGATATGCTCTGGAGAGGAGAGGAATGAAGGTGAGTAGGAACAAGACAGAATACATGTGTGTGAATGAGAGGGAGGTCAGTGGAATGGTGAGGATGCAAGGAGTAGAGTTGGTGAAGGAGGATGAGTTTACATACTTGGGATCAACAGTACAGAGTAATGGGGATTGTGGAAGAGAGGTGAAAAAGAGAGTGCAGGCAGGGTGGAATGGGTGGAGAAGAGTGTCAGGAGTAATTTGTGACAGACGGGTATCAGCAAGAGTGAAAGGGAAGGTCTACAGGACTGTAGTGAGATCATCTACTGTATGTCATATGGGTTGGAGACGGTGGCACTGACCAGAAAGCAGGAGACAGAGCTGGAGGTGGCAGAGTTAAAGAGGTTAAGATTTGCAATGGGTGTGAAAAGGATGGATAGGATTAGAAATGAGTACATTAGAGGGTCAGCTCAAGTTGAATGGTTGGGAGAAAAGTCAGAGAGGCGAGATTGCATTGGTTTGGACATTTGCAGAAGAGAGACGCTGAGTATATTGGGAGAAGGATGCTAAGGATAGAGCTGCCAGGGAAAAGGAAGGCCTAAGCGAAGGTTTATGGATGTGGTGAGAGAGGACATGCAGGTGATGGGTGTAACAGAACAAGATGCAGAGGACAGAAAGATATGGAAGAAGATGATCCGCTGTGGCAACCCCTAACGGGAGCAGCCGAAAGAAGAAGAAGAAGATAACTATAGACACATGGAGTTCATCACCAAGTGATGTGGTAGATACAAAGACATATAAACTTAACTTGATGTTATTTTGGAGGAATTAAATGGATTGGATTGGCGAGCTTTGTTAGGCTTGTTTAGCCTACCTGTTCTTGTCAAATGTATTTGTAATGTTCTTATGTATATTCATAATAGCCTATGTCAATGCAGTGTCCATAATAGTAGAGCTTACTGCAGTGTTACTGATTTTGAATCCTCATTGCACTCACTAGCAGTATGGTGGGAGGAAAATGTGGTGCGCCACCACCATCTACCCAAAGCACCATGATGTTCCAACAATGATGGATGGATTAAAAGCCAGAAGTCTGTATGACCATCAGCATCAAGTGACTCCGTGAAAAACCCGAACTACAAAGAGGACTATTTCATTTATGTTAGGTAGAATGCCCAAAGGGGACTGGGCGGTCTCGTGGCCTGGAACCCCTACAGATTTTATTTTTTTCTCCAACCTTCTGGAGTTTTTTTTTTTTTTTTTTCTGTCCACCCTGGCCATCGGACCTTACTCCTTTCTATGTTAATTAATGTTGTCTTATTTTAATTTCTTATTTTGTCTTTTATTTTTCTTCTCTTCATTATGTAAAGCACTTTGAGCTACTTTTTGTATGAAAATGTGCTATATAAATAAATGTTGTTGTTGTTGTTGTTGTATTTGTCATTTGTATTTCCTGCATTATAATTTGAATTTACCTGAGAAACTGTTCTGATGAAAATCTACTAGTCACGCAACAAACATTTACATGTTTTTTTCTTTGCCCTGCTGTTTTTCATCCCTTTCATTACAATGGGCTCTTGTTAACTAAACATGGCAATGAAATTATGCTTGTGTCACAATCTCACAACTAAGGGTAGTGCAAAACAAGTGAGATGAGTTGAAAGACCTTTTCAACTGGAAAGCAACAAAGCGTTTCTAAAAGTCACGTAGAAATCAGACATGTTGTTGTTGTTAAATAATAGTAATAATTTGTTTTATTTAATGAATTTGATGTTGAATGCATGTGGACTGTGGTATAAGTCATAAATATTGGTGGTGCTGGAGCTGTACACCTATCGTCATCATTATTAGTTTTTTCCAGATTTCCATGATATCTTCAATGCAGTTTCCAAGTATGTGAAATTTTCTTTGCACTTGGAGACACTAGCTTGTTTCCACATGGTTTGGGCAGGCCCTTGGGCCATGCAGTGTTCTTGGCGTACCTTTCCTCATCGCCCTAGGAAGTTTTAAGTTCCGCCGTGGGGCTTGAAGGTTGGGTTCAGACATTTGGACATTAACCCAACATATGCAAACTTAAGAAGAAGAACATCCTCATAATAAATAAAACTTTACAACCAACACCCTCCTAACTTCACCTCATTACACACCCCCCCCCCCCCTAATTTTGCTATATACTGTATTGCCTTTGATTCTTGTAAGTCTAATCAATATCCTCCGATGACAGCTCCTGGCAGGAGCTGAAAGCTCAGGAATAAAAACTACTTTATGATACGTGATTCATTCTCTCCCTTTGTGGATCTCCAACTACAAATATGCAAACCATATCACAAACCTTTGCTTCCACATATATATATATATATATATCTCCATATTACTAACCAAGAATAAACCGGATATGGACGCAGGTACACGGCGATGGGACCATGAGACGTACTGCGCCTGCGCGTGTCCCATAAACCGCAAGCGAAGTCTTATCTACCGCGAACGAAGGAGTCACGGCCCAAAAACGAAAGAGCTCAACTAACGTGAATGAGAAATGAAGCAACAACGCACCCACAGCTAACGACTAACGACACAGCCACACAAAAAAAGAGGATTCTGAGCTGCACCCCAGAGTCAAACGGAAGAGGCTACAGAGGCCCCACAGGTCCACAAAGATAGTACGGAAGGCGCGGGAAAGTACGAAAGGCGCAGGCGTCCAAAATGCGCTTCTGAATAGGACATGAAGCAACAATGCGCCACGAACTCTCCGTATTAAATGTACGGCATCCTCACACGTCCAAACCACATAGCATATGTGAATCACATTACAGTGATGCATTATTAATGGTACAACCACAAAAAAGCGACATATTAACAGTAAGTGCAATTATCCATATTACTAACGGTAGACAACGGATAACTAATGGAGTCATGGTCACGGCTCCAAAACGATCCAGCTCAACTAATGGAGCTACAAAAGCGAGCCCGCATGGATAAAAACAATAGACGTAGGCGCCTACAACGTGCGTCTGAAACCGCGGAAGCAAAACTGTCTCCACTCCAAAACCAAACAGCTCCGCATGAACAAATACAATGTACATAGATGCCTACAACGCGCGTCAGAAACTGCGGAAGCAAAGCAGGCACGGGTTCAAAACGAAAGACCACAACTGACGCAGACACCTACAGCGCGTGACTGAAATGCCGCAAGCAATGCATGCACATATCGCATACATTCATCAATGTATTTCAGGTTACGCCGACAATAATCTCTTTCAAATCTATTTCGGGTTACCCAAGACCAGGGGTTGGCGAGCGAAGTATATATATATATATACAGTAATCCCTCCTCCATCGCGGGGGTTGCGTTCCAGAGCCACCCGCGAAATAAGAAAATCCGCGAAGTAGAAACCATATGTTTATATGGTTATTTTTATATTGTCATGCTTGGGTCACAGATTTGCGCAGAAACACAGGAGGTTGTAGAGAGACAGGAACGTTATTCAAACACTGCAAACAAACATTTGTCTCTTTTTCAAAAGTTTAAACTGTGCTCCATGACAAGACAGAGATGACAGTTACGTCTCACAATTAAAAGAATGCAAACATATCTTCCTCTTCAAAGGAGTGCGTGTCAGGAGCAGTGACTGTCACAGAGATAGCCCTATTGATTTGTTTGATTTTCTCTGTGTTTGGCTTTTAAGTATGCGAAGCACCGCGGCACAAAGCTGTTGAAGGCGGCAGCTCACACCCCCCCCCCGTCAGGAGCAGAGAGAGAGAGAGAGAGAGAGAGAGATAGAGAGAGACAGAGAGAGACAGAGTTTGTTTTTCAAGCACAAATCAATACGTGCCCTTCGAGCTTTTAAGTATGCGAAGCACCGTGCAGCATGTCGTTTCAGGAAGCAGCTGCACAAAAGATAGCAACGTGAAGATAATCTTTCAGCATTTTTAGACGAGCATCCGTATCGTCTAGGTGTGCGAACAGCCCCCCTGCTCACACCCCCTACGTCAGGATCAGAGAAAGCGCAAGAGAGAGAAAGAGAAAAGTAAGTTGGGTAGCTTCTCAGCCATCTGCCAATAGCGTCCCTTGTATGAAATGAACTGGGCAAACCAACTGAGGAAGCATGTACCAGAAATTAAAAGACCCATTGTCCGCAGAAACCCGCGAAGCAGCGAAAAATCCGCGATATATATTTAAATATGCTTACATATAAAATCCGCGATGGAGTGAAGCCGCGAAAGGCGAAGCGCAATATAGCGAGGGATTACTGTACAGTATATATATATTTTGGCAAGCATGATCTAGAGCATGATTTACGTTTGAAAATTCTGAATCTAGAATCATATTTCTGTGTATTTAGATATTTACTTGTCATGTATGGTGTCCAAGGTGACAACGGGTTCCGATGTGCTGTCTTGTAAGATGCCAGTATTACTTCTCAATAGGTATATTTAAATTGAGCCAGTCATTTTGTTCAAAAAACATAAATAGCTCTTTCATTTGTGTATGTTATTCTTCCTTTGGAAGGTATTTTTTTATTTGTGCTGCATAAATAATTTGTGCTTTTGCCCATTGGCATTACACTGTTTTCATTACCGCATCCTGTCAGACTCAATATTCCTTAAAACATACTTAAGTACTTTTTATTTGCGGTATGTATTTTGCCGTGGTTCATTCAGGTTGTGCTGGAACTGTTTGATAAAGATGACTTCTTTTTTTAGTACTGTGCATGTTTCACAAAAATATTATTTCTTCATGTACTTAGAAATAAACTATAATAGAGTATCATTGCCACATTGGATAGAGTAACAAATAGAGTAACAAATTGGCCAACAATGTCATGGGGTACGCTTATCTCAGTTACTCAAAACAACACATTTGAAACTTAACGTGTATCAAGACATAACATGACATGCAAGTGTTGTGAGACTGACCTATTAAGAGAAACAGCATTAAAATCATTTACCCTTCATTTTTTTAACATAGTACAAATAAACACTAACATACTTATTACATTCAAAAAGTTGTTCTATACCACTAAAATAAAATTATTTTGCTTGTGCATCCTTTTTCTGTAGCAGACTGGACATCCTTTTTCATTGGAGGTAACCATTAAAATTAGGGAACAAAGTGGCAGTCCTACAGGGTCAGGTCTGCAAAATGGAGGTAGGGTTGGCACTTCTTCAAGTCTATAGTTTCATAGAACAGTGTGAAGAGAGATATTTTCATAATGAAAAGGAGGTGGTTGACAGCTTTCCTTCTGTTTTTCCTTGACTGACAGAAACAAACACCAAAGTGAATTAGCAAAGTATTGATTTGTTATGTGGACCTTTTGAGTCAGGTAATCGATCTGGATTATACCCCCAACATCATCCTAACTGTGCTTGTGACTATGTTGATGATGGCTTGGACTTTGAATTTGTTTGGTATTGGAGATTCCCCATTCTTCCATTGTTTTGACTATTTTTTCCAAGTCTGAATCCTAGGGATATATCCAGTTTTTATCACAATTATGAAAATCTTCTTACAATTCTGCCATTCCAAATTGATTACCTCAGAAGATTGGTTGTGGTTATGGTTCAGTTGGGAGTTCACATTCTGGATAGTCAACATGCACAGACCTTGCTCGTGTATAATTGTTCATGAAGAATGCTATAAAATGTATACCTAAAGGGTTCTGTCAAGTTGGGAAAAAAAATTAGCAGGCCAAAAGGCACAGGAAATAAAACCATACCTAGGATCAAAAACATAAAATTAGTTAAACCAAAATACCAAAGCCTAATTTGTCAACCAGAAGAAAGTCAAAAGATCTCACAAAATAAATCCGGTCACCCAAGAAAAGTTTGACATAGATGTCATGATTCTGTTATGCACTTAATTTTTTATAACTTAATTCTTCTTGTGATATTTTGACCCTTTAAACATTGATTTTTAGATTTCAAAAAATGAAGAGCACTTTCTCACACTTATTTTAAGATCTAGATTGTAATTATTGAGATAAAAATTATTTTGCACCATTTCTGATGCCATTTTATCCTGTTTCTGGTAGCCGCCATTTTGGGCGTTTCAGTAGCTAGGGGTGTGGCTTAAATGTCACAGGCTCAGCATTAATTAGGAAAAGGGTCATAAGGTTAATTCAGGCAGACGACTATACCCTTAAAAGACTTTCTCGTGATTCTTTATTTAGTCGTTTTCTAAGCAATGATTCTTCAGCTTTGGTTTTGACTTGGATTCTCATGATTTATTTTGGTTTTGATGATTTGAGTTGCTTGATTTCCTGGTTTTCCTGGTTGGTGTTTTAGTGATGCTTTGTTGGGGCCACACTGTGAGACACTAGTGTCTGAGCATTTAAGTTTTGCAGGGGCCTACTTAGCTTGATGTGTTCTTGGAGCTAAGTGCTGTCGTCTCTATGGCCGCCTACTACTGTGGGAAAAACAAAGCACAGAGTGTTTATTTTAATGTTCTCATTTATTTTGCAAAGTGATTCCATTTCGAAATTATAGTAAAAGCCGACCGTAGTATCGGAAGATGTTGATGTGGCCAAGTATGGCTCCACAAGAGTTCATGCACACACATATGAGGCTACAGTGTAATTAACAAAGGCCTTGCAGAGGAGTGACATGCTGTGCAGCCTGAACATGCACACGTCAGCCATGATTGGTAGAAGAATATGACGTGAGACATTACTGGTCGGCCAAAAGGCACTTCCTGCCTGCAGGGGTTGTCATTTGACCAGTTAAGAGTGAGGTGGTAGTTTATTTCAGAGCTTCCTGAAGTGTAAATAGTTAAGGCTTGTGCCTATTTTTCTGCACATATTTTCTTTCCATGTACTGATATCTGCTAGTCATAGTTATTGTTTGGTGGAAGCATTTGGTGCACCTTTGGTTCTTTTTTGTATACAGTAGACCCCCTCGAAGATACGGTTCAGGGTTCACGGCCGCAGTCGTTCACGGATTTTTCCTTAGAACCTAACTAATAATTGTTAGCGGTAGCCACAAATATCCTCCAAATTTCAATTTTTTTATGGCTTTTTTCATGGCAATACTGCACTGTAGAGAAAACAGGAAGCAGCTGTAGAGAAAAACGTGGCGTGGGACGGTGAAAGTAGCCAATCCAAGAGGGTTCTCTACTAAAGTTTGAAACTGTAACTCCCAGCAGTCCCTGCAGTGGCTCTGATTGGTCTTCTGCTGAGGGTGCAGGGGCTGTTGGGGTCAAAGGATGTCAACGCGGCTTTTAAAAAGGGGGCTGGTGACCAAAAGAAAAAATACGTTTTTGTAATTTGTGTTTCAAGTTCTTGTCTCTCTACCTGCCTTTTGTTGGGTTACCTGTACTTATTCATTTTGTCCTGGATTGTTTCGTGGTTGGGGTCTGGATTGTCTGCCGTCTGTCTGTGTACATGAGGACTGTAAGTGGATTCATAGCTGTCCTGCGAAGAAAGGAACACTCCTGAACCCGTCCACCCGTTTTCACCATTGCAGGAACTACCGGTAGGACTATCTTTACATTCCCATTCAACATGCGGATCTCTGGACTATCTATCTTCATCATTACATTTCATCCGGTGTCGTTTTTCATGGACTTTACTGTGTGTGTTTTGCTGGTGCTTTGTTGTATTTAATGTATAAACGCCGTAAGGGGAACAGGGGTGGTATCGTTGTTTTTATTTGTTTTCATTACATACTTTATTTGCTGTTTGATTACCGCTTTGCTTTGTTTTTGTCTCTGTTTGTGAGTGCCTGTGGGTCGGGTCAAAGCTGGGTGCATCCCTGGAAACTCCACCATAAAAATAAATAAATCGCTGTCTTCTCGACGGTGTGAATCATAGCGGGACCGGATCACTACAGCGTTATTCATTTCTCCTTGCTGCTGATTGACTGCTGCCCTGTGACGCATCTCCAGCTGAGTGTTCTCGTGTTTTCTGATTTGTTCTTCTTAATCCTTAAACCGCCGCAACCAGCTATAGTCGTTTCCTAGTGCCATTTGCCAGCACGTAGGAGCCGAGTATATTTGGCGACGTACATTTATTGAACACCGCAACCGGCTATTGTCAGTTCCCAGTGCAATTTACCAGCCAGCTCATGACCACTGCTGGCCCCTGCAGCACTGCCTCACTGTCTCTGGGATTGCACTAATCTAGCCTGCCAGCATCAGCGTTTACCTCTTTGTGCTTGCGTGCAGCCAGTTCAAGCGCAGTTGGCTCGGTGATTTACTGAATTTCATCAATGGCGTCAGTTGCACCTTGTACATATTGTTCCAGTAGTTTTTAAAATAGTTTTTACAGTTCATTGGCAGTGTGTAAAATGATCAGTGTTGCAGTAATTGTGATGCTCTTTGCATGAAAAAAAATGTGTTCCATTAAAATTTCACTTTTTCTTGGTGAATTGTGATGTTTACTTAAAAAGTGCAGCATAAAAGTATTTGGCGTCCCGGGGTGCATTAACCCTAAGTATGTGGCAGTTTAAGGATTAAAGCCCCAAGATGCCGCCGAAACGCCCTGCACCTTCTAAGGCTCTGGCAGTGAAAACGCGCTTGCATGAATTACAGTACATATAGGGGTAACATTGGTATTTTACATTCTAGCACTGCGGGTGACATAGCAGTACAGTACTGTAGAGTATACGGGTTTACCTTTACATTTTTTTTTTAGGTAATGTATTAAGCTGAGGTTGAAAACCCAGCCACAGGGCATGCACAAACCAGTGTGTTTCTTCATGCCCAAGCCCGGATAAACGGGGAGGGTTATGTCAGGAAGGGCATCCGGTGTAAAATTTTGCCAAATCAATATGCGGACAACAATTTTGGATGATCCACTGTGGTAACCCTGAACAGGAGCAGCCGAAAGAAGAAGAAGATTAAGCTGAGGTTGAAATGAAATTAAAGTGTTTTGGGCATATTTAGGGTTTAAACTATAAAAATAGGCATTTTTTAAACCACATCCATAATTTGCGGTTTTTCACAATTCTCGATCGCTCTAGGAACGTAACCCCCGCAAAATTTGGGGGTGTACTGTATACACTTTTTTTTTATTCTTGTAAATACTTTTTGTAGATTGCTTTTTGGACTGAGGACTGTTCCTGTGTTTCACTTACCATCTTCCTTAACCACATTTAATACAGGATGTTCCCCTTAATTCTGTAGTGTATATACTGTACATTTTTCCTTTTGTTTTTTGACATTAGGCTGTCACTGTAATTATTGTAAAAAGTCACCATTTTCTTTAATGGTTTTTGTGTGTCATTGCAGTTGGACTGTGTTATAAAGTCTGCATGACACTGCATTTGTCCTGGCACTTGTAAATAAATAGCACCATTGTGTTTGAATCCAACAGTTGTCTGTGGCTCTGTGTTTTACCTCCCCACTGCTCGTGGCCTCTTCAGTCCCAAACTATAAGGACACCCAGTTTGGTGCCCACATTTCAGCTTCACAAATACATTATATGACTTAGCATTAAGCACAATTATTTAAACAAATATTAGCAAGTTGATATTAAGGACCCTACTTGGAAACACTTCAAATAAGTGATAATAATAAGAAGAAGAATTGAAAAACTAATAAATAAGGTGATTTTTTTTTAACTCCACAGTGGAAGTGGAGAAATAGATAGCTGATTAAGAAACAGTGGCACACTTGGCATGTCCCTGTAATAATGGCTTAGCAAATTTTGAGATCATTCTATCATATTTTTTGTCAACGGTGACATCATAATAAAAGGGAGGCCAGTAATCACAGTGCCAATACCAGCTTCTCATACCTGTTACTTAAATGAAAATGTTGCAGTTTCTTTTTGTGCAAGAAGTCGAGTATGCCAACATTTGTAAAATTATAACATTCCAGCACTGTGCCAATGAAATGCTATGGCAAATATTTGATTGTCAGTGTTGAATTCCCTAAGTGGGCAAATTCTGGTAGATTATGGATCCTGCATGTACCCCTTGGTATATTGTGGTGCTCAATCACTGCGCCAGCTCTGGCTAATGACAAACAGATGCCTGTTGGTTAACTTTTGCATTCAGTCATTGTGACAGTTCTTGCTGATAACAAATATGTTATTATTTTGTCAGCACTGGTTGATAGCAGATATTCAGTTGTGGGTAAAATGTTGCATTTTGTCTTTGTGCCAGCACTGCCTAATAAAAGAGTAAAGTTCTTTAGTGTAAAAGAAGCAGCTGTGTCAGCGTTGGCCATTGTTGTGGATGATAGCCAACTATGTCCATCTGTTAATATGGTACAATTGTTGTCTACTATGAATGGCAACACACATACTTTTTTCCCACTAACTCATTTTATGTACAGTATATAACATACAGTATATATGTGTGAACATGTGTATTTATCTATATAAATGCCACACAGTACCTGTCAGATAATACATAGAGTACACAACATGTGTTTCGCTCCAATTGGGGCTCATCAGGTGTACGCACCTTTTCTTCCCCTTGTGGAGATCGATCCTCAGAAGTCAGCAGTGAAGGGGAAGCAAAGGTGCATACATCTGATGAGTCCCAATTAGGGTGAAACACATGTTTCGTACTCTTTGTATTATTTAACAGGTATTATATGACATGTCTATGATCTGCTTCTCGGAACTGAGAGGACGTGGCAGATGTTTGCTGACTGCACATCAGCCCTGACCCATTGGGTTGGGCAACCTGAATCGAGAGGTTGTGAACCCGAGAAAGAGCATCGGCAATTGACAAGCGAAAAACTTATAAGGCTGGAAGTCCAAAACCACCTTGTGACACGCAGATTCGACTCCTTGTGCATCTCCATCCACTGTAAGGATGCATGGTCGGTAACCAGGGTGAACTCACAGTCTAGGAGATAATACCCTAGCTGTGTAATCGCCCATTTGATCACCAAAGTTTCTTTGCCATAGTTCACTGCTGCATGCCTAGTTTCTCGGTCCAACAGTTTCTGGCTCAGGAACATAACAGGATGTTCAAAATCACTGATGCTCTGGCTCAACATGGCACCAAAACCTGTGTTGGAAGTATCCATCTGGAGGATAAAAGGTAGAGAAAAGTTAGGAGCTTTTAATACCGTTGATGATGTTAGAGCCTGCCATAGGTCACTAAATGCAGCTTCTGCTTTCATTTCCCATACCACACTGTTCGGAGCCCTCTTCCTTGTCAAATCTGTCAAGGACAATGCTCGCTCGGTGAAACAGTGAACAAACTGGTGGTAGTGTCCTGCTAGAACAAGAAAGGCTTTGACTTGCCTCTTGGTTTTCAGACAGGGCCAGTTCAGTATGGCATCAACTTTGGAACACTGTGACTTCACAGTACCCCTGCCCATCAGGTAGCCTCCTAAATATTGGGTCTTGATCAATCCAAGGAAACACTTTTTTTTTTGTTGATTCGAAGACCAACCTTATCTAGTGTATGGATCACTGGTGGAACCTGTAAATGTTCCTTCCATGTGCTAGAATAGATGAAAGTGTCATCCAGGTAGGCAGCACTATAGAGATTATGGGGACGAAGCACTTTGCCCATCGGACATTGTAAGGTTGCTGTGTAATCTAAATGGAAGAACATAATACTGCCAGTGTCCACTAAATGTGCTAAACACAGTCTTCACCTTGGCAGAATCTGTTAAAGGAATTTGCCAATACCCTTTTGCCATGTCAAGCATGGTCAAAAACTCAGCCCTGCCGTGACACTCGAGGAGGTCATCCACTCCCGGCATTGGGAAGGCGTGAAATTTTAAAACCTGACATAGCCAACAGAAATCATTGCACAAACTCTAACTTCCATCTGGCTTAGGAACTAAAACAATAGAACTGGACCAGGGACAATGACTCTCCACTATCACAACTAATTCCAGCATGTGCCAGAGTTCTACCTCTGCCCGATTTGCCTCCATGAGTCGATATGTGTATTCTCAGATGATCACCCCGGACTCCATCACAATGTCATGCACTACCAGAGAGTTCTGTCCGGGTTTCTTGCTCACCAGCTCTGGGACTGACAGGATAACTGACTCCAGTTCCTGCCATTGCTTGGCCATCAAATTGGTCCCATTGTTAAGGGTTATTTTACTAGCAAAGAATGAGCATTGCTGATCAGAAGATAGACTGGATCCCTATCCTTCCACGGTTTCAGCAGTTTTATGTGATACACCCGATCACTCTGTTGACAATTTGGCTGCTTCATCAAATAATCAACGAGCTCCTTCCTCTTCTTAACTTTGTTGGGGTCTTGCCAATGGGCCACTAATTTGGAGTGAGAGGTGGGAACAAGGAACATGACACAATCTCCTTTGCGGAACTCCTGAAGAGATGTGCTACAGTCATAATAACAGGCCAGTCCTACTTACGCCATTTCCATGTGTTCTTTAAGGATGGGTGAGATTCTCCTGAATCTATCATTTAATTGTGCAATATATTCTAGTATGTTTGTAGAGGGGAGTATCTCTTCCTCCCAAACTTCTTTAGAATATCCAGTATTCCCCGGGGTTGTCACCAATGTAACAATTCAAATGGTGAGAAACCTGTAGAGGGCTGTGGGACTTCCCGATAGGCAAATAAAATGAGGGAAGTGACTGATCTCAGTTCCTTCCATCAACGCTGACCACCGTCTGTTTTTGGGTTTAGTTAACCCTCTCCACTAAACCATCAGTTTGAGGATGATATTCCAAGGTTTTTAAATGCTTTATCTTGAGTAACTTGGCCATTTCCCTGAACGTCTCCAAGGTAAAAGGTGTCCCTTATATATATATATATATATATATATATATATATATATATATATATATATATATATATATATATATATATATATATATATGGTGCATGTGTATATATAAAATTTGACATTTTTCTTACATTTTTATATTTTTATTTTCAAATGCAATTACAGTAAATTAACTAAGTATATACTAGTGAGTCATACCTTTTAGCTTATGAATTTGTAATTTAGTTTAAGAATTATGTACTGAGTATATGCAGTATAATTATATCAATTTTCAATAATTCATCATTTATTTTTTTATTTGTTGCACTTAATCTCCTTATGCTATTTCCCTGTTGATGCTGGAATGACAGGAAGCTGACATTTGTCATAGTTATAGACAGATTACCTAAAGCAACGAAAGAGGTTCAAACACTCTGACTCTCCATGAGTGAGGTTAAGCCTGGAGCCTTACATTTTTAATGCTTTTCTTTAAAGAGATATTTCAATTTTTCACCTGACATTCATCAGCATGTATAATGTGATACATAGGAGGAGTTTCAAACTACCATCTTTTTTATGGTTTTGTAAATTGCACAAATGCATTTCCCTAGTGCTCATTTATTCCTTTTTTTATTAAAGATGATTTTTTTTCTTTTACTCTTTCTCAAAATCAATATTAGGTATACATAGCCTTTAAAATAGGCAGTTGGGTGTAAATTCAAAAGATGCAAATTTCTGAAAAAACAGCTGACATGCTGAAAAACACATTTCTGTTGTGATCACCTAAAGGCAGTCCGAGGTATAATGTGTCGCATCAGGAATTTGGCAATAATACACCCTTGTTGAGATGCCAGTCCATTATAGGGGGCACACTCAGTCACCCTAGAGCAATTTAGATTTGCTAGTAAATTTAAATTGCATATCTTTATAGCGGATGAAACTAGAGTATTCTGAGAAAATCCTCTATGAAAATGAGCAAACTCTACACAAATCCACTGGATTTAAACTCTGGTCTGTAGAGATGATAAGCAACAGAACTAACCACCACAAAAGTGTGTTAAACATAACCTCATCTAATGTCATCTAATCTAATCCAATCCAATTTACATGCATTATCAAGTCACTGATTGCATTTAGGGTCACAGATGTCCAGAACCTTTCCCAACAGCATGTGGGCTAGGCAGGAATCAAAAGACACAGTTTCATCACAGCGAACATTCATCTACACACTCTCATTCTCTCATGATGGACCAACCCACAGCTTCTAATTAACATTAGAAAAATTAATATTTGGTAGTTTTGGTTAAATTTTCATGTGGATTACTTAGAATTTTTTTTTTTTTTGGTCTGGCATCTCTCGAGTCGCTGGTACGAGAAAAACCCCATATATGATACACTGTATCATTCAACTTATCTTTATATCTAGCTTTTTTAGGTTAGGTTAGGTTAGGTTTAGGTTAACCCCTATGTTCGGCCTTCTAGATAGATAGATAGATAGATAGATAGGCTAAAATAATTGTAATTGTTAAGCCATTTTTTTTTTTTTTGTTCTTTGTTTCGCCTTATACAATTTCTTGTATTAGGAATTTGGTAGTTTTCGCATACCCCTTGGGGTCAGAGCACAGGGTCAGCCATTGTACAGCGCCCCTGGAGCAATTACAGGTTAAGGGCCTTGCTCAAGGGCCCAGCAGAGCAGGATCTCTTTTGGCAGTGACGGGGATTTGAACCAGCAACCTTTGGGATACCAGCGCAGATCCTTAGCCTCAGAGCCACCACTCCGCCCTATTTAGACCATATTGTGTGCAGGAAATTACACCCTTATGATAAAGAGTAAACCACTAGGTGTCATCAAGAACAAATGATCAGAAGGATTTGAAGCTGTGAGTGTCACATCAACTGACCCCTGAAGTTCACCCCCTTTTGATGAGTCAAAGTTACTCCTTTTCATAAAATCTCAAAAATGAGAGAAAGTTAGCCAGTTAGAGACAGAGGATGATTAGTGACCAGAATGACTAGGCTCCGATGGGCAATTTAACTAAGACATTGGGAAACACACTACGAAGGGTGCTCAGGGATCTTTCCTGACTACAGGGAGTAGGGAACATGGTTATACTTCTCATCAGAAGGACAGCACCATTTTTATAGCACATTGTCCCTGTCACTACACTGGGGCATTTGGTTCTCCACACAAACCACAGGCCTCACCATCATCTCTTCCAGCAGCAACCCAAGCTTTTCCTGATTGGTCTCCCATCCAAGTACTGGCCGGGCCCAAACATGGTTAACTTCAGGTGGATGACCTGTTCTGAAGTGCATGTAGTAGGGCAGCTGTGAAAACTTGCAAGATGCTGAAGGATTTTTGTAGGCACTGTAATTTGTAGCTTGTATATTACATGCACCTGCACATATACAGCATTTTGACAGATGGAAATATTTTTGCTGAAAAGAAAGAAATATAGATTTACCTTTAGAGAATTCAAAAAACATGCTGTAGATGGTTTAACTTGAATATCAGCAGCACAATCAGGTTATAAAATAAAAAAAAAGAAACAGCAATAACGATTATGTAACCTAACCCTGTCGCACATCACATCCTTGATTGGACTGGCAGAGCCTCTTGTCAATTACTAGAAACAGAGGCTGAATTTGTATTGATTGATAATGAAAACATTTTAAATTGAAAGTGTTCCCAGCATCTCAATGATGTACTTTGCTTTGACCAGAACTGTATCCATTTGAATGTATTTAATTAGTTATTTTGAAAAATATTATAATGTTAGCAAAGCAAACACATGGAACATCTTCCAAATGGAATGTAACTAAGCCATATTTAAGCAGCTGCAGCATTTCAGAGGTTATCACAAAAGCGCAGACATTTAAAGCAATAAATTTTAACACATTTATTATTGCTGACATTTGTATCCTTTGCCCTTAAAATGTGTAAAATCCTCAAATGCAGTGGCATAGTTAAAAGATTTAGACACTGTCTTTTAAAGCAAGTTGTCATTTTATGAAAGTGCTTTTCTAATAGCGTAGGGCCGTCTTCCTGCCTTCTGTCACCTTGAGAAGTTGTATGTGCATCTACATCCTGCAAATTGGTAGCTGCACAGAAAAGTTATAACTGAATCTGCAATTACTAGTCCATCACAGGTCATTTCCAGTACTCTTCACATTTCAGTGTAATTTAAGGCTTCTTGCTTTACAGTGAATGTCAGATCTTCAGAGAGGAAAAGTGCTAAGGTAAATTCATGGCTTGGTGCATGTTGTGTCCTTTTGATGTCGTTAACAAGATCTTGGGAGGCAAACCTCCAGTCTGTCTATTGTCAATGTTGTTAAAAAAATGTAGGGTACAGATGGTGTAGATGCAGCCCTAAATAATCTTCTTTTGACAATTCTGTGAATTGCTATCTTGCATGAATCATTTATTACTCCTTAATGCAGATTTTGTAACAGTACTGGGAATTCCATTTTTTTGATGGTGCTTTGTTAAGCACATTCACTCACTGAGGAAATTATTAGGAATGCCTGCACACGTACCTATCCATAAAATTATCTAATCAGCCAATCATGTGGCAGTAGCGCAATGCATAAAATCCCGTAAATACAGGTCTAGAGTTTCCGTTAATGTTCACGTCAAACACCAGAATGGGGGACAAAACATAATTAAATCATGGCCTGATTGTTGGCGACAGATGGGCTGGTCTGAATATTTCTGTATCTGCTGATCTCCTGGGATTTTCATGTACAACACTCTCTAGCGTTTACCCCGAATTCTATAAAACACAAAAAACATCCAGTGAGAAGCAGTTCTGTTGATGAAAATGCCTTGTTGATGAGAGAGATCAGCGGGAATGGCCAAATTGGTTCAAGTTGAGAGAAAGGCTACAGTAACTCAGATAGCGACTCAACTGTGGTGAACGGAAGAGGATCTGAGAATGCACAACACATCAAATATTGAGGTGGACGGGCCACAACAGCAGAAGACCACATCAGGCCAAGCCAAGAATGGAAAGCTGAGACTGCAGTGGGCACAGGATCACCAAAACTGGACAGTTGAAGGCTGGAAAAATGTAAACTGATGAATCTTGATTTCTGCTTAAGCATACAAATGGTAGAGTCAGAGTTTGGCATCAACAGCATGAATCCATGAACCCGACCTGTCTCATCTCAACAGTCCAGACTGGTGGTGGTGGTGGTGTAATGGTGTAGGGATTGTTTTCTTGGCACACTTTGGACCCGTTAATACCGATCAATCATTGCTTGAGTGTCACAGCCTTTTCGAGTATTGTTGCTGATCTTAAACATTCCTTCATGACCACACTTTACCTATCTTCTAATGGCCACTTCCAGCATGACATTTTCATGAACATGACAGTGAGTTCAGTGGTCTTCAATGGCATTCCCAGTCATCAGATCTGAATCCAGTAGAGCACCTTTGGGATGTGGTAGAATGGGAGATTCACAGCCTGAGTGTGCATCTGACAAACCTACAGACATTGTTTGATGCAATCATGTCAGCATGGACCAGAATCTCAAAGGAATGTTTCCAACATCTTGTGGAATCCATCCCATGAAAAACTAAGGCTGTTTTAAGAGGAAATTTTCTCAGCAAATGTAGTGCTTAATATATACTTCTTTAAATATTATATATGAGGGGCACCATCTTAATTTTATGAAAATCCTGACGTATGTTTCACACAAAATGTGTATAAAAGCAGCTGTATAAACTGGACTGTTATTTCATCATGTGCCGTGCTCCATGAGGAGAGTTATCATAATCCTTTTCTGTCACCACTGATTCCATCTTTAACACTTCTACTTCCGATTTCTTGATGTAGCTCTCAAATGTCCTGCCATATCGATTGTGACGTCTCCTGTTCTCAGCTTCTTCTATTGTTGGGGAATTCATTGTTGCTCAATAAACAACCTCTTAGAAATTACATCTGACAATCCATAAGTGAAGACATCAGCTGTCTTTTGATTCTTGGTGTTCTCAGCATTCCTTTATTTGTTTAATCTCTCCTTTTTCCCTATATTAATTTTTATTTGAGTATATAAAAGGAAATAGAAGAATATGCAGGGTTATATGATATAGAAAAAAAATCACAGAATTGTAAAGCTCCCTAAACATCAGTGATGTATCGCAATGTACAGCATAATTGCATGCTCTCTTTACCAGACATCTTTCTTCCTAATAGCTTCATGTTTGTAGTGTTTGGTAAAAAAAGCCAAAAAACATAATACCAAGAAACATTGGTATTAATTATTTGTGTAAGGCACACATTTCAAAGCTATTTTGGCAAGGATGGAGTAGGAAAATAATCAACTACCGTATATACTCGCTTATAAGTCGGGTCTTGAAAACCGAAAAATCGATCATTAAAATCAGACCCTGACTTATACTCCTGTTCAAAAATACGACACTTACATTTTTTTTAACATCTTCTTGCTTCCTCTAATCTCGCACCAGTTTCTCAGACACATTGAGTTTTGTTGCAGCAGCTCAGTTACCAATTTCTTTCGCCACTTCAATGACTTTTAATTTAAAATCAGCTTCATATTTTCTTCTGATCGAACCCTCCATCGTAGATCAGGGATGTGAGTGTGTGAGAAACAAAAAAACACAAAACAGTGCAAATGTCGCTTCAAAATAGTTTGGGTATAACTGTGTGGTCACGTAGGCACAATACACAGAAGCACATCATAATCTCTTGGGCCAATAGTGTGAGTTTTCCACATTTGACTTATACGACTGACATTATAAAATACCGGAAATTACACAGTAAAATCAAGCCCCAACTTATCCGTGGGAGAACTTAAATGCGAGAATATACAGAATATTAGATTCAGAAAAATTGTTCGGACCCCTTCACCTTTTTCACATTTTGGTATAGAGACACCTTTTTTCTAAAATGATTTAAATTATTTTTTCCCCTAATCAAAAAGCACTCAATACTCCAGAATGACAAAGTGTAAACAGGATTTTAGACTGTTTTTCAAATTGATTAAACAAAAAACAATCACATTGACTAAGATATTCAGAAACCTTTCCTCAGTACTCGATTGAACCCCCTTTGGCAGCGATTCCAGTCCAGAGTCTTCTTTGAGTCTGGTGCAACAAGCTTCACATACCAGGTTTTGGGGTGGAGAGCTACTGCATTTTCAGGCCTCTCTTGAAATGTTCAACTGGGTTCGAGTTCATACTCTGGTTAGGCAGCTCAGGGACATTGCCAGAGTTGTCCCTAAGCCCCTGCTGCATTGTATTTACTTTGTGCTTCAAGTTATTGTCCGTTGGAAGGTGAACTTTCAGCCCAGTCAGAGAATCAGAGCACTATCTCACTACTGTGCACCTTTCAGCTTTCAGTCAACCCTATCTAGTCTCCCAGTCCTTGCCACAACGTGATACTGACACCACCATTCTTCACTCTTGGAGTGGTATTACGCAAGTCACAAGCTGTCCCTGGTTTCCTTTAGACATGACGCTAATCTTTGTTTCATCAGACCAGAGAATCTTGTTTCTCACAGTCTGAGAATCATTTAGGTGCCTCAAAGCAGTTCTCATGTGTCTTTTACTGAGGAGAGGCATCTGTCTGGCCACAATGTCGTAAAGCCCAGATTAGTGGAGTGTTACAGTGATGATTGCCCTTCTGGAAGTTTCTCCCATCTTTACATGTGTTTTGTGGAGCTCAGCCAGAGTGGCCATCAGGTTCTTGGTCACCTTTCTTACCATTGCTCTTCTCCAATGTTCTCTCTGCTAATTTTGGCCCAGTGGCCAATTTCACAAAACGTTGTGGTTGTTCCAAACTTCTTGTATTTAAAAATTATGAGGGCAACTGTACTCTTGGGAACCTTGAACTGTACAGGATTTTTTTGTAGTACCTCAACAGAATCCTGTCTCTGAGCTCTGCAGGCAATTCCTTCCACCACATTTCTTGTTTTTATCTCAACTGTAGGACCTCCTACAGACAGGTGTGTGCCTATCAGTGGAATTGACCAGAGATGGACTCCAAACAAGGAGTACAAACATCTGAACGATGATCAACAGAATGGGGTGCACCTGAAACAAATTTCAAGTGTCACTGCAAATGGTCTGGATACTTTTATATTTCATTTTTGTAAATCTGCAAAAAATTCTACAATCCTGCTTTTGTTTTGTCATTCTTGGGTACT
This sequence comes from Erpetoichthys calabaricus, assembly GCF_900747795.2. Taxonomy (NCBI): domain Eukaryota; kingdom Metazoa; phylum Chordata; class Cladistia; order Polypteriformes; family Polypteridae; genus Erpetoichthys; species Erpetoichthys calabaricus. The sequence continues at coordinate 19,992,410 of NC_041400.2, read as the reverse complement.
GAGTGTTGCTTAATGTGGGGGGAAAAATGGATTTAAATGATTTTAGCATGAGGTCGTAACATAAAAAAATGTGAAAAACAAGAAGGGGTCTGAATACTTTTTGAAAGCACTGTACTTAGCAGGATTTTTCAGCATGTTAATAGAATGAACAATCTCTAAATTAAAAAACACAGAAGCAAAGTCCAAAGTCAGAATTTCTGTCTCTAAGAGATTATTTGTTTGCTTTAGTGCCAAGTCTTTTGCTACGTTCTACTCTTTGTTGTAGTGACTGCACTAAATGGCAGCAGTTTGAAATGAGAATGGATTCAGCAGACAGGAGTTGATCATATAAACTGGTCAAGGTCAATACTGGAAAATTAAGAATCAAACAGGCAAACTCAGAATGAGAAACTAAAAGAGAGTCAAAAACCAGTAAAGTGCTTAATAAACAGAGGTAAGCCATAAACCAAAATATGCAGTCAAAACACAGAAAAAAGATCATAACCAAAAATCAGTGATTCATTTCAAAGAAAATCACCTGAGGGTTTTAGGTTGTGTCATCAAAACTTGGACAATCAGTATGTTACAACGCTGACGTTTATCCCTTCGACCTTGTGATGTTAGGTTTCGTTTGCTCCCGGCTGACTTTACCTTATAACTGCAAGGCAATCGTAAATAGAAACGTCACAAAGAAAAGGAAAATGGCCCCAAGGAGTAACACATTTCATTTTTAACACTGTTAACAATACATCGCAATGAAAACTAAACTTAACCACTGGATTCCTTCACCTCTAAAGTACTTCAAATATTTTTTAGAGACCAAGGAACTGTCTGTGTGTGGGCTTAAAGCTTTTAAGTATAAAGTACAACGTTACTGCCTCTTCAATGTGTCACTTTAATTGCCCGCACTACTAAAGTAAAAGGAAAAAGTCTAAAAAATCTTACCTTATTTTATAAGTTTTCTTTAATGAAAGCAACATCAATAAAACATGTTCCTTGGAAATTTGTATTGATATATTATTAAGGCATTCCCCTACAATAGAGAGATGTTGAGATCTTACAAATGCAGTATTTGAAGATGAAATTATAGGTACTGTGTTTATGGTTAATGAGCAGTGTAATTTTTACTTTAAATTAATATGCATTCTCTAATTTGCTTCAGGGTCATAGGGGGCCACAGTATATCTCAGCAGTACTGGGACATAAGCTAAAAAACAACCCTGAGCGTAATGTTTTAAATAGGAGTCTCCAAGTCCTGCCCTGTAGGGCAACTATGGATGCAGGTTTTCATTCTAACCCTTTTCTTAATTAGCACTAGAATAACCAGAGCCTATGAAAAAACTAGTAGATCCGGCCCACCTTAAATCGCTTCTTAAAACCGTTCTCACCTCTCCGCCAGCGTCTTTTGTCATCTAAATGTATTGATAAAGACAAGCTGCCAGCAGCCGGCTATTCCATCCCCCCAACGACTTAGAACGTAAACGAACTTTTCCCAGCTCATGCCCTGATTGATTATCTGGGAGTGAAGTGGAGTTTTAGAGTGGAAATAATAGATTGTTATTTGGAACACACACATTTCATATGTGTTGCATTTCTACAGTAATCTGTGTAAACATATTGTTAAAACAGAAACGTTTTTTATATTCTAGTAGCAAATGACAAAATGTAGGCATAAACTATATAATGTATGAAGCCTGAAGTCCAAATATCAAAGAAACACTTTCACAAAAGGTACCAAAAAAAGCCACCACCAAAAAAAGCCGCCTTATCATGTGACATTGACTCACATTAGCTATCACTGTTTCCGTGGCGCAACAGTATCAGTTGCTGACTGGGAATCAGAAGGTCATGAGATCGATCCTGCACAACTCCCTTTTGAGAAGTGTTCTTATTTTCACTATTTTAGAAAAAAAAAAGATACATTTGATTTCAGTCTGTAACAGGCGGTGTAATTTATGATATTTGTAAAGGTTAGCTTTGTTTATTTTTTTTTTTTAATTCACTTTTCATTGTCTCAGTCGCATTCAGGATCCTTCCCTACCACCCCCCACCCCCATCTGACACTGCTGTTTTCACATAAAGACGCGCTATAGCTCTTCAGTGTATCACGATACATACGACCGCGTGTTTTTTTTCCCCCAATATTGCCAGTCCCCACGTGTTGCTGTATGCTGTTTCTTTTGTACTCCAGGACATGCAGAGGAAAGCATAGTAAAGAGTAGTAACTTCAGCGCTATATGCAATCATCAGACACTCCCCATCTGACACTGCTGTTTTCACATAAAGACGCGCTAAAGCTCTGCGGTGTACTTGTGACTGCATTGTCGTACCGATGCTTGCGAATTGAAGTGTCTGCATGCACTTTTCGTGGCATTATACGTGTATTATTTGAGCATGCCCGTGTCGCTCAAACACAGGAACATATGTTGATGTAAAAGTATAACAAAACAAGTGCTTATTTTATTCAAGACTATAACCAGGGCCGGATTTTCCTATAGGTTAACTAGGCTTCAGCCTAGGGCCTCAAGATCAAGAGGGGCCTACATTCAAATTGTTAGCAAAATTAAAATTACACTATTCTAAAAACAGTGAACATTAAAACACTGAACTGAAAATAAGGAGAAATTCTACGCATATGACTAATAAACAAACATAAAAATGTATTGGTTAAGATCAACGCGTATTACGTATTTTATTATCTCTCATGTAATTTACAAACTTAAAAATGGAAGGTGAAAGGGCCTCATAAGTGGAATAGCCTCGGGCCTCTTTTCATATAGATCCGGCCCTGACTATAACTGAAGCAAAAAAGAAAGCAAGTTACAGTAGGCGGTTGATATGACAGCTTGCATGGTGGAATGCTAAGAACTGCTGATTTCCATTCCGTGCTATATAACTGTTAACATTTGAATCTGATGATTGCATATAGCGCTGTCTTATTCAGTGTGCGCAAGAACATGCACGTGGCCAGTTGCTGTGTGCTACAACGCACACAAATATATGTGACGTTTTGAAGAAATCATTTTATGATGCGAATAGTATCAATCAGAAAACATCGTCGAAGTAATGTAATATTATTTGAAAACGAACAGCGTCAGATCGGGTGTGAAGTTGTACTGGTGCTGTTTGAGTCAGATCAGAAGCTGAATAAGCTGAAAAAGCTCCTGTTCTGACTCTAAGTAAAAAAGCATGAATTAATCAACAGAAATAACCGCGATTGACATTTTAAACTTAACGATTTACAGTACATACCAATTTATAAATTTAATGTCTGTTTGAGGAAAAAAAAAACACTTGCGCCAAAGCTGGGAATCGAACTCAGGTCTCTGTAGGGCAGCTGTGCCCCAACTCAGCAAACTGTAGCATTAAGCCACGGAAGCTATTGTCTCATCCTTGAACCTTTTGTGAAAGTGTTTATTTGATGTTTGGACTTCAGGCTTCACAGATTCTATAGTTTATGCCTACATTTTGTAACATTTATTACTAAAATATGAAAAAGTTTCTGTTTTAGCAATGTGTTTACACAGATTACTGTAGAAACGGAACACGCATGAAATGTATGTATTCCAAATAGCGATCTATTATTTCCATTCTAAAACTCCAGCAGTTCAGTGACTCCCAGATAATCAAACCAGGCATAAGCTGGGAAAATTTAGTGAACGTTCTGTGACGGTGGGGGATGGAATAGCCGGCTGCTCGCTGCTCGCTGCTCCTCTTAATCGGCACATTTAGAAGACAAAAGAGAGGTGAGAATGGTTTTAAGGTGGGCCGGATCTATGAGTTTTTTCGTAGACTCTGGTAATTCTAGTGTTAGTGACCCGTTTTCGCTGCTAATTAACTCCTTTCCTTTTCATTTCAAATGCTTTGTTTTTTATGATTCTATGGATACCCTAAAGGCACATGAGCAAAAAAAAATCTTATTTCTTATGTTCATGAGATTGTTTCTCGTGCGCACAAAAAAGTTTTGCGTGATGATAAGAAAATATCCTGTGCTCACGAGATCTTTCTACATGCACACAGAAACGTTTTTGCATGCTCAGAAGATGTTATCGTATGCTCACAAGAAAGTCCTCCGGGTAGAAAATATCACATGCTCGCACAATATGAAAATGCATTTGATTTATGGCCACATACAGTCAATCTCGGACTCCAGGAGATGTGATACATACTCCTACTACATGAAGAGAGGAGAGAGGGGTTAAGACCAGGTGCTGATACAGCACATTGCTGCACTCACCACATGACAAATCAACTCAGGATCCCAGATTAGGACCCAAGTGCATCCATGCAGCCTCAACACCACACAAGTTCAGAGGGAATGGAACACTGTGAGATGTTTTATGGTGGCTGGAGTGCCAATTCTGACACCAACCCCCAGGTTTTTCCCTGCAGGTTGGAGGGCAACCATGCAGGGCTGGATGCAGATTAATGGCATACCCAGGATGGAGCAATTGCAGGTTAAGGGCCTTGCTCAAGGGCCCAATGGAGTAGAGTCACTTTTGGTGTTTTACAAGATTCGAACGGGCAACCTTCCGATTGCCAGTGCAGATCCTTAGCCTCAGAGCTAACACTCCACCCCATATGAAGGATATACTAGAAGGTCAAGGAATGTTCCAGAGGAAGACATTGACCGTCTTGATGCCTTTATGGGAAAGACCCAACTTAAAATATAGTTCTGTGAATTCCATGTCCATGTCAACTTTCCAATACCCTACACAATAAAAGAATTAAAGTTGCATAAGCAGAACAGGACAGGTCTACTGGAAAGGTTTACCCTACAGCAGGCGTCTGCAACGCTGGTCCTGGTGGGCCACAGTGGCTGCAGGTTTTCATTCTAACCATTTTCTTAATTAGTGAGCAGTTTTTGCTGCTGAATAACTTGTTTTGCCTTCATTTTAATTGATGTGACTCAGGCCCCTTAGTTGTTTCTTTTTCCTTAATGATCAGCCAAACAATAATGAGACACAAAACAAGCTGCCACATAACCAGCTAACCTGAAAATAAAGAAAGGTGAATGTCTTGGTCATGTTGGTCTGCTCAGGTCACCAAAACATCTTGACGGTGGTCTTAGAAAAAAAAGAAAATCAGCAGTCTGCTGCGGCAGAATGAGAGCGGCAACAAGTCACGATATTCAATAACGGCTTTAATTATCAGCAAGAATCGGCTTCTTATTAAGAAACTGGTTGGAGTGAAATTGGCTGGAGTTTGTTTCAGTTTAGCTGGTCATCTGTCAGCTCGTTTCACATCTCATTTCTGTTTGGCTGCCATTTAATGAAGAAACCAATCAAATCAGAGGACAGAATCCTTAAAACAGGGCAATTAAAATGAAGGGAAAAGGAGTTAATTAGCAGTGAAAACTTGTCAATGATTAGGAAAAGGGTTAGAATGAAAACCTGCATCCATTGCAGCCCTTCAGGACCTGAGTTGGACACCCTTGCCCTACAGGGGCACAAGTATCCCAGAAACACTATTTGCATGCGCATGCAAATAAAAAGTCGTATGCACATGAAGCTAATACAATTTTTCTATTTTTTTTTTTGATCATGTCCCTTTAGGAGGTCTGTAAGACTTGGTCCTCTGAATTGCTTTGTAAATGACACCCAAAACAGAAATGAGATGTGATGCAAGCCAACAGTTGACTAGCTAAGTGGTGACCTCAAACTCCAACCAGTTTCTCAATTAGAAGCCAATTCTTGTTTTTAATTCACCCCGTTATTTAATTCCATGGCTCGCTGGTGCTCACATTCTGCCACAGCAGACCTTTCCAAAAATGTTGATTTTCTTTATTCTAAGAACAATGTTAAAATGATTTGTGGACCTGAAAAGATCAACATTACAGAGACCTTAACCTTTCTTTATTTTTACATATTGTATGATGGACACTGGTTAGCTGATCATGCGTTGACTCATTTTGTATCTCATTATTGTTTGGCTGCTAACGAATGAAAAAAATAATAATTAAAGAATCTAAGTCTTAAATAATAAGTCAATTACAATTAAGGGATAATGCTTAATTAGAAACAAAAACTGGTCACTGATTAAGAAAAGGGTTAGAATGAAAACATGCAGCCACAGAAGCACTACAGGACCCAGGTTGGAGACCCCTGATTTTAAAGAATATACATATTCACAATAACTTTACTGCTCCCCAGGTCTGTAAATGGTGGATTAAGTGTTAATTAGGCATCTGTCTGCTGCTTTGTAGAAGATTCAAGGCTGGAGGGCAAACTGGCATTGTCTTTAACTTACTCAAAGTAAAAATGGAAGTTTGTGCCAAAGCTAAGAGTGTGTGCTTGGATATGAGCCAAACATGGTGACACAGTACATGCAGGGCTGTTAACAATACAATGAAATATATTGGTATCACTTAATATGGGAGTCTTAAAGATGTTGTTTTATGGGATCCTTTGAGCTGGGGTGTGTCAGAATTTTCATATTTTGTAATATAACAGTGGCAGGCAATTAAAACAGCTGCCATGTGCAAAATACAATGAATGGGAGCATGAACAGGTGGCATATGCAAAATAAGGGGAATGGCAGCAACAAAGGGCCACAAAAGAAGATAATGCTCAAACTGGCACAAGTGGGGCTTCAAGGCATAGTGCATAGAAGAGTGCAAAAGCAGTTTAAACATCAGAAGCAAAGAGTTCTGGTATAATGAACATTTCCTGACTAAAGTGGAGTGTAAATTGGAGTCCCTCAGGCATCACTGCTTTAGCAGCTGGCCCTTTAAACATATGTAAGTGATCTTGAGAAGAATACAGTGCCTATAAAAACTATTCACTTCTTTGGAAGTTCTCACATTTTATTTTTATACAACATTAAATCATATTGAATTTAATTTGGCTTTTTGGACTCTGATCGACAGAAAAAAAAATGTCAAAGCGAAAACAGATCTTTGCAAAATGGTCGAAATGACTTAGAAATATCAAACACACAATAATCAATCACATATGTATTTAACCCCTTTTGTTATGACCCACCTAAATCATCAGTGGTGCAGCCAACTGGTTTTTGAAGTCACGGCATTAGTTTAATGGAGATCATCTGTCTGAGGTTTCTGTTGACTGTAGTTTAAATGCTCCTTTATGTGGAAGGGGCAACTTTTGGTGAGTCAATATGGTGGCCTCACCTACACAATGAAGACAAAAGAACACTCCAAGCAGCTCCGTGAAAAGGCGATTGAAAATCACAATTCAGGAGATGAAGACAAAAAAATATCCAAGTCACTAAACATCCGCTTAAATCTGTCATTAAGAAATGGGAAGAGTATGGCACAGCTGGAAACTTGCCCAGAGCAGGTTGTCCTCAGAGACTGAGTGATTGTGCAAGAAGAAGACAAGTGTGTGAGGCCACCAAGAGACCTCTGAGAACTCTGAAGGAGTTACAAGGTACAGGGACTGAGATTGGAGGGACTGTGCTGACAACAGCTGCGGCCCAGGTGCTTCACCAGTCGCAGCTTTATGGGAGAGTGGCAAAGAGAAAAAAACACACAGGACATCTCAGTCAGAGTTTGCCAGAAGGTAAATGGGAAACTCTGAAGTCCACTGGGAGACGGTTCTGTGGTCTAATGAGACTCAAATTGAGGTTTACTTTGACTATCAGCCTTAGTAGCTTATTTGAGCACTGCACATTATCAAACACACACCCCATCACCGCCATGTCGTGGGGATGCTCCTCTGCAGCAGGCCTAGGGTGGCTTATGAGGGTTAAATGAATACAACAAAATACATGGAGGAAAACCTGGAGCAGTCTGCAAGACACCTGTACCTCCGGGAAAAAAAATGTTTTCCGTGCAATACAACGACCCCAAGTTTAAAGCCAAAGCTGCACAGGAGTGGCTTAACACTAGAATTACCAGAGCCTACGAAAAAACTCGTAGATCCAGCCCAATTTAAATCCGTTCACACCTCTCCGTCAGCGTCTTTTGTCCTGTAAATGTGCAGATAAAGACAAGCAGCAAGCAGCCTGCTATTCCATCCCCCCACGTCTGTAACAGACAGTGTACATTTATAGGACTTGTGAAAGTTACCGTTTTATTTTCACTTTTATTCTCTCAGTCACGATCACGCACATCTACAGTTATTCCCAGTTTCAAATAAAAACTATCAGCGTCAGATCCCTGGATGGTTGGGGGCAGTAGTATGTATCGTGATCATGACTTAGAGAATAAAAGTGAAAAATAAAACGGTAACTTTCACAAGTACTATAAATGTACACCGTCTGTTACAACAGATGCAAACCAAATGTATGTGTGTACTATATAATATTAACAATAAGAGCAGCTCACTACTGAAAACGGCAAATATAGGAGGCAGTCGGGATTGAACCGGGGACTCTTGATCACAAGTCAGCAAATCTTACCGCTAGGCCACTTTTGTGAAAGTGTTTATTTGATCTTTGGATCTTCAGGCTTCACACATTATATAGTGTATGCCAACATTTTGCCATTTACTACTAAAATATGAAAAACGTTTCTGTTTTAACAATGTGTTTACACAGATTATTGTAGAAACGGAAAACACATGGAATGCATGTGCTCCAAATAACGATCTATTATTTCCACTCTAAAACTCCAGCACTTCACTCCCAAATAATCAATCAAGGCATGAGCTGGGAGAACTTTGTGCACGTTCTGCGGCTGTGGGGGGGTGGAAAAGCAGACTTCTTGCTGCTTGTCTTCATCGGCACATTTACAGGACAAAAGACGCTGACGGGAGAGGTGTGAACGTATTTAAGGTGGGCCGGATCTATGAGTTTTTTCGTAGGCTCTGGTAATTCTAGTGTTAAAAACAACAATGTGTGTGTCATGGAGTGGCAGAGTCAGTGTCCAGATCTCCGTCTAATTGAGACTTTACGGCTGGACTTGACAATGGTAGGTCACACCTGATCCCCATACAGATTGACAGAAATTGAGCGGATTTACTAGGAAGAATTGAGGAAAAATGGCAGAGTCCAGATTTAGAAACTTGATGGAAAGACTCAAGGCTGTCATGGTTGCCAAAGGATCATCTACTAGATATTTACCTGATGAGGAATAATGCTTATGCAATCACTTACTTTGAATTTCATGTTTGTAGTTAATTTAGCTCGCTTTGCAGAGATCTGTTTTCCCTTTTTTAAGGTGATTGGTATCAAAAAGGCCAAACTCAATCTGCTGTGATTCAATGTTGTATGACCATAAAATGTGAAAACTTCCACACTTTTCAGCTGCTGGTGAACTTTTGCAGGTGGTACTAAACTATACAGAACAACAGAGAATGTTGTATCACACAAATCATTATACAACAACAACAATAATTTATCTCTTATATTGCTCAAAATCACTCATGGAATGCCTCAATAGGGCCCTGCTTTTTGATAATCCCATGTTGACTCCCTAAGAAGATAAGAAAAAAAACTCCCCCCAGAAAAAAAAAACCCTTGTGGGGGACAAAAATACACAATTTGCCTGGATAGAATTCAGTTACTTGGGGCAGCACAAGGCAGATGAAATGTAATATAAACAAATGTAAAGTTTTACATTGTGAGCAGTAGGGAACACTACCGAGACCCCAAACCCCTCTCACTCAAGACCCAACACAACTCCAAGTTCACTAAACAGAGTTTTAAACCAACCACCTTCAATAATCCAATAAATACAGCCAAAACGATCACAAAACCGATGCCTTCTCTTATCTCCTTCTCTCCTCCAGTGGGTTTCACCTGCAGCCTCCCGACTCTGACTCTGAGGTTTGGCGGTTGGCTCATTTTAACCTGGACCTGGGAGAACTTCCGGTGGCCCATCATAGCTTGTTGGAAGCACTTCTGGGTCATATGGAAACCAGGGAGGTCCTCCCCCAGCAGCACCCGCTATTGTTACCCAAGGACTCCTACAATGCTTCAGGACTCCAATTCCCATGCAACCCTGATAATGTCCAACCTAGGACTACTTGCGAGGAACATGGCCACCTATTAATTTGGGGGATAAACTGCTTCCAACTTCCAGCTCTCACCAGTCCATCCTTCCTTCCAGCATCCCAACCAGGATGAGAAATTTAAGGTGTCCTGGCTGGGTAGTGTCCACAGTCTGGCCATCATTCCATAATGGCTTCCTGGCCGAGCAAGAAGTTCTCCTCGATCCTGGCCGAGATGCCTGTACATCCTCCTGGGCACTTACACATATAAGAAGATAAGTGTGAAATTTGGACAGGCAATGTGGATCTATAACTTAATAGGTAGTGTGGTTGACAGTTTGACTTTAGGGATTTTAAAAAAACTTGGCATGATTTTTTTTTAATATCCAAAAAATTAGATGCTTTATAAGGTCACTTCCAGTAGAGAAAACTGAAATTGAATTCACTAAGCCAGAGGTTCCCGTTAGTACTGTAATAAAAAATGACAAACTGCATGCAAAAGGCTGATCCGTTCACTAGTTGTGTGTGCCACACATATACAGACATCATGGTAAAAGCTGTCAAATCATGTTAAAGGATACCTAAAATGCACAAATCCAGTGAGAAATCGAGCTTGACATTTCCACTGTTAACAGTACTTCCTCCTATAGCATTAAAGGTTAAAGCAAAAAAATAGCAAGCAAATTGCATTCAGAAAAATACATCTGCAATAATCTATTAAGGTCTTAAGATCCTAGAAGTGGGTGGTACTGAGGTTATTGCTTTCTTACCAGCTTAGAATACTTGGTTTGATTAATTTCTATTTATTTATTTATTTATCCATCCATCCATCCATTATCCAACCTGCTATATCCTAACTACAGGGTCACGGGGGTCTGCTGGAGCCAGTCCCAGCCAACACAGGGCGCAAGGCAGGAAACAAACCCCGGGCAGGGCGCCAGCCCACCGCAGTATTTATTTATTTATTCATTCATTCATTTATTCTGAACAGTAACATGGTAGAAGTTAGTAGAAAGGGATCAGAGATTTCTCAAATCAGTTTTTCCTTGAAAGCAACATTTTTACTTCACTCCTCATTAAAAAACTAGGTACAGAATTGGACATGTTAGCAGATGCTGGATTGTTGGAGGATCTGCTGATATGTCCACTTGTTCTCGAGTCTTCATTCCTCAGAAATGACTTTTGCCCTCTTAACAGTATTTGCTTCTGATCAATCATTAAGCTATATCATATATGTATCTATATATATAATCGACCAAGTCGCCCGACCATGGAGTACGCATGACAGAGCCCCGCCTGCCAACTCTAACCCTCCTCCCGCGTCATGGGATACGCACGACAGAGCCCCGCCCACCAACTGTAACCCTCCTCCCGTGTTTTGGGATACGCACGACAGAGCCCCACCCACCAACTGTAAACCTCCTCCCGCATCCACCATCGCTCTCGAGGCATGCACACTACCTGCTCATGTGCCCGCCCCCAACTCCTCACCAAACACATCCTGAGTCGCTTTGGTCCGTGCTACAGTCCACATGCACCTCTGAGCCATGTTGACTGCTCATTATCCTAACATGGCCACCGCTTCACATGTATTTCATGGAAACAACTCTTCTTTCAATGTTATACAAATTCCTGAATCAGGTAACTGTTTCTTTCTATCAGTCGGATATTTCTGGAAAAATGTCATCGAAGATACTGTTGCTCTCGAACTTCGCAACATGGCTGTAACCTTTGTTTGCCAACATTGGGATAACTTCAGCGACGTGCTGTCCGTTGTTTTTAGTCACGGAAGAACTTCAGCGACGTGCTGTCCATTGTTTTTAGTCACGGAAGCATAGTCATACAGTCTGTTCAACAATACGCTGACTACATGAATACTTCCGGAGTTTATGGTGGCGAGGCAGAAATTGTGGCAATGTCCCAAATGCTTCCAGCTACTATCACCATTCACTTCAGAGATATTAGATTCAAATTTGCCTTTTACTTTTACACGCAGACAATTTCCTGTTAGATTAGCCTTTGCAATGACAATTAATAAGGCACAGGGCCAAATTTTCAAAAAGATATGCCTGTATCTGCCAAAACCAGTTTTCAGTCACGGACAATTGTATGTTGCTTTCTCCAGAGTTCCATCTTTTGATTCACTCACAGTCATATCCTCAAACCCACTCCATTTGGACAACTGTGTCTTTCAGGAAGTGTTCACCCATCAATAAATAATTATGTGGCGTATACTACGCCGCGGGTCGGCTAGTTATATATATATCTATATACTTGATATCATCTATCCATTGTGGCCACCAGGGGACCCAAACACCCAACACAAGGAGGCTTGGACACAAGTTAAAAGTCAAAAGAGTCTTTATTGTGGGAAACTCTTCCTCAAGTACTGTAAGTGGTTCCCACCACCAAAGCACAGTACAACTAAGCACAGCACACTGGCAATAATAAAGTCCTCTGTAACTCTTTCTCTTGTCTTTCTGTCACTGGCCATCTCCTCCTCCACTGCTCCTCGCAGCTTCGTCCACCTGTCTCCTGACTCTGGCTCACCGGAACTGAGGCAGTTGGCGTCTTTTTTAGAGTACTCAGAAGTACTTCAGGTGTCCCAAAGAATTGACATGAGACCACTTCCGGGTGAGACAAAGACAGACAAAGTAGGGTTCCCCTGTTCCTGCAGCACCCTCTGGTGGCGCCCATGGAACCTAACAGGGCTGAGATGAAGACCTCCATGTCTCATGATGCCCTGTGAGAATTGGAAGCACCCCTGCAACCCTTCAGTTCACCTGAAGAAGCTGCCTTCCCCCATCCATTCACCTCATGGGCGTCCCAGCCAGGTACGAATGCTACCCGTCTTTTACACCATATACTTGATATTCTAAATGTATTTTCGTTTCCTAGTAACATATTCCAAACCTTTTCTTCATTTAAGCATCAATACCACATGCACTTCAGAACAGGTCATCCATCAAGGAAAAGCTATGGTTACTGTTGGAAGAGTTTTTGGTGGGGACAGCAGGGGGCGCTTACCCTGTGATCCGTATGTGGATCCCAAAGCCCCAGTGCAGTGCTGTGAAAATGGCACCATTCTTCAGATGAGTTATAAAACTGAGGTCCTGGCTCTCTGGGGTCATTAACGGTCCTTAGGGATCCTTCATAAAGACAAGGGTTTATCCTGATGTCCCGGCTAATTTGCCCATCGTGGTCTAATCATTCTGGCCTGCTTATCATTACTTGTCTGTAATTGACTAACATACTCTCATCCCTTCACAAACTAATGGCTAAGGTATGATGAATGCACTGGTACAAAATGGCTGCCATCACATCATCTAGGTGGGTGTTGCACATTAGTGGTGGTTGAAGTGGCTCTACACTCACCATGTAAAGTGCTTTGAGTAGTTAAAAGTTAGAAAGGCTCTTTATAAATGTAAAGAATTATTATTAAATTATTATTTATTCTTTTTCATAAACAGTTATGGCATTTGAAACTTTGCTCCACTAATGTAAAACTGATTTTACATTAAAGGTCCTTATCAAAAATGTCCTTTGTCATTAAATGTCCTTTACGAAATAATATCCTTATCACATTCAGGATATTTGCTTAAGTCAATTTTAGTTCTCAGTTGTGACTTCTGACATTTATTTCTTTTTTAATACTATGGTATTTTTCTTTCTTGTTGGCTTTATGGAAGGTGTAGCATCATTTCTTAGATTCAGATTATTTTTTTTAAACGTAAATAGAAGTTTCAGGTGAATAAATGTGGTTTTGTAAATCCAAACTCTTGACAGTAGTGGTGCCATTCCATTCAAGCTCTTGATTTATTATATCGATCCACTGAGTTGTTCAGTTGGACATGTTTTGCCTTACTGCTTCTTTTTCAGTTAATTTCAAAATGTGTTTGATGCCAAAAAAAAATTCCCATGCCTAGAGAAATTGATCTTTTTTGACATGTTAAAAATATATGTATGTATTTTTAAGTGTTCAAGCACTATGATGTATTAAGCATCTCAAAGCCTGAGTCAGAAAATAACTGCGTTATTCATGGAAATGCATTCCTGTTCCACTCAATTTTGTTTTATGATTATTTGAAGCCCTCATCACACTATGTGGCTTTTCCAGTGAATTTCATTTGTGGACTTTATTTACATAACATAAAGCCGGTGTCACATTACGTGACTTTTAGTTGTGGGGAATGTCAGACTTGCTGATGGCAGTTGCTCAGCTCTTCTACTGGACCATGCCAATATAAATGATTGAAAATTGCTGGCCATGTTACATTTATCAAATTAGTGCCAAACATCTAACGCTGTCATGCTGGCCAGTTTTTCTGACAAGCCAACTGATGAAGTTCAGTTGCAATATTTGCCCTTCTCTTCTTTTTTCCATTCTGTCATGGTACATAAAACACAACACAACAGGCAGACAAGCTTCTTTTCTGTTTGTGTGGTTTGTGTCTTCTTCATTCCTTGTTCTTGCATTCTATACATTGTAACTCCAGATGGTTTATTGGTTCTCTGCTATCATGTGCACAGAGCCCACCTCTACGACTAAACAGAAATTTTATTGGAACAATTCAAGGACTGGATGAAGTAAGCCATTGGGCATGTCACAGTGCACAATTGGATGCTGGAGCATGCCGCAGACTGCCTCTGACTTGCTAAGATTATGTAAAATAGGCTACATCTGAAAATCGCTGGAAAATGTACATAATCTGAAATGGCCTTTAGTTAGTAGGGGGCAGTTGCCATGTATTCCTGTGACCCCCAATTATATAGTTTGTGATTGTCAGCGGATCACTTATACCGGTCTATGGCTTGCCACAACAGAATGAAACATATCTTAACTCGTAGGGACAGACTTGTATACAGTGCCAGTTGAAGCCCGTTTGAAGCCACAGGTGGGGTTGAGGGTTAGACTTCGATGACTTGTGGGGGGAGTCCCCTTCAGTGACTGGGGTGCATGTCCCTTCATTAGCACTAGCAATAGAAGTCATGTAGTCTGTCGCCATGATTGCCTATACAACATAAGCCCATAACGTGCTGTCTTTGCTTGTGTGTCTGAAACTAGGTATGAATCTCCTGATTACCATCTCTGTGCGCTTTTTCTTCTACAGTTTTCTTTTACACATATTCTGTCTTTGTTCATGCTTTTCCAGATAAGAATGCAGAAAATTTCTTTACTTGCACAGAGTGGTGCAGAAATGTCACAGTCCATGGATTGAGCAATCAATTAAACAATTCTTCTGCTTTTTCTAGTCACCCTTACCTCATCTAATACATCACATCATCTGACTCTTAATATGCAGAACTTTATTACCTCCACCAATAAACTAATCCCACCAGTAGTTTCTGACTCATGTCAATTATCCAATTATTCTGAACACCGCTCTGTTAAGAGAGGTGTTTTGTGGATTTTCCTGTTGATTTTCGCACTGCTTCATAGGAGGGGTTTTCCTTCAGTTTATGCGCGCTTTCTGGAGGGCTGTTTGTTACTCATTTACCTCATTCTAACCTTGAAAAATTACCTTGGTAGCTTCTCTAAGATGAGAAAGGAGCCTCAGGTGCTTTCAGCTTCAAGTTACATTTAGTTAACCCTTGAGTTACAGTCAGTCCTTTTCCTTGTGTTTAATTCATTCTGTTGTGACTTCATATACAGTATATACAGTATATATATATATATATATATATATATATATATATATATATATATATATATATATTTGCAGTTGGAGATCCATGAAGGGAGAAAAAACGAATCACGTATCATAAAATAGTTTTATTCCTGAGCTTTCAACCCCTATCAGGGGTCTTCATCAGAGGATAATGCTTAGACTTACAAGAATCAAAGGCAATATATAGCAACACATTCAGTATGGGGGGGGGGAATGGGGGGGTGGGTGGCGGTGACTAAGTCAGTATGATCGGGGGGGGGGGGGGTTATAGTTTAATCATTGTTTATATGTCCTTCTTAAGTTGGCATATGCTGGGTTTATGTCCAAGTGTCTGTTGATGGCGTTTTCATCTGATAGCCAAGACTATATATATTGTGATGGATGGCCGGCATATTCGCCCAACCGGGACACCTCCTTAAAGGAAGAATAGGGGGAGATGGCTTTTGAAGGGCACTATCTTCTCCGAATTACTACTTGGCAGCAAACCTGGATTGCAACGGCACCTCGGATTCCCTTAGGGCCATATGGGAATTGATATTTGTCGACTCAGCCCTGTTGGATTCCGTGGATGCCGCAGGAGGAGTAGAGCCCAACTTTTGGGCTTTCACCACACCTGGGAGTGATTCTAGACCTCGTTAACAAGCCACCTGAAGCACTCCCAGGTGCAGCATAAAAGGAGCTTCCTGCCACCACTCAAGGAGCCAGATTAGGTATGAAGTGGAGGAAGCTTGCTGGAGGAGGAGTGGAGGTGGAAAGACAGAGAAGAAGAGAAGTGATGTATTGTGGGCTGTGCTTGTGTATTGTGCTGCTGAGGGGAATGATTTGGGAAACGTTTCCCCATCTAAATAAACGTGTCCATTGCTGCACTTGTGTGGGGTGTTGAGGAGTCAGTTCGCTCCCTGGTGGTCACATTATATGTACATATTGTGGAATTCAGCCCCGGCACAGACAGGCACAGTGACACAAGTCTTAGTACACATACTTTTATTTTCCTTTTCTTAGTTTCAGCACTGCACACAATGCACAAATCCCCCCACAAATGCTCTGTCCCATCTTTCTCTTTCTTTCTTTTCTTCTCTTTGTCTATTCTTCTGCCGCCTCCACTCCTCTCCTCATGAGCTCTTTACTCCACCTCCCGACTCTGACTCCCTGAATGGAGAGAGGTGGCCTCTTCTATACCACACCCGGAAGTGCTCCAGGTGCTCTTGGATTGAGTTTCGGCAGCACACCCAGTTGTGGCGGAAGTACTGCATGGGCAGCCGGAAGTACTCCAGGTGCCCCCAGACTTTCTTCTGGCAGCACTTCCGAGTGTGGCGGAAGTTCTGTTGTCCAGGGCTCTGCAAGCATCCAGGAACCCCCTGGTGGTGACCACAGGCCCCAGCAGGGCAGAACTTTCAAGCACCATGCACTCCAGGGGGGTCACCCTCTCATGTTCCGGGGGAGGTATTGTCCCCAATATGTCCTCTTCCCTGGTCCTTCCATCATAGGGGTGTCCTGGTCGGGAACCTTCCCCGGTTTTCTGCCACAATATATATGTATGTATAGTGTACAATATATATTTGTAATAAATTGTAAAAGATTACTATATATTAACTAAAAATTTCATAATAACACCAAACTGACCCAGTGTTTGAGCGTGTCTGCTGCAATTGACTGCCGTCCCATCCTTGACTGGTTCTTACCTTGCACCTTATGCAGCCTGAACAAACAGACTCTTACTCCCCTCAGTCTTAAACTGGATTAAATGGGTTTAATAAATGGATTACTAGAATAAATGTGAAAGTAAAAGAATTAATATTCATGTGCTTTTCCATTTTTAGAATGTATTGCTCCTCCAAAACAGCTTGATATTAATATGATACTGACACATAGCAGCGTCCAGCTTGTTTCATAGGTCCTTTTTTAGAAAATCACTTTATTTCATTAGCACAATAAAAATTAAATTGGCCTAAAAATAGTCCTGTCTGTGGCATGACAGTTCTAGTTTAATAATTAGAATATTTCAGTCTGATTGCTTTTTTTGTGTGTGTGGAATGTGGCCTTGGCTACACATCTTTGTCATTGGCCTTTAATTTTTCACCTGGAACTTTGGGATTTTTCCATTTATTAATGCATGCCTTCTTTTCAATAAAATACAGTGAAGCTGAATGTTCTGACAAAGTTAGAGGTCGACGTCATTTTCTTATAAAATTTCAATTTCATGCTTTTCACTTGTAATTAGTGAACGCCAAAAACAGATGTTGTTTTGTTGTTTACTAAATTACTCTGCTCTGTTGTTTGGCTAGCGGCAAAAACACAAGATGATAAAACAATAAACGCCATGGAGGTTTAAATTAGATAAATGTTAAACATTTTCCCTCTCCCTGTAAAAAGTGTCAGACATATCTGATTCATGTAAAATGCTCTTCTGTCGGCTAGCTCCTCAGAGACACCGACTACAAGAAAGTGACTTTTACTCTAGTAACGATAACAATGCTGAAGTGATTAAAAACAAATTAGTTAATAAAGATCAATTAAGACTTTGGCAAAAACACATATCATTTGTCTTTGTATTTAACTTCACACATTAGGCAAACAAGTATTTGGTTTACGTTCTTATTTTATCCTCTTGTCAATTTCAGTCTAGCACAAACCAGATTTTTACTACCTCGGGCAGTGTTTGGGACTGTATTCTACATCAAAAAGTCCAAAAGAAACATGAAACAATTCTGAAAGATGAAAAGCTAGGATTTGGTGATTAAAAAAACTTTTTGTTTCAACACTTTTCTCCATGCGTGGCGCAGAGGTAGGACTGCTGCCTCACAGTGAGGAGACCAGGGTTTGTGTCCCAGCTCCTCCCTATGTGGAGTTTGCATATTCTCCTCGTGTCCGGTTTTCCTTCCACAGTCCAAAGACATGCAGGTTAGGTGAATTGGTAATCTGAAATTGGCCCTAGTGTGTATTGGTGTGTGTATGTGTCTCTTTAACGTGTAATTGACTGGCCCCCTGTACAGAGTTTACTCTTGCCTTGCTCCCTGTGCTAGCTGGGATAGGCTCCAGCAGACCCCTGCTGCCCTGTTCAGGACTAAACGAGTTAGAAAATGACTGACTGACTCTTTTCTCCATCCGTCTTGTCAAACTCAATCAATTCAGTTCACAATTGTGTGCGTTTGAGACAACTTTGGCAGCATTGTGTGCAAGCCAGGAGTGCCAATGCAGTGGAGGGGATTCACACTCACACACATCCACATTGAAGTACATTCAATACATTTAAAAAGAAGACAGTTGATCATGCAGTGATATTTAGTCAGAGTGAGTAAAAGTGTCTTAAGAGGTGACCTTAAGAGCCTTTGTTTTGATTCTGAGATGTGCCTTCTGATTGTGGAGACCTGCAAAGAGTTTCCACCATGCATAAAATTTACACTATAACTCTAGCCTAATCGAAAATACATTCCAACTTACAAGGAATTTTGAGGGATATGGATGAAAACCAAATAAGAAATAGGAATTGCATGTTCAGAGCTGATTGAGTATTTTTTTGATTAGATTTTAAATCTTGTAATAGGGTGTTACGGAGACACAGTGTTAACGCTGCTGGCTTACAGTAAGGACACTTGAGTTCATGTCTTGAGTCTTCCCTGCATGGAGTCAGCATATTCTCCCTGTGTCTGCATGGGTTTGCTCCCAATATTGAACGACAAGCAGGTTTGGTGAATTGGTGAAGTTGAATTGGCCTCAGTGAGTGTTTGGTGTGGATGTGTGTGTGTTTGTTTTGCGATTGACTGGCACGCTGTGCAGGGTTTGGTCCTGCCTTGCCCCCTGTGCTGGCTTACTTGGGTAGGCTATGACCCCTACCAGAACTCTGGTCTGGATTAAGCAGTGTAGAAAATGACATGACATCCAGTAATATAGAGATAGACAGAAGTTTATTTGTGCCAAGGGGTTAACTTGCCTTTTTGATAAGGTCTCTCCTGAGAGGTTGGGCATCAAACTTAAAAGAAGTTAGAGTTCAGGACCTAGTGTGTAGTTGGCTGCAAAACTGGCTAAAACACATTCTTCACATGGAATAAACTACCAAGTAAAATGGCACCGAATAGAACTTTAAGGACCTTCAAAGCTGTTCTTAATGTTATTTCGGAAAAATTAGGTGCATAGGAAGGACAAACTTTTTTGGTCTGAATGGTCTTTTCTGACCAATTTGTTTTCCAGTGTTCTACGGTTCTAATGTGTTAACAGAAATAGAATGACGATGAAGTGGTTCATGGACCTGAAATTTTAGGTTCAAATCCCATACTTAGTCTTTATTATGTATGCATTGTACACTGACAAAAAGTTAGAAATAATTAAAAATAAGACTAATATAAAAGAGTGGAGGATTCATAGGAAGTAAAAGTGGAAGTAACAACAAAACAGGAAAAAACAACAACTATGATGCCTCCCTGCATCTGTCTACTTACATATATGTCCGAGGCACCTATTTATCTGTTCTGATGGCTGCCCTCTTACCCAACCTAGTGCCTTTTGATACTTTTTGATAAAGCGCCCCTACCTACTTTAATTTCTTGGTCTGCCATTCTTCCTTCTGCCAGGCAAAACCTTTTCCTGCTACTCCGCTCTTAACTCAAAGCTCACCATTCTGGCAGTCAGGTAGACCCTGGAAAGCCCTGCTAGAGCTCTCTCCAGTGGTCCCAGATGTTCCTGCACCTTTCCAGCACCACAGAATCAGGCTGGTAAAGGGGCAAGACAGCCTGTCCTATCTATATGCCTGAGATGTCACATTTATAGTGCCCTCTTGTAGCTGGTGGAACTCTACTCTCTCTCTTTACACTAACCAGAGTATCAAGGTTTTATACAGCCTGGTTCTGCATTTGCATCTCCCTTTGGTGATTAAAATTGGTTAAACCCTCTAGGATTCCTTCACAGCATGTTCTTCTGATATCTGCATAGGTCATTCTCTGGGTATTCTGGTTTTTGTTTTGTATATTTTCTGTTTAGTTTATCTGCAGTTCTAAACTAGCAACAGATCATAATATCTTAATATATGGTATTATATTCTCAACCTGATTAATCGTATTCAGAATTAGGGGATGAAACATGATTGCAACTTCATGGGGCACAAGTTAGGAACCAGACTGGGCACCACTTTATCATGGTTAGCAATAAAAATAACTGTAGAGAGCTCTTTAGTACTGATAATGCAAATGTAGGTTCTCGGTGGGGGATGTACGGTAAGACATTTATTGCAAGATATGACTTTATAATTGGCGTGACCTTCAAAGAATGAAATAAATGACAGCACTATTTTTGACATTTGCAGGCCAAAAACTAGGGCACATCTTACACAGAATGTATCTGGTATGGAAGAGCACTAAACAAGAAAGGAATTTCATAATTAGTGACATTTTGAAAATTTCATTCTTTTTATTTGACTTAATATATTTTAATCTAGGATGGTAGTTCAGTGGTTAGGCCCTGACATACGGCACCTATGGTTTAATTTTTTCCTCCCAGTTGTTGTCAGTACTTTCTCACCATGTCTGCATGGCTTTTCTATTTTAGATCATAAGGACATACATGTTAGATTATTGTGTCTAAATTGGGTCTGTGTGACTGTGAGGGTCACATATAATATGACCAAGGACTAGCATCACTAAATAAACAGCAGATATCATTGTGTTAATATACAACATACTTCAAGGATGTGGGGGGCAAAGCTGTTGTTGTGGTTTAAACTTTCCTCAGTTTTCAAAGAAGTCATTCATGGAGACCAGATGAAAATGAAGAACAATTCATTAATTGCACAGAGATATGCATACAGGTTTCAATCCATGGAGTGAGCAATCCCTTCCCTTCTATACTTTTCTATTACCATTATCTTATCTAATACATCACATCATCTAACGCTTAGTATGGAGAATTATACCATCTTAGCCAATTGACTAGAATCACCAGTAACTTTGTAGATTTGTCGATTCCTCCATTATTGTAAACATTGCTTCGTTAATAGGGGTGTTCTATGCGTCTGCCCATTGATCTTTTCACCGCTTTACAATTACGTTGTTTGGGTTTTCCAACTAGTTTGTCCTCCCTTTTAAAGGGGGTGTTTGTTACTCATTTACTTCATTTTAACCATAGTAATTACTTTAGATAAGGCAACCCCTCACAAGCTTTAAGCCACATTTAGTTAACCCTTTATTTACTTTCAATTCTTCTCATTATGCTTTTAATAATCCATAGCTACAACTTCATTTAAATATATAATAAATTAAAAATTTAAATGTATAAAAAATGTTCATATTATTGATTAAAAATTGATTAAAATTATATATTGTCCTGACATCATTGGATTTAATTCAGACACTGACATTTGTCAGATACTAGTCCATCATAGGTCCCCCCCAACCATGTTTCATGTTGTTGACATCAGTTTCTTAGCCTACCATCCAAATGTCGCAGCAGAAATTGAGACTCATTAAACCAGGCAACATTTTTCCATTCTTCTGTTGTTCAATTTTGGTGAGCCCATGTGAATTGTAGCCTCAGTTGCCTGTTCTTATCTGACAGGAGTGACACCCAGTGTGGTCTCCTGCTGCTGTAGCCCATCTGCTTCAAAGTTTGACGTGTTGTGCATTCAGAGGTGGTCTTCTGCATACCTCAGTTGTAATGAGTGGTTATGTGAGTTACTGTTGTCCTTCTATCAGCTCAAACCAGTCTAGCCATTCTTCTCTGACCTCTGACATCAACAAGGCATTTTCACCCAGGGGACTGCCACTGCTCACTGAATATTTTTCCTTTTTCAGACCATTCTCTGTAAATCCTAGAGATAGTTGTGCATGAAAATCCCAGTTTGTGAAATACTCAGAACAGCCCATCTGGCACCAACAACCATGTCATGTTCAAAATCACTTAAATCGCATTTCTTCCCCATTCTGATGCTTGGTTTGAACTTCAGCAGGTCATCTTGACAATGTCTTCATATCATAATGCATTGATTTGCTGACATGTGATTGGCTGATTAGATATTTGTGTTAACAAGCAGTTGAACAGGTGTACCTAATAAAGCAGCTGGTGAGTGTATGTAAATTCTTCTGAGCATGTGACATGGTACAGCTTTACAAATACGATCCCTGGTTTGTAATATTAGAGTCAGATGATATCAGATTAACCAACCCTGAGCTACTGGTGCCCAATGTGAACCGCAGAATTGTATTCACCTAGGTATAAACATTAAGGAAACGCTTCCTCCACACAGTGAATGACTGTGAGATGCCAGAAAGTGGGAAATATAAAGCCTACTTTTGAATAAACTCTTCACTTGCAATGCAGGACAATTTTAATATCCAAAGTGCAGGGCACTTAGTGGAATTTCTGTATTTTGAAGGAGGGTTTTGACCTGCTTCCTACAGCCAGGCACACTAATTAAGAAAACTATATACTACATGTACCCATTATGGTTTTTTTTAACCTATAAAAATGTCACTGAATGTTATTAGGTGATAACAAGATTACAGAATGAGCTTTATTTTAAAATGCAGTATATTACTTGAAGGATTAGCACGCACATTGTTTAACTCACAGTTGGGGAGTATTAACCATTTTAACAATCAGGTAGGGAGTGTAATAAAATTAAAATACATAAACGAACTGACAAGTATTGTGTTACCCACAAATACTGAGTTGTTTCAACAGAATGTGACCAGCTTTATGATGAGGCTTCCTCTTTTTATCAAGGAACTGTAGGCTTCAATGGCAGGTAGGTTAAGTTATTTGCTCAGAGTCACGTAATAGGTCAGTAATGGAGACAGAACGTGTCACCTTGCCAAACTCTTTAGCTATTATCTTTCGACTTATTATACCAGAGGAACTGTGCTCCCCAGGTATCATTTATTTTACTTGCCTGATGCTTTTATCCAAATCCAATTATAAGGCACAGCATATACATGCACAGATTCTGCCCAGAGAATAACTTTTTGTAGAATAAAATAAGTAAAATATGTTTTGTGTTATTTGTCATGTGAGGTTAGATTTATCTTATGTTAGAATTAATGACCTAATATGTGAAACTCTGTAATTAATATTCACATGAATATGTAATATAGTTATTTTTCAATTTTTACTTTATCACAAAGAGGTTGTGACAGTGTGTATAAAAGGTGGTTACTTGTATGAGAAACATGCTTTTAAAAATCCCAACTCCATAGCCACACCTTATGAGGTAATAGCTGTCTTCTTCACTCACAATATTAGCTGATGCTTAGTGAAGCCATAATGGAAATACATCTACATTGGATGAATCAGTTACCACACACTTGCATGGCCGGATTAAGGTGGGTGCTATTGATGCTGCAGCATTAGGCCCATTCCTGAAATAGGCCCAGATGAAAACTGACAAGAAATTTCCGGAAGCTGAACAGTTTTCATTTGCTATATTAACTTCAAAATAATTCTTAGAATGAAATTTGGAGTCCGACTTTCAAATGCCTAGACACAGCGTTACTTATTATACAGTTACAATTGTTCTCTGTGCTGTGACGTAACCATAACATCGTTGTGTTTATTGTTAACTGAAGATTTCAAGTTAATTCTATCAATTTTACGTTAAACAGTTCACTTAGTAATTTAGCTGCGTTTTTTGCAATATCTTAGGTATTCTTGCCACTTTATTATTTATTAGCCTTTTCTGCATTAAGTTCACTTTTCAGACAATTGCTATTGAATGTTGATGTTACATAGTTTGATGTTAATCTCGAGTTGTTACATTACTACGTCGTTATTATTATTCATGTTCAATAAAGGCTGGCTGGTTGCGTCGTAAGCAATTAAGGCTCCTTGGTTGGTCTTAGTGCGCATGTACGGTGCGTGTCGAATGCACGTGCACCAATGCCCAGAAAAAATAGGCCTTTTTTGCCCTGCAGCATCCGGCCCTGCACACTTGCGATATCTTGCAAAAGTTTCAAGGTAAGGTGATCACTGATCTGTTATGTCAGTGAACTGACGAGGATTTGAGAGGAAAATGGAGGACGTCTAGAGAAAAAAAAATTGGGAGTGGTCTCCCCTAGACTTTCTCGTATATTCAGATATGGGGATGGATGTTTGAGGAGTAAACCGCAAGACAATGATTATATTTTTATATTATGTACATTAAAGAACCATCAACAACAAATCAAATCAAATTAATAATACTGTGTATTGAACAATTATTATAAAAGTAAAGTTGAATAAATCGGACTCTGCAGCTGCATGAATAAAAAAGTTCTATTTCCAGTTAGCAGAAATAGCCCAAAAGTTGACAGAAATCTACGTTTTGTACCTAATACTTGTATTCAAACTTTGCTTGAACTAAGTGAATGTGTACTCAAGTTATCGTGTTTACATACACACACAGACAAACAGACAGACACACAGACATAATTCCAAAAGTGGTATTTTCGGACTAAGCAAGGTCTAAAACATCAAGTTCATCAAAATCTTGAAAAGGAATTTTTGGAGGATTCTTATACTATGATCATGAAATGCAAAAAAGGTGGCCAAGCCACATGAAAACAATAAATTTAAATAAATCAATCAAATAGTATTCTTATTCTTCATGTTTTGGCTGCTCCCGTTTGGGGTTCTATGACCCCAAAAAAACCCAAAACAAGTGTCAGATATCTGATATTGGTCCAGAACAGAGAGAAGAAAGCAAAACTACAAACCAGTTCATAACTCTGCGTTCTGTTTGTCAATCTCCATGCCTCTCAGTATCACAAGTCCTCTTTGGCCTGAACTTAATGACCTGTTTAATTTGTGAAGCACTTTTCCAATACAAGAAAATCTGCCAACTCACTAGTGGCGGCCATTATTTTTGTGAGCATTAATTATTTTAGTTTTACACAAAGATACACATTGTACTTGGTATATTTTAAAATGCAATCTTTTTAATAATCAATAATACAGTTTTTTCCGCATATTTTAATATTATTCTTCTCAGTTTTTTTAATGTGATAAATCAGAATATGCCGCAAGGTTGCTATTTTTCTCGAATTCCTCGTGATACAGCAAAATATATATATTCATTTATCTTTATGTCACTAATACATTTGTGTTCAGATACAGCTTTATTTTTATTATTTTCTGTTTTGTGGTCTCCTGGGATATGAAATGGCCTACAGATATACTGAACAGAAAAGTGTACCATATAAATAAAAGAATGTGTGCTTCACAGATCTATTAATGATACTTGCAGTTTTGTTTCACACTTTATTTAAAAGAAGAAACTCAAACAACCTTCAGGGTGGACTATGTTTATATGTAAGTGAATTTGACAGACACAGGAAAGTTTTTGTGCTGTAAAATGCAAATCAAATCTTTTCCTTTGGCATTTTCTACCACTGCACACTGTAAGCTCAGTTAAGACATGCTGGTGGCCTCAGATATCTCAGCAGCCAAGAAGCAAAGTATGGGCTTTACCGAGCAGTGCTGAATACTGAAGAACTATGCTTTGTTACGGAATTTACATTTTTGTGGGAATCGCTTTAATAGGACTGGCATTGTCCCCAAAATGAAGTAGTGATATTTACATTTTCAGATCCTGTCCAAAACCTACCAGTTTAAATGAAACATGAATTAATGAGGAGCCTGCTGGTGTGACAGGTTGCAGTTCCGTCTTCTGGAGCTTCAGTTACATGGTCAGCTGAGGGTTTATATCTTTTGTTATCGGCGTGTAACTGACTGGCGTCCTGTCAGAGGTTGATTCTTTATGTTCAAGGCTGCTGGCAGCCAGTCAGGTGCTTCTGACAGTGAACTGGATTAGACGATAATGGATGAATAGATGGTTGAAGGTTTCTGAGATGGGGTAATATCATACTCAGGTGGAAGAAGAAGTCTTCTCCTTAAAGGACCATTTAAAAAAGGACCAGGAGATGAAGAACTAAGCAAAAAAGAAGTGAAAACACAGGAAAAGAATTGTTTAAAAAATCTAAATGTTTAAGCCAACATAAATATTAAAAAAAGGAAAATAAAATTGTTAAAAAGGGTCGCACTAAAATGTCAAAAATGAAAATTAGGAGCAAAATAGAGTCATAATTTGATTCTCATATTTAATATTTCATCTGTCCCTGGGGCTCTTAAAAATAATAAATATATTGTTGTGAGGGTTTCTGAGACTCTGGAACGGTGACATTTATTTTTTGTTTCAAAGCACCTTTTCCTTTGTTAGCTCCTCTTTTTTGCTGCGCTATTCTGTTTTTTGCTTTTGAGACTTTTGTGTTGATAGTTGCTATGGTTGTCAGGGGTGACATCAGGGTTCATTGATGGCACGACAGCACAGGCCAAGGGGTATAAAGGTGAACTTTGGTGTAGAATATAATTATCAATGGGGTATAAAGATGAACTTTGAACCTTGCACTTCCTGGTATAGATGAATTATAGCCTCAGTTGCCTGTTCTTAGCTGACAGGAGTGTTATCTGGTGTGGTCTCCTGCTGCTGTAACCCATCTGCTTCAAGGTTCAATGTGTTATGTGTTCATAGATGCTCTTCTGCATACCTCAATTGTAATGAGTGTTTATTTGAGTTACAGTTGCCGTTCTATCGGCTCGAGCCAGTCTGACCATTCTCTGGCATCAACAACATTTTTGCCATGACAAGTGCCACTCGCTGAATATTTTCCCATTTTTGGACCATTCTCTGAAAACCTTAGAGATGGTTGTGCAAGAAAATCCCAGTAGATCAGAAGGTTCTGCCTATCTGGCACCAACAACCAGGCCACGTTTACAAGCAGTTGAGAGGTGTACTTAATAAAGTGGCCGGTGAGTATATATTAATAATCAACCCAAACAACAAGGCAGGAGGAAGCTTGTCCACTGCTTCTCCACTGCATCATGAAAGAGGGATACACTCCGAATGGTCACAAAGTAAAGACAGAGAGCTATATTTATAGATAAGTGTATTTACATAACAGTGCTGAGTTAATGCTTACTATGATTAGTTCACTAACTTGCATTCACACTGATTCCTAAAAGACATGATGTGTTCTAGCAGTGAGCGTTAACCAGCTTACATACCCCAAAGTAAAAGTCTCATTTCTACTACATTCTTGATCCTTACAATAGTTTTCAATACTTCTTAAGTTCCTGGGTGTGTGACATGTGTCAAGTCTTAGTCAGCCACTTTCTGGTTTCCTGATATGCTTGGACAAGTTTCTGACATTTATTAACCCTTTAATATGCCCCTAAAGGACTATATGTCCCCTAAGTCTAATTTTCCTTCCACATTATATATGTACCTAATGTGATAGATAGATAGATAGATAGATAGATAGATAGATAGATAGATAGATAGATAGATAGATAGATAGATAGATAGATAGATAGATAGATAGATAGA
Source organism: Erpetoichthys calabaricus (assembly GCF_900747795.2). Classification (NCBI taxonomy): domain Eukaryota; kingdom Metazoa; phylum Chordata; class Cladistia; order Polypteriformes; family Polypteridae; genus Erpetoichthys; species Erpetoichthys calabaricus. Next base: position 19,964,523 of record NC_041400.2, on the reverse strand, counting down.
TAGATAGATAGATAGATAGATAGATAGATAGATAGATACTTTATTAATCCCAAGGGGAAATTCACATACTCCAGCAGCAGCATACTGATAAAATCCATCCATCCATCCAGCCATTTTCCAACCCACTGAATCCGAACACAGGGTCACGGGTGTCTGCTGGAGCCAATCCCAGCCAACACAGGGCACAAGGCAGGAACCAATCCCGGGCAGGGTGCCAACCCACCGCAGTACTGATAAAATACAATATTAAATTAAAAAGTGATAAAAATGCAGGTATAACAGACAATAACTTTGTATAACGTTAACGTTTACCCTCCCGGGTGGAATTGAAGAGTCACATAGTGTGGGGGAGAAACGATCTCCTCAGTCTGTCAGTGGAGCAGGACAGTGACAGCAGTCTGTCGTAGAAGCTGCTCCTCTGTCTGGAGATGATCCTGTTCAGTGGATGCAGTTGATTCTCCATGATTGACAGAAGCCTGTTCAGTGCCCGTTGCTCTGCCACAGATGTCAAACTGTCCAACTCCGTGCCTACAATAGAGCCTGCCTTCCTCACCAGTTTGTCCAGGTGCGAGGCGTCCCTCTTCTTTATGTTGCCTCCACCGCGTAGAAGAGGGCGCTCGCCACAACCGTCTGATAGAACATCTGCAGCATCTTATTGCAGATGTTGAAAGACACCATCCTTCTAAGGAAGTATAGTTGGCTCGTTCCTCTCTTGCACAGAGCATCAGTATTGGCAGTCCAGTCCAATTTATCATCCAAATGTGTGCATCATGCATAAGAAAACTCAGCCATTTATTGCCAATAGCACATCTTCAGGACTCCAGGCTTTCTCTTGGCATCATTTGCAGCCGATGAAACTCTGTTTTCGATAAAGTGTCAGCAGCTTCCCCTCCTTGCTCTAAACTACCCCACAGCAGGTTGCTGTCTTATTGCAGCCAAAGTATTCTGTCCTTCATCATAATACAAGGTATAATCCTGTCTTGCTCCTAATGAAGTTTTCACGCGCCCTGAGTTGGCTGCCTCAGCATAAATGTCTGCCCATTTGTGTTCTTCTGTTGTTCTTTAAAAAGTCCAAGTGACTTGATCTAGGCACTGCATTTATAACTGTGACATCAGTCTTAGACTGAGGAACAAACAAGGAACTGCAGTAATACAGCAGAAACCAAAGAAAGGCTTACAAAAATTCTACCAATGCTATTAAGAGGGAAAAATAGGAAAAAAGATTTTGATTCATCACCGCCATGACATTTCCTTTGGAGGCTATAGGTTTTACCAACCATATAAAGACATGCTTTACTGTTCAAATTGGTATACTGTATTTAAATTATTTGTGTCTATGGGACAGACTTGCAGTATGCCTACACTGTGATGAATTTGCTCCTGACTAATCAAAAATGATTCATGCATTGCTGTTTAATACTCTAAAAAAGCAAAATCAGGAATCATATGGATTTTTTGAGTGTTTCCTTTGGGGATCACTGTTACTGTTTCTACCTGCTATTTCAGCTCATGCTGTCAAGTTGATTGACGACATTCAGTCACTAAGGTGCATTTTGGTGCTTCATCAATTGAGGGTGAAGTCATACCTTATGGGAATTACTGCTGATATTACCTTTGGTTCTCTCACAGCCACAAAGCTAATTAAGCAGGTGTAGAAAATGCCACATATCCATCCATTCATTTTTTGAGCGCTTTTTGCACACTCGCACCACTAACTTTGCATGGGATTCCCATACACCTCGTGACAAACTAATGGACATACACATATTAATTCACTCCAATCTGAAGATAACAGTTAATCTCCCCTGTATGTTCATCGGATCATGGAGAAAATGGGTGTACCCAGAAGAATTCCACACAAATGCACAGACTGATAGGGATCAAGCAAATAATTTAATCTTGGTCGGCGGAGCTTTGGGGTAGCAGAAAATCCATTACAAGTTCCTACACTGATCTCCATTATAACCCAAAAACAAAATACAAATGTAATGGAAACAAGATGATAATATGCATACATTTTTCAATATTTTTAATTGCTTCGGGGGGGGGGGGTAAACGTTAAAATTATGCAAAGTTATTGTCTGTCTGTATACCTGCATTGTTATCGGCATTGTTATCACTCTTTAATTTAATATTGTTCTTTATCAGTATGCTGCTGCTGGAGTATGTGAATTTCCCCTTGGGATTAATAAAGTATCTATCTATCTATCTATCTATCTATCTATCTATCTATCTATCTATCTATCTATCTATCTATCTATCTATCTATCTATCTATCTATCTATCTTAAAGAACGTCTGAAATTGTTTAAAACTATCTTTGAACAATTAGTTTGTTCATGAATATTCTTTACTGTTTCTGAAGCTGTCAGGTTTTTTTTTTTTTGTCAAACTCACTTTTTTCCACTTTTGTAAGCCTATCTACATATTCATATGCTTCTTTTTAACTACTAAAATTTTCTCCATATTATGTGTGGCAGACGGACGGGTCCCATGTCCGGCTGGGACGCCCCTTCGATGTATGTTCCAGAGGAGCAACCATGGACTGCTCAATACCCTCCTCTGGGACGTTTGGTGGCAGCCTCCCTGGCTAACGGTGGTGTCTCAGTTTCCCGCAGGGCTCCATGGGAGATGGAGTTCTCCATAGTCCTGTTGGGATCTGGGGTGGCTGCCAGGGGGCGCTGCATGGGCTCCTGAGCCCAATTGGGTGAATCTTCAGCCCCACCCCAGAGTGCAACTGGAAACAGGTGATCAAGCACCTGGAGCACTTCCGGGTGGGCCATTAAAAGGAACCAGCAACCACCAGTTAACGGCCAGAGTCGGGAGGAGGAGGACAAAGCTTGAGGAGGAATGGTGGTGGAAGAGAAAGAGGAGTGTGCTATACTGTGTGTGTTTCAGTTGGTGCGTTAGGACTGTGTTGTGGCTGAGGGACATGGGGAAGATGTGCCCCACAGCTGAAGAAAATAAAAGTTTATTTATTTTTATATGTGCCCCCCACAATCTGTGTCGGGTCGGGCGCTTAATATAGCTCCTTGTTACATATGCTAATATTGTTCTGCACATATCAGAAGGGTTGTCTCTTTCTGATCCATAAAATCCATTACAGAACATTATACTATAATGGTGCTAAAATGATTTCATCTTGGATACAGACAGAGTGAAGGCACTGGTGAAGCACATTTTAAGTTGTAGATGAATGTAGTCGGCATGATTGTTTTGAAAGCACGCTCTGACATGCTGCATTATGCGTAAGTAGAAATTGATCTAATCTCTGTTAGCACTTCAACGAGAGTTGTTAAACCTGCCTTACTCTTTGTTAATAAACTCATTTTGTTATTTCTTAAATATAATTTTGAACATTATTATGTTTTTGTATGGTATGGTATTATTTCTTTATTTTTCTATTTAATATTATGTCAAGTTCTTATGTAATGTTTTTAGTTATCAACCTGCCTACTTTATGTGGAACCCAAGGAGGTGGGGCCGCTTAACGATGCTGCTGGAGGACTACTGTAGACTGAAATGAAATTCTCTCTTCCGCTTTGGCATTGTTTCTTTTGGTTTCTGCATTCTGCTGTCACTTTTGGGTTTTGTTTGTGACTTCTTGGATTTTGGACCTCCTGTATTTTCATTTAAGATACTAATTCTTGGTTTGTGGAGCATTGGGTTTGTTGTACGCTTTTAGGTCTACACTTAAGCTTAGGTACAGCATAAGCACATCTGTTACTTATTTACTGTTATATAACAAGACCTTAACAAAGGCTTTTTTGGTCTTAACATTTACAAAGCATCAGTAAAGTAGTTATTTATCTCTGGAATGTGTCCTACTAGAAACATTTTACTTTGGAATGGCCTTCTCTTAATATTGCACTATTTAGTATAAGACCTGTAAATCCTTCATATTCACAACAAGTTTTATGAGCATATCAAAGGCTCTCAAGTAAAGTGCATACATCTTCTCTGCAGATGATTCACCAATCAAAAAGCAGCACTGATTAGAGCCCGTCCTCTCAGCTTTGATGGGAAAAAGTGACATTTTCATATTGCATGTGGTGTCACTGAAATAAATCAATGAAGAAATAATTAATTGAATACATTAATAAATAAGCAACAAAAATATATTTCATGATGCATTTCATTATTTATACTCACATTTCATTAAGTTATTATTTATTTATTGTCACATTTCATCATACTTTCATTCACTGACACATTTATTTATTTATTTATTTATTTAATTTTGTCTGAAATATTCCTTCATAATGGAGTAGCTTCAAAGCCACAACAGCAAATAACCACAACAATGAAGTAAAGCAATCACAACACAAGTAATAACTTACCTTATATTAAAGAATCCTTCAGCATCTAAATCCACAATCAGCCTCTGCCAGGAGCCTCCACAATAAAAAGCCAACAGAGGTGAACGCAGCAGTAAGTGGAGAATTGGATGGTGGAAGGTTAAGGAAAATCACAGCTCAAATGTCCCGGGGTTGAACAAGTCAACAACTGTAGTGCTCCAGTATGTCATTCAGAGGTTGTGGGGTCCTAGTTGACAGGATGGGGTAACACTCTTTATAACTCTTTGTACTCTTTTGGTACAGCTGCAATGAAGCAAGGAGGTTCTGTCAATGCAGCGCCCCCTGTTGGCACCCAAGGAATTCAACAGGGTTAACTTTCTGCACTTCAATTCCCTGGCAACCTTGTGGGGAAATTGTTTTTAATGAAAAAAAAAACACAAATGTGTAAAAAAAGAAAGAAAAGAAAGAAAGAAAAGGCAAACAATGTAACATAATAAGTAGAAATAACATATACATTATATGGTACAGGAACGAATAATATATCATAAGCAGATTATATTGATTAGAAAATGCAAGTCAAATTTCAATGTGCTCTGTACAAGTGACAAAATTGACCTTATGAACCTATACGAGTGAAAAGTCAATGGAGTTCGCAGACCACAGTAGCCACATTGATTATTGGTTGAACTTCATGGCCGACATATCACATTGTTCTAAATTATTCTAAATTATTGAGTTTACATATTCTTCTAGTGTCTAGACGAGTTCTCACTTGAAAAGCTGTCAATTTACAGTCGGTTAATGGGCAACTCTGATCTGGTGTTGTGTGTGTGTGGGTGTGTGTCAAATGACAGACTGGCTGTATACCCTGATTTAGCTCTTACTTTTGCACTCATTATTACCAGGACAGGCCCCTAGTCCTAGTACAACAACAACAACAACAACAACAACATTTATTTATATTTATATCGCACATTTTCATACAAAGTGCTTTACATAATGAAGAAAAGAAAAATAAAAGACAAAATAAGAAATTAAAATAAGACAACATTAGTTAACATAGAAAAGGAGTAAGGTCCGATGGCCAGGGTGGACAGAAAAAACAAAAAAAAACTCCAGAAAGCTGGAGAAAAAAATAAAATCTGTAGGGGTTCCAGGCCACGAGACCGCCCAGTCGCCTCTGGGCATTCTACCTAACATAAATGAAATAGTCCTCTTTGTAGTTCGGGTTTTTCACGGAGTCACTTGATGCTGATGGTCATACAGACTTCTGGCTTTTAATCTATCCATCACTGTTGGAACATCATGGTGCTTTGGGTAGATGGTGGTGGCCACCAAAAGGACACCGGAAAAGTAAAAAGAAGAGAGAATAGGGGTTAGTACAGATTTTAGAGCCACCATGAATAGTTATTATAATGAATTGGATATACAGAGTATCAGGATTTAATTTACAGTGAAGTTATGAGAAGGCCATGTTAAAGTAATGTGTTTTCAGCAGTTTTTTAAAGTGCTCCACTGTATGTATACTACACACACACGCACACACACGCACACGCACACACACACACACACACACACACCCAATCCCCTAACACAACAGTTATGAAAAGCAGTCCTCATAGTGGATGGGTGGATAAGGGACAATTTGCTCTTTGCTAGGATATGTTTATATTGCTCAGTGCTTTAAACTGAATTAAAGTGTTAAAATTAAATTCAACAACAGTAATTGGTAACTTTTTGGTAGGTACAATGCACAGAAATATGAATTTCACTGTACTCTATATATGACAAAACCATTACTAATTATAATATTCCTTCTAATAATTGATGCATAATGCATTCTTCAAGTTCAAGTTTATTGTCAAAGGAGTATATTTAAACAGGGGTGGGCAAAAGCAGTTTGACAGTTGTCCCTATGGAAAAAGACGTGCAGGTTATGATTGCTACACACTTTAATAACAATAACAAATAATACAATAATTAATAAATAAACAATAATACAAGAATAAACTCAGTGTTTTGCATATTCAAACTGTAAACCTACATTTGCCCACCCCTGTATATATACAGTATATATATTTGTATATTTATATACTGTGATGGGCGGCACGGTGGTGTAATGGTAGCGCTTCTGGCTCGCAGTAAGGAGACCCGGGTTCACTTCCCGGGTCCTCCCTGCATGGAGTTTGCATGTTCTCCTCATGTCTGCGTGGGTTTCCTCCCACAGTCCAAAGACATGCAGGTTAGGTGCATTGGAGATCCTAAATTGTCCCTAGTGTGTGCTTGGTGTGTATGTGTGTGCCCTGTGGTGGGCTGGTGCCCTGCCTGGGATTTGTTTCCTGCCTTACGCTCGGTGTTGGCTGGGATTGGCTCCAGCAGACCCCCATGATCCTTTGTTAGGATATAGCAGGTTGGATAATAGATGGAGGGATGGATATATTGTGACCACCTGGGGGCACCTCACAACTCACCAACAGACAGGTACCAGTTCTGTTAAATAATTATTTATTATTAACAGTACCTTTTTGTTGGCTTTTTAATCATGCAAACAATAAACCATATTGTAAACCAACAGCTCCTTCTGGTCTTCTGTCGCCAGCATCTTCCACTCCCTCTTTACTGCGGCTCCCTTGTATGAGCAGAGCAGCTCTTTTTATGTGAGACCTGGGAGTACTTGCGGTGTTGCAGTTTTGCACGCCAAAGGCACTTCTATGCCACAGAAGCTGCAATGAAGCAGGGAGGTTCTCTCCATGCAGTGTTGGTGCTGTTGGTGTTTCTGCACTTCAGTTCCCATTAGTGCCTTATGGTTGGTTAGGATATTATCCTTGATTCCAGGGGGGCCGCCAGTCCATCCACTCCAGCATTCACAGTACATACTGTATATAATCAGTCAGTCAGTCATTATCCAACCCGCTATATCCTAACATAGGGTCACAGGGGTCTGCTGGAGCATATCCCAGCCAGCACAGGGCACCAGGACAGGAATAAACCCTGGACAGGGCACCAGCCCACCACAGGGCACACACGCACACACACCAAGCAGACAATTTAGGATCGCCAATGCAGTTGACCTGCATGTCTTTAGACTGTGGGAGGAAACCCACACAGACATGGGGAGAACATGCAAACTCCAACAAGGGAGGACCCGGGAAGCGAACCCAGGCCTCCTCACTGCAAGGCAGCAGCGCTACCCTCTGCGCCACTGTGCCACCTATACTGTAATATATATAGTACACCACACTTGCCTGCCTAAATACTGTATATTTATTCAAAAAGAAGCTGAAATTACATGACTTCTTAGGAACAGAATTGATCAAAATTCTGAAAACAATATAAACAATGTGAGCATGGATATAAATTATAGTAAATATATATTTTTTACTTCATATAATATACACGTATCCATAAACAGTGCTACAATGCATGACAAGTGAAATCAAATATTTGCCTCTATCTGTTTGCATTCACTGATGGTCCAGGCCCACTAATGTTCTATCCGATGTTTGTCTCAGATTTGACAAGCATCCCTTTATTTTAGTTGCCTGAGGTTATGCACTTGAAATAAATATCATCCTTTCAACTTGGCTTATTTCTAAATCTGATAAAATATTTCCTAGCCATATGTATCCATTATGGATTTGTGCACAAAGTATCCTAGGTAAGTAATCGTGATCTGCTGAGTATTTGCATTAAGTGTTAATATCTGTTACTGATGAATATAAAGTCACATGGTGATACTATCTGACAGCTGTCTGACATCAGTTTGTGTTACTACCAGGCTAAAATGCTTTGTTTGAAATACACATATGGCTAAAGTTACATTATTTATGAATTTTAAGCTTTACCGGTATTGATGCCATTACAACGATCTGATTAAATTCCACTCAGTTTATTTTAATATGTATCTTTCATAATAAATGAAATAGATTGTCATGAAATCAGACAGATTGTCACAAATGCAAAATAAAGCAGAAGCGATAAGATACAGAGTGTATTACAAGGGGATGATCAAACTTTTTCTTGCTTGGCCTTGGAGGGGTAAAGCTGGTTAGAGGTGGAAGTCATCTGACTCTGCAGGGCAGCAACATGGATGGATGTGTGGAGAGCACTTTGAGTAGTGAGAAAAGCGCTATATAAATGTAAAGAATTATTATTATTGTTATTATTATTATGTAGGATTTCAGGAAATGGTAACAGAAATGGGAAGGTATCAGCAATACCTAAAAAGTCTTAATATAGTTTATTAGTTGCAACTCTCTGATGTCTCAAAAAATACTCTCCAAATGTAAACTGTGTATAATATTTTAGACATACAGTTATTTATTTTATATTTATAATGTGTTATTGCTTTGTTTCGAGTGGCAGGACTTTAGATTAGGTGTGCTCCATTTTTAGGGCATACATAAAGGAAGTGGAGAGAGACAAAGTGAGAATAATAAGGCCGTCTGCCTGAATCTGTACCTTCTTGTGTGGACTTTTAGGCCAAAAAAAAAAAACAGTTTCCGTTCAAACAGACCTTTTAATTGGTGTTTATAATGTGTCAGATTCACTGCTACCAAAATATTCTTCTGGATAACACCTTTATTTCTTTTATTATTGATCTTTTAATTATAATACAGGGGGTCCTGTATGTCATTGGTTATGACACAGTTCCGTTCCTACAACAGTGATGTAACCCAAATTTTGGTGTAAGTCGAAACACACCCTAGCCTAACTCACTTACCTATCCTAACACATTTGCAAAATCATAATCTAGAACATAAAAACACAACTAAGCCACAGAAAAAGGAAAAGGACTTTTTGTAGGAAAATGATTCTCTGTGGAAATAGAAAAAATGACAAAAAATGAGTGTAAAAAAAAAATTCCATACCTTTATTCCTTCTAATCACTTTACAATGTCTAATTTCACTTCCATCACGATGACTTTCCTCTTCTTCGAAGCACTACCATCTGAAGACTCTGACTTTCATTTAGGAGCCATGATAAGATAGATAGATAGATAGATAGATAGATAGATAGATAGATAGATAGATAGATAGATAGATAGATAGATAGATAGATAGATAGATAGATAGATAGATAGATAGATAGATAGATAGATACTTTATTAATCCCAAGGGGAAATTCACAGGGCCACAAAGTCACCAAACAAAGCCACACAAACGAAACACTTGTGCCACCCACAACAAAACTAGTTCGCCAACGCCCTCACTCATACTCTCCGTTACTGCGTATTCTTCCGCTGTGCAAACTAGTTCGCCCACGTAGTCTGTAAGTACGACGCTAATGGCGTAAGCCGAAACACTCATGTCTCAATTTTTTTAAGTTTTTATGGGAGTGAGCATTGTAAACTCGAAACATTGTATGTTGAGACGTTGTAACCCGAGGACTCCCTGTAACCGTTTTTACCCCATCCCAATAAAAGAGAATTTACAATGGCTGCAATCTTTTCAGTGTATCCTCTGGCGGTCTGTTAGTCCATATTTCAGAACCTAATTTCCTCCTGGTGTCTATAATCTTCCAATGAAGCATTCACAAAAGTTAGAAATTAGGCTTATGATTTAGGGTTAAAAAAGCCCAAAAGCAGGCCTTGGAACATTGACCCCAAAAAGTAATCTTTTCCTTATGACCTCCAGTCAGTTATTCATTATCAATACTCTAAAAACTCAGTCTTTTTTCTTTAACATTGTCTCAAGTAGAGTCTAAAAACATTTTTAACAATAAAAAAATCCAGAACAGAGTAAGGGGTTGAAATAAACTGCCCCCTTGTGGACGAACTTTAAAATTTCACTAAAACACAAATAAATACACAATTAGAATTGACACTAAAATAAGATCTAAAATATTGAATAATAAAAAAAAAGAGTATAGAGTTTTTAAATAGTCATTAAATAAGGCACTTTAAGAAAAAAGTTAAAAACAGGTAAGTATAAAGGTTAGGTATTAGGGTAGGGGATAATGGCCCGAAGGCCGATGCCTGGGTACACTCGTTCCATACATAAATTCTTATTTTAAAGGAATATGCACCTATTCTATAAAATGTGTACTAAAATACTCTAAAACCCCATAAAATTGTCATCAATATATTTAAAAATCAGTATTTAAATATATCTAAAATTTCCATTCATTTTTATATAAAAATTCCAATCACAAGTAGCGGGTTCAAATATAGCGCCCCCCTACTGGTCAAATTAAAAAAAATACATAAAATTTGGAATAAATTAGAAATTTGAAAGCTACTATAAATAGATATTAATAAGGACACTAAAATGAGGGTTCCCCCATCATGTAAAAACAGCTAAAAAAGGTACTAAGAACTTATATAATAGAGCAATTAAATATTATTGTTTTTGCCTCTCAAACCCAACACCGTCGATAATGTAACCAGATGAGCTGGACAATGAGGACACCAAACGAAGCAAGGGGAAGGTGCAAAGTGCATAAAGTGCTTTTATTGAAACAAACAAAACATAACCAGTCTCCATAGCACAGTTTTCAAAGTTCCATAAATAATCCATAAAACCAGTGAAAAATGCAAAAGATTAAAACCAGGCAAAAACGAGATTAAAATCCTGTAGCAGACATTGGGGTCACACTAGCCAAGCACAGCTTCTTCCCAGTCTCTCCAGCTCACCCAAAGCATGCTCAGTGGTCCTCACACTACCGACCCCCATCTTGGCTGCCACCACCGGTGTCTGCTAGACCACTCAAGGTCGGTTGTCCTCCCATCTGCTTTCTCCCACTCGTAGTCATCCCTTGGATCCCTATGGCGGACTCCTCCTTGATTAAACCCACTCTTCTATAAAATCAGTGGGAGCAATCCTACCCCTCAAGCGCCAATCACTCACTCTATCATGGGACCCCTGACCGCGCTGACCTCTTTCATCAGACGGCTGGCTCGTCCACTCTCTTACACTGCCCCCAATGCCGCACTTTCGCTCTCCTAGCCTCTTTCTTGCACCTCTCCTCCCGTTTCTCTGTGCCTGCCCGTTCTTATACGTCTCTGTTAGCGCAGCACCTCAATCATACACCGCAGGAAGCTGAGTAAGCAATTGAGAACAATCGCAGTCTCACACCAATTACTCCAACTCCCCGCGGCTGCACGATTGTGCCCATGGAGACTGACACGGCCAAATGGATTATTTACAAAGCCACAATTCTTTCGTAGCCTTGGACCCGCTACACCACAGTGAAGAGTTCCACATTTGCAGAGATGCAGTGCACTAAATCAGGTGTTCTATACCTTTTACATAATGACCAACTACTCTTTTACAGTTTTCAATAGGTGTTTTCTTTGGATTCAGGTTGTATGGAAACACTGACAAATTCATTACCTGTACAAATATGAAGCAACATTTACGTATGCGGTATTTTCAGTAGAAGAAATAAAGGCAAAGCATAAAAACAAGCTCTGAGTTTACTGACGTTGTGCTCAGGGTCACACCTTACATTATTTTCAGCCTCACTGATGCATCTCCTCATGCTTAATAGAAACAGAAAGACATGATTTCTACTGATTTTTGGAATTAAATCCTTAAATCTGTTTTCTTTTCTACTTAACCTCTCTTTCATTGGATAGACAGACAACATCTGTCACAGTGAACATTTACGGATTGATGTTTTAATTTGAGGCAGCAATTAAAGCGTGAAGAGTTGGTACTAGTCACTAGTTTAATCCTGTTCTTAACACATTTCAAGCATCCTGTTATTTTGAATACTTTGCCTTAATGGCTGGATTCTTTTGCTAACCTTTTTATAATTTTTAACATTACTAAAGCAATCGGATTTATTCCGTAATTGTTTAACAGAAAGGAAACAGTGTGGCAGATGTGGTGAAACATGAAGGTAATGCCAGTAGAGAATTCATCTTTATTGTTTAAAGTGGCAGGTTGAGTGTTGATAATTTGTCTGTCTAAGCCTTCATGTTTTCTGTACCTGCAGTTTCCTGGTCAGGGTGGGGGTCAGGGTCACATTTTATTGTGCTAAAATTATTTCATTTCATTTTTTTCCCAATGTCAATGTTGGAAGCAACCCCCTATGGGTGCCAGTTTTTCATAGGGCACACTGATACCTAGTGCCAAGCTAGTTTAGGGTTATCATTTTTCCTAACATGAACGTGTTTCGGGATGCGAGAGTAAAACTGTGCATACACTTAAAAAAGGCAGTGCCCAGGCAATAATGCTAATCACCACGCCATACCTCCATCATGCTCAACAAACTGACGAGCATTTTCTAATTGACTTGCTTTTAAGGAGTCTAAATAGTCCAAACATTGTCAAATTTTGCTGAAGAATTGCAATATGAAATGTGAGCTGATTGTTTGCAGTACTGCATCTCCAATACAAATAATTCACAGAAATATCATAGGCATATTTTGTAAAAAATATTTTCTATTTTTTTTAAACTAACCGCTTATTTAATAGCTGCATGCATAACATCCACTTCATACCTCACTCAATCAGTATCATTACGTTATTACCGACATCTGGATTTCATTTATTTCAGAATAAAAGTACTTTGTCGGCCTTAAAATAGAACTTCAAAAGTGACAGTTTATAGATTAAGAGAAGACCTTGGCATGTAACGCTCTCTATCAGGATAGGTTTATTAATTTATTTTTATGTTTCACTCCAGCTTGAAGTAAAGTCATTTGCCAACAATAAAAAGCTGCAAGTATCTTTCTGATTTTGGCGAATTTTCCTTTTTGAGTACTACTGTGTAGGCAGCTATTATTAGCTGAAACAAAACAAATATTTTTACAAGTGGACTACGACAGAAAACGTTTATAATACACCTAAGAACGTAAGAGTTTTGACATTTATGTACCTTCCAACACCAGACACTTGTTTAAAATGGTCCGCACCAAAGAGCGTCTGTTTCCAGTCACGATTCAGGGAGTGGAGGTAGAGGTGGTCCACTCCTGCAAGTGCTTGGGGGGTCCACATCAATGACAGGTTGGACTGGTCTTGGAACACAGAAGAACTATAGAAGAAAGGGGAGAGCAGGCATCCTTCACATCTTCTGCAACTCTCTGATAGCCAGTGGGATTTTCTACACTGTGGTGTGCTGGGCTGATAAGAACACTTCAAGAGAGGCCCACTGAATTAATCGGCTAGTTTAAAGAGCAGGCTCAGTTATGGGACACACTCTGTACCCACTGGAGGTCGTAGCAAAGGTGAGAATTAAAACTGAGTGCCATTATGAACAATGCTGCACATCCTCTTGCTAACACACAAACATTGAAAGAACAACAAATCGCTCAGCAGAAGTGTGACAGAAAATGCAACGGGGAGGGGGCTCCTTTATACTAACCGCAATACACCTATGTAGTGCCTCACTGTGACTGCCAAGTAAGAAGTTTTATTTCTTTTTAAAATTTCCTTCCTTTTTAGTCATTCTGGTATGTGTTAAGACCATTATGTGGGTATATATATATATATATATATATATATATATATATATATATATATATATATATATATATATATTGTGAAAGATCCGCCTGGAAACAGACAGACACGGACTCCAGAAAAACAAGCACTGTTTATTAGAACAGTTGCACAAACACTATACCACTACAAATCACAAGGCTCAGTTCTGTCCTCTTTTTTTTTCAGCTGCCTCCACTCCTCTCTCGCAAGCTCCATCTTCTCCCTCCCGACTCTGGCTCTCCAAATGGAGTGAGGCTGCCCCTTTTATGGTACACCCAGATGTGCTCCAGGTGCTCCCTGATGATCTTCTGGCAACATTTCCTGGTGTGGCAGAAGTCCTGCCCTTGCACCTGGAAGCACTCCAGGCATATCCGGTTCCTGTTCCGGCAGCACTTCCTGGTGTGGTGGCAATGCTGCAGTCTATGGCTCGGGAACCATCCAGGTGCCCCCAGGTGGGGGCCACAGACCCCTTTTTTTTGACACCCATTGCGCTCCCAAGGTACCAGGAAAGGGGTCTCTCTTTGAACTGCCTTTCCCAAGGTTTCTTCCATTTTTTTTCCCTACAAGGGTTTTTTTGAGAGTTTTTCCTTGTCTTCTTAGAGAGTCGAGGCTGGGGGGCTGTCAAGAGGCAGGGCCTGTTAAAGTCCATTGCGGAACTTGTTGTGTGATTTTGGGCTATATAAAAATAAATTGTATTGTTTATATATATATATATATATATATATATATATATATATATATATATATATATATATATATATATATATATATATATTGTGGCACACGGCTGGGGGTGGCACCCAGCTGGGACGCCCAGGAAGACAGGAGGAGGGCTCATGCCTCCTCCAGACCACAAGCGGGCGACCGTCCTGGTTATATTGGGGTCCACAGGTACAGGGCTTGGAAGCTCAACCCTGTAGGGGCCCGTGGTCACCGCCAGGGGGCGTCCCCATGCCTGGAGGACCCTGGACCCCAGCACTTCCGCCACACCAGGAAGTGCTGGGGGGAAGAAGAGAGGGGACACCCGGAGTGCTTCCGGGGAGACAGCTGGCACTTCCGCCATACTGGGGCGTGTCCGTGGGAGATTGCCAGTGCACACATGGAGCACATCCGGGTGGAGATAAAAGGGGCTGGAGTCGGGTGGAAGAGGGCGAGGTCTTAGAGGAGAGACAGGAGGCGGCCTGAAGAGAGTGAGGCGTTGTGGTATTGGCCTGGACTTTGGGGAAGTCTGTGGGTTGTGTGGCATTTCTGTAAATAGTGATTGTATAATAAACGTGTGTTGGGTGACAAAATGATGTCTGCCTGTCTGTGTCCGGGCTGTTCCCCACAATATATATATATATATATATATATATTTAAATATTTAGTTATTCATTGTCCCCCAGATGAAAAAATAAAGTTCTATCTATTGTGATAGAGCTGCAGCCAAAATGAGTGTTGGGGATCCAGCCGATCCCCGTTTGATCCAAAGGAAAGGTGGGAAAATTTGCCAAAATAAATAGCACTGTAGGGTGTTAAAATGAGAAAAGATGGCTGTACTCGCTTTTCATTTGAGGTTCTCCTGAACTGTGGATGGAAAGAGACACTGTGCTAACAAGAGCACCCCCTCTCGGCCCGGGGTGGTAGAGCATAGTTGCTGTTCAATATCCTTACCTTTAAACAGAGCGTATGGTAGCCTAATATTTCCCTAGTAGATGTTGCATGGTGACAGCATATTAGATCATCCTTACATTACGATTCTAACAGCTTTCATATTTAATTTCATAGCAGTTAATGTGTTTTTTCTGTAAAAAAGGCATACTGTATACTTCACATGCTTCAGATGCCATGTTCATTTTTCTTAATCAGGAAACTATAGCAATTATCCATTCATCCATTTTCATAATAACTAATTAAACTTAATAATTTGTACAGATTTTTACTTTTGTGTGTTTCTTACAATCCTGTTAAGAATTTTGAAGATCTAGATTAGATCCCCATGCAGCCTTCTCATTTTAATAGTAAAGAGTTTTAATTTACTTATCCTGTCAGAGGAAAATATGCTGTTCAGTATGGCCTTCTCTATCTATGGCAGAGCTGATTGATAATGCAGAGCCATTTGGGAATGTATTGACTTCCAACAAAAAGAACTAAAAAATGTACAAGTCAGAGGCCACCTTTTCTATTTTTGCTTCTTTGTCAGTCACTGCATTTCATCCTGTAGCTTTGCATGTGCACTTGAAAATGTTCTCTTTGAGCATTCATCTACAGCACATACAAGAACAGCAAACTAAAGTACTACATTAAAACCTAAAAACGAGCATACGTAACATCAGTCTTATGTATTCCACCATGCCTCTGAATTGGATTAGGCGGATTCAGAAATAGATGTATGGGTAAATAGATTATTAATAAAATAATGAATAATTATTAATAAAAAATGTCTGTGGTGGGCTGGCGCCCTGCCCGGGGTTTGTTTCCTGCCTTGCACCCTGTGTTGGCTGGGATTGGCTCCAGCAGACCCCCGTGACCCTGTAGTTAGGATACAGCGGGATGGATAATGGATGGATGGATAATAAAAAATGTAAGTATTGGTTAAACACCATTTGTTTAGTTCTTGCTATACCACATTGTAGTGCACAGCAAATATAATAATTCCTCATCTGTGATTTATGCTTTAAATACTTATGGAGATATTTTCTGTTATATTTACATATTTCCTATTGATTCTGTGTACATTTATAAATACATATAAAATATTTTATATTAGGAAAAGAATATGACATAATTCTACTATAAAAAGAAAATTTCTTATAGATGTTGTTATATGAGGACTCATTTTTGTGAGACAAGAATATTTAGTAAGGTCAAGCACGTAATCTTTTGCTCTAGCAAAAACACGGCCAGAATGTTCTAGATGCATAGAGTAGCAGGGAGAAGGAGAAGGAGTGGACAGGATAGCCTACTGTTTATCAGACTCATTTGTGTAAACAGCTAACATGGCCTTCTTCTTGTTGGCTGCCTGTCTATCACAATGTTTAACATCTCAGTGTAGTCTTGTTGCAGTTCATCAAGCCATGTAGCCTTTGGACCTTTCCTCTTTAACTAGTCACATTTGACAACCTGAGAGCTCAGATACAAACAAGAACACTACTCATGTACTGTACATGAACAGTACTCACTACTGTACCCAAAACTCTTTGTTCTGACGATTATCTGCTTTCCTGCACATTGACACTTGTTTGTTTCGAGAGATTCAATTAATTTTAAAAGAAATGATGGATGCCCTTACTTTTGACGTTAGCTTCTTTTTTTACGATTTTGCTTTGTTATTCCCATTAGACTTTGTTACTTTAACATTCTTAGATATGTAGCTATGTTCTTCTGTTGGATGGTTCCCTGATTTCATACTTATTTTTTTAAGAAATTACTGTTTCTTCATTTATTCCCCTCTGATCTTCATCTGTCCTTTGGTGTATTCTTTTTTGTCTTGTGTCTTTGGTTTTCTTGTATTACTATTTCAAACAAACAAGAAGAGACATAAAAGATTTGGGGTCCCTGTTAGGCAGAAAAAAGGCACTTTGTAACTCATATTTAGGCCATTTTGATGTCATACTTTTTTTAGGAAATTTTACCCTTAAGGTAAAGAGTAAACCAACAAGTGTTTTCAGCAAAAACCATCAGAAAGACTTGAAGTTGTGCAGGCGATATATCAACCAAATCCAGGTGTTCACTTCCTAGTGGGATACGAGGGGTCAAAGTTGCTGCTTTTCACAAAACTTTGAAAAAATGAGGATCAGTCAGATAAGCATGTGGAGTGTCTTATTATACTATTTCAAAGTTGCTGATCACAAATATGATATTTTTGATATTTGATTTGTTACCAGGGTGGCACGGTGGCGCAGTGGGTAGCGCTGCTGCCTCGCAGTTAGGAGACCCGGGTTCGCTTCCCGGGTCCTCCCTGCGTGGAGTTTGCATGTTCTCCCCGTGTCTGCGTTGGTTTCCTCCCACAGTCCAAAGACATGCTGGTTAGGTGGATTGGCGATTCTAAATTGACCCGAGTGTGTGCTTGGTGTGTTTGTGTGTGTCCTGCGGTGGGTTGGCACCCTGCCCGGGATTGGTTCCTGCCTTGTGCCATGTGTTGGCTGGGATTGGCTCCAGCAGACCCCCGTGACCCTGTGTTTGGATTTAGCGGGTTGGAAAATGGATGGATGGATATATCATTATGTTTGGAGTACAAGTTAAGGGAGGTTTTCATAAGTTATATAACGTACTTGAGAGGCATCACGAGTAGCATTGTGTTCAGTTTTGGTCTCTATGGTACAAAAAAGACATAGCAGCACTAGAAAAGGTTCAGAGACGTGAAGGCTATGAGGAGAGATTAAAGAAGTTAAATCTTTTCATTTAAAGATAGAGCTGCCAGTCAAGAGGAAAAGAGGAAGGCCTAAGAGAAGATTTATGGATGTGGTGAGAGAAGAGATGCAGGTTGACAGGAACAAGATGCAGAAGACAGGAGGAAATGGAAAAAGATGATCTGCTGTGGTGACCACTAAGCGGAGCAGCTGAAAGAAGAAGAAGAAGAAAAGGGGACAAGATTGAAGTGTTTAAAGTTATGAAAGAAATTAGTACCGTAGAGCCCAGTTGTTACTTTAGATTGAATTCTGCAACAAGGAAATGGGGACACATTTGGAAACATGTTAAGGGCAGATTTCGTACAAATGATGAGATATTTCTCTTCAAATAAAGAGCCACAGACATACAGAAGAAATTAGCAAGTAGTTTGGTGGAGGGCATCCGAACACAGGGTCACGGGGGTCTGCTGGAGCCAATCCCAGCCAACACAGGGCACAAGGCAGGAACCAATCCTGGGCAGGGTGCCAACCCATGCAGTAACGATATATCATGCATTCAATTTTATCTGCTACAATTCTTCCCAGGCCTGTATGCTATCCAGGTTCCTCTGTAACTGTTTAGCCAATTCTCCAGTATCTGCTCTTCCACTTAGTTTGGCATATCTGCAAACTTACCCAGCTTATTGATTATAATCTTGTCCAAGTCATTTATGTACATTAACTGTTTCATGGCAGATGTCGACTTTTGTCAAAAGGAATGGTTGACGGTGGTAATCAACTGTAAATGGTGACAAAACTCACTATAATGTTTCAGTTGGTTTCTTTTCTAGAAAGAAAGTTAGCTTAATTTGTCTGACCAAAATTCTCTGTGCTCACATGAGTAGCAAGGAGCAAACTATGGCAAAAATGCAATCGACATCTCATGAGAGATCGAAGCTAATGTGTAAAGCAAAATACTCCGTGGATGACATTTTGGATATTATCATTGATTTGAACTTCTCAGACTCCGAGTTAGGTATAAGTGATCAAAAACGAATGTGAAGTACCAGCATCAGGTGATCAGTCCCCTGCTGATTGTGGTGCTGATCAGGTTCATGTGGATGTACCTACGGCAACGTTCACCTTTAAGGACCACCACTTACAATGATAAGAGGTACAAACCAGATTGCAATGCACTCCAACCACGACCGCTGCTTCCGTGCCCATCACATGAAGACACCTAGCAGACAGCTTGCTATGCATTCCTGGCAAACTGATGCCTACAGCAAGCAGCAACAGTTGTTTTATGTTGATTTCAGTGTGAAAGCATTGCTTTTTGTGCTTTTCAGAAAACTGTGTTTTTTGTAAAAAAAATATTCAGCTCTCAAAGAGTTAAAATAAGCATAATAAGCCACCATCATCAATCTCTAAGGGACACCTCTTTTAACATCAACTAATTCTGAAAAAGTTCACATCATGACCCTTTGTTGGTATTTAAGCCCATACACCTTACCTTGAACTCCCACTTCTTTTAGTTTGACCACTCACCTTTCGTGTATACTTTATGAAATCCTTTTTGAAAATCAAGATAAATAATATAATTTGCATCTCCCTTATTTTATGCATTTGTTGCTTCCTCATGGAATTCATGTATATTATGTTTTTAAGGAGACTTGCGTATGTTGTACATGTTTCAGATGAGGACTACAACATTAGTTAGACATCCAGCTAGATTAAAGTCCAGTTGTCTCACTCATCAAACGCACACCTTTTTAGTTGACCATTCTTTCAGATATATGACAATGGTAGATATACTAACTTACTCTAAAATTGAACAAGTTAATTTACACATGAAATGAGTATCTTTTTTAACAAGTTTGTGAACGTGGTGTCATGTCTTGTCATTTTCTAACCTGCTTAATCCACACCAGGGTCTTGTAAAGTTATGATATTCAAAATGGCCTACAATGTAAGGCTAGCAATGATATAAATTCCTGAATTGTCATATGATATATGGAAATTACGCAAATAAATTGTTTAATTGAAATAAGAGTCCTGTGAATGATGGGGACATTTAAACAGCAACCTGCAGCACAGTGGAGCCTCAAGTTAGAGTTGGAGAAACTCTGCTTTAAATAATGCAGTGTATAACAAGACAGTAGAAAAAGGAACATACACCAATGGTAGAAGAATTCTGAATTAAGATTCATGTAATAATTGCTTTCAGTGCTTCTGTTGCTGCTTTCAGGAAATGATAAATGGGCTGTGCGGTGCCATTATTAATCCTCAGTTGACAACTCCTAAATTATAACAAAAAAAAACCTCATGATTAAGATTACCATATGCTAAGTGGTAATGTACCCAGTAATCTATGGGACTGTCTAAATTTGGACCTTCAAGTCTGTCTTTCCAACCTCTTGAAAATAAACGTTTTTCTTCTCTTAAATAAGAAATAACTCTTAAACATTTGTGAATGAATGGCCACAAAATAAGTACTAGCATTGGAGAACCATCCCTTTGTGAGCCTGACATCCAGAGAAGGGCTTCATTAATGTAGAAACAAGGAGTCACAAGGACTGAGAGCAGAGCCATGCCCCATCATGTGTAGACTAAAGTGGACATGCAGATCTTGATGAGCAGGACCCATAACAAGCAAGTGAAAGAACCAATATTGTTTTTAAGGATGTAGCCCATGGATTTTTTTATTTTAAAGAAAATACCTCTTAGCTGGGCTCTTCTTTACACAATCAGTAAAAACAAATTTCCTTCTCTCTCCTCCACTCCTCCAAGGCAAGCTTTATTCTCCTCATACTGACTTCAACTCAATGACCCAGGAGTATTTCCAGTGTTAACCATTGTCTCTAGGAAGCACTTCTGGGTCAGGCAGAACACTCTTGGGACAGGGCATCTTTCTCTAAATAGTGTCCCATGGCAGCACACATGGCCCCTCACAGGAGAACTCCTATGCTTCTCTGTGCTACCCTGCAGTGCACTTGGTGGCAATGTGAAGACAGGAGGTGGTCTCCCACAGTCCCTGATTTGTGCTGACTTCCCAACTGTGAAAGGGAATGTTAATTATCCCAGTTGGGATGCCTGTATATTGTCCACTTGTTACATTGGTCTTACAGCCAGGTGAAAGATTCTCTTCTAAGTCTGCCAAGATTTCAATCCTGCTGCATCTTCTGTCCCACTAGCCTTCAATGCCAGCCTCCCAGATAGGCAAGGGAATAGGGCCCATCTCTTCTAAGAAACCAATCCATCCATAACAAGGTTCATTATTTAAAATACCTTGTCAAGCAGGTTAAAACATACAAGATGGGCAAAAATTCAAATCGTAAACTTTCAAAAAGCAGGTAATATTAAAAAATGCAAAACAATAGACTAGAAAAGGACCTTCACTAAAGGACTTCAAATTGTCTCAATACACAACGCAAGAGCAAAAAGCTCTATTCAGGCTTGCTTTTTTACATCTCCTTGCTTATCAGCGTGACTAGTTTTGTACAGGAACTGATACAGGGAGGGTGACCCCAGGGCAATCTCAGCTCAAGGCCCAAGCCTGACACCCACCCCATGTGGTATAAGTGCTGCTCAGACCAGAAGCACTTCTAATGTTTATTCTTGAATCATAATTTTTAACTCCCCTTTCTCCAAAAGCATTTTATTTCTCTTTCCAGGCATGGCAGCATGGCTTATCTAGCTTGGGAACGAGCTGAACTTTCATTCCACAGGGGAGATAAAGAAAAACCTAGGTTGGGATAGTTTTTACTGTTTTTGTCTTGCAGATTCAGATGTGTTAAACATGTCTGGAGATAACCATGCGTGAAGTTGGTGTAAACAATTAGACTGTTCAATCAGTTTGAAATTTCTAAATCAATCTAATGCCTCATGAAGGTGGAGCGTAAAATAGGGGCAGGGATTCAAACAGCAAAGAGTAACAGTGCACTTGTTAAGCCTGTGGTCACGATGGCTAAACCTTCTATCGTTGAACAGTCTCCTTTTAGATCATCAAAGAAGTTCCATGTGTATTTGTTGTATTTTCTATGTATACTTACAGTATAATACTACATGATAGGAAATTGCAAAATAGATGCTTGCAATAAAACAATACATGAAATTTAAATATAAAGCTGATTTTTATATTCTACAGGCCAAAATTCATAAAATACATCCAAACGTGTTCAAGAAGCAAAATCTTCATTGTCCAGTGTAATGGTTTGGATGTACAAATAAAACTGTGCAAACCCTGTATTATTTTGGCAGCATTGCATTCTTTTGAGAAATACGAGGTGAGACACAAAAATAACTGGATTGGGAAAAAAAAATATATTTATTGATGAATTACAGTGTTCTAAACATTGTCACCTTCTATATACTCCCCCTCCCGATCTCTACACCGCTCCAATACGTATCCTCCATTGATTGAAACAGTGCTGGAAGTCTTCTTGCTTGAGGCTCTTCAACAGGCTTACCATTTCTGTCTTCACTTCATTCATTGAAGAAAAATGTGTTCCCTTCAGGTCACTTTTGATTTTCGGGAACAAGTAAAATCACAGTTAGTTAAATCGGGCGAATAGAGAGGATGATCGTTGACAGGAATGTTTTTGTCAGTCAAAAACTGCTTTACGGAGAAGGAGAAAATTTGCGAGAAATTTGATGTTGATTCGCTGTTAGATTTTTTTCACCCGACATTATTTTTTCACCCAACACCCGCAATCTGTGTAGCGATTGTTGTGCAAATACTGACTGGGCTATTCAGAGGATATACCTAGTCGGTCGGCGGTTTGAGAGGGTGTATAGGAGGGGATATAGTTCTATGATTCACGTCCGGACGTCCTCCAGACAGTTTTCTAGGAAAGCCCAAAGCCCAGTCCAGTTATTTTTGTGTCTCACCTCGTATGAGTGTTTAGAATACTACAAATCCCCATCTGGATAGCCATCATATATTTAAAGACTGTATAGTAATGTACATCATAGGCTTACTAAAAATAAAATGCAATAAAATGCTGCAGGTGTTCTATCAGATGGTTGTGGCGAGTGCCCTCTTCTACACGGTGGTGTGCTCGGGAGGCAGCCTAAAGAAGAGGGACGCCTCACGCCTGGACAAACTGGTGAGGAAGGCAGGCTCTATTGTAGGCATGGAGCTGGACAGTTTGACATCCGTGGCAGAGCGACGGGCGCTGAGCAGGCTCCTGTCAATCATGGAGAATCCACTGTATCTACTAAACAGGATTATCTCCAGACAGAGGAGCAGCTTCAGCGACAGACTGCTGTCACCGTCCTGCTCCACTGACAAACTGAGGAGATCGTTCCTCCCGCACACTATGCGACTCTTCAATTCCACCTGGGGGTTTAAACGTTAACATTATACAAAGTTATTGTCTGTCTGTTGTACCTGCATTGTTATCACTCTTTAATTTAATATTTTCTTTATCAGTATACTGCTGCTGGAATATGTGAATTTCCCCTTGGGATTAATAAAGTATCTATCTATCTATCTATCTATCTATCTATCTATCTATCTATCTATCTATCTATCTATCTATCTATCTATCTATCTATCTATCTATCTATCTATCTATCTATCTATCTATCTATCTATCTATCTATCTATCTATCTATCTATCTATCTATCTACTATAAAATGTTGACTGTACAATGGGCTGGGTGTACTAATACTGCTCAGATTCTTGATGATCTGTTTCTTATTCCTTTTTTCTTCACCTGAAAGGTTTCCAGTTATCAGGGTCTAAATAAACTTGGAGACAAACATTCACTTTATTGTTGATATAATTCCCCATCACTAATTTGGAAGCTTTCAGCTCTGTTTCAAACACATAGTGGCAATGAGGGTACTGCTGTTTTTCTTTCTAAGTTAACAATGTAAATTAAAGCAAGTAAATTCAATTTCCTGTATCAAAAAACTTTTAATGAGGTTGACTTCTAAATAATATTATCATACTTATCACTTGTGATGTACAGAGCTGTACTTGCACACAATGCAACAAGAAACCCTAAACCCACAGGTCGATAGAATGAACTTTATTTGTCCCCCGGGGGAAATTTGGCTTTTTATAGAAGCTCTTTAAATAAATAAATACATAAAGAGATGGATAAATATATAAACATGCACACTATGTTCTGAACCCATGTAGCACCATTTAAGATGAGTGCCCAAAGCAATCCCTCCATGACTTGCATAACACAAGTGCTATTTTCTAAAAGCATTCACATGGTTAGCCTACATTTTGCTTTTGGCATATTCCCAGTCGGTTACGTGGGACTCTGCTGCTTTCTGGCTTGCCTGCTGTAAACCTCACAGATCATGATCCCTGACAATCACATTCTGAGCGGACTCTTTATTATCCTGCTTCAGAAAGGCCAATGAGCTTATAGTCTTGAGATCTTTACTGCAACAGCGGCTTGAGACTAAGCATCTTAATGCAATCAAGTACAGAGTTCTTGTTTCATCTGCTGACATCCGCCTGGCTGCATTAGCAAAACTTCCTGACATTTCATGACCTTGACCTTAGTCTATAATATGAAATTCTGGCATAGCAAGTTTATTTGTTTGTATCAATATGCGGATTAACACATCAACACTTGTCATGAAAGTAAAAATGAGGTTTCTTAGGAGCTTGGTTTGATTCAGTAAAAAAAAAAAAATCATCTGGATTTAAATGGTTTAAAAAATACAGATTTGACATTTGAATGTGCTAGTTTCAACATCATTCCGCCTTAAGTACTCATAAATTTATCTGCACATTTGTGTGCTGTCTGGCATTTGTAGCTTGGCACATTTATTAATACTGTAAACAGAAAATGTGTGTATAATACAAGAAGAGTTGAAGACACAAGGGGTCAAACAGTAGGTTACATGGTTTATTTGTATTTTTGTTTGGTATTCTGGTACAAAGTTGCCGCAGATAAAAATATTAAACTCGGGGGGTGGGGGATCAAATCTCTCCAAACTATACATTTATTGCATTGCATCATACTATTGTTCAATGATACGATGTATTGCAGTAATGAATTACATCTACAGCTTCAACAGTTTTTCTTTAATATAACGCTTCATTTCTTTAAAGTCAATGTGCTCAATTGCAACATCATATTAAAATTAGTTTGTTCTATCCATAAGTTCTTTATAAAAGTTTGGATTTGCCTGAATGGGTTCTGACATTCGTTCACTAATCTCATTTTCTGGAAGTATTTATTTAACAATATTGTAGTGTAGGTGCTGAGCGCCACAATGGATGGATTCTCTGCTCTTTACATGGCTCCTTGAGGTGGCTCGCTATCCTTAAAAGGACTGCATGAACTTTTGCCACACTACTTGGATAATGCCCATGTGACTGTGCAGAGTAACCATTTTCATAGGCGCTCCTGCTATTGATGATGAATGACATTTCATTCTTTTGGTGACTCATCCCTGGCTGATGTAATTTATCCAGCACTGTTGCATAGCCCTCCCTTCAAAGTCGCTGTCCCCAGCAGCCACTTCCAACTCTTTGCTACTATGCACAAACTCACGAGGTCATCTTTTCTCCCGCTTCGGTCGTGCAGTCGATAACAAAGACACATAAAAGCAGGGTTTGGGAGTGCTGTGTTGTCAGATGACACAACAGGGATATTGCGTGCTGCACTGGCAGGTGGCACAACCAGAATCTTAAGTGCTGTGCTGTTCTGCGGTGCAACAGAGGTGTTTAACGCTGGTCAGCTGTAGACAAGCATCTCCTTGTGTGGAGATGCAGATGTGCTTGTCTTTTTGCTGTTTTCCTTTACTGAAATGGTGCTGCAAATGCATTTCAGGCCTGGATCTTATCTTTCACTGATGCTCTACAATGGCTCAATGATCTGCCTTGTCCTTTACATGCGCATTTTTACCACCGGCCCTGCTTCTGACAGCTCTCTTGAAGTCCATGGCAACTCAATCTGCCACAGTTTCCCCCAGCTCCATTAGCCTGACACTCTGACAGTGTCCACATACCAGGGCAAATGGACCTTAGCAGATGGCGAGGCAGTGGTGGAGCTGCAGAGATGTCAGTTTCTCAGCTGTCTCCATCCCTTACTGTACTGCTACTGCAAACAGCACTCCAGATTGCAAATCTGAGCCTCGAGAACATCCAGCATCTCCTTCGAAGAACCAAGCATTCGGCACTCTGCTAAGGTGGACTGTTGGTCTTCTTCATTCCCCACTCCTGACACCAACATAGTGTTGGCACCGAGCACCACAACAGATGGATTCTGTGCTCTTTACATGGCTCTTTCAGGTGGCTTGCTTTCCTTAAAAGGACTGGTTGGCTTTTGCCACACTAGTTAGATAATGCACATGCGACTCTACAAAGTTGTTGTTTCTTTAGGCGCTCCTGCAACTGAGGATGTTCAGCGTCATTGCAATATTTTACCAAAAAAATACATGTGTTTGGGATGTTGTAAGCATAAGACTGGATAATTGACATTTGAACATGAATCACTTACATTGATAGGTAGATAGTGTGGTTCTCTAAGGGAATAACAGATCATGAGACAAAATTAACGTTAAAGCACAATGGCGCAATAAGAAAAACCCATAAGATTCACCCAATGCTTTATAAAAAACAGACAACAATGCCTGTCATGGGCTTCCTTAGGTCACATAGGGTCAAGGAGTGCCATCTCTTGGCTCTCCCAATTAATGAATAATGTCTTCTTCTGGTTGCCTGCATTTTTATGATCTAGGACTGGAAGGGGTGGGGCTCATTACTGGCAGGGGGATCCTACACTATTGGGCCCTTGAGCAAGATCCTGAAACTGAGAAGTTGCTCCAGTGGTGCTAGACAATGGCTGACCCTACACTCTGACCTCCAAAGGTCATGTATAAAGACAATTTTCCCCTGGGGATTAATAAAGTATAATCATATCAAATGCCCTCACTGGGTGGTTTCTCACCACTGTGAAGGTAAAGGAAGACAACATAGTGGCATGTCTGGTGTTCAACAAGCCAAGACAGGCACATCACTCCTCTTTTCAGATCACTACATGGGGTGCATGTAGCAGCACATGTTAAATTCCAATCATTGATGGTTGCCTACAGAGTAATTAATGGGTAAGCAGCTGTATATATGGTGTGGTGGACATGTGGTATATATGGTGTGGTGGGGGAGAGAGCTTACAATGGGGCCACGGGTTTGCAGCATGAAAGCTCAACCCTGCTGGGACCCGTGGCAAAAAAAAAAAACAAATCCCAAGGTACAAATATAACATGGAAAACCAGATTAACCCTTTTACAAGGGCGGGGATCAGTCCAAGGTAACAAAACCATTTCTAAAGCTTTGAGTGTTCCCAGGAGCACAGTGCCCGCAATAATTGTAAAATGTAAGAAACTTAAAACCACCAGGACTCTTCCTTGAGTTGGCCAAGAAGGGCCTTGGTTAGGGTGGCGACCAAAACCTTATATTTACTTCAGAAGTCCTTAGCTGGGATGGGAGGACCTGTTGGGAAACTGACCATCTCACCTGCACTTAATCAATCAGATGTTTGTGGTAGAGTTGATTGACAGAAGTCGCTTTTGAGTAAAGGCTTTTGACAGATTGTTTGGAGTTTGTCAAACGGCACTTAAAGATGTAACAAAAACTGAACTCTTTGTGCAGTCACAACCAGACACTACTCATGAGCTGCCTAATACAATGCATATGGTGAAACATGGCGACATCATGCTATGGGGATGCCTGTTAGCAGCAGGGACACAGAGACTCGTCAGAATTGAAGGAAGGATGAATGCAGCAAGATACAGAGAGGTCCTTGAAGAAAATCTGCTCTAGATTTCACTCAACTTCAGATGGAGACGGTTCTCTTTTCTTCACGACAACGACACATAACAAAACAACACCAAAGTGGCTTTGGACAGATCTTTGACTAACCTTTGAGTTGCCCAGTCAAAGCCCAGACTTAAACCCATAGAATATTTCTGGGGAGATCTGAAGATTGACGTTTAAAGACACTCCCCATCCAATCCAACAAAGCTTGAGAGGACCTGCCATGAAGAACAGGATAAACTGATCAAATACGGGTTTTCAAAGCTTGTAGAGAATTACCTAAAAAGACTCAAATGCTACAAATGGGCTTCTACAAAGTTTTAAATTAAGGGTCTGAAACTTACATAAATGAGACATTTTTCCGTTTTTCATTTTTAATAAACTTGCAAACCATTTTGGATTATTGAGTATAGATTGATGGGCAAAAATGGCAAATGTGTCTACTTAAAATTCAATCTACAGCACAATAAAGTGTGCAGAAAGTAAAGGAGTCTGAGTACTTTGCAAATCTGCTTTAAATGTATTCAGTTCTCATGGTCAGATAACCCCTGCATGTTGAATGCACGTCACGTACAGACACCTCTTTTTGATTGTCAAGCAGGAGTTGGAGGACCTTGAAAGGTGACTGTATTTCTGTGTCATGCAGCTGAAGAGTCCGCCTGCTGTTCCAGTGCACATTTTAAAGCAGGCAATCATGCCTGAGCATCACTGCAGTTGTGCATAACACTCTTCAAGCATTGTGACTTTCCAAGGCTTAGAATACAGGCCAAGAGAGCCATCGCTTACCGCTTGGTCCAGTTATCAGCAGTCGAAAGAGGCCTAACAGCAGCAAAAAGCATTTCTTTAACTAAGATTTGGTGACAAATTCTAAATCCAACTTCATAAAAATAAAGCAGCACTCATTTAGATAATACACAGAGGAAATCAGCACTTAAGGCAAAACACGCAAATTTTTTACAATAGTGAGGAAAGAAAAGCTCACCAGCTGCAGAATGATGACAAGAGGTTTATTGTAGCCACAGCTGTGGTTTTGATCGCTGTCAGAAATATCGGCCCAAAAAGAACTTTGCGATGGAACTTGAGTGTTAATAAGGAATTTGCATCATAATTTCCTGACAGCTGAAATAATATCTGCATGAAATCAATGTAATATTGGGTTTCTTCCTCAAATTGACCTTGCACCAAGTGATTATTTTTTTTCCCCAAAGTGTAAAATTCAATAAAACGGGTCACGGACACCATATCCATAGTCAGCACCCTTTCTTACGCCTTCACTTTTACCGTAATCAGTATCCATTTTCAGGCATAACTTGTTGTATGGATCGCTGATATCTTTTCGCTTTTATCTGACACCTTCACACTCCATCACAAATATTTTAAGATTGTTTTTAAGTCTTTTTATTCTACATTTTGTTTCTTATCTTGTTGTTGAAAAGACGACAAATCTCTGTCATTCCTGCCTTTGCACTCTAAATTAACGAGTCTGAAGGACAAATAGTAAAATATTAGAATTAATCTTAACAAGCATGTATTGTTACATGGTAGTTGTAAGATTCAATCTGAAAAAGTTAAATGTTTCTAAATTTCACCTAAGTGTCTACCTAATTTGAATAGAATATAAATTTCACATAGTTACGTAGATTTTGATTTCATCTTTTACCCCCTAAACTGTATGAGAATGTTCTTAGCTATTCCTCTAAAAACAGAGTGTTAATCAAGCCAGTCAGAAAATTGTTTCTCCATTTGAAGGATGGACTGTTGGGGTTAGCATACAACTGGAACATTTGCAAACAGTTTTCTAGCCGTTTTACAAATGTTCTATAAACATACAGTATGAACTTTTGAAAATATGACTGTATGACCATATAGAGAGAGAAATGAAACAAGATAAGTATGCCTTATGCAGAACTTTCTTTAAATAAGAACATTTCCTTTATTTGTCACTATCCATGGTCCCTGTCAAAGGCAGGTAATGGAATAAAAATATTTGCTATTTCTCCACATGCACTTTTAGTGACTTTTCTCAGTTTCCGCAAGTGTGTGAACATTTCTTCAGTGTCGCTAACTCACCCGTCAAGACAACCTCTCAGATTCTATCGTTATTTTCAAGGCGGCTTTCTCACATCCTATCTGCTTTTATGTTTGCCGTCTTTGGATGGGACTCTCTGTGTGCCTCCCGTGCAATTTCACCTCCTCATGGGTCTCATGCTGACATTTCTTCTGTCACCCAAGCCAGATTGACCAATCACACCATAGCCAAACTAACCAGTCCAATTGCTCAGAGGGACTGGACACATTGTTTGATTATATAGTAGACCAGTAACGAAACAGCACAATAACATACAGTGAACACTTCATTGAAGCATTCCTAGTTTTCAGACTCTTTCTCTGTATGTTTAGCATTCATTTGCTCAGAGGTTGATGCGCTTGTTGCTTCCTGAGTAGCTGTTCTTTTCTCCACCCTAGCGGCCTGCTTCTTCTCTTCTTTCGTCGGCATCTTTTCACGTTAAAACTGATTAAGTCAGTGTTTGTGTTGCAATTACGTAGTACGTTTTCTTTCATTTTTCACTTAAGCTGGCACTTAAGTCTTCAATCTGCCTCAAGAATGATTTAAGATATGAAGAGGTAGAGGAAGTGACTGCGAAGGTGGTAGGGATGAGAACGGCGCCCATACACATGTGCCGCACGGCCGCTCTCCTGGCCACTACCAAGAGTTGATTCTACAATAAAATAAAATAAAAATAAAAACAGGAATAACCTTGGAGGTCAATCATCACCCTGAAAGCGGACAGTAGATGTCACATAGTATATGTGTACCAAATTTCAGGTCAAAAGGTCAAACGGTTTGCGAGCTACAGGTGATTTAAAATCCTGGACAGACAAAACGAACAGCCACGGTAGTATATTATATATAAAGATATCAATTTTTCTCTGTTTTTGAATTGTATTAAAATTTTTAAAAAAAGATTATTTCACGCGTCATACTGTTGCCTTAATTGTTCTATCAAGTACAATGGGTATTGAAAAGAATCACCTCCCCTTCAAAATATTCACATTTTGTTTCTTTGCAGCCTGAAATGGAGACACACGAAAATATGTTTCCAGCTGTATTTAGTCGATGCAACTTATAACAGGCAAGTGAAAGGTATAATACTAACAATCCAGAAACTAAAAAATAAAAAAAACAAAATCACAGAGATGGTTAAAGGATCATCCTCCCCACCCCCTGTGTCAGTACTTTGTGGGACCACATTTTACTTTGATTCTATTCTACCAACTTTGTACATCTAGACCGTACACAATTTGTCCACTCATCTTAAAAGAACTGTTCAAGCTCAGTCAACCTCAGATCCACATGGGTGTTGCAGAGGCAGAGCAGTAAAGAGGTCCTGAGTTTGAATCCCTGGTCCTCCCTGCATGAAACACTTTGAGTTGTGAGCTACTGTATTTCTTTTTTGCAGGCAGTGTGGTGTAGTGCTGAAGGATTTGGACTTCAAATCCCGATACTGATACAGTGTGCCATGCCTGTTCTCCAACTGGAAAATCAAAAGAAATGTAACCAATTGTATCATAAATGTTGTCAGTCATCTTGGATAAGGGCATCACCAAATAAGTAAATGTAAATTGAATAGTGACTGTTGGTGGACTGCAAGCAAACTTTCAATAAGGTTTAAATCTGGGTTCTGACCAGGCCATGCAAGAACATTCACCTTTTTCTCCCTCAGCCAACTTTGCTCTCTTCTCTGGGTCAATGTCATATTGGAAGGAGAACCTTCTTCCCATTGAGAACTTTCTGGCAGAGTGCAGTAGGTTTTCCTCAAGAATTTGACAGTATTTTGCCTCGTCCATTGTTCCCCACTCCCTGCGGCAGAAAAACTCCCCCACAACAGGATGCTACCACCTCCATGCTTTACTGTAGGTATGGAGTTCTTTGGATGGTAAGCTGTGTTGGCTTTCTGCTAGATACACCATTTGGCATTGAGGCTAAATAGTATGATTTTGGTCTCATCTGACCATAACACCTTTTTCCATTTGGTCTCAGAATCTTTAAGGTGAGTTTTGGCAAAGCTCAATCGAGACTTGATGTGGTGTTCCTTGAGGAGTGGCTTTTTTCTTGCAACCCTCCCCTACAAGTCACATTTGTGATATTGTTGTCACATGTACACAATGACCACTCTTTCGTAAAGGCCTCTTAGTAGCCTTTCTCTGACCAGCTTCCTCCTCTCTCTTCCATCCAGTTTAGAGGGATACCCTGATCCAGGGAAAGATCCTAGTAGTACCAAACACTTTACTGTGCTCTGTGGGACTGATAAGGCCTTTGAGATCTTTTTGTATCCATCTCCTGGCTTGTGCCTGTCCACAGCTTTATCCCTGAGATCTTTTGATGGTGCCTTACCACCCATAGTTGGATGAAGTTCCAAGCACTGCTAGACGAATTTGTGAACAAATCAGAATGATTACAAGTGATCACAGGTGGAAGCCAATTAGCTTGGTGTGCAATTGAGAAGGTGATTAGTTACACCTGATTGAGTTTACAAGTATTTTTTAGGAGGTGGGGTGATCCTTTAGCCATCTTAGTGATCCTGGTTTTCTATTTTGTCATTTTTTTCTTATATCTTTCACTTGGCTGAGATAAGTTGCATTGAGTAACTATAGCTGGAAAAATGTTTTTTTGTGTGTTTCTTCATTTCAGGCTGCAAAGCAACAAAATGTGAATATATTGAAGGGGGGATGATTCTTTTCTATACCCATTGTAAGCTAAAGCTGCAGAACCTAGGAACCTTGGCAGCTACAGTGATTTTAAAGTACATTATTCAAACGACCTAGCTGTAGGAATAAATAAATTCACACACAAAAGAAAATGTGAAGTATGGATAATAGTAATAGCAGTAATCAGAAAAGAATAAACATGGTCGTTACAACACCAGTAGAATGCTCACACACAGCATTGATCTGCATGGACTGAATTATTAATTTAAATTTGGAAATGTATTAACCTTATTCAGTCAGCTATAAAAGAACGAAAGTGATCTGGCTTGAATAATGACTTGAATGCACATATTTTAGTCTGTCATATAGAGTTAACAGATATTTTTGATATTAATAGTTAATTCTCCATGTTTTGGTGTAAAATGTTCTGTGGCTTATGAGGCTACATTAAGAGTTGATTACTGCCATTGGGGAGATGAGTGTCTACATGAAAAGATCAGTGTAGGTTATTCATCAGATTCAAGAGATATATTTTAAGCATGTTAGGGCTCACATATACACAGTAGCAGCATTCAAAAGAATTTTTACAAATCTTACAGAGAAATACAGATATCTGATTTATTGCTGTTGACAAGAACAAGATATTTAGTGGAAAGGCTTACAAAGCATTACAGCAAAACCAAAACCTCACGACTCTCTGTTTAAGAGAAAGAATAAATACTACAGCGGGGTGAGTTACACAATCTCTTGAAAGAAAATGATAAATCAGATCAGCTTTATTTTGGACTGTTATTTTTGGTTTGTGAAGTCTGCGATTCTATGTTTTATCTAAAGTTGAAAACATACTGGCTTTTCCTTCCCCCTAATTTCTTGTATAGCCTGCATGCTGCCAAATCATAAGCTGCAAACGAGAATACACGTCTGGGAACCAATCTTTAAAAAGTGTGTAGTGAATAGTAGTGAAATCTAGCGCGTCAAATGCTACACTCACAGGCCATCTTCTTAAAACATCTGCACCGAACTCCTTCAGTCCATGCACTAAATTAAACTGTTGGGGTTCAGCAAAAGAAACTGATTGAAAGACTTGACACTGAAAGGGAATAAAAAGTTGAAACTGGTGTTATTGATTCAGGATCTGAGTAGCACAAGGTAACTGAAATATAATGATTCATTTTTGCGTTGTAATGATGGAGGAGACAGACACACACATACATATATCGACCACCGCAGTGTGATATTTGCCCGGACACCACCAGTCAAAGACCACATCTTTATACAAAACTGGTTTATTTTTGTTCTCCTTAAACACAACAACACGGTCCCGCACAACACACTGTGCCACTAGCCCTAGTCACCTTTCTCCTGGGCCTTTCTCTCACTGTCCCTGGGCCACCTGTCCTCTCTCTCCAGGAGCTTCGTCCTGCTCCTACTCCCGATTCCAGCTCTCTGATAGGAGGGAGGCGGCCCCATTTATCCTCACCCGGATGATCTCCAGGTGCTCTACCTGACATCACGTCCTGGTGTGGCGGAAGCGTCAGGAGAGCACCCGGAAGCACTCCGGGTGACCCTGGAAGGATCATCCTCCATGGGTGTGGCGGAAGTAAATAAGTCCCGGGCTCCATGAGGCTCGGGGCACCCCCTGGAGGTGGATACGGGCCTCCACGGACTTGTGCCTCCCTGCTCCCATTCCGTGGCCCTCTTCTGCTCCAGAGCAGTTGCCCCCTCGTGGCCAGGAGGACAAATATGCCATCTTTCGGTCCCTCCAGGCGTCCCGGCCGGGTCTGACCCCCAGCCATGTACGACAGCAGCTACACAAGTTTGAGAAGTGCTACTCTTTGCTGTGGTACCTTTCTATCATTTGAACTATTGCATCACTTTAATAGCAGTGGCATGACAGCAGTGTTATGTGTTAAAACACCAAGGCTACTCTGGCATGGCATGTTTGCATTTCCAAAAAGACAGTAATGTTAACTTTCTTGAGTTATTCATTTATGTGTGCAGTCAGAAGGTGGATGCTGTGCAGCCTTATCCATGCTTTACCATCCACTGGTGTTGTCAGGCAGATTTGTTGATTCGGGTGTTTTGAGTTCTGAAATCTGCATCTCTTGTGGCTCTTTGTTATCGGTTCTCTTAACAGCAGTCTTTCTGGCGGAGTGTGACTCGTTTACTTCAAATGCATTTTTTGCTGTTCATATTTTCATGCCAGTTCTTTCAAGCTTACATCGTGTCTTACGCTATCTTCATAACGATGAACAAGTGAGGGCACACACAGCAGCTGCAACGACATATGCTTCATGTTTACCACTCATTCATAGATGCCATCAAATTCCCATGATAATCTGATGTTACAGAAAGGTTCTTCTCTTGCCTAGATTAGATTTATTTTTAAAATGTTCAACATGCTCTCTGCATACGTGACACACATTTATATGTCTAGGGTTTTTTAGTAGACTCTTTGACTGTGGGCAATTCATCATAAACAGAAGCTTGCTGTCTGTCAGACTAGATTAATGAGATCACCTCTGATCTTTGCAGTTCAAAATCACCACCCCATTTTTGAGTACCGCCTTCATGAGGCGTTGGATTGGATTAGAAATGTGACACTCAGAGCCGTCTGATTGGTCCCACCCAGTTTTAAACAAAATTCACTCAACGTTATCTCCATATTATACGTCTGGCTTCAGTGGGACTGTGGTAATGAAACTTTCAGATACTGTATGTTCAAAGTCCCAGTTGTCTGATTATCAATTATGAAGAAAGAACATACAATTAAAGACAAAAAGGGACTGGGTGGAATTAATAAAAGCAGTCCAGGATCTAAAGGAGAAAAGGGTTCATCATGCAATAAAAAGAGAGGGGTGCCCATGTATTTAAGTTTATGTTCTTTATAATGTTTGGTCTGTTGTCCTTACATTAAATAGGTTAACGTTCCACAGCTGTTCTTCTTTACTGTTGTTTTTCCTAAGAAAACTACGAGGGGCGTTCAAATATAAACAGGAATTTATGAGCTATGCTTTATGTATTGAATACAATGAAACGACTTACACACTATTTTTCTGTATAGTCTCCTGCCACTGCAATACACTTTTTCCAGTGCTCCGGAAGCTTCTTAATCCCCGAAGAGTAGAAGTCTTTTCACTGCATGTTGACCCGTTCTTGCACAGCATCAATAACCTCCTCATTCGGCTTGAATTTCTTCCCTCCTAAAAATTCCTTAAGTGGACCAAAGAGATGATAGTCCCTCTCTGAATGACTTGCACCAATCATACCCTCTAGACTGCGAGAGAGAGTCACTCATCCCCAAACTGTTTTTAAGTCTCGAATAAATCTGAGATGGAATGACTCCTTTATTTGTCAAAAATTGAACAATAATGCCCTGCGCAACACTACTGTGTACCTCCTTGCTCCGACATGTTAATTACAACTGACAGGAAGGGGGGAAAGAGCAGCTAGCACAACTAACGACAAGTTCATATATTAATGTGTTTCTCCAAGGAGTCTGGCTTACTTTGCACTCTTTATGAGAACAGAGCATGAAAATTCCTGTTTATAATTGAACACCCCTCGTATATACATTGATTAGACATTCTTAAACCTCTTAACCTAACACCCAGTATGAAAATTTATATCATACTGGGACCCAAGAAGAGGATTATATACCATAATGACAGCAGCACCATACACCGATGGCTATATAATAAAACACTGTAAATGTTTTTCTTTCCATTCATGCATATTTTTCACATGAATATTCTTAAAAGGGAAAAAAATGGAAAGCAAATATAATGTTAACAAAGCAGTTATCATTCAAAACAGGAAATATATTTCTGAGGTACGAGGGACATTCAAAAAGTTTCCACACTTTTTTTAATTCTATGTATCATGAATTTCAAAAACAACTGACATCACTTTTCTACATAGTCACCTTAAGGCTGTCATGAATCAGGGCATAGGCAGATCCAACACTCACATTCAGGTCTCCTGCAACCTCTTCAACTGTTATTCTTCTGTTTTTGAGAATCTCTTCATTCCTTGTGGTCGTGGTTGTAGCTGGACGTCCGGAGCGCTCTGCATCCGTCACACTAGTTCGGCCATTTTCGAACATTTCAATCCACTCATAGATGACTCTAAGAGAGAGGACTTAATCCCCATACTGAGCACATATGCATTGATTAATTTGTGCTCCTGGCACTCCTTCTGCCCACAAAAAGCATATGACAGAACGCTCTTCCTCTTTGGTGCAATTTATAAGTTTTGCAGCCATCTTCACCACAGGCTGACAACTCTTATACTAAACTGCAAGGGTTGCCGGCTTGCCAGACAGAACTAGTCACATGACACTCTCAAACACGACCAATTACTACTCCTCCCGCCTTGACTGTTTCCAATGAAAACATAAAAGTTTTGAAAATTTTTGAACGTCCCTCAAATATATCACTGCCTGTGTAAATGATTAGTGTAAGCTTTGAGAGAATACATTTTTCTTTATAACCAGGTCTACGTGGGGATGTGATGATTTCTGAAGTATCAAATAAATGCTCACTTAACTTAGTCACTTCACTTATGGCACCGAACAAATATAAAAACATTTTTTATAGCTTTTTCAAATAAGCACCACCATAATTAGCTTCTTTTCAATGAGTCTGCAAATTGTTTAGCATGGCCTGTTTTTCACTTAACAATCCAAAAACTCAAAGTAGGTAAAAGTAGGTAAATTATTCCTAAAAAATATATGCGCTCATTTTATTTGGTAACACTTTAGTTTAGGTGACTGTAAAGAATGCATTTATTACTCCATTGCTCTTAGGTAACAAAAACTTGACAAGGGCTTCTTTTAGTGTTAATTACTCTTATAAAGCATCAGTAAAGTGTTTCTTCATCTCGGTACAGTGTAACATATTAAGTACTTTTAATACACTGGTAAAATTACTTGTGAAAATGAAGGATTCACAGGCCTTATATTAAAGTATCCAATATCAAAAGAAATATGTCTCACTTAAACAACTTCTGACCATTCCAAGTGACATTATTTTAGTAGAGGACATTGCACAGATGAAAGAATACTTTATACTGATGCTACGTAAGTTTGATTAACACCAAAAAAAAAAGCCTTTATTCTTGACTCGTTACATAACAGTATATGAGTATCAGATGCAGTTTTGCAGAAGCTAAACTAAAATGTTACCTTTTATTTTATATGAGTGATAGGAGAGCTCTTGATTAAGATCTTGGTGAATAGTCCAGTCTGAGGTGTTTAATGCTACTGACTTATGCAGTGTTGAACTCTGAAATCTGCTCAACAGCCTGTCTTATCCTTTTGATATTTTAATTTTTTTTATCAAACCACATTACAATAATCAAATGTTAAGAGAAGGAATTTGTTTTCACTGAGGCATGATAGAAAATCTTCTTTGCACTTCAGTTACAGATTTACTTTAGGTTCAGTGTATGCCATAATGGCGAACACATAATGAAGTACCAATCACTTGAATATGACAGCTGACACTGTATTTAGCATGCCACACTGCCACGCCACATGCCATACCTGCATAATACTGACACCCCCCTCCCTCCACAACACCCTGACAATTGCCACATCCTTGTGCCTCACCAGCCATTTCCCTTTTATCATGTCAGGTTGGTGTCCTGGGGAGTATCCACCTTAATAAAAGCATAAGTGCTGTGTCTCTGTCATTCCAACAGATGGCACTAGGGAATCCAATCCTCCCGTTAATCAGGAGCCCGAGATTCCCGGATGTTTCCCATTCCTGCATTCTCAGGAATGAAACTGCTGAAATTCCCGGATGAACGGGAACGGCCAAGCTCGCATATATAGAGTGTACAAGTATAAAAATCGATCAAGAAATAACAGAGTTATAGTTCA
Organism: Erpetoichthys calabaricus; assembly: GCF_900747795.2. NCBI lineage: Eukaryota > Metazoa > Chordata > Cladistia > Polypteriformes > Polypteridae > Erpetoichthys > Erpetoichthys calabaricus. Next base: position 19,926,096 of record NC_041400.2, on the reverse strand, counting down.
AAATAATTTTGGAGGCGCCATTGCTGCAGCTTGCACTTCATCAGACAACAGCTTTGAACAGCAACTTGAAATTGCAATGCATCAGTCTATTGCATTATCTGTGCCACGAAACTTGCCATCACAGAATGATGACAAGAAACTGGATGCATCAGTAAAGGCTGAAATGGCGGTGTTTCAGAGCAACGGCAAGCGCGGGCGTTGTTTAGAACAAGTGTATCCGTATCTGATGACTGTGCTGCCTACTTCAGTGGAGGCAGAGCGTGCTTTCTCAGCGGTTGGCGTACTCTGCACGAAGGATGTGCTCTCACCCGGACCACCGCACGCTCGACATGTTGTGCTTTCTATGCTCTTATTACCGCAACTAACTAGATACATGTACGTATATGACAGCATGAACTGCTTATAGTTAAGGTTAGTCTTTTATTGGTGTCAACATATTGCAGCAGTTTTATTAAAAATAAGTGTCGCTCAGTCTAAAACCGTTCACATGTGAGATGTCCGTACACTGTGTCATTCCCCGGAATAACATGCGGGATTCCCAAATTTCCAGGAATAGATTCCCTAGATGGCACATCACAAACATTTTTCTAATAAAATGCATTGGATTTGTCATTCTGATAGATATTGCCTCAAACATTACTACTGCTTTTACGAATCCCATACCAAATGGCATGTTACAGTAATAGGCCTGGTGTTTGTTGTTGAGATATTGCATCACAAACATTTGTAATAATAAAATGTATTACAATATACATTCTAATAGACAGTGCAAAGCAAATGTTAACCAACACTGAGGCCTACGTCTTAGATTTCAACCCACCTAAGATGGGTAGCCCAGCTAGTTAAATGTGTTCTCATGCCATAGAAATGAAAGCTATCTGTGAGGTGTCAACAACACTGTTTATAGGCTACATCTCATATCACATACTACAGCAATAAAAAGTACATTAAACTGAGAGTGGTATATCACGTGACACAGAACTCACACTTGGATGAACTCTGCTAATCTTACTACACAATAATTTGGTGACTCATCACAAAGATATCTCATAGTTTAAGAAACACCATTTTATATAATACGCATCTACACACATGCAGCACGTAACTAGGAGTGAAAATAGACAGGGGTACCAGAGTTCTATATCAACACAAAAATTCGGCCATGACAATATTGCAGATTTATTTTATTAATCGATGTATTAAGTATTGCAGTAGTATTGTGTAGTTATTTTCAACCCATTATACCAAAAAAGTGCAACTTCTATCAGAATGCAAAACAATCTTAAACTGGACCGGGAATGAGTATTACACTTTAAAAAATAGGAACATAATCAATTTTTCATGTGAAATGTATTTGTATATTTAGGGTCTTTTTGATACAAAGGAACATTTCTGGCTATTGTGTTAATATTTTTGTGCTATTACAACGACATTTTGTTTTGTTTGTGAGTGCCATCGTTTTGTTAGTTTTGTTGTCAGGAGCATCACATGCTTTTAATACTGGGTAAGGGTCATTTATCATCCGTGGTTAAGGATAAAAATAAAGAGCTTTGTGTGAGCTTCCTTAAGAGTTTTGTTTTTTGAAAACTTTAGCATTCCCTTTTGACTACATTTTTCGGTTCTTGTTTTTGGCTTTGGAGAAATGCTTTGTGTCTTTTGGTTTCATGAAGTGATTTTGTTATTAATTTATCCCAAGGTTTTGCCGTGCTTTATATGTATCATTTGTAACCGTAGGAGGTTTTGTAGCACACAGAATCCGAATTTGACATTAGATTTTGAATTCAGTAAGTATTTAGTGTTAGAAATGTAGCATGAAAATAAATGCAATAATATGGTTATAAATAGACACATCTGTATGAGCCTTAATCTGCATCATTATTTACGCAGTATAATAAAAATAAGACAAAAACTCTTAAGGGTTGGGGCACCATATTTAATGGAAAGGTGTCTTGCCAAAAGATGAAAGCAAAAGACAAAGTATGAATTGTTCGCCGGTCATTAGAATCAGCACATGGTTGATTAGAGTTGTGTCTAGTTCAGAACTATGTTCACAATGACTGTCTATTTCCAGTGCAACTGGTTGTGAAATAGGGTCCAGAGTAGGAGAGACGGGACTTCTTGTGGTTGGATGGAAGTGACGTCAGAGGTCCTTCAATCTACGACCTTCAGATCTACAGCTAAAAATGAAGTGGATGTAAGTAACAGCACTAACCAGGTGTACTGGGTTGGAAATTCAGTCGTTACAGAAACCCTGAAGATGCCCCTTTCACATTTGTGTCTGTGATGCGACACTTTGCAAGTTTGGTAACTTGTTGTGCATTACAGTTGAATTTCATGATGCAGTATTCGCTGAGATCTTATGCTTGCTATAAAATATAAATACAATGAAGTACATCATGATTTTATTTTTGATTTTTATATTCAGTTTTGTCATTTGCATGTAAATTTTAAACCAAATCAGAGGCAGATATCTTAACTCTTTCGAGTTCCACTTCATTGTCTGGATTCTGTTAGCCTTCTCAATTTTTGTGGAAGCTTCAGGGCTCTGAATTTCCTGTATTACTGATACCACAGATAAAACACAATACCCTTAGGAACGGAAGTCATCCTCCTTACTGTGCATACCCAGCGAGCCATATGTCATGTTATCAGAAGCTGCAGTTCCTGCCATAGTTTGCTTTATAATAAGATGCCTCTTTCAGACGCTTCCCATTATCCATGTTCAATCGTAGTCAATCATTTAAATAATTAAATCCATAGCACTGTAAAATACAACATACCCCAAACTTCACCAGTCAATGAGTCAGTCCACTTTGCCATCAGCATACGCAGGGCTGCCTGGTATTCATTGCTGTATTTTCTAGAATGTTCTTAACTTCTTTTTTTTAACCTTGAATGTATAAATGTGAATAATACTGTAAAGAAAATACAGGCTTTCAATTTAAATAATTATATTGTGACAAAACTTGTCTAAAGTGTAGAAGCTTTTTAGATCTCAAGATGTTCAGATTGATCCCTGCAGTCTGTTCTTTTGTAATACAGTAATAATAACCTCATTGCTGATAGAATCTCTTCCTCCTTGGCATCAAACATCTAGTTTGCATATCTTCTTCAGCCATAAAATTTGTCCTTGAACAATTGTGGATTCTTTTGTAAAACAATAGATTTGACTTGTGAGCTCATTGCTATGGTAATTACTCACATTTGCTCAGCTCCCGAAAGGCCCGGTCCACACTGTTACACTTCTGTTTAAAAAAGCAGATTGTAGTCTCCATTTTCACATTTCATCACCACTACCCCAGTGTTTTTAACCCCCAGAAATTGAGACTTTTGAAAAAGCTGTGGAGTGCCCTCTCAGGGTTGGTAGCGAGATCCTGCCCCAAGTGGAGGAGTTCAAGTATCTCGGGGTCTTGTTCACGAGTGAGGGAAGAATGGAGCATGAGATCGACAGGCGGATCGGTGCAGCGTCCGCAGTGATGCGGGCTCTGCATCGGTCTGTTGTGGTGAAAAAGGAGCTGAGCCGCAAGGCAAAGCTCTCAATTTACCAGTCGATCTATGTTCCTACCCTCACCTATGGTCATGAGCTATGGGTAGTGACCGAAAGAACGAGATCGCGAATACAAGCGGCTGAAATGAGTTTCCTCCACAGGGTGTCTGGGCTTTCCCTTAAAGATAGGGTGAGAAGCTCAGTCATCTGGGAGGGGCTCAGAGTAGAGCCGCTGCTCCTCTGCATCGAGAGGAGTCAGATGAGGTGGTTCGGGCATCTGATCAGGATGCCTCCTGGACGCCTCCCTGGTGAGGTGTTCCGGGCACGTCTAACCGGAAGGAGGCCCCGGGGAAGACCCAGAACACGCTGGAGGGACTATGTCTCTCGGCTGGCCTGGGAACGCCTTGGGATTCTCCCGGAAGAGCTAGAAGAAGTGGCCGGGGAGAGGGAAGTCTGGGCATCTCTGCTCAAGCTGCTGCCCCCACGACCCGACTTCGGATAAGCAGAAAAGGATGGATGGATGGATGGATGGATGGATGGATGGATGAAAAAGCTGTCCAGATCCATGTATTTCTGAAAACACCAGCTCAGCAGTTCAGTGTCAGTGGGTGAGAAGGGAGACTTTTGAAAATGCAGGCTCTAACTGCATTCTGAACGGTTCATGTTTTATGTGGCCCTCCTCTAATTGGATCGTACTCATTATATTTTCTCAGCTACTTTGCTCACCTTATACTCATGTGCCACTCTCAATAACAATTCCATACTCCACATTAGTCCAAGCAAAACAATGTGTTTTTTGTATGCGTCATTGTTCTAAATGTGTAAACACAATGTGCAAATTAATGTCTAGCAGGTAGGACATTTCCATCTTCTGCACACATGCCCAGTGTAGGTGAACGACTATGCCTTTTGTGTTTTTGGTCTGTTTATGGTAATCTGTTTCATAAATAACATGAAAATGCTACTATAGATGCAGATTGTTTTCATTTAAAAATGCTTTTTTTAAATGAAAACATAGTAGTGTGGACATAGCCAAACTGGAATGATTGCTAATGGCTAAACCACTGGGTTGTCCCCACTGTTGATTAATAATATAACTCTATGTGACCAAGTCACTTAACCAGCCAGTACTCCAGTTACGTAAGTTCTTAATTTTAGTGCTTCTAATTTTAGGGCACTTTAGATACAGGAATCACTAACTGAATGAACAACAGTCTATACTCAAAAAAATATTTTATATTAATGCTCTCTCTGATTTTGATAGTTATGATTTCTGTATGTTTGGAAGTTTTGAATGCTCGTTTTAATACTTCTTTCCTTATGGTTATTTCCAAATTGAAACTAACAGTAACTTTCAATAAAATTGTTGTGGAAATATTGCAAACACAGACTGGAGGGAAAAAATCTAATTAGCAGCAGGTCAGGTCAGGTTGGGGAGTATGCACCCACCACATGACAAAACAGCTCAGGATTGGGACCCGAGTGCTGCCATGCAGTGGGCAACACCTCAGCACCACACCATTTCTGATCCCCAACAGGCCTGACCCTATTGGCTCTCCGACAGTTTTGACTGGGAAAAATGTGAGCAGCCTTCCAATGGGGCGGCTGCAGCAGAGCTACTACCACAGAGAGCAGAAAGGAGTCCTGTCTGTCATCTCAGAGCTGTGTGAAGTTTTTTACCGTGGCTGGAGTGCCAGTCCTGCCAACAACCCCCCATGATTTTCCAGCAAGTTGATGGACTGCTTGCAGGGTCGGATGCAGTTTAACGTCATACCCAGGACACTAGTTAGCAGCACCACTTCAAAAATAAACCTCTTGGTGGTCCACAGTCAGTTACAGCAAACAAAATTGAAGACATAGTCAGAGTCCTGGAGACCTTGGCCAAAAGGCCATTCTGGTCATTCTATAACAGAGTCTGTGCTTAGCCATCTAATCCAACAACAGAATCTTTCATCAGTTGATTTGAGGTATCACAGCTTGGAAATAGAGCAGTGGCACCAAGTTCCACAGTAGGACACCAAGGAGAGTAACAAGATAGAGGGTGGTTTATAATTATTGCATTAATGGTTAACAGACAGAAATATAGTTTGCATAGCTAATCAGCAGATCTAGTCAGGGTATTCTAGAATAAAGTAGCCTAAATGCAAGCAGGCAGATCATTCTACAGCTTTGGGGCTTGGTATTGATTGTCCTTCCAATCACTTTTAAATATATTTTAGATACCCTAAAACACTCTAAAATATTGGAAGTGTTAATTTGGTTAATTTGGCAAACTTTATACATGAGGCCCCTGGACTGTGGCTCAACTATTAACTGAAGCAGTATGTTTGCACCGTGGTCCTGTTTTTCATTTGAAATTCCTCCGAAAACTCAGTTTTCCATCCAAAGTACAAAAACAAAAAGTAAGGTTGAGTGATTATTTAATTTGACCCAGCACAGGTTAAGTATGCCCATCAACTAACTGCTTTCCAATTCTGGTTTGTTTTATGCTTTGCTGCTGTCAGGCCTCAAATCACAATTAACCTGAAGATGAATTTAAAAAAATGCAGAAAAATGAATGATGGAGTAGTTATATATTGCAAACCAGTGGTGAAGTCTTAAGTTCTCTTGTACGTTTTAGACTGTACTAGTTTCTGAGTAATGTTCATCACTCAAACAGCCACTCTTTTGAAATGTAACCATGTTGTGTAGTTTGATTTTTATTCTGAAAGGTGCTCTGATAATTTAATAGGGTTCTATTTAATGAATGTGTTGTCAATGGAATTAAAGCAAATTAAACTGACATTACATAAGCAAGTAAAAGGTATCAAAAATGTGGAAATGTTTAAAGCATGTCATATGGAATATTAAGCTCTGTGTTTGTTGTGCTTTTGAAGCATAAAATAAAACTGTATGGGAGAGAGAATATTAATGGACGTGGCATTCATACGTCAAAAGCATTCAATAAAACAAATAAGATTACATTTAAGCAATAGATCAATGAGTGAAAAGCAAGGTTCTCGATTTATTCTTAAAAGGAATGAAGGAAAGACTCACTTTATTTTAGTTAGAACAATCTCCCCTGCAGGAACACATTGTGGAATCAGAGGATTGATTTTAAATGACTGGCACTGTAGGTTAACTCATTATGGATTTAATTCCTTAAGTGAGTAAATTTGTAACTCGGCTCAGTTTTTCAAAATTCACAAAATACCTTGTAAAAAAAAGCAAATGAAGAGTCTGTGCTTGTGGCATACAGGATGGAATCTACTTAAAAATGCTAGTTATGTACAGTATTTAAAATATGAAAAAATACTACAGGGAGAATGCCCAATGGGGTAGGCTGGTGGCACTGTTTTTACTCCATAGCTTCACAGACCTGAGCACAGTAACTTGGCAGGATAACTCTTCTTTTGGATATTTCTTTCCTTTTAATGTTTGCATTTTCTTTTCTTTTTTTTAATACTCTGCTGTCGTGCCACAAGGCAAATGTGTCAGCCTGAGTTTATGTGTACAGTAGTTTCTGATTTATTGCTGTTTTTGTTATTTTTTTAATTATAATTTTTTCATATTTTTATGTATCTGCAATGACATTTTATGTAACTGCTATTACATTTGTTTTCTGATATTACATTTATGTACTGCCTCTTTAAATGTTATGATCCTTGTATTCTGTATTCTGACACCACTGCTGATGGGTTCTTCTTCTGGCTTTCTAAGTCTGCCAGAAAGAGAAGACCCAGCAGAGGAAGACTAAGGTTATGTTTTGGTGTTCTGTGAGTACTAGTTTTCTTTCACTTATTACTGGTTTCTTGGACTTGCCTTTGGTTGCGTGTGTTTGGATTTACTTGCCTTCAGGATGGTTTGTAGGGCATATCCTTAATTTGCTCTTCTAAGCATTTTTATCATTATTTTATATTTGTTTATATTATTTTTGTATTCTTCATTAATAAAGATTATTTTAGGGACTTGTCTCTACAAGCTGGAGTCTGTTGACGTCTCTCCCTTGTGAGTCATTTTGGAGATATACTCTGGGACGTTTGTTATATTTTTTACTTTTAAAGCCAACTCTCCTTTTTGGGCCTGTGTAGGCCGAAACCAGCAAGTAGTAGCTCAGGATTGTCTGACTTCAAGTGAGACTCTTCTAGGCATGTCTGTGAACTTCCTAACCAGCCTAATGTTCTTTTGGAGCACTCAACCTCTCTTCATTGTGTTTGAGTCCCTACCTCATATAGAGGCTAAGTTAACCCTTAAACCACTGGAACCGGCCATAGTCGGTTCCCAATGCAATTTGCCAGCACACTGGAGCCAAGTATATTCGGCAACGTACATTCGTTGAATGCCACAACCGGCTATAGTCGGTTCCCAGTCCAATTTGCCATCATGCTGGAGCTGATCAGTCAGTGCCGTACATTCGTTGAGCAGCCATCTCATGACCACTGCTGCCCCCTGCAGCACTGCAGCATCACTGTCCCTGGAATTCAGCCGCTTCACTAGACTAGCCCGCAAGCATCAGCATTGGCCTCTGTGTGCTTGTGTGCAGCCAGTTCAAGCTCATTTGGCTTGATGATTTACTGAATTTCATCAATGGCGTCAGTTGCACCTTGTACATATAATAATCGATTGTTGCAGTCGTTTTTTTAATAGTTTTTACAGTTCATTGGCAGCATGTAAAATGATCAGTGTTGCAGTAATTGTGATGTAAGTGTTCCATTAAAATTTCACTTTTTCTTGGTGAATTGTGATGTTTCCTTAAAAGGTGCAGCAAAAAAAGTATTTGCCATCCAGGGGTGCATTAACCCCCCAAGTATTTACCAGTTTAAGGGTTAATCCATCCACACGTCCAGTGTCTAAAACCACTTTTGCTTGCAAGGTGTGAAAGAACTGGCACTCAATTTCACTCGTAACTGAAAAAAACTGAAAGTCACTAGTTTGTCTTTTGGATTTGGAAAGACAATAGATAGTACATGTTGGCATTAAGACACTACGCACCATCAAACTGAGCATGGGGGCTCCTCAGGGCTGCATGCTCAGTCCATTGCTTTTTACTCTGCTAACACATGCCTGTACTGCCAAATCCAGCACAAATCAACTCATTAAGCTTGCTGATGATACAATAGTAGTAGGGACTCATCAATATTGAAACATAGCAACAGAGCTGAGGTGGACCAGTTAGTGAAATGGTTTGGAGACAGCAATCTGCCCCTTAATGTCAATAAGGCAAAAGAGTTAATTCATAACAAAGGCTGAACATCCTCCACTGCATATCAGTGGCTTTTCTGTGGGGATGATCAGCAGCACAAAATTCATAGACATCTTCATCACTGAGGATCTCTCCTGGACTATAAATTCCACACACCTGGCCAAGAAAGCTCAGCAGTGGTTACACTTTTTTAGGAGAATGAAGCGAGTTAGAATCCCTTCTCCCATGCTCACCACCTTTTACCGGGGCACTGACGAATGTCCTGATGAGCTGCATCACATCTTGGTTTGGAAATTGCAGTGTGTCTTCTGACAGGAAGACTCTGCAATATGTTGTGAGGATGGCTGAGAAGGGTTATCAGGGTCTCTCTCCCCTCCATTGAAGACATTTTTAGCGACAGATGCAAAAAGAAAGCCCTGTACATTGTGAGAGACTCCTTTCACCCCTCTCATGAACTGTTTGATCTCTTGCCATCTGGTAGGTGATATCACTCCATAAAATCAAGAACAGCCAGTTTGTCTAATAGCTTTATTCCACAGGCAATAAGAATGCTAAATTCTCTGTAACATGCACATAATAAGCCAGTCTTTATATGCATAATTATTTATTTTTAGCCATAGTATTTAACTGTCTATTTTACATAAGTATTGGTTGGACTTTGTGAATTTAGCACTATTCTTAGTTTACTTTTTTTCTTTCACTTTTTTCACTTTTTCTAGTCTTGAGTAACTCAGTTTTGTCTCATGGCTGATATGGCTGAAATGGCAAATAAAAACCTGAATTAGAAATAGAAGTACCAGAGCTCTAGGACAATACAGCAGGAATAAAATCTTCACAACCCCTGCCAAAAATCACAGATTTTGTGTAATAAAGACATGAAACCAAGATAAATCCTGTGAGAACCTATTCCGCCTTTATTGCAGAATTGCAATATACATATCAGAAACTGTTTAGTGAACGAAGGAAAAAGAAATCCTACCAAAGACTGATGGCATCAGTGTGCACACCCCCTAAACTAACACTTAGCTGAAGCACCTTTTGATTTTATTACAGGGTAAATGTCTGTCAGTTTGGCACATCTGGACTTGGCAATTTTTGCCCACTCCTCCTTGCAAACAATTTCCAGATCTGTCAGATTATGAAGGCATCTCCTCTGCACAGCTCTCTTCAGGTCACCCCACAGATTTTCCATTGGATTAAGGTCTGGGCTCTGGCTGGGCCATTCCAGAACATTGATCCTTCTTTTTATGAAGCCATTGCTTTGTTGATTTTGATGTATTCTTTGTGTTGTTGTCATGCTGAAAGGTGAAGTTTCATTTTTTCATTACACAGAATCTGCAATTATGGCAGATATGTGTGGACTTTTTATATCCACTTTTTGTTTGCTACAATTATAGAATGAGTCATAATCCAAAAGGTTTTTATGAAGTGCCCTATATTGTTTACACTGTTATGATATTACATGTGTTTATGTATTTTATTGTTATTATGTGGTTATCTTTATGTATTTTCGATTATTTTTATAGTTGTGTATTGTCCCTATTGGGTGCAGCACCAAGAGTTCAGAGCTCCCTATCGTCACCACTCCTGCGCCCTCCCTTTGACTATATAAGTGAGTTGAGAAGGACTAGGAGTGGGAATCGTTTGTTGATGTGGGAGTTTCTCTAAATATTGCTGTGTTTTTGTAGTTAGATTTTCTAGTATTTCAATTTTTTTTACTTTGTTTCAAGGATTCTGATTACTGGGCTGTGCTTTGCATTTTGTTTGCTGAAGACTGCCTGTTAGGCAACTCCTTTTTTTGCTCCTTGCTTGGATGAGCTTTATGCTTCATTTGCTGTTTTTTTAACATATCTTTCATTTTTAAAGGTTCTTTGTGTGCCCTCTTATTACAAGCCAATGGTTGAGGAGTTTGATAAATTTTGGAATATTTATAGCCATTTTGCCAGCTCCCTATTTTTTGGCCTCTTCCAGCTGAATCCAGCAGGTAGCCTTAGGGGCCTGGCTGTAGTCAGTCAAGTATTTGCTGAGAAGACCAGTAAAAATCCTGGCTTGATTAAAGGAGCAGATTTTGTAGACTAAACCATTTTTTGCTTTTCAGGAAGCTCCAATCATAACACACACCATGTAGAGACTGGCAAATTGTGTAAACCGACTATATTAGAAAGTGCAAACTATACTAGACTATTTGTTCATCTGTCTTGAATTGTGATGATGACTTGTAGAGATCAAATATCATTTGTCCCATATAGTTCAGTTGTTTCTCTTTACTAATTAAAAAAAGTCAGAGGTGGATAAATAAGGAACAAAGGAAAAAATAAACAGCCATATAAGGTGTATAACACTAATAACACCAGAGCTAACCATAGGGTATATCAGAGTATGAGAGCAACAGCTAAAAAGGGTATTAACAAGTCTAAAAGACAGTTGAAGAGAATTATTGCAGAAATGGTGAAAGATGACCTAAAGAGATTAATTCAGTACATTAATAGTAAAAGAACTGTCCAGGAGGCGGTGAAGAATATTAGGAACTGTAAAGGTGAGCCAGAATATGCGGAGAGTAAAATAGCAAATACTTTAAACATGTACTTTATTGAAGTTTATACACATAAACAATTCAATAACTTCCCAAAAGTAACAGGGACTACTAAGGAGATACTTAATGACTTGTAAATTATAGCATTACTGGTGTTGTGAAATGTGATATCATTACGTTACCACTATTTAAGATGGCAGTATGATATCAAAATTTGCAAATAAAAACAATTTTCAGACTATTTGGTGTAGAGAGGGCTTTTGGGTTTCAGAATCTGTTAGGAACGTTGTATACTTTTTGTCTTTGATTTGCCCTTGTAAAACACATACTCTTTTTGGGCAATTTAATCTAATCAGTGTATATTTCAGATATGTTGAGAACATGGGGTACAGAAAGAAACTCAAGCAGATATAATTAGAACATGGAAACTCAGTACATTCACTGAATTTGAACCCAGCACTGCTTGAGGGAGCAACATTTAATGCTATGCTTCCTTGTGGCCCCAGTAATTGACTACGAAGATAACATTGTTACTACAGATTCAGTGTGGTAGATAGACACTAGTTTATATTATTAACATTTTGAAGTTTTTATTAGAAACATTGATTTTGACTTTTTTCACCTCAGTACAGATTTATTTTATATATACTATATAGAAATTGAAGTTTCTTAGAAAATAAAACTAGGGCAAAATCTGGTATTAATGTACGACATAAAAGAGATTTTTTTAAAGAATGTATCTAGAGAACAACCACAAACATTGCTAAATGAAGTGCTGGTGCACACATCAAAGAGAGATTATTAGAAAGTAATTGGCTTGTTAAAGAGCCAAAATATGTTACTAATCAAATTAAATCTTGCCTAAACAAATATTGCTTTAGAGTAAAATCTTATAACATACATTTGTTGATGAATGTAACCATCTAGTAATCCATTTGCTAAAGTAATTAATGGCTTTGTGAAAGGAAGATCAGTAAAGGTGATGTGTCCTGTTCGTCCAACCAAAGTTTTTCTAAACCTTTAACAGTAGCTGATTGGGAAGAACCTGAGCCTTTCCTGGAAGGGTCTGAGAAAAGCTAAGTACCAGTCGTTGTTGGGCATAGTCACATACTGTATATCCACACTCACCCAATGCAGTCATCTTACCATGCTCCCGCAGTAAAAACTGAAAGGCAAACGACATGGGAAAGTTTAGAAACATGAGAGTAGACCATTTCATTAAGCTTCCCCTCAAAATTTCTTTTTACTTTAAAAATCTCAGAACACAGTTTGAAATTCCATCTCCCATTAGGACACATACTACATACAGTAAGTTTCACTCATAGAAATATTAGACAACAAGTCAGTTTTGTTAAGTTTGACTTGATTATATGGAACATTACATGTTTTTAATAAATTCAATAAAATATAAATAAATATATATATATTAGACAACAAGATATACAATAAGATCAAGTTCCCATTGTAGCCTAAACCAGTAGTTTGGTTTTATTTGCTAAATATTCAACATTATTTCTTTCTGCTAGGCTATCATGTATTTAAATAACTTAGGGCATTGGGTGGCAGTAATATTACCCTTTCGCTTCTGCTCGAGAATTACATCATTCTGGCTTTATGAATAACTAGCCAAGGTACCTGTCAAAGACAGAAAATAGAACAATTAAAAATATTTACCATCTCTTGCCCTACATGTACGTATAATGCATTTACTCTGTCTGAACCTCTTTTCACCGGCGTACCCTCTCTCAAGTGTGTTCCCATAATGTCTGCTACTGAGACTCAGTCATTATTTTCAAGTCACCTTCTTCACCTCCAGTCTGGTTTTATACTTGCCGTCTTTGAAGGCGACTCTCTTAGCGTGCCTCCTACACCTTTACTCCTCCTCCTGCGTCTCACACTAGCACTTCCTCTTTCGTTGAGTCACCAAAGCCAAACTGACCAATCAAGTTGCTATGAGGGACAGGACACACAGACTTTAGGGTTTTATTATATACAATAGTAGGTGTTAGTGTGTTACTGTCATGTTATCCTTAAACTAGCACTCCAGATACTTAGATATACTTGGAGGTTTTATTGATCATTTTGACCCTGACCTCTGCTTAATGGACTTTTGAATATGCTTTACTTACCTTTACTGCTGAATCTTGACTTACGCTGCCCTCATGACCATCATAATAAATATTACCTATCTGATCATACATAGCATGCAGTCAATTTTCTTTTTAAATATGTTTTTTTTTTTTAAGCCAGTGCGAGTAAAGCAGCCAGCATATCTCAACAGTAAAGCTGATGCAGCCAACATGTCTGACTTTTACAAAATTTAAAATAGGCAACTTCTCTTCTGGGCGGCACGGTGGCGCAGTGGGTAGCGCTGCTGCCTCGCAGTTGGGAGATCTGGGGACCTGGGTTCGATTCCCGGGTCCTCCCTGCATGGAGTTTGCATGTTCTCCCTGTGTCTGCGTGGGTTTCCTCCGGGCGCTCCGGTTTCCTCCCACAGTCCAAAGACATGCAGGTTAGGTGGATTGGCGATTCTAAATTGGCCCTAGTGTGTGCTTGGTGTGTGGGTGTGTTTGTGTGTGTCCTGCGGTGGGTTGGCACCCTGCCCAGGATTGTTTCCTGCCTTGTGCCCTGTGTTGGCTGGGATTGGCTCCAGCAGACTCCCGTGACCCTGTGTTCGGATTCAGCGGGTTGGAAAATGGATGGATGGATGGAACTTCTCTTCCAAGTGAAGGAATTATGCTAGGGCATGATATGTCTATCTATCTATCTATCTATCTATCTATCTATCTATCTATCTATCTATCTATCAATTTATTCCGATAAAAAGGGACAAGGAGTTGATGCCTATTCTAGCAGCATTAGACACAAGGCAGATATTGGTTTCAGTAATTTAAGAGAAATCTTACTGTAGATGCAGTTATTGATGTAGAGAGAAAAAAGAAGAGGAGACCAAACCCAGTCATGAGAGGACCCTGTGACATTCCCCTCAGCTTTGATTCCCCTGGTTATAAAGTATCTCCTAAAAATCCATAACCATTTCCATTAGTTTTCAGACTTCTTAAGTAAAGATTGTGGAGGGTGCACCAACTAGCTAGCTGATCCTTTTAACTCTGATATGGAACCTCTTCCCTGTCTGTGATCGAGCCAATCAGTACGGTGTCATCAGCAAACTTCAGTGGTTTAACAGAAAGCTCAATGGAGGTTCTGTTGTTGGTGTAGAGAGACAAAAGGAGTGGAGACCAAATACAGTCCTGAGAGGACCCTGTGCCCAGATTCTGGGGACCTGACTAATATGTGCCTAGTCACTAGTCCACCATCTTTGAGATATGGAAGGAAACACTTGTACCCACAGAAAAACTGTATGAACATGTAAAATAATTGTGAAGCCTCCACACAGGGCATGAGTCAAACTTGCCTCTCTGCTGTGCCGAGGACCAGATCTACAGTGTAAAGTTCAGAAAGGGATTCATTTCATCTAAGCAGTCAAATACATACACGTGTCTACCCGGGGGGGAATTAACAGGAAACAATAAAAACAAGGCAACTGAGCCATTTCTCTTCAAGTGAAGAAACAATGTGAGGGCATGATATATCTATCCATCAACCATGTCAGTTTATTTCAATAAAGAGGGACAAGGAGTTGAAGCCTACTTTAGCAGCATTAGACTCAAAAAATCAGGCATCAGGTCCATAGCTGAGCAAACACACTCAGTCTCCAAGATTTGTTCATTTGCTTAATTTCATTAAACTTTTGTTTATCTTAGTTCCTAAGAATTTTTCTTAGTATTACATCAATGCATGTAACTAAAGTAAATATAATTGACAGCACAATTATACTATACATGACATAAACACCAGCATTATATGCAGAGAATGCATTTACGAAAACACAAATATATTAAATCAATTTAACGATGCGGATTTTCAGGCATGCCCATTAACCCTTTTAACTCAGCCCACTGTTTTGGACCTGCTGGTGGGACCGAACAATAATGCAAACTTTTAAAACAATATATGCCTAAAATCAATTATTTCATCATTTTTTTAATTAAAATACATTTTTTTGCCATTAAAATGCCATATTGCATACCCAATACCTCATAGCAATGGTTTTCTTCCCTCAAAGTTCGCCAAATTGCTATATCACAGCAACAACTGCCCCAATCTGGCATTCTTCAACGTCCTGATTCAACTGTGTACAATTTGACGGATACACTACTGTCTACTTAATGAGAGGGGTGTTTCAGAATTTTGAAATGACGCCCCATTTCACTTTCTATGTTTCCCACTCTCTGTATTTCAGATTCTTGTATTGTATACAGTAGATGTTTCTGAATCTTGCAACTGTTGATGTTGCAATTTCAATACACAATATAATTTCTTTACCAATTCTACATGTTTGACAGAGTAAGATCTGCCCTTCAAAATGATACATGAGGCATGGGTCTTCAATAATGGATAACTATACTATAGATATTTATTTGAAAACAGTAAAAGAGGAAAAAAAATCCTGTTTTGTTGTACTGCTTCAAAACATTAAATCTAGACATGTGGATTTTTCATAGCAATTTTTTTCTGGATGTACCTGACACATTCACTGACTGTTTTATAATGTTTGGAAGCTCATTTCAGAACCTATGGAAATAAGAATAATATTCCAAATGCATTTTTTGGTAAAAACATCACCAAATTTTGCAATGTATTCTAATGTAACATATGTATACAACCTAACAAATTCTCCAGTTATAACAATTGTGAAAGAGAAACGTCAGACCTTAATTTTGAGGGGTAGGACATGAATATCGAGTGAAGAATAACAACGTTATTGCTAGTTAAATCAAGCAGGGGTATGAGGCCGAGTTTAAAGGGTTAATAGCGCCTTTATATAGTAAATATTTTGAGATCAGGAAGAATCAGACATTAATGAAAGACTGTGTTTAACCAGACTGACAACAGCAGGAAAAAAAACCCTTGCTGTGTCTGGCGTTTGCTTTTAGTGACCAGTAACATTTCCATGATGGTAATAATTAAAAGAGATAGTTAGCCAGGTAAGTGCAATTTGTAATTATGTTTCCAACATATTTTATCACTATACATGTTCTCTACAGAGTCCAGTTTCAATCCCACCATCCATTATGCTGACAGAATGACATACATGCAGTTTTGAGTGAGCAGATATATTGCCATACCAGATGGGTTTGGAGAAAGTGAGAATGTTTTCGATGACACTGAATTAGCACTGATTTGGATGGGTTAAACCTTTTAAGGTGGCAGAGAGAAACATACGTTGCTGAGCTTTCTTGATAACAGAGGGTATGTTTTCATCCCATTTCAGACTAGTTGTTGCAAGAAATTACAAATGAATGCAAACATTTGGCAGTGTCATCCTTTATAACCAGGAGAGTAGGAGCCAAAGAGTATCTCCTAAAATCCATTTCCATTGTTCTCAGAGTATTTAAGTTGAGATTGTGGAAGGTGCACCAACTACTCAAGTGATCTGTCTCCCTCCAATATGGCGTCTCTCTCTGGTCTGTGGTCAGGCCTATCACTGTAATGCCATCAGCAAACTTCAGCCATTTAGCAGAAAGCTCACTGAAGGTGCAGTGACTGGTGTAGAGGGAAAAGGAGAGGAGAGTCCTTTGAGGACCCTGTGTCCAGGGTATAGGGCCCTGACTGATGTTTTCCTAGTCACAAGCAATGTTCCCACTAAGGAGTAGCATATAGTGAGCAAAAAACATTGTTTATGAGCGACATTTTGTTTAAGCCAAAAATTTATGAGCACCAACTCCGACGGTTGGAGTGAGCGATCGTGCGATAAGTACGAGCGACGCCATCGGAATGAGCGATCGTGCGGGAAGTATGAGCAACGCTCTGAATTCGTGTGAGCGATCGCTCACGCGCTCAGCTTAGAGGGAACATTGGTCACAAGTACACCATCTTTGAGATATGGGAGGAAACACTTATACCCAGAGAGAAACTACATGAACATGAGGAGAATGTGCATCATTCACACAGGGCTTGAGTCAAACTCACTGCACTGCTGCGCTGAGAGTGTAAAATGGTCAAAGGGTTTAATGCATACACGTGTCTACCAGGGGGAAATTAACAAGAAACAATAAAAACAAGAAACAAAGAAGGCCATCAAAGAACTGACTGCATTGAAGAACAAGGTAAATTCTGAAATTTTGAGTTGACTTGTCTACTGGCAGTGTGAATGGCCACCACTGTTTTATAAAAATTTCCTCATGCAGCTCAAATTACAGTATGCTACTGAAGAAACAAAAGTAGCTAACACAAATCTCTAAGACACCAAACATGATCTGGCACAGATCAGAGGAGTTTTTATATGAATTATTTCTACCAGCTTTAACTGTACTCTACAGTTGCTTTGTAAATAATGACAAACGCGATATCACAGCAAGACAGAGCTGTTTGGAATGACACCCCATTTGCTCAGATTATTCAATGATAAAAAAATTTATTCTTTGGATCATTTTTAATGTTAAATAAATAAACAGTACTGCCTAAGGGGCTTGTCAGTACGAAAGCTCTTATGCAGACAAATTACTCTGCAGCTGAGATGCAAAGATCGATTCTGATGAAGTTAACAGGAGGCCATTAGCTAAACTGATTCTATAGTTAAGTACAGTTGAAGTTCCATTCGCTTAAGATCATTAACTCTTGAAGAAGCACAAAAAAATGCATTTAATGTTGCATTTAATGCATTTTCTGAAAAATCATATTGTAGAGTAAGTACTGCTGCTCGGTTGTTTGTATCTGAAAGCATAAAAATAGAGAAAAGAATGCAGGCTGACTATCGATTTTCCTTTCACCTGTCAAGCAGAATGTATGTAAAATGATTTATTTTCTATTTGAATCACTTAAGAGGAGGATTTAGTTACAATTTATTGAAATGATGTAAATGTTTAATAACTGTGTCTTCGTGCATTCAGCATCCAGGATTGTATTGAGAAGTCAGCTGGCAGATAGCCTATCAAAAGTACATACTAATCATTCTGTTCAGTGATATCTGACTTCTGGCACCGGGTGATGTTGTTTGAATTCCACTCCATGATGCCATTACCCTGAATAAATGAAGTTTTTACACTGTGACAGTTGAAGGGTCCCCGTGACCCCTTAAACCCTCAGACCAAACGTCAGACACCAGATAAAAGTCCAAAATGAATTTATTGTAATAATAAATGTGCACAAAGCACCCTCTACTCCACAATACTTAATAAATCAATAATCACTAATCAATAATCACAATCCTCCACTCCCAGACACGTTGCCACCCTTCCACCCAGCTCAGCTCAGCGTCTGGGATTTCCCATCGTCCTTTTATATTCCCTGACCCGGAAGTGGTTCCAACCCTACAGTCCATGTGATTCCTTATCACTTCCGGGTCAGATAAAAAGTCCTTTTCTTCATCCCGGAAGCACGTCATTTCCCTTGTCGCCTTGCCTACAATGTACTTCCGGGTTGTAGGGCATGTAGAATTCCCTGAGCCTCCCTACAGCGTCTCCTGGAGGTCCCCATGGTATCCAACAGGGCTGGTTGTAAAAACTACAAGGTCCATGAGGCCTTCCTGGAATTCGGGGAACCTCCGTGCTGCTGGGAGGGCTCCATCTGGCGGCTTGGAGGTATGGACCGGAATATATGGCCGGCCATCCCTCACAACACCTATATATTAAGGATTTAGTGCACTGGTCTCAAACTCTGGTCCTAGAGGGCTGCAGTGGCTGCAGGTTTTCATTCTAACCCAATTCTTAATTGGTGACCAGTTTTTGCTGCTAATTAACTCATTTTCCTTTTATTTTAATTGACTTGGTTTTTTTTTTAGATTTGTTCTACTGATCGTTCCTCTGATCATTCCTCTGAATTTCTTCACTTCTTTCCTTAAACGGCATCCAAACAGAAATGACATGTGAAGTGAGTGAGCCAACAGAAGACCAACTAAGTCAGGGCCTTCAACTCCAACCAGCTGCTTAATGAGGCTCCGATTCTTGTCGTTAATTAAACCCATTCTTTAAGTCCATGGCTTGTTGCTGCTCACATTTTGTAATAGCAGACATTTCTGAAATTGTTGCTTTTCCCTTTTCTAAGAGCACTAGTAAAATGTTTTGAGGACCTGAGCAGATCAACATTCCTTCATCTTTCTTTATTTTCAGATATTGCATTATGGACACAGTTTGCTGGTCCTGTTTTGGCTCATTTTGTATCTTATTATTGTTTGGCAGCTAATTAAGGAAAAAAAACAATTAAATGGTTGGAGTCTTAAAGAGCAAGTCAATTAAAATTAATTCAAAAGAAGTTCATTAGAAGCAAAGACAAGTCACTAATTAAGAAAAGGGTTAGAATGAAAAGCTGCAGCCACTGCGGCCCTCCAGGACCGGAGTTTGAGACCACTGATTTAGCGTATATGCAGAGTACTGTCTCCAGCTCAGCATTCATTCCCATCTTGTTGTCAAGAAAGGCATTGGCTTCTCAGGGTTAAAAAAAAATGTGTGGATTCACTGTTTATTTAAAATATAAGTTAAGGACACACAGAGTAAGGCATATTGACAAAATTGTCTGAAAGTGTTGTCCCCATATACTATCATGCAAAAATAAACAGGTCATTAGCTGAATTTTATTCATACATACATTTTGTCTGTTGCAACTTTTGTTTTGTTTTTTTTCTGATTGACTGTAAGTAGACAAATTCAACACTGAAATTACACATCTTAGCATTTTAGCATATAGAAAAGAGAATACTTAAATATCTGTCATTACATCCATGATGTAAAACCTGCTTATGCTAAGCAGAATCACAGGGAAGCTGGAGGCTTATTTCAACAAGCGTACAGTGCAAGGCAGGAACATTCCCTGAACATGGTGGCTGTACATCTGCAAGGTGATACTTAAATATATCAATTAAATTTGGGAATAAACTCAGACTCTACCTTTGGACAAGATGGCTATATAAGAATACATCAAATTAAAATGAGCTTACAGTGGGAATTTTGAACAAGACTAAAAAATGCAATAAGGACTAACTGTAGTCAGATAAACTGAAGAAAGGATAAAAAAAACATGTTTCTGAGAAGGAGGGTGGCAAAATTGTTGGTTAAAATATAAAATATAAAACATTATCACAATGCAGTGGATGGTGTTAGCAAATTAAAACAGCTGACTGGATGCTGACATGAGGCGTAGTGCATGGTGGCACAGTGGCAGATAGATAGATAGATAGATAGATAGATAGATAGATAGATAGATAGATAGATAGATAGATAGATAGATAGATAGATAGATAGATAGATAGATAGATAGATAGATAGATAGATAGATAGATAGATAGATACTTTATTAATCCCAATGGGAAATTTGTGCTGTTGCCTTGCAGTTACCAGGGTTTACATCCGAGGCCATCTCTGTGTGGAGATTCTGCCATTGTCCAATGATTAGCAACACTAAATTGGACTTAGTGCGTATGTGTGTGTGTGTGTGTGTGTGTGTGTGTGTGTGTGGGTGTTCACGCTGCAGTGGACTGGCTCCCTGTCCAGAGTTTGTTCCTGCTTTGTGCCCTATGCTAGCTGGGATCGACTCCAATAGCTGGTCTGAATTACGCAGATTACAAAACAACCTGACATGTGTTACCACAACCTACTGTAGAAGAATCCACTGAATGGACTGTGGTTATGGGCCAGAACAAGAGCTGCGTATAGCAGCAACAGCAGCTTACAGATGACAATGTTCAGACGCTCAAATCTCATTGACTGATTTATGAGACCTATAGTTAAATACAGTCAATAGAATGTGAATCTTTTGCTTCAGTTTATTCCGTTTTTTTTGATTCAGTAATTCCGCTTTACACTGCTGCTTTATGCAATACGTTTGAATTCTGTCTACACACTTCTCTTTGCAAAGAATGTGTAACTCAGCTTTGTAAGGGCATATGCATTAAGGTATTACGCTAAAAAGGATTTCTGTGGTTTAAAAATAGCAGTGCCGAAAGGGAATCAGGTTGACTCTGAATGTAAAAATCCATTAAAAAAAATAAAGCAGGATCTGCCTATTTTTTTTAAAATTAATGCTTTGATTGTGAAT
Source organism: Erpetoichthys calabaricus (assembly GCF_900747795.2). Classification (NCBI taxonomy): domain Eukaryota; kingdom Metazoa; phylum Chordata; class Cladistia; order Polypteriformes; family Polypteridae; genus Erpetoichthys; species Erpetoichthys calabaricus. The sequence continues at coordinate 19,904,802 of NC_041400.2, read as the reverse complement.
TTGTGCTAATGTCCCGTGCAATAGTAGCTTCTACAATTTCAGTTCCTTATTTTGAGAAAGTGATGTATTTTTCAATAAAAGTAATTCCTTAAATTACTGTATGTGGCAGTGGTACTACCAAAGTGTGTACAAAAAAGCGACAAAATGGAATCTCTCGAACAACTGTATTCTGAGAAAAAATGAAATCAAGGTTAAAACAGTTGCCAAGGTCAATGTCTTGAACTTCTTTGAACAAAACCCTTTTAATTCCCTTTGATTTCTTTTGAAGTCTCTTCATCTTTCAAAGATGATGTCCTTATATAACTTGGGGGTGGCAACGTTGAACACAGGCGACTATGCACTGAGGCTCTACAAAAACGTCTGTGTGTCTAACAGCTACCCAAAAGACTCTGATGCCATAGAAAGCAACAATCAGAACACCACATGTTAATACTGAACTAAATTATGAAAAAAATAAACTTAAACAGAAAATTTCAGTTAGCATAAGAATGTGCGGAGCCTGACACCAATTTGTTAGGCTTTACTCTATTGGGAAAGGATTAAAATCATAAATCTCCTAAAATCAACATCCAATAATATTTAAAACTAGACATTAAGCCCGTTACAATAACGGGCGCTAGAACAGTAGTGCATAAACATTAGTAGGTACAGTCTATATTAAATGTAAAATAATAATAAAAATAAAATAGAAACGTATATGACAATACAGTAAGTATAATTAATATTACATTTGTCCTCTACTCTGTGGCTGTTGATTGATGTGTTGTGTCTGTTTGAAGATCTCTTATCCTGCCTCTCTTTATTTTAGCTTTATGTAGCCCAGATAGAAATGTGTTTAAATCTCTAATTAATGTAAAAATGTAAATGTTGTGTTGTAAACTGTTAATTTTAGTGTAATAGTTTGTTTACGTAGTTATGACGACTTTTATTTTGATAACTGGAAGTGGCAGTAAAAACGGAAGGGCTGGAGGAAGAGAGAAAAAAGGAAAGAGAGAACGTGACGCCAAGGTGGTGTAGCAGAAAGTTTGAGAGATAAATTATCAACCAGATAATTTACGGGGATACGAACTGCTGAGATAGACAAAAAAGTTTGATTAGATATTCGCAGGGTCTATCTGGTGAGGAACGACTTGTTAATTCAACGAGGGGAGTAACGGAGTGAACTGCCAGAGGCAGGAGTTAACTCAGCTCTACAAGTTAATGGTGGATGTTTGCTTATTTGGAGGACGGAGACATTTTTGGATTTACTAAACAGCGGCTACCTGTGCATAGACAGAGGCAGAGAGGTCAGAGGGATTTGTTGGACTGATAACATTGCCAAGTAAGGTACCTTTTTCATTTTATTTTGTTGCTCCTGTTGGAGTGAAAGGACCGATAAGTTTTTGTTCGCAATGCTCCCAAGCCACGAATCAGGCCTGCAACGTTTTGTTTCAAATAAACACAAGACTGAATGTGTTTTATTTTAGTATTAATAGTGTAATATAGTTCCTGATTGTTTTCAGTTTATTAATTGTGTTGGTTGACTTATAATTAAACAGGGAATTCATTATTGTTTTATAACCCAGTTTCCTGGTGTTTATTATAAGTTGGTGTAAAATAAACTATTGGGTTAGGAACGAATGTTAACAGGTAATTTCTTTTACCATTATTTGTTATTATCTAACCATTGTATTGCTAGAATTATTTGATAATGTTTTATTCATAGTGACCCGAGACTCAAAATATTAAAGTAATTAGAATCATAATAAATTAGGCATTGGAGTAAAGAACTCAGAGCCCTTTTCTACACACAGTTAGAGTAGATGGGCTACATTTAGCTCTGTGTGTTTTGGCATTTTTCTGACACTCATTTTCCTCTTCTTCAATAGATCTATTTGCTTGTCTTTGTCTTTGAGAATTTTTTTACGCTCATTTTCCTGTTCTTCTATAGATCTATTTGCTCCTCTGAGTCTTTCTCTTTTAGCGTTTTTTCTGACGCTCATTTTCTTTTTCTTAAATCGATCTATTTGCTCATATTTTTCTTTGTCTTTCAGCCTTTCTTTTTTTGATGTTTACTTGCTGAACTGACCGTTCTTCCTTGAGATGTTGCTTACCTCATTTACCGAAATCCGATTGGATCTGCCACGCGATATTTTATAGGTCCCGCCCTCTCTGTCTTGTGTGACGTGTCAGTCGGCCTTTGAAGCATCTGCTAGAGGCCGGTGACTCTGCCACTCATTCCGCCCTTCCCTGTACTTCCACCGACTACCCAATCAGCACTCTCCCCAGCAATGAAGTCCTTTATTAAAGAGTGCCCCGCGCATGCGCACTTCACCAGAAGACACACACACACGGACACATGGACGCACACTGGGGTTTTATTAAAAAGGATTATTTTTTTATTAAACAATTAAATGAACAATTATGCAAAGTTAGGTGTTAAACAAAACAAATGAAAACAGAAGCTAATAGTTAATCATAATAACCGAAAAATCAGAGCATAAGAGTAATTTTAAGAAAGGAGAACAAGATGTGCCGGGCCTTCCACAGACAATTTCAACAATACAGGTCCCCACCTTGACCCAGGTGGAGCATCCTGCCGACTACGCCACTGTGAAAGGGTACGGCCCGGATACAGACAGGCAGACACGTTTCCAGCCATCACCACACGGTTATTTACACTATATACAATACAAGTCTCTAAGTGCACCAATTCACAAACCCCCACAGTTTCCCAAAGTCCAGGCTCCTTCACTAGCCTCTTCTCTTCCTCTCTCTTCACACACTCCAGGCCTCTCCTTGCCGCCTCCTCTCCGACCTCATCTACCTCCTCACCCGACTCCAGCCTTGATTGCAGGGAGGCGGCCCCTTAAATAGGCAGGCAGCTGATGACCACACCCGGCCACCTGCCACAAAGATTAAAAGGAATAAACTGTCAAAATTAGCATTTATTCGCTTGGCAGATGCTTTTATCCAAAAACATAATCGAGTAATATTAAGTGAGGGCCTGCTTTTTCAGTTCGTGTAGTAGGACAGGTAACAGACGTTGATTGCCACAAATGAAATGATGTAATAACTAATACATTTACAGTCATAGATTAACAGTCAATAAAGCAATTAAACTTAATTTAACAATGAATCAACCAAACATTTGAAGGAAGATCAGAAATAAAAGAAAACTTGTAAATCCAATTCAAATACATTAGGAACAGAAAAAAAAGAGTCAAAATTCAGTGAAAACAGTTAACAGTATACCAGTTATGTAAGAATTCTAAATCTCAACAAATCGGAGAACTAAATAAAAGGAGCAATCATACGTTTACCATTAGATTTGACTTGTCAAGTTTTTCACAATCCTGATTCAAAAATTTGTTAATCCAAACAAATAAATTAAAAGCATTTTGGTAGCAAATTCATCAACTTTATTTTATCGTAACTGCCATCTATAAAGTTTATATAAACTAATTGAATCTAATCCAGAGCTTACTGTAGCTCTGAGTGAGATTTCTACACTTCTCGACTGGCCACTCAGTGCTCTCACGTGTGACGGGCACCTTCTCCCAAACGTGACTTTCAGCCATTTCCGCAGATGTACAACGGGATTCAGATCAAGATTCCCAGCAGCCCACTTCGAAACAGTTCAATGTTTTCTTCTCCTCCGTTCTTGAATGCTTTTTGAGGTTGTCAAGGAAAATAAATTCGACAGACAAAATAAAAGGTTTGGGGATACCGCCCCATATAACGTCTGGATAGTAGAGTGATCAATTATGACTGATGTCGGTCTTTTCGCTGAAACAACAAAAGTCAAAGGAATATGACCATGATGAGCTTTTATAATAAGCCAGCAGGAAGGAAGGTGAGGTAGATGAGCGGAACCGGAAGTGAGGTCATCAGGAAAGGGCCGGAAGTGACATCATCTGGAGGGGACGGAAGTGAGGTCATCGGCGAATGGACGGAAGTGGGAAATAAACGGTTATTCTTCTGCTGGTCTGTAGAAAGAGTGAAAATGCATTAGTGCTTGTCTCCAACTCTTCATCTCTTGTATTTTCACTTTCTGTAGGACCCTTTGGCTGCCCTTTAAGCGTGTGTGTGTGACAAGGTATGCTTCTGGTCGTTATCCAACTGACCATGACCCATAACCTGTGACTGAGATGCATCTTTCTGACTCTAGGCTGTACATTTCACCTTAAACTGCCCCACTAGCCTACTGATTTTATTGTTCCCTGCAGAGATTCAGAGAGGCAGTAAAACAATCTAAAAACATCAGTGAGCCTCCTCCATGTTTCACAGCAGAGATGTTGTTCTTTTCTTTCAATGCTTCATTTCTTTAGTGATGTAGAGATGATGTGATGTACCAAAGAGTTTTTATTTTTTTTTTTGTCTTTACGAAGAACATTCTCTGCAATTTTTGAGAAACACTAGTTTGTTTGTGTTGCTCTCCTAGACATGGTATTCTTTCTAGGTCTTCTACCATGGAGCCCATTTTTGCCCAGCCAGCAGTAAAACTGTTGCACCTCAAGCTTGAAGGGCATCCTGGACCTGATTTGAAGTTTTTTTTTTGTTCTTTCTCCACCGTTGAAACAGTGTTTCTCTTCAGTTTTGAGTCAATTTCACTTTTGTGGGCTCTTCCATTGATGTAAGCCACAGTGTCCTGGTCCTTAAACTTCTTGACAACAGTGGTCAGAGGAACATCCAGATTTTTAAAGATGATCTTGTCATCTTTATGCTGACCATGCTTAGCTGTTACTATCTGTCCACCTCTCCAGCCTCCTCTTCTTTTCCTTCTCTTTCCCTTATTTAGTGTGACACAAAACAGCTGATTGAATTCTTTTCTTCAATGAAACTGTCTGATGACATTGATTGAAGGATCACTACAAGACAATTATTTCTTCTAAAGAATTCTAATAATTTTATTCCAGCAATTTTGGAACGTCTTTGTTGACTAAACAAGAATTGAATTCTTTTCAAAACGTTTTCGTTTTGCTCCACTGCAAACCATGGAAATGGACGTATGGATGACAAAAGACCTTTTAATATGAGTACTTTTCAGGAGAGTAGTGCTTTATTTGAATGCAATTCAAGGACCCTATATTTTCAGCCATGTCTATAATCTTAACTGGTTTGACCAGGATAAATCACGTTAAGAAAGTAAATGCTTGGATAGTGTAAGCATAAGGGGCATTAAGAATGAAATGAAGGATACATGTGATGTCGAGCATTTTACCAGAGAAAGAAAGCCATTAAGGGACTGAGAGGGTGATGGAAAAAAAAAACATTGTTATACAAAGCAGTTTAGAAACTTCAAAAGCCCAGTGCAACTGGTTCCATATTTCTAAAAAATATATAATATAGATGATGTAATTTTTCCTTATTATTATTAGAATGTGACATTCAATTTGAACATGATTAGATGGACAGGAAACAATATTTCCTGGTCCTGATTACAGGAATTAATTATGTATTTGATTTTAACAGATTTTATGACAGTTTTTAGCAGGATCTATGTATCCATTATTTTCTGCAACCACTTACTCCGTTGTAGTGTCACAGCAAGCCGGGGGGGGGTGGACAAAAAGAGATGGTAATGAAAGTCAATAACAGCCCATACACATGCACACCCACATTCCCAATAGGAAAAACTGGAGTCATCAATTAGCATCCATGCCTATAGGATCAAACCTAAAACTTTGGAGGACCAGAAGGGGCTAAAAATTAAACCCTGGCCATGGAGCGGTGGAGACTTATTACTGAGTCACCATATTTCCCTTTTCTTTTACCATTCATCCACCTCTGAACAAAATCAATTTGGTTCAGGTTCATAGGAGCCTAAAATTGACGCAATAGCACAAAGACTTGAGGCAGGAATCAAGTCTGAAAGGGTGCCAGTTTATCAAAATGTAAAATCACACACACACACACACACATCAGTTGCAGTTCTCCAACAAATAACCTAAGTTGCACATCTTTATAGCTAGACAGGAATCCTGCAGTACAAAGAGAGAAAAGTCAACACAGACATGAGGAGAACATGCAAACTGCAAAGACAGTGAACTGTCCTGGTGTCTAACTTGTTCCCCTGAACCAATGGGGCTGCCGCACCATTCTACCACCTACTTTATATCTAAACGCATTCCCCTTAATTATTCATGTGTAAGCTAAACATTAATGTCATAAATTTCTTACCCACTCATTGTACTTGTGCTGCTTGTGGTTTCTAAAGCATTTCTAGAACAGAGCATAAAGTCAAACTGATGCATTTGGAAAATGCTAGGTAATTAATGTTGGTTTGCCTGCTAATTGATATCTTTTCTTTTGACAATTTATCCTTTAATCACTGACGACACAGTAGCCCCAAGAGCAGACATTGAATTTTAAAGTTTATTGTTTAGATCTTCTAGGACCATACACTCTTCAAAAGTTGACAGGTTTTGTGAATGAGATGGAATTCAATGCTTTGTATTTTTCTCTACGGGGTAAACTGCAATGACTGATATGGTTTGCGCTCTCACTAAAGCCATATGGGATTGTTTGAAACAACAGCCTTTAGCAGCTCTGATGAATGATGCTGTTGACATACTTCATAGCTGCCATCACATTCAGGGACTGAATAAACACACGTGGGCTGTCATATATATATATACAGTGCATCCAGAAAGTATTCACAGCGCATCACTTTTCCACATTTTGTTATGTTACAGCCTTATTCCAAAATGGATTAAATTCATTTTTTTCCTCAGAATTCTACACACAACACCCCATAATGACAACATGAAAAAAGTTTACTTGAGGTTTTTGCAAATTTATTAAAAATAAAAAAACTGAGAAATCATACGTACATAAGTATTCACAGCCTTTGCTTAATACTTTGTCGATGCACCTTTGGCAGCAATTACAGCCTCAAGTCCTTTTGAATATGATGCCACAAGCTTGGCACACCTATCCTTGGCCAGTTTTGCCCATTCCTCTTTGCAGCACCTCTCAAGCTCCATCAGGTTGGATGGGAAGCGTCGGTGCACGGCCATTTTAAGATCTCTCCAGAGATGTTCAATCGGATTCAAGTCTGCGCCCTGGCTGGGCCACTCAAGGACATTCACAGAGTTGTCCTGAAGCCACTCCTTTGATATCTTGGTTGTGTGCTTAGGGTCGTTGTCCTGCTGAAAGATGAACCGTCGCCCCAGTCTGAGGTCAAGAGTGCTCTAGAGCAGGTTTTCATCCAGGATGTCTCTGTACATTGCTGCAGTCATCTTTCCCTTTATCCTGACTAGTCTCCCAGTCCCTGCCACTGAAAAATATCCCCACAGCATGATGCTGCCACCACCATGCTTCACTGTAGGGATGGTGCCAGGTTTCCTCCAAACACGACGCCTGGCATTCACACCAAAGAGTTCAATCTTTGTCTCATCAGACCAGAGAATTTTCTTTCTCGTGGTCTGAGAGTCCTTCAGGTGCCTTTTGGCAAACTCCAGGTGGGCTGCCATGTGCCTTTTACTAAGGAGTGGCTTCCATCTGGCCACTCTACCATACAGGCCTGATTGGTGGATTGCTGTGGAGATGGTTGTCCTTCTGGAAGGTTCTCTTCTCTCCACAGAGGACCTCTGGAGCTCTGACAGAGTGACCATCGGGTTCTTGGTCAGCTCCCTGACTAAGGCCCTTCTCCCTTGATCGCTCAGTTTAGATGGCCGGCCAGCTCTAGGAAGAGTCCTGGTGGTTTTGAACTTCTTCCACTTACGGATGATGGAGGCCACTGTGCTCATTGGGACCTTCAAAGCAGCAGATAGTTTTCTGTAACCTTCCCCAGATTTGTGCCTCGAGACAATCCTGTCTCGGAGGTCTACAGACAATTCCTTTGACTTCATGCTTGGTTTGTGCTCTGACATGAACTGTCAACTGTGGGACCTTATATAGACAGGTGTGTGCTTTTCCAAATCATGTCCAGTCAACTGAATTTACCACAGGTGGACTCCAATTAAGCTGCAGAAACATCTCAAGGATGATCGGGAAAACAGGATGCACCTGAGCTCAATTTTGAGCTTCACAGCAAAGGCTGTGAATACTTATGTACATGTGCTTTCTCAATTTTTTTATTTTTAATAAATTTGCAAAAATCTCAAGTAAACTTTTTTCACGCTGTCATTATGGGGTGTTGGGTGTAGAATTCTGAGGAAAAAAATGAATTTAATCAATTTTGGAATAAAGCTGTAACATAACAAAATGTGGAAAAAGTGATGCGCTGTGAGTACTTTCTGGATGCACTGTATATATATTCTTATATAACAGTTAACTCCTACTCAAGAAAACATTCAATTACAAAATATATAACATTAAATGTAAAATTTTTACAAACCTTTCAGTAAAAGACATCAATTATCCTTATAATTACAGTGAACTGCAAGTTACTTGACTTTTGAGTCTATTCATACAGCCATTGATGAACCTGCTATATCCAATGGTGAGGCCTAGTATTAGGTGCAACACAGGGATCAAGTCTGTATGGGACATTAGTTCACCAAAGAAATGCACTTACCCAAGCCAGCGTAAGTAAGGGTCACCACTGAATCTAATCTGTATGTCTTTCAGATACGGAATGAAATGCAAGAAAATAGAAATGGAGTTGGACAGAAAATGGTGGATAAAATAAAAATGATGAAAGTAAAGCTCTGATTGAAAATCTAATGAAATAGATAGATAGATAGATAGATAGATAGATAGATAGATAGATAGATAGATAGATAGATAGATAGATAGATAGATAGATAGATAGATAGATAGATAGATAGATAGATAGATAGATAGATAGATAGATAGATACTTTATTAATCCCGATGGGAAATATAAGGTCTGCATCCAAAAAAATAAGTATTAAATTAAAATGCATCCAGTCCTGCAAGCAGGTCTTCCAACTTGCAGGGAAAACTCGTGGATTGGTGTCATGATTGGCACTCCAACCACTTTAAAAAAAACCTCGTGCTGTTCCAGTGTGGTGCTGAGGTGTCACCCGTTGCACAGATACACTCGGGTCCCAATCCGGGTGGTTCATTGTGTGGTGGGTGCGGCAATGTGCTGTAATCAGCGCATACTCCCAACCTCCTCCTCCTCCGCCTCTCCCAAAATAATTAAGAGAGAATGCAGACACATTAAAAAAAGTAGTCTAATCATAATACCGTGGGTCTGTCCTATCTTAGCAAAATATCAGAACCAGAGACTGTAACTGAAACAAATTCACCATTAACGCCTTTGTTTTTTTATTCTATAAATCTCAGATGAATTGGAAATCAAATAGCCTGACCTTAGTAGTGGAGTCAATGTCAATGTCAATTTATTTATATAGCACATTTAAAACAACATAGTAATGCTGTGGCCAAAGTGCTTTACAATAATAGAATAAAAGAAAAACAAAACAGTTGACATAAAACATAAATAGAAATAAAATATATGAACATAAAATAAAATTCATAATAAATAGAAGTAATGTTATATAATCACAAAGAGGAAACCATCATTATTACTGAAGGTCATGGAATGCAAGTGAGTAGAATTGAGTCTTTAGTCTCGTTTTGAACAGTTCAATTGTAGACGACTCCTTTATATGATGAGGTAAAGAGTTCTACAGGCGAGGCGCAGCAGCTGCAAAAGCCCTGTCCCCCTTAGTTTTACACTTGGTACGAGGGACAACCAGAGACAGCTGACCAGAAGATCTAAGCACTCTAGATGGCTGATGTAAAACACACAGTTCAGATAAATAGGCAGGAGCAAGCCCATGTAAAGATTTAAAAACTAGCAGCAAGATTTTAAAATCAATTCGAAAACTGACAGTCAGCCAGTGTAAAGAAGCTAAAATAGGAGAAACAGAGTCATACTTTGTTGCCCCAACCAGAAAGCGAACGGCAGCATTTTGGACCAACTGTAACCTGTGTATCAGGGATTTGTTAATCCCAGAATACAGCGAGTTGCAGTAATTGAGGCGAGAAAAAATAAACGCATGAGTAGCTATCTCAAGATCCCTAGAAGATAAAAAAGGCTTGATCTTACCTAATAGACGAAGTTGGAAAAAGCAACTCTTGACTACAGAATTTACTTGTTTCTCAAAAGAGAGTCCTACTGCTCAACACACTACTTGCTAACTTATTCCATGTGTCTATAGTTCTGTAGTAAAGAAAAACTTCCTAAAAACTTCATTGTGTTTTAGAGGGTACTGTCTGATTATACTGTTCCTCAGAGATCCTCTGTTCTATCATAGAATTGTGATCTTGGTGTCCTGTTGAGAGTTGGTTCCTAAAATAGATGCCTGGACAGAATTGTCCTTTGTCAGTTGTCTACTGCCTTCTATGTATTCAGGTCTATATCTTTTGAATTATTTTGAACTCTTGAAGTAACAACAGATGGTCAATGTCATTTAATGAATTCAGATGAACCTGAGCTCATCTTGAATTATTACAGCAATAAACTTGATTGCCTTTTAAATAAAGTCACTAAATTGTTTAATATTGAAATATAAATCCACTTTGGAATTATAGACCTATTTATACGTGAAGTTGGTAATATACCACATAACCTGACACAACTTTTAGTTGATGTTAAGAATTGGAAGGCCTCTGTGTTCTCTTAGTACGTTTTTTTTAATTGTTTTTTCTGTTCATGGGATTTTAATATTTCATATATGTGGTTTTATGGGTGGCACAGTGGCACAGTGGGTAGCGCTGCTGCCTTGCAGTAAGGATACCTGGGTTCGCTTCCCAGGTTCTCCCTGTGTGGAGTTTGCATGTTCTCCCCGTGTCTGCGTGGGTTTCCTCCCACAGTCCAAAGACATGCAGGTTAGCTGGATTAGCAATTCTAAATTGTCGCTTGGGGTGTGTGTGTGTGCGCCCTGCCGTGGGCTGGTGCCCTGCCCAGGGTTTGTTTCCTGCCTTGCAACCTGTGTTGGCTGGGTTTGGCTCCAGCAGACCCCCGTGACCCTGTAGTTAGGATATAGCGGGTTGGATAATGGATGGATGTGGTTTTATTTAGCATCTTTGTTTGAGAAAAGTTACACTTAAAAAAAATTCTTGATTTCATCCTGCCTCCAAGTTAACACCATGATTTGCACATAACAGTGACTTACTTAAAATCCAGTACAACACCTTTAGTCCTTTGTATGACATTATGGGTATGAACTGTGAAGAAGTGTTGGTTTAGTACTTTAAGTTCTGATTTTCTGATAATGACTATAAAAGATGTATGTCTCATATTTGAGTCTTTCTTTCAGCGTTTTGCTGCAACTGAATTTTTGTACTCATGTAAACATCATTTTGTGACCTGTATGGGGTATTGCAGCACTCCCAACCCCAGACACAACTACAGTGACACAAATCCTGGTTGTAAATACAAGGTTTATTATACTTCTTTTACCTTAACACAGTCTTCTTTGTAATAAATAGTCAAGCCCAATACTCTTCTCTTCTTTCTCTCCATTTTTCTCCACTCCTCCCTGTTGAGCTTTGTCCTCTTTCACCCGACTCCAACTCACCTGGTTGTGGTAGAGCAGCTGTTTTAATTTGAAACTCAGGAGTATTTCCACTGCCACGGCAATGCCCGTAGGAAGTAATTCCAGGTCAGACAGAAGTCCAATAAAGTAGGGATTACTGTAAACATCCCTGCAGTGTCCCCTTGCGGCACCCACAGAACCCAACAGGTCTGCACTCTGGGCCTGCAATTCCTAGAGTGCCCTGAGGGTAAGTTACAAGGTACCAAAGCCCAGGGACACTACCACCTAGCATATCAGTGGATAAGATACCGTTATTTCATTGTCTCCCCCAGTTCTGTATTGGCCTCCTGGCAGAGTAAAGATCCCTGTTCCGTCCTTGGCTGAACCCTAGTCCATGTATGCCATCCATTACACTTTCAATTCTTGTTTGAGACGTCTTTTTTTTAATAGTAATCCACAGTCTGTTTAGAAACCATTCTGTTCTAGTTTATGTCTCAAAATCCACACACATTTCCTAGTCTGTTGTAAATAACATCTAGCAGTTGCTCTCTTTCATTGTGTCAACAGGCTGTTCGATGAAGGTGGTTAGAAAACTAAAAGGCAGGCAGAGAGTGTCTGTGCTGCAGTTCAACTGAGTTGCTTTGAGTGCTCATGTCTAGTTTAACAGTTGGGAAGCTTGTCAACCTGCAATTGCTGAGCCTCATTGTCTCTGAATGTGCCAGATTACATGACCAGGAATCTCAGAGGGTGACTGATTACACTATTCCACATTTTCTTCACAATTCCAGATAAGTGTTGAAATGTGACAGACTGAATGTTACCTCATTCTGGCAGCCAATCAATGGACCACTCTTGATTAAGTCACAATCTTGGTCCATCCTTTTTCTTTTTCCACTCTGACATAGTGATGCGCGATTCACAAATAATTTGTTCTTTTTGAATAACTCTTTTCAATGAGTCATTAGAATCAATTCGCAAGCATGAATGAATCGATTCAATTGAGCTCAACAGGAGTGCTAAAAAACATGCATAATTTCATCAGCTTTGTTTGTTTAGATGCGTAAACCACATGTGCAAGTACCGTCCATCTGATTCATGATTCTCATTCACTTCACTTAGAATTCTTTTTTATATAGGGAACTCTGCCATTTTCTCATTCATCTTACAAATACAATGCAGCAACAACTCACTTCTATTAGACTGTTTTCATTATTTGTTTTATACAATTTGTTACTGGAATTGTCTGAAACAGAATGTATAAACAAAATATTAAACTAATATGTTTATGTCCCTTTGTACATTCAACAAATTCTTCCACGGTCAAACTGAATCATTGCCCATTTATTGTTTACTTATGATTCTCAAGCAGACTGTTTAATTTTAATTATTTGTTTTCAGTATATTGTCATGTTCCGTACTTTCAAAGAGGTTAATATTGTATAACTAGTCATTTAGCCCGTTACAATAACGAGCGCTAGAACAGTAGTGCATAAACATTAGTAGGAACAGTCTATATTAAAAGGCAAGGGACTTTGACCTCATTCTTTTTGTTGGTCGTATTTTTCTTTGTTTCAGCCTTTCTTTTGTTGATGTTTACTTGCTGAGCTGACTGTTCTTCATGGGCTGCCGCCGTGTATTGTGTGTCTTTAATTTTCTGTGACAGTAATACTGTCTTGTACGGCTCTATTCAATAAGGCACGCACAAAAAGGCGAGCTTCAAAAGGGTGACCTCAATTGAGCGCAGCGAATAAAGGCGTTTGTAGATAATTTAGTTCAAATGGCTCTGGAATATGGGTTCTATTCAATAAGGGCGCGCACAAAAAGGCGACCTTCAAAAGGGCGACCTCAATTGGGCGCGGAGAATAAAAGCGCACATAAATAAAAGCGATCTTCAAAAGGGCGACCTCAATTGAGCGCCGAATAAAGGCGCGCGTAAATAAAGGCGAGCTTCAAAAGGACGACCTCAATTGAGCGCCGAATAAATGCGTGCGCAAATAAAGGAGCGCTTCAAAAGGATGACCTTCGGAGCGAATTAAATTAATTGTCCTTGATTATGCTAATAGACCGCATCTCGAATATCTACGTGGCATTGCTAATAGACCGCATCTCGAATATCTACGTGGCATTGCACATAATCTATCAGCTTCAAGTGTAACTTGCTTTCACCTTTTTATACATTCAGTCATTGCCTTAATCTAATTTTCTGTAATTTTGAAAACAACGAAATATAGAGAGCTTTAGAAATAGTTAGTTAGAAGTTCATGCATTAATTAATTGGATGTTTTAATATTCTTGCTTTCACCTTTTTATACGTTCAATCATTGCCTTTATCTAATAAATTTTCTGTAATAATTTTGTTGCGTTTGCCTTTATTCGCTGCGCCCAATTGAGGTCGTCCTTTTGAAGCTCGCCTTTATTTACGCGCACCTTTATTCGGCGCTCAATTGAGGTCGCCCTTTTGAAGATCGCTTTTATTTATGTGCATTTTTATTCGCTGCGCCCAATTGAGGTCGCCCTTTTGAGGCTCGCCATTTTGTGCGCGTCCTTATTGAAGGATACCATCTTGTACGTCCGCTGGCTTGTACGTCCGTAATATACCTTTAATTTTCTCTGGCGGTAATATAGGCGTGCGCGTCGGTAATATGCCTTTACTCTCCTCTCGCAGTAATACTGGTTTGTATCTCCGTCAAAGCCTCTAACTTTCTCTGACAGTAATATCGCGCATCGCACCGTGCCCTGCACATGCGCACTTCACCAGAAGACACCCACACACGGACACCTGGACGCACATAGGGATTTTATATATATAGATATGTATTCCCAGCATGTTTAATATCTAATTTAATAAATATAAATTATACAGTTTATTATAATTAAGTAAATAATGATGAATTTGTGACTCATTCAAGGGAGATCCTCCCACAATCAAAAGGTTTTACTTTTTATTATTAATGATTCGAAAGAATCAAGCAAATCAAATTAATCGATTTACTTAATTAGGTAGTTTGAAAGAATCAAATCAGTAAAATTAATGGAAAAGCCATCACTACTCTTGTGTGGTATGATGAACTCAAACACAGCAACTCAAATACAACTCTGCTAGCTAAAGTTTGAGAAGCCTATCCTTCATTTGTACAGTCCACACCACTGTCTTTGCTTCTTTCCTTGCAGCCGCACAAAAGTTACTCCATGTTTGTTGGCATTGCAGGCATTGTATTAATGGTTGAACATGCACTGGCTGCTAATTCTCGAGGCACAAGAGTCCACCCCTACAACTAATAACTTACTATAATAAAAACCAAGCAGTTCGATTTTGACTTTGCAAGTCACAGAGCTCTTTGGGGGTGTTACACTATGTAACGCAACTGCAACTGTCCACAATCTGTGACAGTTTTCTTAAGGAAATGAAGACTATAACCAGAAACAGTAGGAAAATTCTGGTAGTGTGACTCAGGCTTCAGTGACCAATACTTCTCATGTATTCATTGATACCTGCAAGTAATGAATCAATCTAAACTAATTTTCTTATCATAAGCATCCAGAAGCTGTCCCATCATTAATCAAACTCCTGGCAGGAACCAACCCTGGACAAGGTGCTGGTGTAAGTGTGGACTCACATATCCATCTTTACTTATAATAGGCCTAACTTAATGCTGCCAGCCAGCCCAACACACATTTCTTCAGGATGTGAGAGTAAAACCAGAACTTTATTTAGAGGGAAAAACCCACTGAGACAAGGACATGGGCCGCAGTCTACTGTGTATAATTGCATTGGGATTTGATTTAGCAGCATAATTAGATGTAAATAATTTAAGACAAAGAGATGTTTCTGAGGGTACTGTAAATGGTACTGTTAAACATATGTTCTGTCACATGTGGCAACTGCAATTTTCGGACATCCTTCCTGCAATTTTTAACCAAGTAATTGGCAGCTTTAGTGCATCACATTTTAATATTGGATAGACTTCAGTTAAACAACCTCATCCATACTTGTTGTGGCTTCTTACTGGAAATAACTAACAACATAAATACGCATGAAAGATTGAGCAGCAAAAGCAAAATTAAATCTGAAAAACATTTCTGAAAAATAGTGCTTATGTTATTGTGCTTAGTTAGTATGTCACCTAACAGTTCTGGCACATTTGTGACAGACACACTCATCAGTCCCTCAGTGAATCAGCCATAGCAGTTTTTTTATGTTCAAGA
Organism: Erpetoichthys calabaricus; assembly: GCF_900747795.2. Classification (NCBI taxonomy): domain Eukaryota; kingdom Metazoa; phylum Chordata; class Cladistia; order Polypteriformes; family Polypteridae; genus Erpetoichthys; species Erpetoichthys calabaricus. Next base: position 19,889,156 of record NC_041400.2, on the reverse strand, counting down.
CGCATCCTATTTATACTCTTGTTTACATCCCTAACAGCTGGAAAATGTCTGAGCAGTTCTTCATTTAATCTCTTTGGACCGAAAAGGCCAATTTCCAGGTGTCTCACAACAAATCACTCACAAAAAAGATTAAGCTAGCATGGAAAGCACTTGTATGAGATGTTTTAAGCAATGCCACCCAGGGTCTAAATTATATCCATTCATCCACTGAATATCCTTAATAGCATAGGTGCTAAATTGGGAATGCTGTAACTCTGGGTGGTCCATTGTAGGGCACACTAACACACAAGGCCACATTCATTCATTCTAGGACAATTAGGAGTAGCCAGTGAACCTAATATTAAAAATAATTCAGATGTTAGAGCAAAATGAACTACCCCGATGTACAGTGGCATAACAAGTAAACTCCATATAAACTGTGACTGGGCTGGGATTTAGCTACAACCTCTGGGAACTACAAACACGACACTGCTAACCCCATGTGTCACCGTGTACTCCATCTGAAATACAACTTTTATTAATTCTTTGAATTATAGATTTTCAAAAGATATTGCATGTTCATTTTGAATGTTAATTGTCTTGTAGGTTAATTTTGTATGTTAATTTTGAATGGAACGTAAATGATGCAACATGAGCAAAACTAAGGGCCGGTTTATGCTTGACACTCAGAACATGTACACGCACACATCATGGCTGCCACTTATTCTGATTTGGCACTTCCTCTGAGTACGTCCTCAGAAATTAATGTGACGCGTGCGCGAGTTGCAATACCACTAAAATGTCAGGGGGTGTAGTGTGATGAAGTTGGAATGTGATGTTAGAGTCTCTGTTTACTATCTACATGTGACAAAAAGCCACTATGTGGATCCTACAGGATCGATGTTTGATGAATGGATGACACGATACATTTTAAAAGTCTCACATACCGTCTTCTGTGCCATCTCTTTTTTTTTTTTTTTTGCACCTTCACAACAGCATCAGAATGCACGGCAGAGTATTTGAGCCACAGAGAAAAAAATTAAGGACACAATGAAAAGGTCTGTTTTGTGATTAAAGTGGAAACTTTGGCTTTAATATTGAAATGTCCACTTTAATCTCGAGGTTTATTTTATCATTAAAGTAGACCGTTGTAAACATCATCTAAAAATCAACCCAGTTGTGAATTGCTACGTGCTTCTGGGGCTTCCTCCTGAACCTAAATTTATGATATTCCAGCTCTCTGTACATTTAGAATCCTTAGATTTATACTTGATATCACTTTCATGATGAAATGCATTAAAGCATGTATGTTACATTTTACAGATAAATCGTTAACTTCAGTTAAATAATGAATACTGTTAATAATTACACATGTGGGTGCGGCACAGTGGCTGAGCAGTAGTGCTACTGCCTTGCAGGGATTCACATCCCTGGTGTTCCCTGCCTGGAGTTTGCATGTTTTCCTGGTGGGTTTCCACGGTGTGCTCCAGCTTCCTTCCAAAGACATGAAGGTTTGGGGATATGGTGACACTAAAATGACGCTAGTGTATGTGTATGCTTGTGTTCAGTTTGTGATGAGCTGATGCCCCGTCCATGAATTTTGTTTCTGTTTCGCAACCAATGCTTGGGAATGGGCGCATCCCCGGATTGATGGACATACCATATATACTCACGTTTAAGTTCTTCCACGGATAAGTCGGGCTTGATTTTACCGTATAATTTCCGGTATTTTATAATGTCGGTCCTATAAGTCAAATGCAGAAAACTCACGCAATTGGTCCACCACTAAAGCACACTGCCTTTTTTTACTATGTACTGTGCCTACGTGACCACACGATAATACCCGAACTATTCCGAAGCAATGTTTGCACTGTTTTGTGTTTTTTGTATCTCACACCCTCATAAACCTTTATCGTAACAGCATCCCTTGTCTATGATGGATCGTTCAATCAGAAGAAAATATGAAGCTGGTTTTAAATTAAAAGTGGAGAAAGAAATTGGTAACTACGCTGCTGCAACAAAATTCGATGCGTCTGACAAACTGATACGAGATTGGAGGAGACAAGAAGATGTAAAAAAAAAAATTAAGTGTTGCATTTTTGAAAGGGCGTATAAGTCGGGGTCTGATTTTATGATCGATTTTTCAGGTTTCAAGACCCGACTTTCGATCAGAAGAAAATTTGAATCTGGTTTTAAATTAAAAGTAGTGGCGAAAGAAATTGGAAACTGCGCTGCTTCAACAAAATTCGATGGGTCTGAGAAACTGATGTGTGGTTGGAGGAGGCAAGAAGATGTTAAAAAAAAAAATATTAAGTGTTGTATTTTTGAACAGGCGTATAAGTCAGGGTCTGATTTTATGATCGAATTTTTGGGTTTCAAGACCCGACTTACATGTGAGTATATACGGATATCACTAAACATCCTTTTCATAGATATTGTGGCAAAATTGAATGGATATTTCAGGCAATTCACAACACAGCGAAGCCGAACATTTTCTCACTGTGATGATATCTTGCACTGCCACCTGGTGGAATCTTCCAAATTTACGTAAAGTACACGCGTAAGTATAAACAGTACAACACTTGCGTAGCAGCAGTGTTCGCTGGAGCACGCGTTGCATCGTGTGAATTATAATCCAGGCCTAACTCTGCAGCATGAAAGCTTGCAGTTTTATTCCATCAATTTAAAGAAGGAAGCAACGCTGTTTCCCCACATCTTTGTCTGTCCCTCTTCCTTTTACGTTTCATCAGGTTAGTTCTCAAGACAGTCATTGCCCCAACATTTTACTCTTAGCTTACATCCCCCACCACTCCACCATCAATTGGAATGCCCACTTATTCTCTATCTGGGTATTAATTGAAGAGGTCACGGGTGAATCTAAAATTATTGTGGTAGGATTAAAAAAAATGCTTTCCGTGCAAGTTACAATGTATTAGCATATGCCATGTAAAATTTTTTATTATTTGCATATGTCGAAATTCGGCAGAAAATATCTTGCACAAAAGGTTTTTCTTTCATTTAGTGAGTATGTGATCCTACATTTAATTCACTTACTGTTGTATGAATTCCTCTGGGTTTGCATCTAACCACAATTCTTCCCTCTGGGTCTTGAGAAGCATCTTAATATATAGAAAAAAGAAAAGCATATCCGCTGAATGCATCTGTTTGTTTTTACCTTAGCACTCTTTGGGGGGGGGGGGGGGGGTATTTATAAAAAGAGACAAAAGCATAAAAAAATGTTTTTCTCTGTTTTTTGCAAGACAGAAAAATGTCTGTTGAAAGTGTTGAAAAAATCTATTCTTCATGCAACAAACCAGTTTCCTTTGAAGTAAGCAAGACTGTGTAAAGTGTTGCTCTTTCAAGTCCTACAAACTTCTTCTGTTGTAACACTCTCTTGTTGTATGTCTGATGAAAGGAAATGTATCGTGATTTTTTTTTTTGGTAGTTTTTAAAAATAATGGACTCGTGTTAGGTCACCTTAAAAATTTTCCAATGAGTTCTGCTTTTTAGGTGATAGTGATGCTTGATGATCATGATGACAGGATGTGTTTGCGCGAACTCTGAATGTCACCTTTAAATGAACTGCTAGGCATGCAAAGCTTTCTAAAGGCTTGAAACTCAGGCACACAATAACACCTCGTCCTGTCACACAAATGAGACTTCTGCAGGAGAACTGGCTGACAGTTTTTTTTTTTTAAGCCTTCAATTCCAGTGTTGGGGCGTAGAGAGCCAATGTTGTGCAGCCAGCAGAAATCAGCCCAGGCAGGAATGGCAGCCCATTACAGGTCTCACACACACACACACACACACAAATGCACACTTACATATATTAGACAACTAAGGATCTTTGAGATTTGCAATGTAAGTGGAAATAAACTCTCAAGATGTGTGAAAATATACAGTGACTATAAAATTAACTCCTTAGAGGATTTCACATTTTATTGCTATATAACAACAAAATGTTGTTAGGTGGCGCAGTGGTAGTGCTGCTGCTTTGCAGTAAGGAGACTGTGGAAGATTGTGAGTTCGCTTCCTGGTTCCTCCCTGTGTGGATAGCGCTTTGAGTGCTGAGAAAAGTGCTATATAAATGTAATGAATTATTATTATAGTGGATTTAATTTGGCTTTTTTGATCAACAGAAAAAGACTCTTTAACGTCAAAGTGTTACGTATTTAGTAAATGGGCCTTTGAATTAGAACTTCTAAAACTTTTTTGAACTAGGCTGAAGTGACATGGACATCTTAATATGTTTGTAAAAGAGTGATGGGAAAGGAAGTAGAGGAGAAGCAAAAGTGAGGGAGGCCAAAGAGGAGGTTGATGGATAAAGTAAAAAGTATGGGGAAGAGGTACAGGACCAAGCTATGAGGAGAAGGTTGATCAAGAACATCGACCCCTCATAGAAGTGGGCATAGATGAAGAGGAAGAAGTAGGAGAAGAAACAGATTTAGTAGGTGCACCTATGGCAGCCATGACAGTTGTGAGATTGTGCGTATGTAACTGTCCGGGGTGGCTTCACAGTCACTGCCCATGCATTATCAATAGTCATAACCGAGGATAAGCTGTGCAATGAGGACACATACCGTAGCAAGGGAAGGTGCAAATTGCTTTGTGCTTTTATTTTAAACAAACAAGTGTTCAGATGGTATAGTGTGATCTTCATTGAATAAAGTATCCATACTACAGGTGAATGTGGTGGAAGTTTAAAGTCCATAAATAACGATTAATAAATCTATAAAAACGAGGCTAAAACGCTGGCTATAATCCTTTCATTAAAACAACCATGAGCCTCAGTGCTTCTTTCTCACATTGATGTTACTCATCCTACTGACAGGCACAGACAACTAACTCAAAGTCAGGTGCAGGTTCCAGGACAAAAAAAATTGTGACACATAAACTACCAGCAAAGATTTTTTTTGTCTCCCCTTCCTATAAAACTTGAACTGATTTAAAATTCTCATGAAAGTGATAAACAGGGATAAACAAAGGATTTCAATATTTGAGACCGACGTTTCCACAAATAACTGATGACACAAATCAGACACGTCATCAGTGACAAGCATTTCGAAGATCTGCTTAGTGGTTCCATAGGAAATCACATGAAAGGCATTCAAGGATGTTGCTGAGAATATTCTTGGCATTTACTGAGTTCCAAAACACATCCAGCTGATTTATAACATGGTCCAAGCATACAAAACCATGAAGGAGAACATGTCACAGAAGATTCATTTTTCTACATTTACACATGGACTTCTTCCCTGCTCATCTTGGTGCAGTCAGTGACAAAGATGGCGAAACATTTCACCAGGATATTGCAATGATGGAAAAGCAGTATCTGAGCAAGTAGAATCCTTCCGTGGTGGTCAATAAATGTTGGACACTGAAACGAGAAGCATCAGATGCTAAAAAGAAATGAAAATGTGCAACAAAACATTTTCAGCTTAATTGAATTAATGGAATGTATCAGCAGGTCAGGTCAGGTCAGGTTGGAGAGCATGCACTGGCACAGCACGTTGCCACATGCACCAAACAACAAAATAGTTTTGGATCCTGGTTGGCAACACCCCAGGCAGACACACAGTCCAGTCCTTCCCTCTGGAAATGACTGTCTATCTACCGCAGACAGGTGTTAAGTGGGTGTCCCCTTGGCCTGGTCCAGCCACTCTGGTCCTCAATAATGAGGACCCTGCGAGCTGGATCATCCATGGGGAATCCTGTCACATGGCCATACTACAGGTAATGGTGCCTCATTCGGGACTCTGTGAGCAACTGCCCATTCGACACGAAGTCAAACCAGCGGTACCCAAGGATTTTCCAAAGAGACACAGTACCAAAGGAGTCCAGTGTTTATCTCAGGTCACTGGATCGCATCCATGTCTCATAACCATATAGCAAGACAGGAAGCACCAGGACTCTAAAGACTTGGACCTTCATCCTTTTGTAGAGATATCAGGAGCACCATACAACCCTTTCCAGCGACTTCATGACCCCCCATGCTCTCCCAATCCATCTACATACTTCATAGAAAAAGTCACCAGAGACGTGAATGTCACTGCTAAGGTAAGTAAACATCTCAACAAGGTCGACACTCTCTCCACAGACAGACACACTGCTGATGGCTGTGCCTAAGAGTTCAGTAAAGGCCTGGATCTTGGTTTTTTAACTTGCAAGCCCACACAATCATACTTACCGCTCAATCTCTAAAGAACCCCAATCAGAGCCTCCTTGTGTCAGCATCATTAAGCAATTAAAAATGCTAAGTTCAGTACAATTTAAACTCATGCTTCTCCAAATCCCTGCATGACACACTCATTTGGAAAGTTATATTTGTGTTCGGCTTGTAGCTGCCTATCATAATTGCCACAAATTGTTCAGGAAGCAAAACCTTTGAAAAATGTGTTGTTCAGTGTAATCAGAATTATTGGTATTGGTATAGACTTCTGGTTACTTGTGATTTTGAACTGAATTAAGCGAGATTGACAATGATATATTATGGACAAGTTGACAGTGTCTCTAAAGGAACCCACCTAAATTTCTGAGACTGTAAAACTCCCCACTTAAAAATTAAAAATAAAAATTCTGCAGAGACCTGGAGAAATTGAATAAAACAAAACAGACACAAATGTAAAGAACACACCCTGATTGAGTGACCTAAGACAAACAGATAAACAGAACCTTAATCTGAGAAGGAGACATATTTGAAGAGAGAAAAGCTGCTAGCCAAACAAGACTTAAAACAAGAGTGATGCCTACAAGCGTTACTCCCTTTTCATTATTAAAGACACGTCATTACATAATTGACTCATAATTAATTCCAATTAAACTGACCTAGAAAGGGGCAGGAAGTCTGAACACAGACACAAAGCCGCAAGTCATAAACTTAACAAGCTGAAAGCAAAGGATTAACAGAACAAAACAAGATCCTACTTAAACTACGCAAGGTAAAGTTGAAAAAGCACCAGGAGGAGAGCGTCATAGGCAGGACCTACGTGAAACGATGACACCTCTCAAAGGAGGAGGTCACAGTGCCACCTAACAAATCTATCACAGCTTGTTTTCCTGTGGAATATGAAGTGGGCTATTCAAAATGTACTGCAGTGTTCCTGTTATGGTCACTATTAATTTTTTGTACATTATTTGTAGCGTATTTTGGCATTGTTTTCTGACACCATCTTTGTTTTGTCAGTGGAATTGTTGTTGCCACGTTGTTAGGCCGTCAACCTGGAGGTATGAGGTTGAGTATATCCACATTCGTAGACAGAAACTTCATGATGAACACTTGCTATTCATCCAAGTTTGTGGATCTCTGCATGGTAGTGGTTTGCGCTCTTGAAAAATGGTATAGACTCTTGTTTTGGCTTCAGCTTTGATTATTGATTTTCAGATGAGTTTTAGTGAATAAAATTGACCATCAGTATTGATCTTTTTGCTAGCACTTTTGACTTTTTTTCCCCTGGTCACCTCCATTATTTACATTATTTACAAGTGTGTTCCTTGTTGACAAACTATAACAATTGCCAGACAGCCATACATCCATCCATCCATTTATTTCCTGATTACACTAAGTCCACTAATATTAATACAGAAATTAAGTTTATCTCAGCAGCATTTGACCCAAGATAGTTAACAAACCTGGATGGAATCCCAGTTGACAGTCATACAGCATACTTATCTTCACAGCAATGCTGTCTCTACTTTATGTAGAATTTATTTCAATTAAAGAAACATTACCAAAGGATGTGGGAGAAAGCCACAGGAAACCCCAGCAGGCTGGTGGAGAACATTCAGGCTTCATATTGTCAGAGATAGATGTTAACTAAGATCTCTGGAGCAGTGAGGTGGGAATATGAGACTTTGCCATTCTGCTGGTTGAAGAGACTCTAGAAATATATGGACACAGGTGTTTTATGTTTGTCTTCAGAGCTATATTACATTTGGTATGCCAGAACACACTCTGCTTTTATATTGGTTTCAAAATATTAAATATTAAAGTGGCAGTGTTTTCATTTTAGTTCAGTGGTTTATTCTTCTTGAAAGAATAGGCAATGCATGTTTAACGTCATTCAAATCAGATCAATAAAGTACCCTTTAAAATGGAGCACTGCAATATTTAGTTTTAGTTTTGGTTTTAGATAGTTTCCAATAATGAAATGTTACTTGTCCCTTTAAACTTAAAATGTTTGCAGTGCCCTAAAGTAACAACTTCATAAAGGGTGGCACCAATAAAGAGCTTTTGCCCCCCACACTTCCCATTGAACACTTGTCTTACCGTGAACGGCTTGTTAGGCTATAAGAGCAGTTACTTTAAATTACAATTACATGGTGTGACAGATTGCCCAGCAAGCAAAAGGGTTGCTAGGCAGAGAAAGTCACAGAGGTGGAAAGGATCATAGAAGGAACATGTAAGGGGACATATGAGTTAAAAAAGACCCCACGTAATGCTTTATTAAAAAAGAATCCCAACCCCCCCGTTTGTGACTCCTAATTGGTTCAGTGTAATGAGTGCATTTGTGAGGAGTTGATGCCACCATTGCTGTAGAAACAGGCTCTGGCTCCCCACAGCCATGATCTTTAAGATGTGAATATGGAAAACGAATGTATGTTTGCTAAATAAAACTAAATGATAGTGCATTACTGTCGTGTTAATGTTGAATAAATATGCAAATATCATAGAACATGGCATTCCAAGCTTTGTTTTGCCTACTGAGGCAGTGTGGCATGGTGGTTAAGCCAAATTGTAGGTGCTGAGGCTGTGTGACCATAAGCAAGTCACTTCACCCGCCTGGGCTCCATTTGGAAAAATAGGAAATGTAACCAGTGGCATCTCAAATTTTGCAAGCTGACTTGGATAAAAGCATCAGCCAAATAATAAGTAATAATACTGTAAATTAACATTAACATTTTCCCTTTACTTCTAAAAGCTTCTGAAATCCCAGGAGTATTTTTTAATATCCATTTTTTTTCGGACTTTTGTTTTTAAATTTATTTTACAACATTCATAATTACCGTTTGTTTTGATGCCACTTTGTAACTTTACTGTATTGGCATGGCCACGTGGGTCACAACCTCGACACAAGTTACGAAAAGGGTCATTTTTGGCCCATTCTCTGTCTGAATTTCCGGATTAATCCCCCCAGTCCTTTTTGCATTCACTGAACCTCTGATTCCCTTTTTGTTAACGACCTTTGCTACTAGCTTTTTGAGTTTGATTTGACTTAATGTTTTTGGATCCTCAGAAAGTTGATTGTTTTCTTTACTACGTCTTACTTGTAATGAGAATTTCCCCTTGGGATTAATAAAGTATCTATCTATCTATCTATCTATCTATCTATCTATCTATCTATCTATCTATCTATCTATCTATCTATCTATCTATCTATCTATCTATCTATCTATCTATCTATCTATCTATCTATCTATCTATCTATCTACTTCCCTGTTATTCTGGGACAGCACATGTCTCAGCTGGGCCTGTCCACAATAACTCTTGGGCCATTGGCCCTGTGTGTAAATCTATGTGCAGAATGAAATCGAAATGACTCAGCATTGTGCAGCTGCAGTCTGCAATATGTATAATGTCACTCACGACATGCTCACTCAAGGGGCGTCATTCTTTATACAGCTATTCTGAGTCGTTTGTGTCATGTATTAATTGTACTGACTTGGAATGAGACAGTGAGAATTTTTATTGAAGATGATCAGGCAATTAAACATATTTCAAAATAGGCCGCAGTCACAACTTAAAGTTTAAACCAATCTGTCATCAAAAATGTAACCACTAAGCAAAAATCAAAGATCTAAATACCATTAGCAAGTTTGTTTACCAGGAAAACGTTTTATTGTAAGACTCACACAACAGCACCACTTTTATCCAGTCTTGGATACTAAAAGTGTACGGAACTGACCTCTATACCTTTGACAAAAAAAATGAAATCTTTAGTGAATGGTGGTCTACAACAGGATTTCTCAACCTTTTTTCAACCATGGCCCATTTCGGCCTCGTTTCTTCCTGTGGCCCCCCTATCTTTCCAGTAGAAAGGTAGCTATTTAAATGTTTTGTTTGTAAATAGAACATGTTTTATTATAACACAATCAGTCAGTCAGTTATTATCCAACCCACTATATCCTAACATAGGGTCACGGGGGTCTGCTGGAGTCAAGCCTAGCCAACACAGGACGCAAGGCAGGAACAAATCCCCGGGCAGGGCACCAGCCCACTGCAGGGCACACACACACACACACACACCAAGCACACACCAGGGACAATTTAGAATTGCCAGTGCACCTAACCTGCATGTCTTTGGCCTGTGGGAGGAAACCGGAGCACCCGAGGGAAACCCACGCAACACGGGGAGGACATGCAAACTCCACGCAGGGAGGACCCGGGAAGCGAACCCAGGTCTCCTTACTGTGAGGCAGCAGCGCTACCATGGTTTATTACCACCAATTTATTACATCCATCCATCCATCCATTGTCTCCCGCTTATCCGAGGTCGGGTCGCGGGGGCAGCAGCTTGAGCAGAGATGCCCAGACTTCCCTCTCCCCGGCCACTTCTTCTAGCTCTTCCGGGAGAATCCCAAGGCGTTCCCAGGCCAGTCGAGAGACGTAGTCCCTCCAGCGTGTCCTGGGTCTTCCCCAGGGCCTCCTCCCGGTTGGACGTGCCCGGAACACCTCACCAGGGAGGCGTCCAGGAGGCATCCTGATCAGATGCCCGAGCCACCTCATCTGACTCCTCTCGATGCAGAGGAGCAGCGGCTCTACTCTGAGCCCCTCCCGGATGACTGAGCTTCTCACCCTATCTTTAAGGGAAAGCCCAGACACCCTGCGGAGGAAACTCATTTCAGCCGCTTGTATTCGCGATCTCGTTCTTTCGGTCACTACCCATAGCTCATGACCATAGGTGAGGGTAGGAACATAGATCGACTGGTAAATTGAGAGCTTCGCCTTGCGGCTCAGCTCCTTTTTCACCACGACAGACCGATGCAATGCCCGCATTACTGCGGATGCCGCACCGATCCGCCTGTCGATCTCACGCTCCATTCTTCCCTCACTTGTGAACAAGACCCCGAGATACTTGAACTCCTCCACTTGGGGCAGGATCTTGCTACCAACCCTGAGAGGGCACTCCACCCTTTTCCGGCTGAGGACCATGGTCTCGGATTTGGAGGTGCTGATTCTCATCCCAGCCGCTTCACACTCGGCTGCGAACCGATCCAGAGAGAGCTGAAGATCACGGCCTGATGAAGCAAACAGGACAACATCATCTGCAAAAAGCAGTGACCCAATCCTGAGCCCACCAAACTGGACCCTCTCAACACCCTGGCTGCGCCTAGAAATTCTGTCCATAAAAGATATGAACAGAATCGGTGACAAAGGGCAGCCCTGGCGGAGTCCAACTCTCACTGGAAACGGGTTCGACTTACTGCCGGCAATGCGGACCAAGCTCTGGCACCGATCGTACAGGGACTGAACAGCCCTTATCAGGGGGGCCGGTACCCCATACTCTCGGAGTACCCCCCACAGGATTCCCCGAGGGACACGGTCGAATGCCTTTTCTAAGTCCACAAAACACATGTAGACTGGTTGGGCAAACTCCCATGCACCCTCCAGGACCCTGCTAAGGGTATAGAGCTGGTCCACTGTTCCGCGACCAGGACGAAAATCACACTGTTCCTCCTGAATCCGAGGCTCGACTATCTGACGGACCCTCCTCTCCAGGACCCCTGAATAGACTTTTCCAGGGAGGCTGAGGAGTGTGATCCCTCTGTAGTTGGAACACACCCTCCGATCCCCCTTCTTAAAGAGGGGGACCACCACCCCGGTCTGGCAATCCAGAGGCACTGTCCCTGATGTCCATGCGATGTTGCAGAGGCGTGTCAGCCAAGACAGTCCTACAACATCCAGAGCCTTGAGGAACTCCGGGCGTATCTCATCCACCCCCGGGGCCCTACCACCAAGGAGTTTTTTGACCACCTCGGTGACCTCAGTCCCAGAGATGGGGGAGCCCACCTCTGAGTCCCCAGGCTCTGCTTCCTCATTGGAAGGCATGTTAATGGAATTGAGGAGGTCTTCGAAGTATTCCCCCCACCGACCCACAACATCCCGAGTCGAGGTCAGCAGCGCACCATCCCCACCATATACAGTGTTGACACTGCACTGCTTCCCCTTCCTGAGACGCCGGATGGTGGACCAGAATCTCCTCGAAGCCGTCCGAAAGTCATTCTCCATGGCCTCCCCAAACTCCTCCCACGCCCGAGTTTTTGCCTCAGCAACCACCAAAGCCGCATTCCGCTTGGCCTGCCGGTACCTATCAGCTGCCTCCGGGGTCCCACAGGACAAAAGGGTCCTGTAGGACTCCTTCTTCAGCTTGACGGCATCCTTCACCGCCGGTGTCCACCAGCGGGTTCGGGGATTGCCGCCACGACAGGCACCGACCACCTTACGGCCACAGCTCCGGTCAGCTGCCTCAACAATAGAGGCACGGAATATGGCCCATTCGGACTCAATGTCCCCCACCTCCCTCGGGATGTGGTCGAAGTTCTGCCGGAGGTGGGAGTTGAAGCTACTTCTGACAGGGGGCTCTGCCAGACGTTCCCAGCAGACCCTCACAACACGTTTGGGCCTACCACGCCTGACCGGCATCCTCCCCCACCATCGAAGCCAACTCACCACCAGGTGGTGATCAGTTGACAGCTCCGCCCCTCTCTTCACCCGAGTGTCCAAGACATGTGGCCGCAAGTCCGACGACACGACCACAAAGTCGATCATCGAACTGAGGCCTAGGGTGTCCTGGTGCCAAGTGCACATATGAACACCCCTATGCTTGAACATGGTGTTCGTTATGGACAATCCGTGACGAGCACAGAAGTCCAATAACAAAACACCGCTCGGGTTCAGATCAGGGGGGCCATTCCTCCCAATCACGCCCTTCCAGGTCTCACTGTCATTGCCCACGTGAGCATTGAAGTCTCCCAGCAGAACGAGGGAGTCCCCAGAAGGTATGCCCTCTAGCACCCCCTCCAGGGACTCCAAAAAGGGTGGGTACTCCGAACTGCTGTTCGGTGCATACGCACAAACAACAGTTAGGACCCGTCCCCCCACCCGAAGGCGAAGGGAGGCTACCCTCTCGTCCACCGGGGTAAACCCCAATGTGCAGGCTCCAAGTTGGGGGGCAATAAGTATACCCACACCTGCTCGGCGCCTCTCACCGGGGGCAACTCCAGAGTGGTAGAGAGTCCAGCCCCTCTCAAGGAGATTGGTTCCAGAGTCCAAGCTGTGCGTCGAGGTGAGTCCAACTATATCTAGCCGGAACCTCTCAACTTCGCGCACTAGCTCAGGCTCCTTCCCCTTCAGAGAGGTGACATTCCACGTCCCAAGAGCCAGTTTCTGTAGCCGAGGATCGGACCGCCAAGGTCCCCGCCTTCGGCCACCACCCAACTCACACTGCACCATACCTCCTTGGCCCCTCCCATAGGTGGTGAGCCCATGGGAAGGGGGACCCACGTTGCCTCTTCGGGCTGTGCCCGGCCGAGCCCCATGGGTGCAGGCCCGGCCACCAGGCGCTCGCCATCGAGCCCCACCTCCAGGCCTGGCTCCAGAGTGGGGCCCCGGTGACCCGCGTCCGGGCAAGGGAAAACGCCGTCCAAAATTGTTTTTCTTCATAGGAGGTTTGTTTAACCGCTCTTTGTCTCATCCCTCACCTAGGACCAGTTTGCCTTGGGTGGCCCTACCAGGGGCATAAAGCCCCGGACAACAGAGCTCCTAGGATCATTGGGACACGCAAACCCCTCCACCACGATAAGGTGACGGTTAAAGGAGGGGCAATTTATTACATTACAATGTAAATTACATACAATAATTTCTTAATTTATAAAATACAAATATTTATACTTTAAGTATTTCTCGATCAATGTGACCCTTGATGACCAGAAACAAGGTTTTTTAAATCCTTTTCTATTGCTGTGAGGGATAACCGAAGATCACCTCTGTCCAATATGTTAAGACGATTCTGCTTTTGGTTCAGTAAATAATTCACACTACTGAAACCTGATTCTGTATTACCACGACACTGGTATGAATTTCGCAAAACGAATATTGGTAATTTCATTTCAGACATGGGGGTCTCACATATTTCTTTCAGTCAAATTGGTGATGGTTAATATACATGCTTTTCACGATTTGAGATGAAATCCCCTATTAGAATATCTCAACAAAGACAAAAAATTTGAAAGGCTATGTCCAGAGAACTTCTTTTTTTAGTTTTAATGAAATATGCAAATTTTAAAAGAAATGTTTGCATTCTTTAATATTTAGCAAAATTAGTCTATTATAAATTTTGAATGTGCAGATTGATTGGAAAAGGTGCATTCCTAATTTCAAGATAAACTCTCAAATTGAAAATAAAAGTTAAGCAATTATTTTAACAGCAATTGTGAAAGGAATGGCAAAAACAAGAGCTAAAATACCTGTGATATTCGTAGGAAGAAATAGCACTAGCACTGCTGCAGCCACGCACCTGAGATACTGAAATCACCCCAGAGTACCACATGGGGGTTGGAGTGAGGAACTGGGTGGAAGATGGAAGTGGAAGCGACGTTGCTGCCACAGAGCAATTCATCCACTGGGAATCATAGTCACTTCACTTCTGTTTTCTTTGCTTCCCACATCTTTCTCTGGCCCCCTAATTTCATGTCATGGCCCCCCTTTTACATAATTTTCACCTGTGGTCCCTTTGGAATATCCTGTGGCCCCCAGGGGGCCATATGGCTCCAGGTTGAAAACCCCTGGTCTACAGTAGACTAACAGAAAAAGTGGACTTAGCTTGCGTTACTGGACGTGTGCAACACGAGTCCTTTTCAAATCAAGACCTACTGATATTTCACAAATCTGTTACCAGGTTATTCACTGTATAGAGTCGGTTACAGATTTATATAAATAAAAGTTCTTTCTGGAACCTTCATGTGGATGGGTCTTTTGAAAACCAAAAATGGTTCCCCTATGTGATCACGCTAAAGAACCTCTCTGGCACCTTAGTGTACTTGCAGGAAATGTTACGGGGCGCACCAGGCTTGTGGCTTGTCTTTTAAGGGTCCTGAAACCACAGCTCAATATCACTGCCCTTTTCATATCCCTCATAAGTGTTTCCAAATTTTGTAATCACAGATTAAAAAATCACCCTTAAAGAATGAGTACCATACAAAGTGCCTGTGATTGCTGAGAATAAAATGATATAGAATTATGGTTCTCATGGGGTAGGCTTTATATAGCGTCATTTTACCAAAAAAATTCTTGCACAGTATTGTTTAGTTTTTCTCTTTATTATTAAAAAATAAATAAATGTAACATTAATGAGCATGTTTTTCTAACGAAATTGTTTCATACAAAATTGTGATGATTTAAGTTCTGATTATCATTTTTTTTTTATATTTTAATGCTGCTCCCATTTCTAGGAGGTGGAGGTTTGTATAATTTATTTCTTTTTGAAATTTCTGATATGTATGTATGTGCAGTATTTACAGTATGTGTTTTGCCTGCTTGTCCCTGTTATTTTGTAATAAACGAATGTGCCATTTGTAGATTCATTTTAAATATGTTCTTTTTCAGGAACCAGGAGCATGGAATCCTGGGAAACCTTTTGATCAAGGTAATACACAATTCTAATTTGTTATCTCTTTCAGTGCACTGTATTAAAAAAGAATTTTATTATATACAAAAGTTATTTTTTTATTTGCATCAATCAATACAACAACATAAATGTAGCAATCCTACAACACTATTAGGCATAACATGGTAATCAATGTGAGATGCAATACCCATCCATTACAGGACACATTTTGTCTTTGGGCTAATTTGGAGCTGAGAATGGGCCGAACCTACTCATCTTGTGGTGTGAGTACCCCAAGCAAAATCTTGGGAAAACATGCAAAATTCACACCTGCCCTGAACACTCGGTCTGCTTAATGCCTTGGAAAAATGGTCAAAGATCATCCTGGTGGCAGTGCAAAAAATTAAGTGTAAGTAAGAACACAGCAAGCTGTGCATGTACTGAAGGTTTTTTTTTTTCTTCCATGCTTACACTTTTGAGAAATAAGTTTCTGTTTTTGCCGTCTCCATGGAGATCTTGCCCAGAATTCCCTAGTGTGGACTCATTTGTGATGTCAATCTGACGATGATACAAATGTCACCCCAAGCATTTCTAGGGTATCAGAGCTTGGCAGATAAAGCTCATTACACTGCATTAACAGATCACTATTCAGTCCTTCGGGTTTTTCAAATACCTGCTATTGTTTTTTACTCCAAATATTCTGATCGTGTTTTGGCTTTGATGACAGATCTTCATGACTGCCAGTTTTGACTTGTAGTCTGTTCTTTGACTTTTGATTCTTCTGGTCATTTTCATTTCCTTTCTGTTGTCTGTTGTGAGTCAGTATGATTTAGTGAAGGGCACTGCTTTATTAGGGTTTATTTTACTGACTAATATTATCATTGAACTATATCTCTTAATTCTCATGTAGCTTAGTGTTATTTCTTAATTTTTGGGGCCTGAAGAGTAGATAGATAGATAGATAGATAGATAGATAGATAGATAGATAGATAGATAGATAGATAGATAGATAGATAGATAGATAGATAGATAGATAGATAGATAGATAGATAGATAGATAGATAGATAGATAGATAGATAGATACTTTATTGATCCCAGGGGGAAATTCACATTCTCCATCAGCAGCATACTGATACAAAAAACAATATAAAATTAAAGATTGATAACAATGCAGGTAAAAACAGACAATAACGTTGTATAAAGTTAACGTTTACCCCCCCGGGTGGAACTGAAGAGTCGCATAGTTTGGGGGAGGAACGATCTTCTCAGTCTGTCAGTGGAGCAGGACGGTGACAGCAGTCTGTCGCTGAAGCTGCTATTCTGTCTATAGATGATACTGTTTAGTGGATGCAGTGGATTCTCCATAATTGATAGGAGCCTTTTGAGCGCCCGTCGCTCTGCCACAGATGTTAAACTGTCCAGCTCCATGCCTACAGTAGAGCCTGCCTTCCTCACCAGTTTGTCCAGGCTTGAGGCGTCTTTCTTCTTAATGCTGCCTCCCCAACACACCACCACGTAGAAGAGGGCGCTCACCACAACCGTCTGATAGAACATCTGCAGCATCTTATTGCAGATGTTGAAAGACGCCAACCTTCTAAGGAAGTATAACCGGCTCTGTCCTTTCTTATACAAAGCATCAGTATTGGCAGTCCAGTCTAATTTATCATCCAGCTGCACTCCCAGGTATTTATAGGTCTGCACCATCTGCACACAGTCACCTCTGATAATCACGGGGTGCATGAGTGGTCACGGCCTCCTAAAATCCACCACCAGCTCCTTGGTTTTGCTGGTGTTCAGGTGTAGGTGGTTTGAGTCGCACCATTTAACAAAGTCATTGATTAGGTCCCTGTACTCCTCTTCCTGCCCACTCCTCATGCAGCCCACGATAGCAGTGTCATCAGCGAACTTTTGCACGTGGCAGGACTCCGAGTTGTATTGGAAGTCCGATGTATATAGGTTGAACAGGACCGGAGAAAGTACAGTCCCCTGTGGCGCTCCTGTGTTGCTGACCACAATGTCAATGAGGAACAGGGTGAGGTTTCTTAAGGTGGCTGGAGTGCCAATCCTGCCACCAACCCCCAAGTTTTCCCTGCAAGTTGGAGGACCTGCTTACAGCACTAGATGCAGGTTAATGAAAATGCTTAAAAATATTTCCTATTTAAAGTAAGGGTAAATAGGTGTCTGCGTTATGAAAATTCATTTATGAACGTTTTTTTATCAGGAATGAATTAGCTCCTTCTTTTTTATAACATTAGAACAATCTGGACGAGAACAGGCTATTCATCCCAATAAAACTTGCCAGTCCTATTCACTTAATTCTTCCAATATAACAAGTTGAGTTTTGACAATCCCTAAAGTCCTACTGTCTATCATAATACTTGGTCACTTATACCATTGTGTCTATGGTTCTGTTGGTGAAGAAAAACTTCCTAATGTTGGTGCAGAATTTACCCTTAAGTTTCCAACCTTGCCTCCATGTTATTGCTGAACTCATTTTAAAGTCACCATATCGATCCACTGGACTAATTCCCTTCATAATTTTAAACACTTCAATCATGTCTCCTCTTCATCTTCTTTTGTTTAAACTGTAAAGGCTCAGCTCTTTTAATATTTCCTCATAATTCATCACCTGTAGCCCTGGACTCAGCCTATGGTCACTCTTCTGTAGACTTTTTTTTAACAACAACAACATTTATTTATGTAGCACATTTTCATAGAAATGATGCAGCTCAAAGTGTTTTACATGATGAAGAAAGAAAAAAAAGACAAAATAAATAAGAATTAAAATAAGGGAACACTAATTAACATAGAATAAAAGAAAGGTGCAATGGCCATGGAGGACAGAAAAAACAAAAAAAAACTGCACACAGCTAGAGAAAAAAAAATCTGCAGGGGTTCCGAGGCCACGAGACCACCCAGCCCCCTCTAGGCATTCTACCTAACATCAATGACCTCAATCAGTTCTTATTATATTCAGGATTCACATAGAAGAATTTGATGATGATGGTCATGTGGACTTCTGGCCCTTAATCCATCAATGTAAGGACATCATGGTGCTTTGATCAGGTGGTGGTGGCGCAGGTCGCCATTACAGAAAACTGGAAAAAGAACAGAAGAGAAAGTAGGGGTTAGTATAGATTGTGGAGCCACCATGAATAATAATGATAATTAATTGAATATACATAGCATCAGGAATAAACTAAAATGAAGCTATGAGAAAGCCATGGTACAATAATGTGTTTTTAGCAGTTTTTTAAAGTACTCGACCATATTAGCTTGGTGAGTTCCTATTGGCAAGCTATTCCAGATTTTAGGTGCATAACAGCAGAAGGCCGCCTCACCACTTCTTTAAAGTTTAGCTCTTGGAATTCTAAGTAGACACTCATTTGAAGATCCTAAGGTTACGATTTGGAGTGTAAGGTGTAAGACATTCTGAAATTTAAGATGGAGCGAGATTATTTAAGGCTTTGTAAACCATAGGCAGTATTTTAAAGTCAATTCTAAATGACACAGGTAATCAGTGTAGTAACATCAAAACTGGGGTGATGTGCTCGGATTTTCTTTTCCTAGATAAGATTCTAGCAGCTGCATTCTGCAATCGATTGATGTCTTTTTTGGGTGATCCTGAGAGGAGCGCGTTACAGTAATCTAGTCGACTGAAAACAAAAGCGTGAACTAATTTTTCAGCATCTTGCAATGTTATAAGAGGTCTAACTTTTGATATATTTCTTAAGTGAAAAAATGCTGTCCTATTAATCTGATTAATATGTGATTTAAAATTCAGGTCAGAGTCAATAGTTACCCCTAAATTCTTTACCTCCGTCTTGACTTTTAATCCTAATGGATCAAGTTTATTTCTAATACCCTCATTATATCTATTTTTGTCAATCACTAAAATTTCTGTTTTCTCCTTATTTATTACTTCTCATCCATTCAGAAACACAAGTAAGACATTGTATCAGTGAATCAAGAGAGTCGGGGTCATCAGGTGCTGTTGATAAATACAGCTGTGTGTCATCAGCATAGCTGTGGTAGCTCTCGATATGCCCCGAGATAATCTGACCTTATGCTGTTATGTCTGTTTTGTAGCCAAGATTATACACAGTACTCCAGGTGAGGTGTCACCAGTTCATTATAAAGCTCGAGCATTAGAAGATCACACTTTAAGAAGCTTGAGCTAATTAAAGTTGGAGAAGCCTGCACGCCCCTTCTATTAGCGCCTGCCCCACTGAATTACAATATGATCATTAAGATGTCCACTTACGTAGAGTGTCACTGCTTTAAGTTGCCGTTACTTGGCTCATTCTTTAGCGATTACACTAATATTCACAGGTTAAAAATAGTTACCCTGAATTGTATCAAGTTTAAAATTTTCTGTCTATAGGAAAGCAGTGCTAACTCCTGGCCAATGTGCCACCCTTTCTAAATTCTGCTAAATAAAATATTGTAAAACCTGTGTCTTTAAATGTATGTTCTCATTAAATGTGAACCATTAAAACTCAAGCATCTGCTGTGCTTTAATGCTGTCAAGTTGATTTCACACAAAAATTAAAATGATCTTCATGCTTAACTGTTTTTATTGAAATAGAATTTTTTATCAGATTAATGTAACAATTTTTTACATACTAATGGCTAAATTTAGTTATCATCCACAGTGCTGTGAAATTTTAAAAAGGCATTTGTTCTGAAACTGAAATCTAAACTCTTCTTAAAACCGTACCTTAGATCATTTTAATAAGGCTTCACAATATCAGATAACAGTTTAGCGGTGATACTGTGCTGTATAAAATCCTCCTATATAGCACATATTTGGTCATGCAAATAATTGAAAAAGGTGGATTATTGTTAAACGATTATATTATAAAGCAGCCATACACTTGGTGAAAAGTGGATTTGTCCAGTATATCATTTATTAATTGGCCATGCTTTGGTTGAGAAATGCGCTACAATTCTTATCACTTTTCCATTAGCCTACAGTCTCCACAAATGAAGACTCTTTTAAAAGGAAGTTATTTTCTTTAAACACTTAATGGCTTTCAAAATCCTCGCCAAAAACTAATTCACAAAAGAAGCTGGAGGGTGAAGAAAGTGACATGTATAGTAGGAAGGTTAACTTTCCCAGGGTCATCAAGTGGCCTGTTTTCCCAATTTTTTTTGTTCTTTTTTTTGTGGAACTAGTGAGGAACATTATGACCAATCTTTCCAACCACAGTTTTTCTTCTGGTCCCTAACTGTCCTACAAACACACACACACACCAACAGGATTTTGTTTAACCAAACTGTGAGCCAAGCAAAAGTGCAATCGGCTTCAGATCTCCATAGATATTCCACTTACATTTCTGTTGTGGAGTGTTTACTAAAATTAACTCCATGGTCTAATACAGGGGTCCTCAGTCACAGTCCTATAGGGCCGCATTGGCTACAGGTTTTTGTTCTAACCCAGTTGCTTAATTAGGAAGCAATTCTTGCCAATAATTTAATTTCATGGCTTGTTAGTGCTTTAACTCTGCTATGTCAGTTCATTCTCATATCCTAGATTTTCTTCCCCTTTCTAAGGATATCATCCAAATGACTTGAAGGCGAAAATGGATGAACAATTCTCAGTCCTTCACATTTTTCTCTTCACTCTCCTTCCAAGTATTTAATTAAACCAAATAGTGCATGATCAATACACACAGAGGTGTAAATGGTAACAAGCTAAATTGAGAAATGCTGCTCTCTTTTGTCATTTGCAAGTTATTGATAACTGAGGGCAATTAAAAACCAAGAATACAGCTGTTTAAGACTAAAATAAGCAAAAAGGGTTAAAAATCGTAACGAGCGAGACAACTCAAGTGAAGCAGAAGTGTTACTTGAGCAATAAGTGCTTCTTATTAAATAATTGGGTTGGAGCAAAAAGCTGCAGCCACAGCGGCCCTCCAGGACTGTGACTGAGGACCGCTGTATTAGACCATGGAGTTACTTTTAGTAAACACTCCACAACAGAAATGTAAGTGGAATATGTAAGTGGAAGTGATTGAAGACCCCTGGTGTAATATGACTCTTTCATCTTAGTAGCATGTATAAATCAGTAAAGAAAGGGATGGGTTTCCTTTATGGAGAAGAACAGCTTTCCAGCGGACACTTTTGAGGAGTCAATGAGCAAGCAGCAGTCATCCATGTTGTGTTTATTGCTGAGTCTCCATTACTCAACTGAAAACTAAATATTGATTTATTAATATTTTTATCCCACAATGAGATTAAATGATGAAAATATGAAGGTAGTATCACAAAATAACTAAATCTAATAAAAAAATCTGTCTTCATATTTGGATTTAGCATTATAAAGTGTGCTTAGGACACCCGTCACAGTCTGTAAGTTGCTGCTGTCGATTTGACGAATTGTTGTGTGAATTTTTTCCACTATAAATCAGTTCTTTAAACAAGTGTGGTGTTTGCATATTTTTTGGTTTGTGTACAATTTACACACAATTTTTTTGCTCTTTAACATGTACTGTATAATGTTTCATGGTTTCAAGTGTGTTAAAGCACCTCTTTATACTGGAAGTTCATGCTAGACACCTAACCGAGGCAAAACACATTGTAGGGTGGGTTACAGCATATGAGCCCCTGCTAGATACTGTGGAGGGATAGCTATTGGGGGTTTGGTGGTTACCTGCCCGCTTAGGTGTGCACTGTGAATCATGACTGCAGGAAAACCCTGGGGCTGCTGTCTGGGAGTTCTAAGTGGAAAGTAATGAGGGTTCTATGTTTCTAAGTGGAGAATGACAAAGAAACTGTAATTGCCTTTACTTCACTACTGGCACGTAGACTTATCTTGCTCAGCTGGAAGAATCCTAACTCGCCTCTGTTCAGTCATTGGGTAACCGATGTTATATACTATTTGAAATTGGAAAAAATGAAATACCGTATATACTCACGTATAAGTCGGGTCTTGAAACCTGAAAAATCGATCATAAAATCAGACCCCGACTTATACGCCCTTTCAAAAATGCAACACTTAATTTTTTTTTTTACATCTTCTTGTCTCCTCCAATCTCGTATCAGTTTGTCAGACGCATCGAATTTTGTTGCAACAGCGTAGTTACCAATTTCTTTCTCCAGTTTTAATTTAAAACCAGCTTAATATTTTCTTCTGAATGAATGATCCATCATAGATAAGGGATGTTCTTATGATAAAGGTGTATGAGGGTGTGAGACACAAAAAACATAAAACAGTGCTATTGTCACTTCGGAATAGTTTGGGTATTACCGTGTGGTCATGTAGGCACAATACATAGAAAACAAAAGGCCGTGTGCTCTGTGATTACTCTCTCAGGTGGGCGTTGGCATATCATAATCTCTTGGACCAATAGCATGAGTTTTCTGCATTCGACTTATACGACTGACATTATAAAATACCAGAACTTATACGGTAAAATCAAGTCCCGACTTATCCGCGGGAGAACTTAAATGTGAGTATATACGGTACTCACTTAGAGGATTTTTGCAAAACTTTTTTTTTAAAACCTGGCAGGATCTTATCAATAATATTTTAGAAGAAGAATTTAAATTGAGGAAGCAGATTCTCTTCCCCTTTTCATTCTATTTATTTACTTACTGTAGATACTCGCGTATTAGTCGATCTCGCAGATAAGTCGAGTGTATTGTTTAAGCTGAAAATTATGAAATTTGTTATGACACGTGTATAAGTCCAGGGTAAAACTTGACAGCTATCAGAGATAGAGGGCAACAATCAGCTGTTAATGGCGACAAAACTCACTGTCACGTCATAGGCATTCCCTCTGTGCTTGAAGAAATGCTAGACTCATTGACTCGGCAACTAATCCTTGCGTGTGCATGAGTTGCGAAATGTAAACAAAGGCAAGATGGCGTCGATATGTCACAAGGGAGCAAAGTGAGTGCAGAAAAGAAAACACTCGGCAGACGATGTTTTGCACATTATCACTGAGTTGGACTCTGATTTTTCAGAATCGGATATTATTGACAGTGATCAGGAATCGAGCAAGAGAGTGAGAAGCCGGCATCAGCTGATCGGACACCAGCTGATGCCACGCCAGCTGATTGGCTGCCAGCTGAATGCATTTGCGCAGCCGATGCAGCTATGGCAAGGTTCGCGTGGGAGGAATACCCAGACATTGGTCTGTGGGAGCCGAACTGGCTACCGGAGTTCACAAGACAGCATGGCTTGCTGTTGGACACGACAGATCACCTGCTGCTGGACTACTTCAGGCTGCTCTCTCCTGATGTTCTCAGATGAGACAAACAGGTAGGCAGAGAAATTTTTTGAATCTCTTGCATCGCATTGATAGCGTGCGTTGCCTTGGTTCTTTTGATTCCAAATCTGGTTGCACGTGGTAGCTAATGGTATGTTTGTTATCCAAAACCTGCAAAAGCTAATGCTCAAATTCAAGTATTTCACAGTTTAAATAATTATTTAATGAAATTAGAAAAAAACTAGCTAATTAGCAATAGTATTGCTGGCTTATAATTATTTCAAAGACCATGGGAAATGACAGATGACCGGTGACTTAACACCGTGAAGCGTTGAGTATACAATGTCATTACCCAAATTCTATGGACAATTGTGTTGCCCTGCAGATAAGTCGATTCTGTTTTTTTGAATGAATTTTAAGGCATAAATTTTTCGACTTATACGCGAGTATCTATGATACTTATCTTTCCTACTATTAAAGTTTCACTATGCTGACCTAGCTCTCTTTCTCATGGGTGGGGATTGACTTGATTTTAAACAAGTTTTGTAAAATTTGAGTTGCTTGTATGGAATGTTGTTTGATTTTAATACATTCAATAAAATGTTAAAAAAAACAAGTAATGGGGATTCTTGGGGACAATCACACCCCACAGGTGAGTAAGACATTTACCTTAGAAGTGGTTCCTGACTGGTGCTTTAAAGCTTCTACTGGACTGACCTGTAAGGAATATGGCATCCCCAAGAGAGGAAAGACATGCGCTACACTGATGAGAGGAACAATGAGGACAAGAGTTAGTAAGAGATACAGGAGCTGAAGGGAGATGCTTTTGACAGGCTAGTGTTCAGAGGGGATTATGGCCTATTTAGAGGAGAAATAGACTTTTGTTTTATTTCTATTTGTTTGAGTATTTTATGTTATTCAACTTGCTACTTATTTGTTAAATAAAACTTATTTTTTATCATACCTACTTGGCGCAGCAGTAGCAGTGCTGCCTTGCAGTTAGGAGACCAGGGTTCGCGTCCTGGGTTCACCCTGTGTGGAGCTTGCATGTATTCACCATGTTTGTTTGGGTTCTTTCCAGGTGATCCACTTTCCTCCCACAGTCTATAAAGACATTATAGGAAAATTGGTGATCCTAAATTGTATCTAGTGTGTGGTTAGGGTTTGAGTGGGTGTGTGTGTGTTGGTTGTTAGCCCTGTGATGGACTAGCACCCTATCCAGGGTTTGTTCTTGTCTTGCACCCTGTGCTAGTTGGGACAGGCTCTAGCAGGCCCCCAGGACCCTTTTCAGGACTAAGCAGTTTCACAGAAATGACCTACTTGTGATTTATTCTTAGTTTGCCCCTATTTTTCACATTATTGTGATTCTATAGTCACATTCAAGGACATAACCACAAGAGCAGGAAGAACATCTGCAGGATGGATACTTCTTACTCATTGAAAGGTGATTGAGAATTTTTTAATAGTTATGTAGTTTACCAGAATTTTACTTTGAAGTGAAATTATTCACCCAATTCATTTTTTTAATAGATGATGTATACTTGTAGTTTAAATGATTTGTTTATAATGCATCCTTGTGTATCAATACTTGTTTCATTAAAGTAATTGTTTGTCTGAAAATCTCACACTATTCCCTTGAAATATTAAACTAGGGTGACTCACGGGAACTCAACAGTTTTTTTAAAAAATACCACAACATAAGATAGCATTTGTGTAAAGGGAGTCATTAATGCATATAACAGATCACAGGAGATATAGCAATAATAGAAAATAGAAATGAATATTGTCAAAAATAATTGGAGAACAGACAAAAGAAGAAGGTGTGGGTAGCCAGCCAGGTAGAAAATAAAAGCAAAACATAAAAGAAGTTGGAAGCTGAATAATAGGAGATCCTGCTTTGTATAGCAGAACGTATGTGCTCTCTTTGCTTTGTCTTTTTTAAAAAAATTTTCTATGAACCCCTCATGTGGCCAAGCTACTAAAAATACTTAGGGGGCACTGACAAGATCCTTATTTTTTTTTTAGGAAAAGATCTCGTATTCAGCTGTTTGAAAGCTTTCCCCATAGTAATAGGCTGTTGGTTACAATCATACCACTGTATTGTAAAGATAGATGAAGAGGTTCATTTCTATTATGTTGGTGAAATAACATTGCAGGCTCTTCACCATAATGTAACAGGAAAGGGAAAGTGCTGATTATTTTGCATGCCATCCATCCATCCATTCATTTGTTGGTGTAATTTTTCCATTACAGGTTAATGAAGGTCCACAATGTATCCCGAGAGGATTTTGATCCATCACAGAACACACACACACGCATTCGCTCACTCACTTATTGTATACAAGGATAATTTCGGATCACCAGACCAACCTAGTATGTATCCAGGGCCAGTGCAACGGGGGGCTGCTGCTGTGGGGGCCCTGATCTAAGAGGGCCTGCCAGCAGCTAAAGAATTATTTCCTTTTCAAGAACGGATATAGAGAGAAAGAGGTTGCTGATCTGTAGAATAAATAGCCCGAACACTCTATGTGGGGATGTGTTTTATCCAATAGCCGTATTAGTTTGGTACGGTTTAAAATAAAAAAGTGATCTATTGGAGAGCGCATGAAGTTTTAATTGGTCTTTTCAGGTGCCTACCATCCCAACTAGGTACAGTAACTACTATTGGTTAATACATTGACGTATGCCCCTGTAAAAGTGTATAACAGAGAATGTTAATTTGTAGTTACTGTATGCTTGTTGGGCGGCACGGTGGCGCAGTGGGTAGCGCTGCTGCCTCGCAGTTGGGAGATCTGGGGACCTGGGTTCGCTTCCCGGGTCCTCCCTGCGTGGAGTTTGCATGTTCTCCCCGTGTCTGCGTGGGTTTCCTCCGGGCGCTCCGGTTTCCTCCCACAGTCCAAAGACATGCAGGTTAGGTGGATTGGCGATTCTAAATTGTCCCTAGTGTGTGCTTGGTTTGTGTGTGTCCTGTAGTGGGTTGGCACCCTGCCCAGGATTGTTTCCTGCCTTGTGCCCTGTGTTGGCTGGGATTGGCTCCAGCAGACCCCCGTGACCCTGTGTTCGGATTCAGCGGGTTGGAAAATGGATGGATGGATGGATGTATGCTTGTTAGTCTGTATCAGTTGGTGAGGGTGGTGTAAAAAGGGTAAGTCAGGTAGCATGAAATGCAAAGAA
Organism: Erpetoichthys calabaricus; assembly: GCF_900747795.2. Taxonomy (NCBI): domain Eukaryota; kingdom Metazoa; phylum Chordata; class Cladistia; order Polypteriformes; family Polypteridae; genus Erpetoichthys; species Erpetoichthys calabaricus. The sequence continues at coordinate 19,862,184 of NC_041400.2, read as the reverse complement.
CAGAAAAGACAATTCGACAATTCGAAAACACTTGAAATTGTGTATGGTTCCTGGCTCAAGATTTCCCATACCACAGAGAGCCAGAATCAGCAGATGATGATTCCCAGAGTAGCACCCACTTAGCCAGTAAACAGGAAATATAAGAACAGAAGGAATTTGACAAACAAGAGGAGCCATTCACTCCATCAGGCTAGTTTGTTTAGTTAATAGAAGTGTTATGAAATCTTAACTTTTTAAAGGTTTGTGAAATGTGCATCCTTTCAGCACATTTTGTGGATATGAATAAGTCTAAGTTCTGGGGTAGTCACAAGGACATCATTTAAAAATCTGAAACATTGTAACTTATAACCAATTTTGCTGAAATTTTCCATTCATATGTTGATATTGCTTAACTAGCAGATATTGCACTATATATAGAGTAGATTGTGCTTTTTCTCGAATTAGAACATAAGAACAAAAGACAGTTGACAAACAAGATTACACCATTCTGTCCATCAGGGTCTTCTTCTTATTATTAGATAGATAGATAGATAGATAGATAGATAGATAGATAGATAGATAGATAGATAGATAGATAGATAGATAGATAGATAGATAGATAGATAGATAGATAGATAGATAGATAGATAGATAGATAGATAGATAGATAGATAGATAGATAGATACTTTATTAATCCCAAGGGGAAATTCACTATTATTATTATTAGTATTAGTATTAATTTATTTAGGAGACACCTTTAACCAAAGTGTCGTTTGTTTAGCAGATAGCTAAGCTGTCCCAATTTCCCATCCAGGTACTTCTTAAATGGCTGCCATGATCCACTGTTTCAACTCCACATTGTGGTAGTTTGTTTGAGATTGACACAAAAATGAAAAGAAGTGCTTCCTTGATTCAGTCCTAAATTGACTTCCCCTTAATTTCCACTGCTGATTCACCATTTACTTAAAAGAATTCTGCAGAATCTAGTCTTTTAATGCCTTTGAGAATATTGAAAACCTGGATTAGGTATCCATGCAGGTTTAATTCTCTCAGAGTAGGACATGCTGTTAAATCCTGGGATGAGCTCGGTGGCTCTCCTCTACACAGCCCTGAGTGCAGCTATGAATGCTAAAGTATGAGTGAAGGCCTTTTTTGGGTTAGCTGAGTCAGTAGGAGCAGCAACTCCTTTATAGAATATTCAATGTAGTGTCAGGAGGCAAGAGGAACATGGAGCTTATGGAATATCGGAGATCGAATACATTTCCTTCACCATACATGGCATGGGCATGTGAGTAAGTCTTCCCATTAGGATATTTGTGGCTACTCATATTGTACAATCAAGCCCTGGTGTTTACAAAATGTTTTCTTAGTTGTTCTACTATTTTTGTATTTGTTTTTTGGTTGCTTTACTTTTGTCGTCCTTCTCACATTATTGTTGTTCTGAGCCTATTTCAGTCATCAGGCTCCCCTGTGTAAGTCAGAGTGACCTTTTTCTCAGGATATAGACTTTCTTCTGTGTCATGTCCAGAAAGCTGCTTCTGCATTCTGGTTACACATTCAATGTGGGGCTTTGTGTGACAACCGATATGCCCAGAAGTCAGACAATGAGTAGCGTGATCAGAATTTCTGGAAAACAGTTAACATGGCTGTGTACAATCTTGAATTGCTGAGTTTTTTTTTATTGTTATTGCATTATTCTGAAACATTCAGCTCCTGGCTGTGAAGATTTCACAGTTTATTTTCTTTATTAAGCTGCCCTTTTTGACTGCTTCCTCAAGATTACCATTATAAATCCATCCAAGACTGACAGCTTTAAATATACTAAAACGAAAAATAATGGAAATAAACTGCCAGTCGTTCTCTCCTTTATGTTCAGGTGCATTGCTTTCCAAGTGACCCTTTTATCTTTTCCATTAAATTCAAATATATTTGATAAAGTCATCTTCCCTCTGTATGACAGAATACATTCTGCCTGAAATGTTTGTTATTCACCATGTGCAGACAGGATATCCACACTTTGAAAAGTGCTATCTCATCTAAACTTTTAGTTAAGAAGAAATACAGTCAAGCTAATCATTAGAAGACTGGAGGTAAAGAGAAATGTCCTTCTGAGGGTGAAATGTGGCAAATGGAACTAATGGAATGGCCAATTGTAACATAACTTTCACAAATACACTTAATGTGAGGTGTAGTGGTTAAGGCTTTGGCCCTCAAACCTTGAGGTTGCTGGTTCAAATCCAACTAGTGACCATAGTGCTAAAAAAGTAAAATAAGACCAACCTCCTCAAAGGAAAAAAAATGAAACTGCTCAAAACATACTTGTGTAAGAGGTCATTTTTAAGTAGAAGATCTAAAAGATAGTGTCTGACAAATCCAAAAAAAAATCAGTGCTGATGATCTGATTATAAATCTATACAGTAATCCCTCCTCCATCGCGGGGGTTGCGTTCCAGAGCCACCCGCGAAATAAGAAAATCCGCGAAGTAGAAACCATATGTTTATATGGTTATTTTTATATTGTCATGCTTGGGTCACAGATTTGCGCAGAAACACAGGAGGTTGTAGAGAGACAGGAACGTTATTCAAACACTGCAAACAAACATTTGTCTCTTTTTCAAAAGTTTAAACTGTGCTCCATGACAAGACAGAGATGACAGTTCCGTCTCACAATTAAAAGAATGCAAACATATCTTCCTCTTCAAAGGAGTGCGCGTCAGGAGCAGAGTCTATCAGAAAGACAGAGGAAAGCAAACAAATCAATAGGGCTGTTTGACTTTTAAGTATGCGAAGCACCGCCGGTACAAAGCTGTTGAAGGCGGCAGCTCACACCCCCTCTGTCAGGAGCAGGGAGAGAGAGAGAGAGAGAGAGAGAGAGAGAGAGAGAGAGAGAGAGAGAGAGAGAGAGACAGAGAAAAACAAACAGTCAAAAATCAATAAGTGCCCTTCGAGCTTTTAAGTATGCGAAGCACCATGCAGCATGTCGCTTCAGGAAGCAGCTGCACACAGAAGATAGCAACGTGAAGATAATCTTTCAGCATTTTTAGACGAGCGTCCGTATCGTCTAGGTGTGCGAACAGCCCCCCTGCTCACACCCCCTACGTCAGGATCAGAGAAAGTCAGCGCAAGAGAGAGAGAAAAGTAAGTTGGGTAGCTTCTCAGCCATCTGCCAATAGCGTCCCTTGTATGAAATCAACTGGGCAAACCAACTGAGGAAACATGTACCAGAAATTAAAAGACCCATTGTTCTCAGAAATCACCAGAACCAGCAAAAAATCCGCGATATATATTTAAATATGCTTACATATAAAATCCGCGATAGAGTGAAGCCGCGAAAGGCGAAGCGCGATATAGCGAGGGATCACTGTAGTGGCATAAAGAGAATGTGGGTTTAAATCCTGTTTTTGACATTCTGCAATGAGCAAGTCACTGGAAAACAAAAGAAATCTAACCAATTGGATCTCAAATGTTGGATGTTACCTTGGGTAAAGGCTTCAAACAATAAGTAATAATAATAATGTTGAGGGTTATAAGGGTGTCAGGCACAAGGCATGAAGGCACACTGGACTGGATGTCAGTCCATCACAGGGCCTACTTATGCACAACACAGAATTGATAAATAACCTAACGTCCATGTCTTTAGGATGTGGAAGGGAAACCAACACAAACGTGAAAAGAAGAGGATACTAGGTACATATTCACCCCCATTGTAAGTTTAAAAATTGTTATAAAACATCAAAGCACAGTAGATTTCAATTTACTTTTTTGACACTGGTCCACAAAAAATTGTCAATAAGACAACTGATATTTGCAAAGCGATCTAAATCTCTATTATAAAAAACATCTTGGAAGGTTGGAAGGAGATGAGATGTGATTTTCACAGGGAGACACTTTCACTTCCCGCGAGACGAGTCTTTGTGCCAAAAGATTTAACCACGCCTGGGGCCAGAAATAAAACAAAGAGTAGATAACAAAGTAGAACGTTGTAAAGAATTCAAAAACGTTGGCGTGGTACACATGCAGAGCAGGTTAGAGATAATAGATTTACTAAATTTCGAAAGTCTCAAAAAAAGGATAGCAAAGATCACATTAGCGCAAACAAATGGAAATTATTACTCAGTGAAAAAATGGAACACCGAAAAGAGATTGAATATATTGTTCGGATTTATACTTTAAGTCGGAGACCTGTAGATTGGATAATTCGTGTTGCCATCAGGGAAAAAAAAGTAGTGTTTCTTCCCAATGAAGAGGCATATCCGCGAGAATTAAAAGATTTGTTGTTTGGTGAAAGTGAAATCCCGGGAGAGAAATCATTTCTTATTTGTGTGAATGCTATTGTCAGACGCATTTCTTGTAGAGAGAAAGAAATGATATTCACTCACGGGCAGTTATACATTGCATTGTCACACTGTAATTCCAAACACGAAATCAAAATTCAATGCGAAATTGATGAAAAGGTAATGGCGAAAAGAGATTGAATATATGGCCATAGGTGGTATGACAGAAGTGCACTGCGCGAGATGCAGATCACGTGGCACGGCAGCAGCAGCAAGCCAGCATCTGATCAAGCAAAGAGGAGGTAAAAAAAAAAAACTGTATTTGTTTCCCATTGTATCACCGTTTAAGAGGGGGTTTCGGAGGAGCAACTGCGTCTCCTTGTGGTGCGTTCAGCCCCCTTCTTCACAATGTGAGTGGCAAAGACACAAAGTGGCTGGCACGTAGCGCAGGCCTTAGGGGCTTGGCGAGCAAATCGAGCAGGGGGCGAATCTCCATAGTTAATTACAAATAAAAAGCAAAATAATCAATCACATAAGTATTCACCCCTTCAAATGAGTGTTTAGTAAATGCACCTTTGGCAGCCACATCAGCCTTCAATATCCATCCATCCATTTTCCAACCCGCTGAATCCGAACACAGGGCCACGGGGGTCTGCTGGAGCCAATCCCAGCCAACACAGGGCACAAGGCAGGGAACCAATCCTGGGCAGGGTGCCAACCCACCGCAGAGCCTTCAATATGTTGGCACAAATTTCTCAATCTGCTTTGCCATTTCTCCCTGTTCTTTTTTGCAAAACCGCTCAACTTTTATCAGGTTGTATGGGGATTCTTAGTGAATAGCCTTTTTCAAATCCAGCCACAAATTCCCAGTTGGGTTGAGATCTGCGCCCATATTTATCAAGTGTCTCAGTATTACTTAAGTCTAACAAGGATAAAAAACATTGTCCTTCCCCAGATTATAACATGAGAAGTAGTTATGAAGTGTTCTACACCCATTCCCAGTGAGGAGTTGGAGTTCATATTTGAATATGAATGATGCAGCAATTCTAGAGCACTCTAAGCCACAAAATGACCCTCATGAAGGTGTTTTGTAGTTTCGTTGGAAATCATGATGACGCTTTGTAGTTTTCTGATGCTAACACTAAGGCCTCACCACAAAGATGATGATAATAATATTATTCAAAGGGATGTGACTACATTCTCATGAAATACTCTAGAGTTATGTGCTGAACCAAGCCATCTGTATAAACATCAAGAATAATACTGTAACAAGCACCGGAATGGAAAGTCCAAGACACACACACACTGAATGTGAATAAAGTCCGATAACGGGCACGTTGATTTAATAATAAATGATTCACAGCAATACTTACAGAAGAATCACCTTCCCACTGTTATGGCCACGGTAAACTCCTCATGAAGTAACACTTACGGAATCTAGTCACATTCTTGTGCTGTTTTTGAAGTTGCATTCGCTCTTCCAGTGTTCTCGATCATCTTCAACAGTCGCATGGCGTGTCTGTCTATCTCCATGATCTTTCCCTATTTTCTGCAAGGTCCGATACCTCTGGACTCGGCACCTGCCTTCTTGAAACTCCCCAGGCTTGTAAAGTGTAATATGAATATTCCAGGGGTTGTAGGATTGCAGAACTCAGTGTGACATTTTGCTGTCAATCTTTCATCCAGCCCCACTTATTTACAGATTAACATGCTGGTTACTACATTGCATTTAGCATCCGTGAACTCCTGAGTGTTGATAGTGTGATATCTGAAATGATTCACACATGTGTGCTTATCAACACTTGGGGCATTGATCTTTATGTGTGTGCCTTCAATCATACCAACTCGAGGAAAACCTGTGATTTGTATGAATGCAGCTTGCTTTTAACATTGCCTCACATGGAGTGGTGGGGAAATCTATTAATCTGCGTATTACTTCACACATTGTAAGGGTGTTTAACGTTTGGTGCAAAATTCGAGAAATGGCTGGTTGTGACATATGTAAATCATTGCTATTCCCAGTGGCCAAAAAATGTTAATGTTACCAACATTTTGATTTTGCCTGACAGCACACAGTTTCTTTGTACTGTATAAAAGGAGCAATCACTTAGCTTACATTTGTTAGGAATATTAGTCCATCTCTTTCAAATTGGTTATTTGTTGTCCATTGGTTCCAAAATGTTCCATCTTTCCCGGATGACCTCTGCCTAAACGTCAGTTTCTAGTAAGTTAGTGAGGACAGCTCACAAACTCTCCTAAATTTTTGGGTAGTTAGGAATAGTTATCTACTACTATCTATTATTCTGCTCCTAACAGCAGAACCAAATGTGCATTACTCTGAAAGTTTTGTGCCAGTTAGGACCGTTTTTTACTCTGAGACACTTGATATATACGGACATTGCTTTCAGTTTGGCTTTACAGAGTCTTTCCATTGATCAATGTCAAAGAAGCCAAATTAAATCCACCGTGATTCACTGTCTAACAATAAAATATCACAACTTTCAAATGGGTGAGTCCTTTTTATAGGAACTTTACGTAAGGCAGGAAAACAAACCACTAATCTATTATTTCACCTTATGTGCTTTTCAGAAAGTGGTTATTAATTAAAAGAGTACAACTTAAAGCAATATAAGTTGTGAAAGTGAACAAATTACTGGCAGAGTGAGAAGAGTGCTTTTCCAAGTGAAATTCTTGAAAGCAGTAGTTTGTGTCAAAGTGCTGGAAATAACTTTTGAATCTGTGATCCTTATTAATTCCATTTATTTTAGACAGGTTTCAGATGAGCTACAGATGCAGAAACTCAGAATAAAATAAAATAAAAAAACAGGTCAGTATTAATGGACAGTTTACAGTACATATAAATGGGAAATAAGGCTGCTTCTGTAATATAACCCCTGTGGGATTCATTAATTAAGTTATGCAGGAGGGCAAAAAGGTTTCAAGCAGAAACACAACACTGAATTTCGCTCACTTAGGATTTAAACCTTTCAGTAAAGGGTCAGAGACGGCAGCTATGCTTCTGAGCTGCTACTTCGAGAATTGACGGTCAGCTGTTTGGAAAGCAATCTTGCAGCAAAGAAGCAAAAATGAGACAATGATCCAGAATCAATTGCTACACAGATCACTCATTATACTCAGAAATGCAGTGTCAGTTACTTCTGCCTAATAACCTGAAAAAAAGTGCACATGTGGCGCAAACAGACGTGTACCTAACAAGCTGTTCAATTACCTGTTATCTGATTCAAACAACTGTGTATCCTTTTTGCTGTGCAATGTTTCAAAATTGTCATAAATCTCTGTGCATTAGATTTATTGCATAACGTCATGTATACTATGGCAGGGGAATGCAACAAGAGAACACGCAAACAAGTATCACCTGTTAGATCAAGAAAGCATTACAAGACAATGCTAAGTTATTTATACACAGCAACAAGAAAGTCAGTTTGACACAACAAGAGAGAGAGGTATGGTGCCAGTCTTAATACCCCTAGTCTATATATGGCAGCAGTGAGGGGCTGATAGTATTATTGGGCTATAATTGCAGAATAAGCCACTCGCCTTCAAGCAGTTAGCTTTAAAGATAGCTCCTGACTACTGATAAGCGAACCCCACTGAATTTGCTTCACCTCAAGTTTGATGAAATTGTGGAAATGTTCATCATCTTCGCTGAGCTCAATAAAATGCCTTGAAGTCAGGGGGGAAGGAGAAGCCAAACTAGTTCTGAATAGATTGTAGTGGTGCAAAGGTCTTTTATGTGTTCTAGAGTTAGGAAAGTGTCTGCCAACTATGCTGGACTGATTATTGTGGTCAAAAAATGTGCTAACCACTACACTACTGTGCCTCCCTGAGATAAAATCAATAGAATTAAATGTTCCCGAGGCCCTGCATGCACCGATGAAGATCTTAAGGATGCTAATGATGCCGCTCTTACCTGTATACAGCAGTGGCGTGATAAGATACGGTAAGCTGAAAAGTGTAGTATGTTATTTTTTCCCCTGAATGCCTTTGCTCACTCACTGCCACTGCTTTCAAATAAGTGCAACGCTAAAGCACGTGATTTCTTCACAGGTTTCTGTTTGCATTAACTGCATGGCACTATGAGTAATACAAATAATCGGGTACGTTCACATATTACACACAGGTCACATACAAGTCCATATAAAAAGGCATCAACTTTAAGTCACAAATACGCAAGCACATTTCCAGTTTCCTTCTGTGTACATGTTTTTCACTAATTTTTAGCTCATGGTAAAGCAGCTCTTAGTAAATCCATACCAGAAGCAGTATTTCATCCAGTGTACTGGTTGATCTGATGGCAGCCCACTCGGGGTGCTGACCCTTCCAACATTGTCTGCTACAGCTCTGTGATATCACCCTAACCTTGCAAAGCATCATGGGGAGCTGGGAAAAAATGTTTGTATAAGCTAAACACATTATTAGTAAAATATTCAACAAATGGTTTTGCAAATTTTTATGATCAACATCATAACGCAAAAGACTGTACTGACATGATTTCACATGCTTTTAATAATGGTTTAAAAATTCTGCTTACCATAGGAATTCCATTGATGACAGATCTTTTTTTCCTCCAGAACCTTAGGATGTTGCACATGTTTTCATGAATGACTAAAAACGTGTTTCCTTTTTCCTCTAAACAGGGTATTGCATGTCTTTTCAGCAATCCCTGTTTTATCATGCCAGAGACCAACTTTAAACCTCAAGATGAATGTGATGTAGTTCTAAAAAAGGTGATAATTGATCTACCATGGTAGCAGACAGTTCATTAAAGGGACACTGGGGCTTTATCTCTTTTGCTAGGGAAAAGCAGCTCAGGAATGACGCTAGGAGAATCCAAGGAACTAAATCAGTATAACTATGGACTTTATAGGCAGTCACCATAGTGTGAATTATCTCATAAGCGAATAACAGAATGAGGTGTAAATGATGGCCTATTTTCAGGAGTCACTAATGGTAAAGTCCTGAAGTAAGTTGGGATGAGGGCTCAAATGCAGGCTTACATGACTACATGCTGGAACAGATAAAGGCCTTCCCGAAACTGTTGCTACAAAGTTGGAAGCGCATAATTGTCTAAAATATCTTTTTATGCTGAAGCATTAGCAGTATCATTCACCAAAACCAGCCCCAGGCCATTATCTCTCCTCCACCAAACTTTACAGTAGGCAGTATGAAGTCCAAAATGTATCACTGTCCTGGCATCTGCCAAACCCAGATTTCTCCACAAGACTCTGGCATTATATAACAAGACAATGCTTGAGCACACATTGTAGCAATCTGTCAGGGTTTCCAGAGTTTCGGGTGTCGACTCGTGGGATGTCATCACTTACTGAGTGACTAGGGCAATTTGACCAAACAATATGTCAATAAGATTCTCTCACCCATTGTGTGTCCTTTAGTACATGAACTGTTCCATTATTCAACAAAACAATGTTTGAGTACACCTAGCTGCCATCTTCCCGGGCTGCCTGCCTGGTGCCAGCACGCCTTCTTGTCTCCAGTTGAGGAGGTATTGAATATTCTGGGATGTTAACTACATTCTTTTCCATGCCCAATATGGACTGTTTCCTCTCTGGTGGAGCAATATCATGATAGTTAAAGTAGAAGTGCTAGAGGACATGATTTAGCTCACCTGTGATGTGATCCTATGCTGTGATGTGTAGCTGAATCTATATGACAATAGGAATTTATCTAAAATTGATGCCTCACATATTCTACCTCATTTTGGAGGTTTTTTTTTCTCAGACTTTCTGCTTCTAGAATGATTTCCTACAGTAGTTCTCCTGCTCTGTATGCCAGTTTGCATGCAATTTAGACCCCAGGTTGAGGGTGAAACTATTTTTTTGTGTCAAAGAATACCAAACAAAATGTATGCCTGTCTCTTTATCGATTTTTCAGTTTCTGAATGTGTTTAAAAATCAATGCAACCTTTCCAGTCAGACTTTACACGAGCTTCCCATAGGTCTGAACAAAGGTCAAAGTCTTATCCAGGGCCTGTCAAATTTGCATCAGTATTGTATCTTTAAGGAATCTCTGAAAGGTAGGAAATAAATTCTGTGACTGTGGTATGAAACCCAAATATACACCACCCAATACTGGGCAAAAAAAAAAATCACTTGACTTACGACAACCTTGGACATGAGAAAAGGCACAAAACTGTTTATTTTTGCATTTTTGGATGGACCATGCTTGCCTGAAAAAAGAAATAAAGGGAATGAACTGTTGGCGTAATGAAAACAGGATTGAGCAAACCTGTACCAGATCATCTATGCCACATAAAAACCATCTGTTTCTCTGTTTTGGGTTGGATGGCTCATCCTCCTACCCAGAAAAATATCCACTGTAGTCCGCTGACAAATTCTGCTGTTATATTACCGTACTGCATATATAGTGTAAGAAAACAAAGGGAACAAGAGAAAGGTTTGGGTGGATCCGTCCTGTATATTGTCTGGATTGCTGTAAGGCAAAATATCTTTGATTACAACAACAACATTTATTTCTAGAGCACATTTTCATACAAATAATGTAGCTCAAAGTGCTTTACATGATGAAGAAAAAAGAGAAAAAAGACAAAGTAAGAATTAAAATAAGACAACACTAATTAATATAGAATAAGTGTAAGGTTTGATGGCCAGGGGGGACAGAAAAAACAAAAAAACTCCAGACGGCTGGAGAAAAAAAAAAAAATCTGCAGGGGTTCCAGACCATGAGACCGCTCAGCCCCCTCTGGGCAAAGATTAGCAAAGAGAGTAATCATTTCGGACTGAGTCATATATCACATTGAAGAACAGGAGGATTGTCGGGTCATCAATGGGAAGTGACGTCATCCCAGGAGCACTCTAATGCTGAAATAGGAAGTGGAGTTGTTCTTAAGTGTTCCTGCAAAGAATGAGAGAAGGTATTAGTGCACATAATCAGTCCCATGCAGCAGTTCAACAATAACTAGACCCTGCTGATGTCTCCAATGCGTGCGTGTGTGACAATAGAAATTAGTGGCATCCTTCACTTATTTCTCAGTTATATATAGTTTTACAGTGTCTAAAATGGTCCCTCCTATACACTATTCTGTATTTTGTTGCTGTAAATGTGTTAGGAATAAGTTACTGGAGGACCCAGCTATTCCTTTATCTTCAGCTATTGCTTCTATTTCCTAAGCAAGAGCTCATGGATATGCATGTTTTCCTGCATTTCAGATGTTTCTTGTGCTCAAGGTCTAGAACTCATTTTACATATCTCTATATGCATAAAGTCCAGCGTCTGTGTGTCTGTCCGCATTTCACGAGAGGACTACTTAACGGATTTAGATCAGATTTTTTTTCTAGAATTTGCTTGAACATTCCAGTTGATTTTGCGACTTCTGTCATCACGCTAAGTATCATATTTTGCTTGTAGCACCGATTTATTTGCACTAAACCAAGACAGAGGCTGCAGGCCAAGTGTAGGCAGAAGCGTGACGTTAGGAGTGGGGAGCTGGGGCGAGGTCCTCCTTATTCATGTGCCAGCCTCCCTTCGAGTCGGTCTACCTCTGCATTTTGGAGCGTACCTTGCCTCCACTTAGCTAGCGATGCCTGTTTGTATATTGATTTTAAAGTTTGTCCTGTTTCTAACTTTTACTAATATTAGTAATAATAAAGGACTACACAGTAGTTTGTCCATTGCTCTAGCACAGGGGTGTCCATCTCCAGTCCTGTTGGGCTGCAGTGCATGCAGGTTTTCATTCAAACCATCTTCTTAATTAGTGATCCATTTTTACTTCTGATTCACTTGTTTTGCCTTTGTTTTAAGTGAGGTGACTCAGACCCCTTAGTTGTTTCTTTTTTCTTAATGAGCAGCCAAACCATAATGAGACACAAAACAAGCCACCACATGACCAGCTAACCTGAAAATAACAAAAAGTGAAGGTCTCTGTCATGTTGGTCTGCTCTGGTCACCAGTACATTCTGCTGTGGCAGAATGAGAGCAGCAACAAGTCATGATATTCAGTAATGGCTTTAATTAACAGCAAGGATTGGCTTCTCTTTAAGAGATTGGTTGGAGTGAAATTGACTGGAGTTTGATGTTCCAATTTAGCAAGTCATCTGTTGGCTCGATTCACATCACATTTCTGTCTGGCTGCCATTTAATGAAGAAACAAATCAATTCAGAAGACTGAATCCTTAAAAACAGGGCAATTAAAATGAAGAGAAAAGGAGTTAATTAGCAGCGAAAACTGGTTGCTGATTAGGAAAAAGGTTTGAACGAAAACCTGCAGCCACTGTGGCCCACCAGGACTGGAGTTGGATACACCTGCTCTAGCAAATCCAGATTCCTGGCCCATTTATTTTCTGAAACTGGCATGCTGTATAAATGTTGGTATTGCCACTATGGTTTATTTCTAAGTAATACGAGTATGCAAAGTATGTATGCATATTTATGTGTCAGTAAGGTCAGCCGTGTTGGACTGGTTCTCCATCCTGAGTTTGTTCCAGCCTTTCTACTCATGCTTTCAAAACAGGCTTCAACATTCCAACAATCCTATAATACAATAAAAAAAAAGAAAACTGATAAAAGTAGTTGAATCCACATACAAATACTGCAGAATTCTGCGCAGAGCTTTTGAGTGTCATAGTGTCAAGTCAGAATGTAAAACAATGCAGATAAGACTTGACTGGCCATATTGACAGACAGCATAGCAGAGTCAGCATTAGCGCGCTGCCAAATGAGTGGCAGTTCTAAAGTGCCGACTATGCAAAATGATGAAAATACACCACATACTTTATAATATACTGTACTATAACATTTGAGAGCTTTTGAAGAAATACTCTAATGAATGTTATTTGGATGTACTTAAGTTATTTAAGCTGACAATATCAGGTCATCGCAAACGTTAAAATATTATTATGTTAGTGCAAGTTATAAAATGAAAATAGAAGGATTACATCAAAAGTTAAATAAGGTAAAGATAATGTGTCACCACTCATACCTCAGTCCAACTGCACTTTTTGAAAAGTCAATCTGAGGAAATAACACTTGGGAGATTTGACTGAACAAATTAATTCTACATCCCTTTTGAAAAAAGGAAGCTATACATGCAATTACTATCAATGCAAAAAAACACCCTGCTTGCATTACGGCTGCAGCTTCATGCTAACGAGACTTGGGGTTTGCATCCTGGGGGTGTGGAGTTTGCATGGTCTCCCCATGTCTTTGTGGGTCTCCTTCAGGTGCTCCAGTTTCCACATTCCAAAGACATGCAGTTTAGGTGGATTGCAGTTGCCACGTTAGTCTCAGTGTGTGTGTGTGTGTGTTTGTGTGTATTCAACTTGCGGTGCATTGACTCCCTATTCAGGTGTTGTTCCTGCACTTTAAATAGTGCACAGGGCTATTTAAAGAGCTGGAAGTGACGTCAGCAGACGTTGTCAACCGGCATGCGGGCAAAAGGAAAGAGGCTGTTAGATGCCAGGCCATGAATCCTTACCTTAAACAGTGTCACCTGGATGTTCCCTACTTGCATACATGTAAGAATATATACATATTTTTATATATAATACGCTACCGTGGCTGTCTGTTTGTCTGTCTGGGATTTTAAATCACCTGTAATTTGCAAACCATTTGACCTATTGACCTGAAATTTGGTACACATACTGTATACTAAGTGACCTCTACTGTCCGCTTTCAGGGTGATGATTGCAATACCTCCAAAGTTGATGTACACATATACTACGCTGAAACTCTGCACTACAGCTTTATATTAAAAGTGAAGAGTTTTGGAATTATTACTCTTTTTATTTTTATTTTATTTTATTGTAGAATCAACTCTCGGCAGTGGGCAGCAGGGTGGCCATGTGGCACATGCGTATGGCTCTGTTCTCATCCCTACCACCTTCACTGTCACTTCCCCTAACTCTTCATATCTTAAATCATTGTACACATGTATGGTCAACGAAGGTCAAGGGTCAACAGAGTATGGTGAAGTCAGGTGTATTCACTGCACGTTATCGTGGAGTACACCGTTACCGTCTAGTATATGTATATATGTTGTCAAAGATGAGACAAAAGAGTCACAAAAAGATTTGGGGCAGCCACCTGTATAATTATTCCTGGCTGCAAAAGATTTAAATTGAGAGTACATTTGTGTACAGGTTAGAGTCCAAAACAGAACTGTCTTGATGAGGCAAAGATGGCGGTTTTAAAGCAGAGGATAGGAAGTGGTGTCATCAGGGCTGGAACCATTATCGGGACCAGGCAGGATTTCCTGTAATTGATCTGCAGCAGAAAGATTGAAAGAGTCAGTACACTCCGCCACCCTCTGGTCTGGCGTGGAATTACCTTTATTCAGGCCCTTTAGCTGCCTCCCATGTGCACGTGTGTGACAATTTTTGGCCACAGAAGAGAAACGATTTAAAGAGTCACAGCCATCGTTTTTTTGGACGCCAGTCCCTCACACAGAACATTCAATAGTAATTCATTACATTTATATAATGCATTTCTAACTACTCAAAGCACTTTACTTAGGCAAAGGGGAGGTACTTCAACCACACACCCATACTCATATCACTAAAAATATGAAGATATTATGCACTAATGCATGAAAATTTTAAAGTTTTGCAAATTCATCTTATCACTTAGCCATAAAAATACAGTGTATATATTTAAAATACATTAGTTTAGTGAACGTTTGCATTGTAATATGAATAAAAAACAAGTGTTTGAATAAAGCTGAAAGAAGCATACCATTAAAAACCCATCTACTGTCTATCCTTTATCTAGAAAAGCTTATTTACTTCAGGGTGATGTGCGTCCTTCTTACGTGTCTTCCTTGATCTGAAGGTTGGCTTTCCACTTCCTCTTCTCTTCATCGTTTCTTTTTGTACCTGTACTTTCTTTCAATGCTGACCATTGTTGTCTATCATCTCTTCACAATCTTTATTGTCTTCCTTTGTCTCTGATTCTGTCCTCTGAGTTTCTTCCTTTAGTCACCAATTGCACACTTTTCCCACTTAAACCCACAACATATGTCTGAAATTAAAACATAAAATCAGCCTAGAACTAAACATTCACCAAAGTTAATGTAATTATGTTGCAAAGTTTATAATACAATTCAATTTATCAGAATTAATTGTGCTCTTGACTCACTTCCAAAACTAGAAAGGTACCAAAAACAGAACATCATAAAAGGGGTTTTTAGTAATTACTTCACAGGATCACTTTGGATTATGCTGGATGTTTTTTTTTTCTTTTTCAACATTTTATTTTATTGAAATTTAATAGTTTGTTCTTTTAAGTCTCTTTGTTGTTGACATCACTCAACGTTACCATCATGCTGGTTTTTAAATGAGCTTTCCTGTTGCAGCGGTCGTTGGGCATGCATCAATTGGTCAGGTGACAGATGCCATCTTATTTATGGTTGAGGGGTCTCGGATGGCCTTCGCCTGAACTTTGCTTAAATGTAAAAGAAAAGACTCTCTTTCACAAAAGAATGCACGGTTATTGTCTAAGCATTTTAGTTGCCAACTAAAACAATCATGTTTTCCTTTTTTTATAAAAATCCACCTAATTAATCAATCTCATAAACTGTACTTAAATTTTGGTTTCTGGCTTTGCATACTGTAGGTAGCCTATGTACTACACAAATTCAAAGAATACATTTTCAAATGGAAAGATGTTCTTATTCATTACAGTAAACATCACAATAACGGACCACCAAATAAAATTTTTTAAAAAATCCAAAAAAACAACCGATCCTGAATACACTCTGGGCCATCATTGCATATCTTGTCTATTTAGTGGACTGTCTACAAAAGGACCACACCAAAGACTTGCCCTTTCATTCTCTTCTCATAACTTCTCCTTTGACTCTTTGGACTTTCATCCAGTTGACCCATTGTCCATCATCGAGACCCTACTACAGTAATCCCTCACTTATCGCGGGAGATAGGTTCCAAGGCTGACCGCGATAACTGAATTTCCGCGAAGTAGGGACACTATATTTATTTAATTATTTAACGTGTATTTGGACGTTTTTAAACCCTCCCTGTATTGTTTACAACCCACCATTTACTCTATTAAAAACAGGGACAACTGCTAAGCAATATGAAATCGGTAGATAAGTTTACACTTACTGTATAGCAAAGTACACGTAGCAGCTTGTAGGCGGTTATGACATCGTCGACCTTGTTGCAAAGATTCCTAAAGCAGATTCCATCCAAACTACTGCCTTATCACGTCCACTTGCAACTCGTTTTGCACCCTGGTTAAAGGACACTGCGGCCGTAGATCTTATATGCTTTTCCTCCTTTTTAAATAAAAAGAATCGATGTCCTGCAGCGGTGTAGCTGTTCCCTTCCTTCAACATATCCAAAACTTTTACCTTTTCTGCAATCATTTGCATCTTCTGTTGGTGCTTGGACACGGCCCCTGAAGCAGTAGCACGTTAATGATGAATGAGTGAGATGAGACTTCCTGGTTAATGCAACACTCCGTCGCTGAGCCAATCAGAAGCACACAGGAACTTAACTGCGTGCTCTGATTGGGTAGCTTCTCAGCCATCCGCCAATAGCATCTCTTGTATGAAATCAACTGGGCAAACCAACTGAGAAAGCAAGTAAAAAGACCCATTGTCCGCAGAAACCCGCGAAGCAGCGAAAAATCCGTGTTATGTATTTAGATATGCTTACATATAAAATCCGCAAAGTCGTGAATCCGCGAAAAGTGAACCGCGAAGTAGCGAGGGATTACTGTACACATTTAATTAATTAGTAATTGAAATTTGTTAGGCACCAAAAATAGATCACTTGTAGGGTAAATTCCCAAATTAGTGCCTTCTGGAATCCATTGAGCTGTCCTCTTAGAGCTCAGTATACCGGTGTCAGGTACTCCTGCAACCCTGAGCCCCATCCAGGGCTCTCTTAATGCATGGGCACACTGGGCAGTTGCCCGGTGGCCCCAAGAGCATTGAGGCCCCATGCTAATCTATTTTTGTTGTGACTTGCTGTCAATAAACACATACTATACAATACTAAACTATAAATATTTGTTATTGTGTTAGAAGTGGACATTGGCATTCACCTCTGATTTAGTATCACGGTCACCTCTGCAACCTCACGTGCATCTATGTGTATGGATCTCACAAACTACATCACGTAAAAGTGCATATGTTAACGTCACTTAAACTCAATTCTCTGCAGAGAAATTTCGCAAGTGTTTGTGTTGAACACTTGATTAATAATAAATAATTCATAGTTATTTCATATTGTGCCATCTCCGTCTGTATGGTTTACCATTTGAGTATCATTTACATTTTTATCCCTGTAAGTGGTTGAGTAGGTAGGGGACCCAGTGCACTGCTTTGCCCAGGAGCTTATAATGCTGTTAATAATAATAATTCTTTGCATTTATGTAGTGCTTTTCTCACTACTCAAAGTGCTCAGCAAGTGCAGGTTAAGGGCCCAACAGAGCAGAGTCCCTATTGGCATTTACGGGATTCGAACCGGCAACCTTCCAATTACCAGTGCAGATCCCTAGCCTCAGAGCCACCATTCTGCCTGTTAAGACAACCCTGGTCCCATCCTGCAATTTAAAGGCCAAGCAACTCCCCCAGAGATGATTTTGTCCAAGATATGTACCCACTATTACTGAAATAGAACTCCCTGCCATCACAAAGCAGTTACTGTTTCTGTGCCCTTGACATAATGACTTCTTAGATACCCTCCTTGAAATGAAGCCATACTGCCTGCAGGTGGCATTTCAGCTGTCATCCAGGCTTATTGACCCTGAGAGTGCTTACTACATGAACCTCTCAAGTGGATTCAGAAAGTATTCAGACTCCCTTCACCTTTTCAGATTTTGTTATGTTACAACCTTGTGTTCAATTCATTTTTTTCCCTCATCAAGCAACACTCAGTACTTCAGAATGACAAAGAGAAAACAGGATTTTAGATATTTTTGTAAAATTTATTTAAAAAATTAAAAACTGAAATATCACATTCATGCAAGGATTCAGACCCTTTACGTAGTACACCTTTAACAGCAATTCTAGCATGAAGTCTTCTTGGGGCTGACATGGCAAGCTTCACACACCTGCATTCGGGATCTTCTGCCATTCATCTCTTTACATCTTCTCCAGCTCTGTTGGATGAAGATTGTCATTGGAGAGCTATATTCAGGTCTGTCCAGAAATGTTCAGTTGGGCTATAGTCCAGGCTCTGGCTAGTCAACTTCTAGAACATTCACAGTGTTTCTCCTAAGCCACTCCTTTATTGTCCTGTGTGAGGGTGAACCTTCAGCCTAATCTGAGGTCCAGAGCAATTCTGGAGCAGGTTTTCATTAAATATATAGTTCAGCTTTCCCTTATCCCTGACTGATCTCCCAGTCCCTGCCGATGAAAATCAATTTCACAGCACAATGCTGCCCCACCATGCTTCACTGTTGGAGTGGTATTGCACAGGTGATGACCAATGCCTGGTTTCCTCAAGAAATGATCGTAATCTTGGTTTCATCAGACCAGAGAGTCATATTTCTCAAAATCTGAGGGTCCTTTTGGTGCATTTTTGCAAACTTCAACCAGACTTCCATGTGTCTTATACTGAGGAGAGGTTTCTGGTTGGCCACTCTGTCATAAAACCCAGATCAGTGGAGAGTTGTAGCAATGGCTGCACTTGTGAACATTTCTCCCATCTTCACACAGGCTCTTTGGAGCTCATCCAGGTTACCACACTTACCACTCTGGCCTTTTCCCCCGGAATTGCTCAGTTTGGCTTTTAGGAAGAACTGTAGTTGTTCCAAACTTCTTCCATTTAAGAATTATGGAGGATGCTGTGTTCTTCCATGCTATAAAAAATTTTTTTTGTGGCCTTCCCCAGATCCGCGCCTCAACCAATCCAATCTCTAAGCCCTGCAGGCAATTCCTTCAACCTTATTGCTTGGTTCTTGTTCTGATACACATTGTCATTATGGAACTTTCTAAAGACAGGTGTGTGTCTTCCTTAATCAGATGGACTCCAAACAAGGAGTTAAAACATCTTAATGAGGACCAATAGAATAGGATGCACCAGAGAAACATTGGAAGTGTCATGGCAAAGTACCTGAACACTTTTATCAATGAGATATTTAATTTTTTTATTTAAAATAATATTGAAAAAATTTCTAAAATCCTTTTTTCACTTTATTATCCTGGGTGGTATGGTGGCGCAGTGGGAGCGCTGCTGCTTCAGAGTAAAGAGACCTGGGTTTGTGTCCCGGGTCCTCCCTGCATTGAGATTATATGTTCTCCCCATGTCTGTGAGGGTCTGCTACAGGTCCTGGTTTCCTCCCACTGTCCAAAGATATGCAGATTAGGTGGATTGGTGACACTAAATTGGCACCTACTGTGTGTTTTATGTGTAAGTGTGTGTGTTCAACCTGCAATGGACTGGCATTGCTCCCTGTCCAGGGTTTGTTCCTACCTTGTGTCCTGTGCTGGCTGGGATAGGCTCCAGCTTGCCCCGCGACCCTAGGTACCTTAACCTAACTTGTTAAATACTGACTTACTTTACAGACAGAAAAATTAACATTTATAGTGACCTGGCTGGTAAACTACTAAGAAGATACAATACTGTATATAATAATCAGGGAAATTAATATTGTTTCCTGAGACTTCATTAGACCTCCCTCTTGAGAAAAAAAAAATAATAATATTCACATTAAGCATCAAAAAGTTCAGAATATACCCAGCATGTTCATCCTGCTATAATAAACTGGCTCCACACATTATAACAGCACTCAAAAAAAGGTTCAAATGAATTAACAACAAAAAAATAAGAAATTTGACAAACAAGATGAGACCCTTCAGTCCATCAAGCTGGTTTGATTTGCCAATAGCTAAACCTATAACTGTCGCTTATAGAAATTTTGGCCAAAATTAAACTAAATAAATTGTTCATAGATTTTAGGAAGTGAGCTCCAAATTTAAAGAAAGTAAAACTCCTCTAATGAAATGCATTTGTCTCTGTTTGTCTATGAAATTGGCAACGGCTGGCACATATCACACATGTGGAAATGATGGCAGGCTCTAAAGCCTGCTAGCTTTAGTGATGTTAGAAATCCTTCATGATGGCCCGGAGGTATTCACAACTAAGCTACTTGTCACTATAAAAACCTGTCTTAACACACTAAAGAGATATGAACCAGACACCTACGGTAGCAGGTGTTAGGGTTAGACAGCTCTACCTAGAGATTCCCAAAAGATAAATCTGTAGTGGACCTTTTTAACTTTCGTTTTAAATAAGCTTTCACTTTTCCAAAGCAAAGTTTACCACTGCATATGATTTTTATCTTCTATCATTTAAAAAATATAATAAATGCTCATCAAATTCTGTCATCATGCTGATTCTGTAATGCACAAATAATTCTGAGAAGGTTGTAAAACCTGAATTAACTCCAATTCAAAAGTAGAACAAAAATCTGAATTACGTTTTTACTGTGATTTGTTAGACTTATTCAAGTTGTTTTCTAATGTCTCCTGTGAAAGCTTCACATAATGGGATGATTTGTTACTATTATAACTGCAAACTGTGATACATCATAACAGAGAAATCCTTTTAGAAGTGGTTTAGTGCATAAATGTGACTACATTTGTAAAATTATAAGCAAATATAAACACTTCTGTTTATACCATACTGTGTGCAATATCTCAGCAAAGACGCACCTGAGATGAAACTTCAAGAATTCAGAACAATCAAAAACTTGGATATGTACGTTGTTCATTTCGTATAATCCACATGCCAAGTCATATTGCCATTTGCCGACAAAGTCTCAAACACATGTGTTTTTATTAAGATATTAACAAGTAAACCACTTCCAGAAAGCGTTCTCTTGAATGAAAAAGGAACACATACAGATGTGCCTGAGGATTTGAACTGAAGACCTGCCTCCCCACCTCATTCACTGATTAGGAGCCCAGGCCAGTGACTGCTTATTCATTGGCTAATGCAATAGCAACAAAAAGTGTGCACTGAGAGACATGTAAAAAAAAAAAACAAAAACAAAATATTAGAAGAATATATTTTCAGGAAGAGAATATGCCTCATATTTATGCATATCTGAGATGCTTCAAGAAGCAGGAGGTCAATTCACTTGTGCGGTTTCACAGAGTGGTACTAAATAATCTTGAGGTTCACATTACTTGCGGATATGAATATAAATGTAACAATGGGAGGTGGTTCTACAATTCAAATGCACATTTGCATCTGAGTGTTTTACATTTTCATTTACAAGAACATTTTCTGGAGGAGGTTTACTTAACAATATATTGGTAAAAGTACATGTGTTTGAGATGCGTTGAGCCTATGACTTGACTGTTTGACATGTGGATTATGCAGCAGAAGTAATGTGAGGTTTTTTTCATGAAGGTTTTTTATGTTGTCCAGTGTTGTTCACCATGGACGCTTGTTATATTAGAAACTTTGTGATCTCTTTTTTCCATGAAAGGCCATCACTACAAACTTAATGGGGTCCTCCTTCTTCTTGACTTTGTATGTCTAGACAGATCATGGATGCACCCAATTGACATCTCATCTGGTTTTAGAGCATCGGCTTTGACTGAACAATTTGATTCTCAAGTAACAGTCTTTGGTAAAGGTACTACACACAAAGGGTGACAGTTGTGATTTGGTGGCCACATCTCTGAAATTCCTCTTCTCTTTGCCCACTCTCAGGTTCTGTCCTCCTCTGCTATGGAAATGCCTGTCTGTATAGCAAGTGCCAGGCACCCCAATAAACTACTGTTTCTTCACTGGTATGTTAGCAGATTTCAAAAGACATCCTTGTAGGAGCATCGGAAGGTTCTTCCAGCCAAGAATCTGCAGCAAGCTCACACAGGAAGGCTTTGTAGATATAGCCATCTCGCATGCAATGTATGTGACCCAGCCAATGTCATGCTTGGCATGGCGACCTACTCCAGGATGTCTTTATTTAGCAAATGGTCCTTCCAAGAGATGCCCTGGATCTGGCAGAGATAGCAGAAGTGAAAGGTATTAAGGAGGCCCTCTTGGTGTGCGTAGGTGGCCCAGATCACACTGCCGTAGAAGAGGGTGATTACAGCTAAGATGTTGGTGGCTGTGGTGAACTTGCTGTTTTACTGGCCATCACTACAAACTACATGAGGGGAGAAACATTTAAGAAAAACAAATATTTGAGTGGAGTATGGTACCCGTATACAGTTTTCAAGAATATTAAAAAAAAGTTTGAATGTATACTTTAGTTAATAATGGACATGAGTATTATTTAAGGCTCAAACAAGTTTAAATTATGTAGCATATAAAGGGTCATGTAGTATTATGGACTATATTGTTTCATGGTTGTGCTATGTGTACCACAGCAAAACTATCAGTACTTTGTAATCGGTCATGGATTTACCATGAGTATTGCATGGTGCTTTAATTAGGTAAATTGGAGCTACCTGTAGACCTTTAATTTACACGACATTAAACCTGTTATTTGGATATTTTACTATTGAAGATCTGTCCTTAAATTCATATGTATGCTGGATTGTCCAGAAGTAACTGTTAATATTACTTTAGCAAAAAAATGCATGTGTTTAGCATGTTTTGAGCATACAGCTTGATGACGAATATACAAATTATGCAACACCAGTAATATGATAATATGCAGTGAATACACTTCACTTATAGTGTTCATACTCTTTCTCTGGATGTTTAGCATTTGTTTGCTCAGAGGCTGACGCGCTTGCTGCTTCGTGAGAAGCTCTTCTTTTCTCCACCCTAGCAGCCCGCTTCTTCTCTTCTTCTGTCGGCATCTTTTCACGTTAAAACTGATTACGTCAGTGTTTGTGTTGCAATTACTTAGTATGTATTTCTTAATTTTTCACTTAAGTTGGCACTTAAGTGTTCAATCTGCCTCAAGGATGATTTAAGATATGAAGAGGCAGAGGAAGTGATGACGAAGGTGGTAGGGATGAGAACTGAGCCCGTATGCATGCGTCACATGTCCGCCCTGCTGGCCGCTGCCGAGAGTTGATTCTATAATAACATAAAATCATCACCCCGAAAGTACATAATATATGTGTACCAAATTTCAGGTCAATACTTCAAACAGCTTGCAAGCTACAGGTGATTTAAAATCCTAGACAGACACATGGACAGCCACGGTAGCGTATTATATAAGAAGACAAGTAATGTGAAATTGTTTTCTATTTTTTCCATTTACGTTTTTCACATTGTTTGCTGTTGTACAGCGTTGGTCACTATTGGGATCTATTTTATCATAAACCTTTTTTCTCTATCTCTGCATTAAAACATGCAATTAAAACATTTTCTCTGTCATCACTACAAACTACATGGGTGACATAAAAAATATTTTTCGGGTGGAGTTGTCTATACTGACAATGAGCAGATGCCATGGCAAAGCTGTGTTCCATTAAGCCGGCACCTGCTGTGCTGCTTTCCATAACTGCAGACTCTCACACATTAACACCAAGATGAGCATTTGCCATTTCAAAAGCTGATTTCTGTGTCAGAATGACACCAAAGTTGTTCCAGCTAAAAAAGGCATGGCATCAATCTTAAGGCAGAGCATAAACTTTATGTCCTCATCAGATTTAAAGTGCAGCTACAAACATAAGAGCTGCCATGGCGTGTAAAAAATGTGGTCGTTTATCTCTTTTGATTGCTTGGATCCATTTTCTTCAGTATGTTTCATCGGCAGGGAAAGCTGTTGAAACTCAGGCAAGGATGTTTCTGGTTAGAATTTAAACACAGGGGAACACTACAGAAGCTCTTCATTCACAGTTCTACCGTTGTTTATTGTAACAAGAAGACCTGTCGACAGCACCTCCCGGAAGAAAAAAATACAGAAGTATGGAACGGGCTAATCTGCAATACACAGCTGTGAAACTTGGGGAAACGGGAGAACATGGAGTAGAGATACTACTTTTCCAGAACAAGAAGCCTCACAAGCAGGTGTACAAAGGACAGAGCCATGACACTCAGGAGGGATTACATCTCCTGGCTGGCCTGAGAGCATCTGGGAATTCCTCAAGAGAAGCTGTAGGCAGTGCCTCAGGATGAGGTGCCCTGGTCATGGCCACTCTCCTCCCTGCTGAACCTCCTGTAATGGTTTGCTGTGAAAATTGCCCCATTTTAGCAGTACACTTGCCTCTAGCTTGGCACTCAATTAGAATAAAAAAAAAAGAATCGTGATTACAGCATAGCGTGCCGTCTACATAAATAAATAACAGTAAGAAAAAAGGGAACATACAGAACAAGTACTTGGGATATTTTATTTTCAATGCTTAATAGGATCAGAGAACAGCCATATCATGTTTTGCTAAAGAAAAAAGCTTTTGTATATAAAAAAATGTAATAAATGTATTGTTTCACTATCCATTATGCATGAATACTGTACATAGCTAGAGGCAAATGTGAAACAGTAAAAGAAAAAGAAGGGTGCATTCAACTTTGAGCCTGCATTATCTCACTACAAAATAAAGTCGGTACATTTTCCCACACGAAATCAGGGCACTCTTTGAAATTTATCACAATAATGTGAAAGTATTATAGTCTTCGTCAGAAATCATGTATTCTTAAAGAACAGCTTTAAATTTAAAACAAAACGCGTAGAGGGATTTGCTTCTTTTATTTTTTCCATATTGCTGTATTTCCTGCATACTTATTGATTCTCTTTATACCAGATTTATTCAAGCTGTTGGTTTACGCTCATCGATGCTAATTTCTACAAACTGACTTTGCCTGATTTCTGGTCCCTCTAGAGATGCGTTCCTTAGCCAGGTGAAACATAAGGAGCCAGACTGCTCTTTACGTCCTGAAGTACAGGGCCCTCTACTCATACCTGAACTAGTTTTATTTTAACTATATTGTACTTTCAACGCTTTGCTGTTCATAAGAATACAATGAAATTAAATTCATTTTAATTTTATTCAATGATGGGTGGTTGGCACTGATGCCTCACTGTTTTGTCTTGGTAGAGTTCTATATGACTCTACTTTCCCCTTTTGTATTATTAATGTGCAGCCTTTGTCAGAATGCCTCAAATCTCAAAAACGTACCACTGCTTATATGGTATTGTAGTATATAACTTCTCCCCACCTTCCCTTCTACATCTATAACCTCAGGCAACTAGGTGTAGTAAAAAACAAGCAAGAGTTAAGTTACAACTTTAAATAATGTATTATTGATAATATTCATAAATAATAACAATAAGCAAAGTACAAGTGAATATTGGCAACCATACAACCTGATAAATGCTGATGTGTAGATTCAGGTGGCACACAGACTTGTTTGTTACTTAAGATGTCTCCAGTTAAGGCACCATTTGTGGTCAGCTTTCTTCAGAAAAGGCCACATGCCTGTCTCAATATGGCTGCTGAGCTGTGTTCTTCATTGTGTTGTTCTTTTCAGTTTATGGTGTGTGAGATGCTCCTTCATCAGATTATATAATAGAGAGATAGGGAGGGGTAAAGCAAGCAAATTTATAGATTCTCTGTCTATACCCTACAACCAATAGAGCGTCATGGTACTTAATGGCTCAGGCAACTTTAGACCAATAGAATTCTAGTGCGACACAATTGTTTCACACCTGCTCCCCAATACCATTTGTTAAGGTGAAGCTTGCCAGCGAGGTAGTTGGCCTCCATGCGGGGTTTGATAGAGAGAGAGTCCTGTAGAGAATCACTTTTTTTAAACACTTCGCTCAACCCTTTTGTGAAATGACATTGCTGTTCTTATCAATGATATAACACTAATGTTTAAGTTACAAATAAAGACATTCAAAATGTTAACAACTTATATACAAAATTTCACACCACAACACTCACAGCTCTGAAATATACCAGGTAGGCTGATTGACAGTAGTACAGTAGTCCTACGTGGGCATGTGTACGAGTGAGACCTGTAACACTGGACAACATAGTTTTTTCATATCTTTTGCTTCCTGAAAAGGTTATTGTGATTGTGATAGACAGCTTCAAGCTGAACACAAGTATCATTTTGGATTGACTGTATCACATAGGAATTTGGAGAAACATGAATTTTAAATGGGTAACACTTTAGTTTAGGTATTGCAAAAATGCATCTACAGAATTACAGTACTCTTCCACTCTTAAGAAACAAAACTTTAACAGACATTTCTTAAGGTGGTTTACACATCTGAAGTATTGTGTGCAGTTCTGGTCACCATGACACAAAAAGACATAGCAGCACTTGAAGCTGTTCAGAGTAAAACAACCAAGTGCATCCTGGGACTTAAGGACATGTCCAACTGTGACTGACTCAGAGAATTAAATCTGTTAAGTCTCAAGCAGAGGAGACTGTGTTGGGACCCCATCCAGTCCTTCAAAATTCTCAAAGGTGTTGATAAAGCAGGTCCAGCAGAATTCTTTCGACTTAACAGTGAATCACATACTTGAGGACATCAGTGGAAATTAAAGGGAAGTGCATGGAGAACTAAAGCCAATAAACACCACCTTGGATAAAGGCATCTGCTAAATAAATAAGTCATAATAATAAGAGCCCGATGGACTAAGTGGCCTGCTCTCGTTTGCCAACTGTCATGTGTTCTTATGTTCTAATCCCTGAAGAATCAAAATATACTGTTTAAATATTGAAATGTGTGCTAGTTAAGCAACTTGAATACATGCATGGGAAACATCAGCATAATTTGCCATAAGTTAGATTTTTTGATTTTTAGATGATGCCCTTATAGGACCCCCAGAACCTCAATTTATTCATCAGTTAAATTCACATCCATAAACTGTGCTGAAAAGATGCAGCTTTAGCAAAACTAGAAAAATGCCAGGATTTCACAACATTTTTAAGGACTTCTATAGTCTGTGGTCACTAGGGGGTGTACTGCTCCCCAGACCCCTGACACAACAGACACAGAACCCACACGTTCAGTACAGCACACGTTTAATTCAGTGGGGAAGCACTTTTTCCTCGCTCACCACAGCACAGCTCAGTACAAAGCACCAAGCAGAAGAAATACACAGTTCTGTCTTCTCTTAACTCTTCTCTTTCTCCTCCACTCTTCCTTCAAGTTTTGTTCACTTCCTCCCTAACTCTGGCTCTCTGAATGGAGTGAGGCAGCTCCTTTTATAGAGCACCCAGAAGTGCCCCAGGTGCCTCATGATCTCCTTCCAGGTGTACTTCCAGGTATAGTGGCAGCCCCACTGAGGATGACTCAGCCATTTCCCTTGTGCCCCCTAGCGGTGTTCAAAGGCCCTGACAGTATTGAGTTTACATTCTCCAACCCCGTGGCTCTGTAGTACGCCAGGGGAGGTATTGCCCCATGCAAGTTCCTTTCCCTTAAGAAGACATCCCAAACAGGCAAGAGTCCCGGCTATTCACCACAAGTCATTTGAGTATAAAAATAATGCAGTGTCAGTATTCAAAGATAAGTACAAACCGTAGGACTAGGGTTCGTTTTAAAACCACTGGTCCAGTGTGTTGACTTACTAATGACAGCTAAAACACAAAGCATAACTAAAAAAAGTGCTGTACCCAGAAACAACACTCGGTACAAAGCCATAATCTATGTCACTGAGCAGGACATTTTTAGGTTTGCTGTGCCTTCCAGCAAGGTTACCACCATTTCCTGAAAGTCACAGCTTTAGACTGATATAATTGAAAATGATAAAATCCATGATTAACTCTGTTGTAGGTCACTGATTTGATTTAAATAACCTGTTGCATTAAAAATAAAAAATGTTGTTGCTGACTCAGAAACAAATGTTTATGTATATGCCAGTGTCTGATTGGGTCCATTTTTCTTTAAAGTTTGGCTTTAAAGGTGAACTTTACCAGTTAAGAAGCATTGACTTGGGTGTATTGAAGTTGTTAAAAAGCTCCCATATCCATCTTACTAACCGAAGGTTGTAAACCGGATATGGACGCAGGGCGCTGGGCACATTGAGGCGCACGTGCACTGCCGCCCACCACAGAGCAAGCCTACAATGCGCTTGCAAAAGGAGTCACGGCTCAAACGGATATGGACGCAGGGCACTGGGCACATCGAGGCGCACGCGCACAGCCGCCCGCCACACAGCAAGCCTACAACGCGCTTGCGAAAGGAGTCATGGCTCAAACCAACTGTGACAACACGCGCGCCTACAACGCGCTTGCGAAAGGACTCACGGCTCAAACCAAAGAAAACACAGAAACGAGACTACGACCTGTGAACTACACCTGGGGTGAAGCGTGCAGCCACAGAAAACACAGAAACGCCACCAGATGGAAAGAAACAATACACGAGCGCTCCGTATTAAACGTAAGTGCGATTATAATTCTTAACAGTAGACGCCGTATAGCTAACGGAGTCACGGCTCCAAAAACAAACAACTCAACTAACGGAAATACAAAAACGAGCCTGCATGGATACACACGATGAACGCAGGCGCCTACAACGCGTTTCTAAAACAGCGGAGGCAAAACAGTCACGTCTCCAAAACGAAACAGCTCAACTAATGGAAATACAAAAACGAGCCCGCATGGATAGACACAATGAACACAGGCGTCTAATGAATAATAATATTCCATTTGGAGGAAAAGTACTTTTATTAGGAGGAGACTTCCGACAGTGCCTAGCTATTGTTCCGCATGCCATGCGTTCAGCGATTGTTCAGTCCACTTGCTCTAATCCACTGTGCCAGTAATGTTGATCACATAGCAGTCATTCAGTTTGGCGCCCGCCCCAGAGTCCAGAGTCAAACGCAGCGGCGTCCCGCCCAAACAACACAACCTGTGAGCTACACTTGCTCTAATCCACTGTGACAGTAATATAGATCACATGACAGTCACAGACTCTAACCCAGCGGCTTCCCAGAATCAGTGGCTAGCACACGAATACCACAACCTGTAAACTGAACTTGCGCAGCGGCGAGCGGCTTCCCAGACTCAGTGGCTGGCACACGAACACCGCAACCTGTAAACTGAAGTTGCTGTGCTCCACTCTGCCAGCAGTCGGTGTCAGCAAAGGCAACGAAATCACGTCTCCACAAAACGAGACCGCTTTACTACAGATATGCTTATGGAATTAAATGACATTTCCCCAGACGCACCCACCCTCCATGATATGTCATCCATCCAGATATCGGACGGAACAGAAACTGATTGCCATTCCTGGATTTCCGATTCGCTGGCGAATCGCGGGCTTACTAGTGGATGAATACAGTGTTTATGAAAAATATTCAGCCCCATAGTATTTCTTGCATTTTATTGTTATACTAGACATCCTCTTAGATAGAATGCTTTTATTAACCTGCTGTGTTGTGGCTCCACCAGATTTCAAATCTGAAGAAGTTTTAGTGTGAACTTGCGGAGAATATTAATTTCTAATATATACTGTAACTACTGAAATTTATATTTTCTAAGCTCACCTAGTTGACTTCTTTTCATGCCAGAGAAAAGAAGGTGCTCGTTTATAAAAAAAAATATAGTCCAAAGAAAATGTTTAGTTTCCTATTCAGTTTATGCTCTGATTTGTAATGATGAATGTGAAGGGTGGGTTCTAGTAACTGGGGAATATGGACAGTTTGTGAGGTAGGAGCTGCGATTGTTTTACACCCCAGTACATTGCGGTGAATGCTGAGAACAGTCAGTCTAGTGCCTTTACAGAGACTTCTTGCTGGCATGAGGTTTCTGAGAATGTTTTATTAATCTGCTTCTGCATGATTGTTTGTATTGTGTTTATTTTAATGCTTCTTAGAACAGCACTTTGTGGTTTTAAATGTGCTTTTATAAATAATCTAATCTTATCTCATGAGAGCATCCATCCATCCATCCATCATCCATCCATCCATCATCCAACCCGCTATATCCTAACTACAGGGTCACGGGGGTCTGCTGGAGCCAATCCCAGCCTACATAGGGCACAGGGCAGGGCGCCAGCCTACCGCAGGGCACACACACACACACCCACACACCAAGCACACACTAGGGACAATTTAGGATCGCCAATGCACCTAACCTGCATCTCTTTGGACTGTGGGAGGAAACCAGAGCACCCGGAGGAAACCATGATAGCATCTTATTTGTTTATCTTTTTGTTTGTTTACCAATCATGCAAAATTGGCAAAACTTATTTTTTTTATGAAATGTTGCAAGTAGGTTGCCACCTGTTGTGGAATATGACCCGGACACAGACAGGCAGACACGTTTAAATGACCCCACACACATTTGTTGAGGCGTACCATATTTACAATACCCCACAGTCCAGGCCAATCAACAATGCCTTCTCTCTCTGTCTTCAGACCGCCTCCTTCTCTCCTCCAGAAACCTTGTCCACTCTTCCACCCGACTCAAGTTCATCTCTGAAGGGAGGCGGCCCCTTTAAATAAGCACCCGGATGTGCTCCAAGTGTGTTCCCGGCAATCTCCCACCGACACGCCCCAGTGTGGCGGAAGTGCCGGCTGTCTCCCTGGAAGCACTCCGGGTGTCCCTGTTCTTCTTCCCCCCAACACTTCCTGGTGTGGCGGAAGTGCTGAGGTCCAGGGTCCTCCAGGTATTGGGGTCCCCCTGGCGGTGACCACGGGCCCCTACAGGGTCGAGCTTCCCAGCTCTGTACCCGCGGCCCCCAGGGCGGTCGCCCCCTCGAGGTCTGGAGGAGGCACAAGCCCTCCTCCGATCTTCTCGGCCGTCCCGGCTGGGTACCACCCCCATCCGGGTACCACACCGTCCAAGTTAAAATATTGTCTATATGTTATTTCAATAATGAAATCGGGGATGGGGGTTGAATGGGGTTAACTCAAAAAACTGTGCATTGAGTTAGTCAATCTGATTGTGTTAAGGAGGCCATTCATTCCAAAGTCTGGCTCCAACCAAGCTGAAATATCTGTGACCCACATAGCACAGGTGAGCTTCCATATCACAAAGGTGGCAGGTTTGGAAAAAGTGCCCTTCAATAAACCAGTGGCCCTTAAAGGATTGTTTCCTGCCTTGCTGCTAATTCTGCTGGCCTATGCTCTTATACGTCTTTTAAACAATATTGTGTTGTTATCTGTTGTCTTTTTCCCTGCATTAAGATGGGGATCTCTCTGAAAAAGGCAATCACTTGTTTGTTTTTTGGCACATAAATATGTGTGATATTTGCCTGTGAGAAGTTTGTGGGGTCTGTCTGTGTTATCTTATGTTTGACAGCAAACTGAAGTGACCTGATGCAGTGTTTTGGTTGTGATATACAAAAGCACAGATGGATAATTTGCATGATCATCTTGCACGCACTTATCAGTGCATGCACACTATCCATATGTTCATTTTAATTGTATCAAATTCAATAATTCAGATCAAGAATAGTTTTACAACAAAAGACTTTTTACCATGTGCAATATGTTGCTCTTGTTGCATATTTTAATTGTAATAATTAACGGATTGATTGATTAGCTTATTAATTGATGTAATTCAGGCTCTTTTGCCAATACATGTTTAACTGTTTGCTCTTTTTAAATAAAATGAGAAGAATCATCTTATTGAATGCTGATTTTGAGATTTTTTCCAACATTTATTCTCAGAGGGCAGCAACTCTTTTTAAGTCAATGCCATGTATCTATTGACATCTGAGATTGCAGATTTTCTAAATAAACGTTATGAGTGATTTTGGTTCAGTTTAGGTTACAGAACTTTAGTGATTTTTTCTGACAAGTCTTGGTTTAGTGCAGTGGTTCTCAAACTGTGGGGCGGGCCCCCCTAAGGGGGGGCGTGAAGTAACAAAAAGGGGGGCGTGAAGATGTGAATAAAAGAAAACAAGAATCGAAAATATGAAAAATACATCTATTGAAACCAAAATGAATTAACTTAAACTACATTCTGATACTAGAAAAATAAGTTAGATAAATGTCGATAAAAGTTAAGTAGATATAATAAAATATGCATCTATGATATATCATTAATTAAAAAAGAACAAATTGGTATTAGTGGGCTCCTTTCAAAAAAATGTTAGGGGGGCGCGATTAAAACTGTTATGAAAATTCGGGTCGCAAATACTTAAAGGTTGAGAAACACTGCTTTAGTGTATTATTTTTGGCCAACATTTTTCTGTTCTTTCAGGTTAGACTTTGGCATTGTTCTCTGACTTATAATTACTCTCCTGGTTGCTGGAACAGTCGTTACAGATGACACTGCAGTTGTGACCCACTGGGCTGGCTACTTTGAGCAGCTGTTTCAAGCTGATCCCCTGGCTAGGACATTGGACATCTCTGGTTTCACAATTCTTGAGGCTGATCCTCCAATTTGCTTTGAACCACCCAGTCTCCCTGAGATTGCACTGGTGGTGAACCAGCTGAGGGTAGGGAAGGCTGCAGGGATCTGTGGTATTCGGGGTGAACTTCTCCACGCTGGAGGTAAGGCAGACCTCCTTGCATTGCAAGCAATTTTTGTTTCCATTTTGGAGTCGGGCATCATCCCAACTGAGTGGAAAACAGGACTTGTTGTCCCTATGTTGAAGGGGAAGGTTGATCGCCTGGATTGCGGCAACTATAGGTGGATAACACTGCTCTCTGTGCCGGGTAAGATCCATGCCAGGGTCATCCTCAGTAAAATCTGTGAGAACTTGTTCACCTGCCAGTGACCGTAGCAGTCTGGTTGTATGCCTAAGAAGTCTACCATTGACCACATCCTGGAACTGAGGGTTCTCATGGAGCACAAATGCTACCTCTGTCAATTTTCGTAAAATGTTTAATTCAGTCGGTCAAACTGCCTTGTGGGACATCCTGAGACTTTGTGGGATCTCCCCAAAGTTGCTGGATATCATTTCCGGCCTGTACACTGGTACGGTAAGTGCTGTACAGAGTGGAGGCAGAAACTCTGTGTTTTTTCCAGTTGATTCTGGCATTTGTTAGGGGTTTGTTTCTGCTCCTACTCTGTTCAAAGCTTGCATGGACTGAGTGTTGACTTTGCTGATGAAGGTCCAAGTCTTTAGAGTCCTGGTGCTTCCTGTCTTGCTATATAATTGTGAGACATGGATGCTATCCAGTGACTTGAAACAAAGACTGGACTCCTTTGGTACTGTGTCTCTTGGAGAATCCTTGCTTACTGTTGGTTTGACTTTGTGTTGAACGAGTCCTGAATGAGGCACATTACCTGCATTGTGAAGTAGCGTCAGTTACGGCCCTTGCGGCCATGTGGTGTGATTCCCCGAGAGTGATCCAGGTCACAGGATCCTCATTGTTAAGGACCTGAGTGACTGCACCAGACCAAGGGGATGTTCATGTAACACCTAGCTGCGGCAGATAGATGGTAATTTCTGGTGGATGTGACTGGACCACGTGTTTGCCTGGGGAGTTGCCTACCAGGATCCCGAGCTGTTTCGTCATGTGGTGGTATGCGGCAAAGTGCTGTTACCAGTGCATGCTCCCCAACCTGGCCTGACCTGACCTGGTTGTCCATATAGGTGTTAACTGTTCTGTACCTTCCTAGCATGACTTATCACTTCCCATAAGGACTATATTGTTTGGCCCATGCCCAGGTCATATAACCTCCTGTAATCAGAAATATTGGCGGTTTTTAGGTCCATGCCCTGTCTTTAACTTATTAGCAGGCAGGGATCAGAGATTCCATCTAACTGAATCATTTGCCATCTTTTGTCTGCTTGAAATACTGACCTTCCTCTTCCTCTTTAGTGTAGATGTTCCTATGTGTCAGCTATCTGGGGTGCTTATTAGTAATGCATAAAATGCTGTTGTTCACATCTGCATTGCCTTCTTCACCCACTGATTCATCGCAATATGTATATTTTTTAATATACTATAGTTTTAGTAGTACTATAGTTCTAAAGTTTTAATACATTATAGTTTTCCCCAATATTTGAACTAAACTACAATACTTGTCAGTAAAACTGAAACACTGTGAAAAAAATGTCTTATTGATCCAAAAATTGCAGAATGGATATGTCATGGTAGAGTGTGAAAATGATGTGCACAAGTTATGCCCTTGAACGTTTTCACAGTGGGTATAAAAGGTGCCCTCAAAGGGAACCTCTTTTAGTGACTGTTGATAGATTGTACTCATAGGGACCAATCATGCAAAAAGGATGACAGCCATACATCCATTTTCCAGACTTTAAGTGAGGGAGAATTGTGGAAATTATTCTTGCAGGATACAGAATAGTAGCACAGTGACGAGAATATGATGTCAGTGGGTAGAGGAGGGTTAATTCTCACCGGATAGACGGGTCTGTATTTCCTCAGCACTTAAATGAATTTGAGGACTGACATCTCATACACATTTCTGTTGGGGTCTATAACATGTCATTGGGTGTCACCCATTGCTTCGGATATCCTTAATCCTCAACCACAGCTATTAGTGACTATAATGATGTCAGAAACACCGCCAGGATGGCAGGATGACTGGCACAGCATTGTTTTCTTGGGTGACTTCTAGTGCATGATGGCTGTTCCAATGAACTGATTCACCATGGTGGACGCATGAATTTTGCAATGCCATACGAACAAAGCACCAGGTGTTATGGTGTAGGGTGCCATTGGGTTCCACTGCCATTCCTGCCTCATACACATTGCTGCTACCGTGACCAGCCAACAATACATCACAGAGGTGTTAGAGCACCCTAGCTGGAGAGTTTCCTTAGTGCCACATTCTAACAGAACAATAAATAAATTCTTTACATATATATACTCAACCACATGTGTCCTACCTTTCCTGGATAACACCATGTTCCACTTGATTTCTTGGCACACATGTTCATGAGACTTTTTCCCTCGCCGAGCACATCTGGGACATGGTTAGAGAACAACTGTACATACCTGACACCGCAAGCAAATACAAAGGATGAACTTTGGGCATGTACAGGTATACAGGCTGCATGGCCTGCCATTCCACAGACACACATCCAATATCTCTTCCTGTACAAGTGGTTATTTCCACCAGTGGTGGATACACCTCATATTGATTATTGTGCATTCTGCATCCATGATTGAGTTGTGCTTCTAATAATGCGTATCATGTATCATAAATAATCTACCATATGCATGTTGCTTTGACATCTCATGTCTTTCTTGGTGTTAATGGACAGCAGTGTACAACTCTGAAATGGCTCTGTGTGTGTGAGTGGGGTCTGTGATGGCATGGTTTTCTATTATGTCCAGTGCTTCTGGGATAGGCTCTAGGTCCTCAGTGACCCTGACCTGGATTAAACAAGTTTGAGCACAAGATATTATGCTTATGTTATTTACTTACAATGAATTTGTGAGATGCTCGGCTTATAACCAGAAGTGTGCTTTATAAGAATACATTGTTTTGAATTGATAAGAATGGACAGATTGACATTAAATCAAAATACAAAACAAGATAATTGAAATTAACGATAAATCACTGGTAAGAGATAAAATGGAATTAAAAGGTGTGGCAAGAGGCTGGGGGTGGCGCCCAGCTGGAATGCCCGGAAGCACCGGAGAAGGGATTATGCCTCCTCCAGACCACGAGGGGGCGACCACCCTGGTGGCTTTGGGGACCACGGGAACTGAGCTTGGAAGCTCAACCCAATAGGGGCCCGTGGTCACCGCCAGGGGGTGCCCCGATGCCTGGAAAGCCCTGGTCCTCAGCTCTTCCGCCACAGGGACGACCAGGGACACCCGGTGTGCTTCCGAGTGTACAGCCGGTACTTCCACCACACTGGGGAGTGCCAGCGGAACATTATCGGGAGGCACCTGGAGCACATCCGGGCGACTATAAAAGGAGCCGCGGCCTGAAAAGAGGCATCATTGTGAGAGGCCTGGACTTTGGGGGAGTTTTGGGGTTGTGTGGCACTTTATTGTATATATTTGTTTAATTTTATTATTTTATTAATTTTCATTGTAATCATTCCATACAAACAGATCAATTTATAACCCAACAAATTTGAAGATTAATCAAACCCCACCCCTGAGAAGGAGAACTTAGCTAAAGGAAAATTGCTTTAGGCTTTTTAATAAGGCAACATTAAACAAAAGAAAGGGAG
The DNA here is from genome assembly GCF_900747795.2 of Erpetoichthys calabaricus. Classification (NCBI taxonomy): domain Eukaryota; kingdom Metazoa; phylum Chordata; class Cladistia; order Polypteriformes; family Polypteridae; genus Erpetoichthys; species Erpetoichthys calabaricus. The sequence goes on along the minus strand of NC_041400.2, from coordinate 19,825,981 downwards.
AAGTAAATATCTATGTAAATAAGAGATGGAGAAGGGAGTTAAATGCGATAATAGTTATTTCTCTTATTCTAAAATAATATTGATTAAATCCTGCCATGTTTTGAAAAAATTTTGTACAGATCCTCTAACTGAAAATTTGTTTTTTTCCAATTTCAAATAATATAAAACATCGGTATCCCACTGACTTATAAGAGGAGAATTAGGATTCTTCCAATTTAACAAAATAAGTCTGCGTGCCACAAGTGTAGTGAATGAAATCACAGTTTGCTTGTCCTTCTCCAATTCAAGTCCATCTGTAAGAACACCGAACACAGCTGTTAATGGGTTAGGAGGGATTGTGATACCAAGGCTGTCTGAGAGGCATTTAAAAATTTTTGTCCAAAATGATGTTAGTTTGGTGCAGGCCCAGAACATGTGACCCAGTTATTTGTAAATAAAGCGTGTGTTGGGTGATTCAAACGATGTCCACCTGTCTGTGTCTGGGCTGCTTTCCACAAAGGATAAATAAAAACAATTGCCTATAAGACTTATAAGACTTATCTGTGTATTACACAGATTTCAAGAATTCTGCCTTTATTTATCTGCTGTTGCAATGAAATTGTAATAATCTGTTAAATCTGTTAAATAAAAAACTTTTTTTTTAATAGACAGGAGGTGGTTTATAAAGTTAAGCCTCATCCTTCGAATGTGGAAATCTTACTTAGCAGAGAGGAAGGGGATAATCTTGGAAAGCCAATTTGTAATCTTTACAAGGTTGTCCTGAAAAAAGGTCACCTGTGTGTCAGTAGTGAGCTACAGAAGTGCAGCCAAAACATCCTTAGTGATTCTAAATGGAACTAATTAATTGTATTAGTAGGAACACCCGGGCCTCTTGCAGTTGATAGACAGTTTCTGTTAGTAATAAATAAATGTTTTTATCTTTTGTTTTTTAGGTAATCTTTGTATTCAGTTTTTTGCTATTAGTGCCCATGATATCTTGATAAAAGTTTAAGACAGGGTCATGTGAAAAAGTGCCATGAAATATATAATTGCTTTTCTGAAATAAGTGGGCATATCATGATTTGATTTTCATTTAAACTGTATCTTTAGGTAAAGGTGAAGTTATTAAAAATGCAATTAAAATTTGACTTTGCAACTATTAATTCAATGAAAAATGAATTGAGATAGATAGATAGATAGATAGATAGATAGATAGATAGATAGATAGATAGATAGATAGATAGATAGATAGATAGATAGATAGATAGATAGATAGATAGATAGATAGATAGATAGATACCTTATTAATCCCAAGGGGAAATTCACAAATATGCCATTTCCATTCATGGAAAAAGTAAGCCCCCCCCTGGCTCTAACATCTGGTATTGCTCCCCATAAGTTGGACTTTCCTCTAACTGTCTGGCAGTCTCTGACATCGACTAGTAGAAAGTGTCTCCCACTTTTCCATGCAGAATTCTGTCAGCTGTGAGATGTTTGGGGGGGGGGGGGGGTCTTACATACACAGCCTTGTTTCCAATTCCCCCCCATACCTTAACCCCCCCCAAAGGACACACAAACACATTTCAATGGGATTCAGATCTAGGCTCTGACTTGGCCCTTCCAAAACAACTTAAAACTCGTCTGTTCAGGAAGGCTTTTAACTTATTAGACAATACCATAAATAACAGTGTTACCAACATTTCATTAATTCAGCGCTTATTTATCTGCTGTTGCATTGAAAGTGCAATAATCTGTTAAATCTGTTAAACAAAATGCTTTTTTCAATAGCCAGCATGTGGTTTATAAAGTTGAGCCTCGTCCTTTGAATGTGGAAATCTTACTTAGCAGAGAGGATAGAGATAATCATTCAGCCCCAACGTTTAGTTTACCTCTCTGTCAGATGCTCAGGATAATTTGTGTGTGTGTTTTATATCACAAACACTGTCTCAGGCATTTGTTCTAATATTGAATTTAGTCTTTTGTTCTAATTAATTCTTTGTAAGTCCTGTGTTTATCTGTTTTAGTGTTTGATTTGTATCCAATATTACATTTACATTGCTGTTCTTCCTGAAACCCTGTGAAGCGCCTTGAGCATGGGAGAGGTGCTATATAAATAAAATGTATTGCTCCAGAAGCCACCATTTCTTGTCAGAAATTCCTTACTGGGTTTACTAGTACATTTTGGGCCATTCTCAGGTTGCAAGGTCCACTTTCAATCCTCTGACAGATGGTCTCCTGTTATGCTAAAGCACCCCCTGTTATAATAAAGAATTTATAGTCGATTCTATGAAGGTGAGCGGTCTAGTCCCTGACACAGAAAAGCAGCCCCAACTATAACATTTCCGCCACCGTGTTTGACAGTTTGCATTAGATTTGCCTTGCTAAATGATGTCTCCTGAACTTTGACATCAACAGCCGGTAATCACTACCCACAGGTCCCATGATGAAATTCTTGGGTTCTTGGAGATGTTTTTCAACATCTTGCTGTCTTACTCGTGGGCTGAACTTGCCAGGGTGACCTTGCCTGGTCAAGCTGGCAGATGTTTGAAATCTTTCCCGTTTGTAGATGATCTACCAGGCACAGAAAGGATTGATTTCCATTTGTTTGGTGATCTTTTAAAAAATCCCTTCCCAGAAGGCTTCAGAGAGCTCATAAGCATGGTGATCACACACAATTCGATAACAAAGATAAAACCTGAGTCTTTAAACTAAGTAGGTTCAGAAAAAATCCTTTCTAATGATATTCTAATCAGTCGCACCTTTTTCTAATTTGAGGTAGTGATAAAATGTAGAGGTCTACTTTACGTTTTCCACATGGGAAATTTGCTTCTATGTTTATTTAAATGATATAGTGGACTACAAAATGTAAATGTGTCACGATATGTGTTAAATTGCATCACCTTTATATAATGACACTGCTTAAATGAAGATTAAATATTGATATGTTCACATATGTTAGAAAAGAAAACACATTTCATGGAGAGTACTTTCATTTTCACATAACTGTATACAGTGCTTGGATTTACTTTTCCAAAGCAGCTAAAAAATGATAGAGATGTGAATAGAGATTCAAAGCACTAATAAGCACAAATAAGCTTACTAATAAGCAGCATTAGTTAGCAAGTCACTGCTAAATTAAGAAAATTGCTTTGCCGAGTTCATATATTCACATTAAGTAGACTGACTAACCCCTCCAGGTATTGTTGCCTCATTAGTGTGACTTAGGTAGCATTTTAAAGATGATGCACTTATAAATAGCCTTTATAACTGACATTTTATAACAATTTAAAAATGGAACTTCTATTCTGAATGCTTTGCTCTTGATCTGTGTCCATCATCCTTTGTTATAGTTCACACCTCAGTGGTCGTTTGGTTTTTATGTGTGAGAGATCACATCTAGTTTTCCTTTCCTAGCAGGCCATTGCTTTATTTTACACTTCAATGGAAAAGAAATATATGTAGTGCAGAATTTATGAAGGATTCTGCAATACCCCAGACTTTGAAGTCTGTATTCATATAAAAAATATTGCTTGCACTGTAAACTCAGAAAGACGAAGATTATGATGGAATCATTCAGTAGTGATGAACTGGTGTCTCCTCAAGGGGCTGGGGTCTGACTTGTGCCCACCGCTGTTGGCAGGAGTTTTTAAGTCCCTATAAAAACAATGTCGAAGGCAGATGGATCAACGGATGTAATAATGATCGCTATTTTTTCAAATGTGATTTTCCGCTGTTCTTTCTTTTTTATTAGTTGTATTTTATCTGCCATGTTCAGTGCTTAATTTGTAAATAATGACGTGCTGGAGGTCACAGTGATTGCTCAGAAGTGGAATGGAAGTGCACTGACAATGGCAATTTGGGCACCAGAGCGCAGAACTCTGCTAACACTGAGTTTAGTGATTAGCGAACCCCACTGAGTTCTCTTTGCTTTGTGTTCATTGAAAATGCGGAAGTGTTTGGGAATTTCACTGTGAAGCTGCTCTGCTTCAGGTAACCTGGCTCTAATAGTGCAATTAATAAACATATTAAATAAATACATTAATAAAATCGTTTCATTAAAAATAAATAAATTCAATGAATAAATTTAAAACCCTAAATGGTCATGAGGTAAACTCTCTTAGTGCCTTTCCCTCTTTCTCTTCTATCCATGATTGGTCATCATCTGGAACCCCAACTGGATAGCCCGCTACATCCTGAACTGCCACTGCTGCCGGTAAGCAGTTTCCTTAGGGTGTCACCTCAACCAGTCTCCACGGCTCCCCAGGGCACCTTGCCCTTCATATGGATGCCATGGACCCACCCACAACCCACAAGTTCCTATCTCCATCTTGCTGTTTCCTCAGCTCAGCAGACCCTATCCCAGCCATGACACCACCGCAACAGCCCTCGGTCCTGCTCTCTTTAAATTAATCAACAAGACCAATGCTGCCCATACTGCCCCCTCTTTTTTCACCAGATACCCCTCTGTGATCAGTGATCACTTCTCTATTACAACAAAAAACTTCTCAGTTCGTACTAAGACATCCCATTATATCATTTGAATCTCTCAACAGTTGGCACCTACTTACTACCGTCATTTAAATGGTAATTACTATGCCATGCTACTGCATCCCTCTCCAGTATGGGTTAAGCTGTCGGATTGTGCATATAAACAATTTAAAGCAACAAATCTATACTAATAAAAGGCAAAGCCCTCACTGACTGACTCACTGACTCACTCATCACTAATTCTCCAACTTCCCGTGTAGGTAGAAGGCTGAAATTTGACAGGCTCATTCCTTACAGCTTACTTACAAAAGTTAGGCAGGTTTCATTTCGAAATTCTATGCGTAATGGTCATAACTGGAACCTGTTTTTTGTCCATATACTCTAATAGAGGAGGCGGAGTCACATATCGCGTCATCATGTATTACGCCTCCTACGTAATCACGTGAACTGAAAACATGAGTGCAGGTACTTCGGAAAGAAAGCACCGTGTAAACCTAAAGCTTAAATTAAGTTCATAGACCTACAAAAGGTTGCCATTGATTTCAGGCAAGATTGCTTTTCTCCTGTACAACTATACGTTGCATTCTTAACAGTAAGCTTGCACAGCTTACCGGAGTGTGATATTCCAACCGGAGTGCTGAAATGACAACGTGGTATACAAACAGAACAATCGTAAAAACAGCGGAGAGGCTGTGTGAAGTCAGCTTCACAAAAAAACAGATCCTTAACAAATTGTTATTGGTATATTTTCACTCAATTTAAAAAGGTTTTCTTCTTAATAAAAATTTAAAAGCAGTACTTCGCCACTGCAAAGCACGGGGATGTATATATATAGATAGATAGATAGATAGATAGATAGATAGATAGATAGATAGATAGATAGATAGATAGATAGATAGATAGATAGATAGATAGATAGATAGATAGATAGATAGATAGATAGATAGATAGATAGATAGATAGATGTGTATGTATGTAGATATGTATATATGTGTATATGTAGATATGTATATATGTATATGTATATATATGTGTCTGTATGTATATATATATATATATATATATATATATATATATATGTGTGTATGTATGTATGTGTGTATATGTATGTGTGTATATATATATGTTGATATATGTATATATATGTGGATGTGTATATGTATATATATATGTATATATGTAGATATGTGTATATGTAGATATGTATATATAAGTATATATGTTTATGTATATATATGTTTACATAACCTCTTTAACACACTACTTCTCCGCTGCGAAGCGCGGGTATTTTGCTAGTCAATTAATAAAATACCCTCCTGGATCTCACAAGTGTTGGTTCCTGCTATGTCCTTAAAGCTTTCTAGGATAGACTGCTGAACCCTGCAGTCCTAAAGTTTAACCAGAAGGTTTTGGAAAATGATGGATGCATGTATTAATATTCTGGCTCTCAACCACTTTTTCTACAACCAATTAAATGCATGTCGTAGATTTGGGCAGTTTAATTTTACGTTCAAGCCACCAAATTGTCTTTCTGTCTGAGTTAAGGCAACTCTAGTCTAGCAGAGCCAGACGTATAAAACATACATATTATAATTATTACAATTAGGTTGAGAGGTTAAAATGGCTATTTTGTGTTTGAGGTTGTGGATATGTGGCGATGTGGGTCTGCTCTATGCACCGTCTTCCAATTTGGGAGCCTCTCCAACCCAACACCGTTGGTAATGTAACCGGATGAGTTTGGCAAATGGGAACAATTCACACTCAGAGCAAGCAGAATGTGCAAAAGGTGCAAGTGCTTTTATTAAAAACAAAAAACAAATAAATCAAAACCAAAACATTGTCCATAGAGAAAGTGCAGTGCTCAAAAATGTTTCAATAAATAATCAATAAAAAGGTAGAAATCCAAATGTTTAAAACACAAGAATAAAAACCTGCAGCAGACATTGGGGCAAATCACTCAAGCACAACTCCTTCCGTGTTTCCCCAGCTCACCCATGGCTTGCTCAGCTAGAGAGACTTCATCCGCCACGGTCCTCTCGCTACCGACCCCCATCTTGGCTGCCTCTGCCAGCGTCTGCCAGATCACTCGGGATCGGTTGTCTTCTCGTCTTCCTTTTCGCACACGCAGTCTTCCCTCTGATCCCTAGGGAGGACACCACCTTGATCCAACCCACTCCTCCGCATAGTCAGAGGGCACGATCCATCCCTCGAGTGCCGATCCTTCGCTCCACACGAGACCCCTGACCGCACTGACCTCTCCCTTTCACTTTCTTTCACTGCTCCTATGCCACACTCTTGCTCTCCAAGCCTTTCCTTCCTTTTTTTCTCTCTGTGCCGGCACATACTTATATGGCTCCGTGGGCACAGCGGCTTAATCACACACTGCAGGAAGCTGACAATCTTAACAGTTTTTGGTCTATTTCTCACTTACCTTTTCTGTCAAAAGTTCTTGAGTATGATTGCATATCCGTGCAAAGCTAGACAAATAGTGAACAATAACCAGTAAACTCGTTTCTTGCTCAGAGTGAGGCCTTTACTGATAAATCTTTAATTCTTGACTGTAAAACTACAAAACATATTACAAAGGGTGCTTTCAGTACAATGCTCACGCCAAACAATCAATCAATACAGAAATGCATTATAAATAAATCAGTTAACTGTAGCAGATAAACATCTTAACAAATATTTACAAAATAATTATTTAAAAGAGAAACTTACAGGCATATCTTTGCCAAGGCTTAACGTGAAAGAATTGGTGTTATAAACAGCATTCAAAACTTTACTAAACTGCCTTATTAAGAAAGGTGAATTGTACAACTTGACAACATCAATTCTTAAAATGATCACTAGGTGGCAAACCTTAAATTAAAAGTGTGAACAGAATAGTGTAGCCTCCCAACTCACTTAACTTCTAATAATTTAATGGAACCTTTTCAGTCTGGTTTCAGGGCACAGCACAGCTGTGAAACTGCTCTTCTTCAGGTAACCTATGATTTGCTTATGGCAGCAGACTCTGGACAAACCGGCATATGAATTCTGTTAGACCTCAGTGCAGCATTTAACACTGTCAGACATGACATTCTACTGTCCAGAATGAAGAACACGCTGGGCATCTCTGGCACTGCCCTCCAGTGGTTTAAGTCCTATATAACTGATAGGCAAGAGTTTGTTAGTCTTGACAACAGCAGGTCCAGCACAGTGCCAGTCTAACAAGGAGTTCCTCAGGGCTCTGTCCTCGGCTTTCTGCTCTTCTGTATCTGCATGCGTCCCCTTGGCCATATTATTTGTAGTTATGGACTGGGTTATTGTTTTTATGCAGAGGACATTCAGCTCTTTTTCAATGTTAAAAGTGAAACTTCATCGGGGCTTTCTCAGCTCACAACTTGCCTCAGTGAAATAAAAAGCTGGATGGAGCAGAACTCTTTAAAATTAAATTGCAACAAAACCAAACTTCTGCAAATTGTCACTAAAGCGCAACTTAACAACATGAGCTCCTTTTCAGTAACTTTTGACGGTGATCTCATCAGACCTTTTTCTTCTGCATGGAATCTTGGGCTCATTTTTGATTCCTCCCTTTCTTATTTTGCCCACATAAACTACATTAAGAAATTTTCCTACTTTCACCTCCGTCACACATCCTATGTTCGATCATTCCTCTCCTTTTATAAATGCTGAGAAACTTGTCCATGCTTTTATCATATCCTGCATCGATTATTGTAACTCTCTACTGGCAGCTGCCAATTCTAATCTTACGAGGGGGGACGCAAAAATAACCGGAATTTTGTTGTTGCTAGGTTGGTACTTGTAGTACGTGGTTGGGCCGCTAGGGCGATCTAGTTACACTCCTCACAAGTCAGTCTGCCAAGTGCCATCAGTCTGGAAGGTTGTGCTTGTGTTCAGTGAATTCTTTTGTATAAGTAGGTTGCGCAACAGTGTGAGAAGGAAATGCCCTGATTTGTGGGAGTTGGGCGATTGGTTCTTTCATCATGACAACGCTCCATCTCATACTGCTCTCAGCATTCGCCAATTTTTGGCAAGAAACGGTATGACAACCCTGAACCACCCACCCTACTCACCGGATTTAGCTCCGTGTGATTTCTTTTTGTTCCCTCGGATGAAAAAAGACTTGAAAGGAAGGCGTTTTGCTGACGTCGAAGAGGTAAAGCAAGAAACGACCAGAGCATTAATGGGCATTACTTCAGACGAATTTAAAAAATGTTTCGAACAATGGAACAAACGGTTAGATAAGTGTATTTCCGCCAATGGAGAGTACTTTGAAGGAGACTAATTGTAGTTTGTACAGAAAATTACATTAAACACAGTTTTAAAAATATTTCCGGTTATTTTTGGGTCCCCCCTCATATATCACAGCTCCAGTTGATTCAAAACTCTGCTGCAAGAGTCCCGCTTCACCTGCACTGGCTCCCTGTGTCTTGCAGGATTAAATATAAAATTCTATCTATAACCTACAAAGCTTTAAATGGCCTTACACCGGACTATATCAGTGACCTTCTCCATCACTCTGCTCCTGTTTGCCCACTAAGGTCCTCTGATTCTGACCATCTTGTTGTGCCCCACCCTAACCTGCTCTCTATGGGTGACGGAGCTTTCAGCTGTTTAGTACCCAGACTTTGGAATGACCTCCCTAAATTAATGAGATCAGCCGACTCCGTTCATTCTTTTAAAAGACAACTTAAAACTCATCTGTTCAGAAAGGCTTTTAACTTAACCTAACATTCTGCCTCCTCTTTCAGTTTTTCTCTCTGTCCAGATGCTCAGTATAATTTGTGTGTGTTTTATGTCACAAATGATATTATTTGCTAGGCTTTTCTTTTAGTATTGATTTTAGTATTTAACTCTGGTTTATTGTCTTTTATTCTATTAATGCTTTGTGTGTCCTGTATCTATCTGTTTTAGTGTTCTGTTCAGGAAACATTTCTATCCAATGTTACATATACCCTGCTATTTCAATAAGCGCCTTGGGCATGGGAAAGATGGTATATAAATAAAATGTATTATTATTATATTTGGGGCATATGTGCTTTTAAGCCTGTACCCTTCGTGGTGCCATTCTTCAAGGACTCTCATTCAAATGGAGACTTTTAGTTGTGTTGCTGGTCAAAATAAATTAGCAGTTTCTTTACATTTTTTAGAAGAATTACTGTTGACAATAAAACTGATGTTTTCTGATGCATTTTTTTACATTTTGTATGAATTTTGATTGACTTCATTATTTATCATATACCCACAGACCTATATGGTAGTGTCCAGGTAATAAATGGTCTAGAAAACGTGTCAATATGTGAGGTAGAAATGGGACGTTGCACCCATTAATGTTTAAAGTGCATGTACTAGAATTAAATTAGGTCAGGCATTAGGAAGAAACCTTGTGGCTGGAACCTTTTCAGGGGCTACTGTTTGCTACATTTGTCAGACCCCAAGAGACTAAGGTAGCTCTGGAGTATTGAGATGGACACTCGGCATTCATTAACAGCATGGCAGGCCAGTGTGGATGCGACAATATGTTAATGCAGCTTTCCTCACATCATTATGTACCTGCACAAATAATTAGAGTAAACCTTCAAAACTACCACGGGTGTATTCATTTACTTAGTACATGATGCTAGTTTTATAGGGATGGTCTCCATTAAACTCAGAATGTTTAAAATCTATGCCCTGAAATGATAAAAAAAAATCTGCCTCATGGGACGAAAAGTTCAAAGCATTAAATTACAAATTACAAATAACAAATAATTCAACATTTTCATTTTAGTCAAATGATAACAAAAATAGAAACCTACTAATCCTATCCACATAACATTGATTATCTTTAGTTTTTGTTTTTGTACTCTACATGGATATCTTTATAACAGAAATGCTTCTTCTCCCTTATCTCTAAAAACAGTCTTGCCTCCTGAATGCTCCTTGTGACCTAAAATGATGTTACACCCTGGGGAAACTTTCACAGAATTCTTAAACCTTGTATATTTAGTCTGCAAACCTACCCATCCCAAAGAACCCTGAAATGGAAATGACAGATCTGCCCAACTTTGTAATGTAAAACATCTTCTCTGCTGAGGGCCCTTTCCCTCTTGGCATTTTTCATCGTATCAGATTTTGTTATCTGCTTAGTGCCAACAGTGGGATACAAGAATTTTAAACATTTTTAGAAGAACATTATTTAGATTATTTAAGAAAACAAATGACACGGTACGTTGGAATGTTAATTAAGCTTCAGTGACTTCACAGAATGGTTTAGGAGATTATTTTACTGCTATTTTAATTAGTCTGTACATAAGAATTGTAAAGTTATTTACATTCTTAAAATCTGTGAATTTTCCCTTGGGATTAATAAAATATCTATCTATCTATCTATCTATCTATCTATCTATCTATCTATCTATCTATCTATCTATCTATCTATCTATCTATCTATCTATCTATCTATCTATCTATCTATCTATCTAAAGGGGTGCCCAGCTGGCAAGGAGCAGGACATCATTACACTGATGCAGGGTAGCAACGTTAAATCTAATGAAGTAGGAAAGTCACACTTACAGCAGAAGAAATCCTGTGTGCACCAGTTTAGAAATCCCAGGGCCACTAGAATATGATGTGCCCAGTGTCTATGCTGGGGCACTGTCTGGGCAGTCAGTCTTTTCTCATTGCTCAGTGGAGTTGTTAGTTTTTTGTCTTGCAGGATGTAAAATACTGTGTACATACTAGCTTCTTCCATCATGTTATGACCGGAATTAAGACTTATTTGTCCATCACCACTACCTTATGACATCAAGAAAGTCCGAGTAACTCCAAAAACTAAAAAAAAAAAAAAAAACCACAGTTACTAGACTTTTCCATTGCACGTGAGAGTGATTGGGGTTTATAGGGAGAGGATGCAGGTTTGTATTCAGGGGACAAGGAAACTGCAAAAAATGTAAAGTGGATGACATAGGAGGGGAGAAGTGAAAGAAATCCCACATGTTCTAAGCACAGACTTTAGCTAGAGACAAAGGAAAAAGGAGGGCTGCAAGGATTGGAATGGCTCAAGTCCAGAAGCATTTAAGATATCTCCTAATGTCAAAATACCCTTTATTGACCACTTAGAAAAAGTGATTGTTTTGTCACCTATATTCAATGCTGGGTTGCTAAAGAGAGGATTATGGAGAAACTGCCCCAATAATTTTTCAACTTGATGCCATTTCTGGAGGGCATAACATATAATGAGGCCTGTTTTGAGGCGGGTGGGGGGCAATGAATTTAATCTGTAGTCAGATCTTGTCAAACTTTCATGATGATTTTTTTTTCCAGGAAAACACATTTACTGCCCAAATAATGAAGTCCATTTATTGTTGCCTCTGGTTCAATTGAAAGTTTAGTGTTTGAAATGCAACCAAACTCACTGCATAGTAAAAAAAAAAAAAAAGTAACTAAGCATCTCCTGGTTAAGAAGAAAGCAAATAGACTAGAAGTGTGAAAATACCTTTAAACTAGCTGGTGCTTTTCTTTAAATGACAAAAATTCTGTTATAAAAGAACATAAGGGTACTTTATTAGAGAGAATGATGTTTCCTCTCATTGCTTTACTTTGAAGTATAAAAACATGAGGCTAGAAATAAGACAGTAAACCTTTTCTTTTCTGAAAAGAAATGCTTCAAGGCTATGACAACTTGTATCAGTAAAAAGAGAAACCCAGCTGATGAGATGAAGCCTGAATAAAGTAAAGCTCATGGGGATTGACTTCTTGAGTAGAAAAACAGCACACCTATGGGATCAAGCCTACAGTACCGTACCACACCACAGACCAGAATTCAAGAGAACTACAATCGCATGATGTCAAAAAAATAAGAATAAAAATACAAGCAGCTCAGTTTCTCAAATGTCAGAATGCACCTCAGAGGCAAGAGTCGGGTGAAGCATCACACTTTAAGAATTAGTAGTAGCTATTGTAGAAATAGTAGAAGTACACAGTACAGTGACATTCCTATTTGCATGTTCAACCACCACACATTGTCACCACCTTGTGATGTCATGATAACAAGGAGGTAATAAAATACAGTACATAAATGATTTATGTTATGACTAGGACTCCCAAATCATCTAAATATATAAAACCCTTCCAAAAATGTCCACTGGGGGGATTGACTGTCATACCCCAGCTAGCAATGAGAGCAAACACGGAATCTTAGTAAAATAAAAAGATTATTTTTATAAAAAAAGGCTCTGTGACACAATGAAACTCTAAAGAGTGCAAAAGATGTAAAAGAGTTGGCAGCAAGGCAATCCAAGGTGAACGAAATATCCGGTACGAAATTCCAAGAATAGTTGAAATACAGAGCGAAGTCAAAAATCCAGTATATCACTAAGCGCACAAAAATCACAAAAAGTACAACTCACCACTCCTCGGCACACTCTAAAATGAACTGCCAAGAACTGTGAAACACTCTCTGGATTTATAAGGAAAAGGGCAGTTCTTGGTGGTGATTGGCAGGTGCCCCCTTCTCTAGAGGCACCACCCACAAAACACATGGAACATAACACAGACATAGAAAACAAAGACGACAATAAACACAGGTGACATTAATGACTCAAATTTGAGAAACTAAATAAATAAATAAAACAAGACCTTGAACCTCAGCCCTTGCTGAGATGCAACAGATTGATGTACTCCCTTACCCCTGTTTCTCTCTTGCTTGCCAAAATTTGGTCTGGCTATTACCCAAGAATCAATTTAATTGACACAAGTTCACAAGATATGGTCATCTGTATTCTATATATTTGTAGTATAGCTCAATGCAGCCTGGCAGACAGCTGGGATGACAGGATGTGCTCTCTTAGTGACCACAAACACTAAGAGGAATGGTTTTCAGTTAAAGGGCCAAAACCTCCTTCAGTTTTCTTTATGGTAGATTCATGCCAATCACACATTTTTGTATTCTACTTCTTGGTGCAAATCCTACAATGCATCCTGGTAAGGAGAGATGTCAAGGGTGCAGCAGGAAGGCACATGGGTGCCTCAAGGATTGGTGCTGGGCCCTCTTTTCTTCTTTATATACATCTGTTCACTAGGCTAAATCATCCTCATGTTTTCTCTTATCAATGACTAGCTGTCTTCTGTGGCTCCATTCACGTAGTAGTGAAACAGGACAAACTTTAAAAATCAATAAAAAAAATGTAATTCTGGCCAAGTGGAAGGTAGGTCAAATGTTGGTACTGTATCTGATCGTGTTCACCTCTGATGGGAGAGCATCCCCCGCGTGGGGATAAAAGCACGTAAGCATGATAAGCTCTGCTGCTCAACAGCTACCCACTAAAACACACGTAGCTCTGGTCTCTCTCTCAAAAATGTCAAACGTTACTCCTTAACAGTCTTGAGATGATAATGTCTGCTGAACAAACAGGTATCGCTAGCTAAGCAGAGACAAGGTATGCTCCAACATCTGGCGAGAGGTAGAGCAACTCAAACAGCCCCATCCGGCTCCCCACTCCTCAGGTCCTACTTCCTCCTCCCCTCGGCCTACAGCCTCTCTCTTAGATTTGCGTGAATAAATCACTACTGCAAGCAAACTATGATAGCGCGATGAGAGAAGTCGCAAAATCAACCAGAATGTTCAAGCAAATTATAGAAAAAAAACAGATCTAAATCCGTTAAGTAGTTCTCTTGTTGAAAAGAGGACAGTCTCACTCTACATACAGACAGACAGATGTTGGATTTTATATATATATAAAATGTTGTTATCCCCGGCCATCCATCTTTTCAGAACCCTAGCTCTGATTACCTCACATCATTATCCCTAGCACCCACCAAGTCTGTATGTAACCTTGAGGTGGTGATCAGTGACCAGATGTCCTTCACTGACCGTATTTTCAGTGGACTCTTGGTCTTGCTGATTCACTCTATACAACATCCATAAGATCAGGCCCTATCTGACAAGCTAGCGACAGCGTTTTTTAACATGTCGTATATCCCTAGGCAACAATGCTTATCTAAACTCAATTTGCTGTTGTTATGTCTTATAATGATGCAATAATCAAAAATGGCAGAAAGATATTGTAGCAGACAGAGGCACTTCTCAAACATGTGTGGTGATCTATGCATGCTTGTGTGTGTGTGTCTGTATGTCTCCACTCTCGCAGTACTCTTTACAACGTTCAAATTAATTATTAAACTTCAGTTACCTTGAGCTACTGAGCTCCTGAATGTATAACAGTATTTTTAACTTTTTATTTTCTCTCAGCCTCAAGTATTTTTTTCTCAGTAGCTTTTTCTTTCTCCTTGAAACCCCAGCAGCATTTAAAATACACAAACTGGAGAAATTGAGAGGGTACAGATGTTTTAGGAAGAAGTCCAGTCAGTGGAGCCTTTGGAGGATGGAATTTCACCGCTATTCACTACACTCTTTTTAAAGGGTTGTCCCCAGATGTGTATTCACATTTCAGAATCACATCTGGCCCCACAAGACTATTTGGTGACATATGCTTGCCGCTACTTATGCACACATGTACAGTGACTCTCTTTTACAATCTCAACCTTAAAACTCTAATAAGAATAAAGATTCTTTTATACAAACTCTGCAAATTCTGTTAAGTGTTCAGGTCATTGAAAAAATAACTGCAAACAGCATGACTATATTCATGGCGCCTATTATTATCTTAAAGCAAAGTGCCTGACTATCAATATATGGAGACATAATGAGGTTAACAATCTTTGTTAATGATGGGTAATAATCTGAAATGTGGTAGTTTGGTCTTATTGTTCCAATACAAGACTTGGGGGCTGTGGGAATATGAACAAAGTATAGCTGCCATATGGCAGTTTCTTATCTGTCATCATTTAGTCTAATCTCCAAATGCATTACATTACTTGATTTATTCCTCTGTGCTGTGTCATCAGTGTCAGAATAAATGAACACAAATGTCACATTCTTCCATGTGGATTTTCTTCCGTTCTTCCTAAACCCCAAATTGGAAATGTTAGATCATATTAAACAATGCAATGGGAACCCACTTTAAATCACACAGAATATTTCATGTGGATGAAATTAAGGTAGAACCTTTGATCAAAACGCTCAACAAATATATTAGTATTAAATTCAGTTTCTTCTTGATGCTTTCCTGATCCTCCCACTGTTCAAAGTGTGATTATCGTCATTATCCACTCTATATTTTTTCAGTATAAAAAAGTATGTTTATGGGACTGCGGTGGGTTGGCACCCTGCCCAGGATTGGTTCCCTGCCTTGTGCCCTGTGTTGGCTGGGATTGGCTCCAGCAGACCCCCGTGACCCTGTGTTCGGATTCAGCGGGTTGGAAAATGGATGGATGGATGGATGTTTATAGGAATGTGCCCTGAAACTGCCATTTTGAATAAAGTTGGGTGTTACATTGAAGCTCTGTCTACCACGTCAGTGCAGCTATAACAAGAAATAGTAAGAATAGAAAATGAAAAGGTTAGACAAATATAGACGAATATACATAATATAAACTCACTGAGAAAATTATTAGTAACTCTATACTAATACTGGGTAGGGCATCCTTTTGCTTTCAAAATGACCTCAATTCTTCATTGCATGGATTCCATACAATGATAGAAACAGTCCTTTGAGATTCCGGTCCATATTGACATGATTGCATTTAAATTCATGTTGTGAATCTACCGTTCTACCACAACCCAAAGGTTTTCTATAAGATTCAGATGTGGTGATTAGGAAGGTGACTGTAAAACCCTGAACTCATTGTTCTGATCATGAAATTAGTTGGTGATGAATTTTGCTTTCTGACATGGTGCATTATCATGCTGTGAATAGCCATTAGAAGATAACTAAATTGTGGCCAATGAAGGGATGCACATGGTTGGCAACAATACTCAGATAGGCATTGAAGTGATTATTGATTGGTATTAGCAGGCCCAAAATTTGAAGAGAAAACATTCCCCACACCACTACATCACCCCCACCAGCCTGGAATGTTGACAAAAGGCATGTTCAGTGCATGGATTCATGTTGTTAGCACCAAATTCTGATTCTACCATCTATGTGCCTGAAGCAGAAATCAAGACTCATCAGATGAGGCCACTTTTTTCAGTCTTCAACTGTCCAGTTTTAGTGAGCCTGCACCCACTGTAGCCTCAGCTTTCTGTTCTTGACTGACAGAAGTGGAACCCAACATAGTCTTTTACTATTGTAGCCCATCCGCCTCATTGTTTAACATGTTTTTCATTCTGAGATGCTTTCTGCTCACCACAGTTGTACTAAGTGGTTAGTCGAATTACTGTAGCCATTCTGTCAGGTCAAACCAATCAGGCCATTACCCTCTGACCTCTCTCATCAACACGGTGTTTCCGTCCACAGAACTGCCGCTCACTGGATGTTTCTTTTGTTTTTCAAACCATTGTGAGTTAACACTAGAGAAAGGGTTCTTAATCTGAGGTCCGTGGACCCCTAGGAGGTTTCAGGGGGTCCGTGACGGTCAGATAAAAATGAACATTTATATTCACTATACAGCCCGCTACTGTTGATTTTTTCA
Organism: Erpetoichthys calabaricus; assembly: GCF_900747795.2. Taxonomy (NCBI): domain Eukaryota; kingdom Metazoa; phylum Chordata; class Cladistia; order Polypteriformes; family Polypteridae; genus Erpetoichthys; species Erpetoichthys calabaricus. Next base: position 19,808,995 of record NC_041400.2, on the reverse strand, counting down.
CACATGAACTTTGTACCGTGATTTATCTCGTGCTTTACGTCTCTCACCGTTATTTGTTCTCACATATTATTTTTCTTGCAAATATTTATCTCACATAAGATTAATGCGTGATTCACATACTCGGGAGAAACATAACACTCAAAAAAAAAAAGCGGTGAGAAAATGTTGTGCGAGTAAAATCACGCGAGAAATACTGCGCGAGAAAAATAGCAGTTACCATACAGCGCCCTCTCTCGTCCCAATCAACGGTTTCCCATTGAAAGAAATGAAAGAAAACACAGATTCGTAATCCTTTCCTAGCCGACATGGACTGTATCAGTGATGAATACACCTTGCCAAAGATGACCTCATTGACCTGAGGACAAAGGAAATGTTACGAAATTAATTCAGCTTGTGAGTCTTGGAGAATTCTGGTGTGCATTGACACAAGCCTGCCCTCGTCTGATTCCCTTTGCTACTACATACCTTTGTGAATCGGGGTTTTCAGCACTTGTTTCTATCAAAATGAAAAGCTGAAATAAATTGCATGTCAAAGATGACATGCGTGTCACCTTGTCAAAGACCACTCCATCGTTTCATATTCTTATTCAAGGGAAAAAAGAACAACCTTCTCATTGAAAAAAAGTAGATAACTAGAGAGTAGATGTACAGTAGTAGTAGTGGTAGTAGAATTGTAGTAGAATATAATTGACCATGGACACCCAGATGTTTATTTTCTTCAGAGATGATGCTGACTGAAGTTTTTGTTTCCCTCTGCTCCATTGTCAACTAGCCATAGTTCAACAAATAATTACTGGACAGACATTGTGGGGCTCCATTTATGTTAATCAGTTTTAAGATACTTTGTTTTCCTGTCTGTTTAAACAAATCCGTGTCTTTCTGCGTACTCCTTATGCTTAGTAATTTGAAAAGTTTGGTTTGGCATCTACTTATGAGCATGTCACAGCGCTCTGAGCCTATACTGAGAGACTGAGGCCAGCATTGATGAACTCCACATGCCCTGAAACTGCTTTTCCATCTTTGCAATGTTCTTTCTGAAACCTTTCGTTCATCACTGCCTACACCAAGATTAGCAGGGAAGTCCTAATGTGAATGCAGAAACTGAATCTTTAGCGACGTGTTGCTCTTCATAATTTTGTATGCTTTTGAATGATGTTGTCAACCAGTTGGATATAATTAGGGGCTCTGTAGTTGCCAAGAAAATTCTCAACAATGTTTTGAATACTTTCCGTGCAATTTCCTGATGACCTACTAGCTGATCTTCTAACTGCTTGTCATTGATGATGTGTCTGATTTGTGGACCAATCTTGGCATCAGTTATTTGTGGAAACATCTGTCTCAAATATCAAAATCTTTTGCCTCCCTTACTCATCATTTTCAAAGATTTTTTATCAGTACACATTTAATATGAATAGGAGGAAAAATATTCTTTGCTGGATTGACAAGTGCTTTATATGTGCCAAACTTTTCTGTCCTGGAACCAAATGGTTATGGAGTGGCCAGTTCTTTTTAATGTAATGAGAATCTTTAACACGGTTATCCCATTTGCAGTATGTGGTGTATCTGAGCTACATTCCCAGTAAGCAGTTCCACTACTTGTAGATCACCACAGATGTTCCAGGTGTATTCATTGTACTATATGCAGTATATCTATCCATAGGTCTGAATCGCAATCTGATTATTTGGGTGGTCATCTACAAGGTAATGATTACGGTTTTTCGACCAGTCTGAAAACATCCGCCACACCCTCTGAGTTCCAGGAAGCAGGTCATAGGCATGTTATAGAGTACGTGTCAAATAATACAAAGAGTATGCGACACGTCTGAGGTTCAAGGTACGCCTGATGAGCCCCAATTAGGCCAAAACACATGTTGTGTTGTGCTTCTCACAATTGAGAAGATGTGGTGGATGTTTGCCAAGTGGTCGACCAATCACAAGATAGATAGATAGTGGGGCGGGTGGCTGGGGCCCATGCCTGGACAGGACGCCCCTTCTACATGTGTTCCGGGGGAGCAACCATGGGCTCTTCAGGAGCTCCCCTGGGATGCTTGGTGGCAGCCTCCCTGGCTGATGAGGGTGCCCCAGTTTCCCGCAGGGTTCCATGGGAGATGGAGTTCTCCACATCCCTGTTGGGATCTGGGGTGGCTGCCAGGGGGTGCTGCATGGGTCCCTGAGCCGGCTGGGACAACTATACAGCCCGACCCAGAAGTGCAATCAGAAACAGGTGATCAAGCACCTGGAGCACTTCTGGGTGGGCTATAAAAAGGGCCAGCAACCACCACTCAGGGGCCAGAGTTGGGAGGAAGAGGACGAGATTGCCAAGGAGGAGTGGTGGTGCCGCCAAATGGGAGTGTTGAGTAAAGTGCTTTTGGGACTGTGTATTGCCTGAGGAGTTCATGGGGAAGATGTGCCCCACAGGTGTAGAAAATAAAGTCTTTTGTTGGATTTTACACATGCCTCTGTGTCAGTCTGTGCTGAGTCGGGCGCTATACAGCGTCCATAGCACAAATAGATAGATAGATAGATAGATAGATAGATAGATAGATAGATAGATAGATAGATAGATAGATAGATAGATAGATAGATAGATAGATAGACAGTTTTCCTTTCTTCCTGTTCTACTTCTTCTACCTTCACTTTTTCCAGTTACTGTATATGTTTATTATCATTCCTAGTCTCTATGAATTTTGAAAGGTTTCCATATGGGTGTTCTTCAGGTTCTTTGTTTCTTCCTCTCACTGATGACTATTTTGTACATCGGCCCCGTGTTACTGATTGTGCCCATCATCTGGGGTTGGGATAGGCTTCAGCATTCAACCACCTGTACTGGAATAAGCTGAAGTAAAAAAATGAATGGATGCAGCTATACATATAAATTGAAATAAAATATTGAGCTGTCTTGAATCTACTTAGAAGAAATAACAGGTGCATTCTGAGATTTACAGCTTCAGCTATCAAAATTGCATGTTTCCATGCTGTAGTTTACTTGCTGTGCTGAATGAATGTAATCTAGATTTCTAGACTCTCTCAGCACAGTATTCTTTTTATCATTTGTAGAGTATTATTACTTGACCATTACAAATTAAGGCATACAGACCTGCCAACAAAAATGGGTATGTCAACTAAAGAGGTGCTGTGCAATTTTCTCTCAAGTTAAAATGCGTAAACTCTTTTATAAAATATAAAAGTATAATATATATGATAATTGAAAGTACAGAACCAATAACAATATTAAAGCAATGCCATATTTTCTTTTTTTTTAATACATTTCTAGTTCTGGACCCCAAAAAAGATCCATGCCTAAAGATGAAATGCAGTCGCCACAAAGTCTGTGTTGCCCATGACTACCACACAGCAAGCTGTATTAGCCAAAGAAGGATGACTCAAAGGTAAGAGACGCGGTCTTTGACAGCAGCACCTTTCATTTTATTCCTATCAAGTATGAACATTATAGTTTCACTCTTCATTCATCATCAAACTTTATACTGTAAATATATTTTAAATGATGCCATTATTAAAATGAAGACAATGCTTAATCACAAAGCATATTTCATATGCCAGAGTATTATCAGAATAGGAAATCTGCTTACCTCTTTTTAATGAGCAGGGGCTGAAACTGCAAGAGACATTTTTCATTTGCAAACCTGAAGTAACAATTAGTGCATTAAATGAAAGAGAAATGGATTCAGACATTTTTCATTAGACATGACCATGAACGATGAAGAGGACACATCTATTACCTCAGCCACTTGCTTGCATTCTTTTCAGGTGCAGTTAGCTATGGATAAATAGCTAGTCAAAAATGATGATTAGACCACTAATTGCATATTGTATGTAATGGATCTTACAGTAAGCCATCTTTCCTGGTAGGAAATAGATTGATGAGAGGGAAGAGTCTGGCAAATTTAATTACTTCCTTAAATACAAAAGTCAGATAAAGGTAATTCTATTAAACAAAGGAATAACCTTATAGAAGTACAAAATAAAAATGTTGCCACATATTTATATTTAGAGATAAAAAGGGGTGGAATGGAGAATGCGATTATCTATCTGGCTTATTCTCACTTGGACAAAGCTGGAAGCACTTTGAGGATGATGTGATTTGATTTCTCCAGTGCTTTCAATACCATCCAGCCATCCCTGTTAAGCGGTAAACTCAGAGATATGTAGATGGGTAAGCCTGTGGTGTCCTGAGTAATGGACTATGTGTTGGGAAGACCACAATGTGTGTCTGATACGGATGTGAGCAACACTGGAGCACCACAAGGAACAGTCCTGTCTCCTTTCTCTTCACTCTGTACACTCCGACTATAAATAAAACAGCAGATCTTATCACTTGCAGACATTCTCAGATTATTCCGCATTTATGAGGTGTATTGATAAAGGGGATGAGACAGAGGAGTCAGTTGGAGAAGTTTACTTGTTGGTGCAAAAAGGATTGTGTGCATCTTAACATCAGCAAAACCAAGGAACTGCTTAATGACTTTTGTTGCACCAAAGAGTCTCTGTGTCCGGTCACTAATCAAGGAGTGGATCCAGAGGTGGTGCACTCCTGCAAGTACTTGGGGGTCCACGTCAATTACAGGTTGGACTGGAATCATAATACAGAGGAACTATATAAGAAAGGGCTGAGCATGCTCTTTTTCCTTAGGAGACGGTGTTCCCTTAATGTGATCAGTGATATCCTTCACATCTTCTATAACTCTGTAATGGCCAGTACAATTTTTTGATTCTGTGGTGTGCTGGGCTGGTAACATCACTTCAAGAGAGGCCCACCGAATTAACAAACTAATTAAAAAAGATGGCTCAGTTATGGGACACACTCTGGACACCCTGGAAGTAGCAGCAATGGAGAGAATGACAACAAAACTGAGAGCCATTATGAATAATTCTGCACATTCTCTCTCTGACATACTAACACTGAGGACATTCAACAAACAGGTCATTCAGCACAAGTGTATCAAGAAATGCAAAGAAGGCTCCTTTATACCAATAGCAATACATCTGCAATATGCCTCACTGGCATATTATTTTCTTTCTTTTTTACATTTTCTTTCTTTTTAGTCATTTTCACGTGTGTATTTAGAAATATATATATACAGTATATATATATATATATACAGTATATATATATATATATATATATATATATATATATATATATATATATATATATATATGGTTGAAATAATTTTACTGTCAAATAAATGCAGAGTACACAACACGTGTTTCGCCCTCATTCTGGGCTCATCAGGTGTACACACTCCACTGCACTCCCTCTCGGGAATCGAACCTCGGACGTCAGCGTCAGAGGCGATGCCCCTAACGTTGCGCCACGGTGTGTGGTTCGTTTATTTGACAGCATGTAGATCGGGGTAATTACATTCACGGCATTCGAAGTCTGTGTCACAATCTGATTGTATGGGTGGTTACCTACCAGGTAACGCTTGTGGTTGGTCAGCGATCTGCTAATATATATATATATATTGTGATATTTGCCCGGACACCACCAGTCGGAGACCACATATTCATCCAAATACCTTTTATTTTCTCTTCTTAACACACACAAGTCAGTCCCGCACAAGTCCCACAATGCTTCTAGCCCCAGTCTCCCTTCTCCTGGGCCTTCTCTCTCCTTGTCCCTGGGCCACCTACACTATCTCTCCAGGAGCTTCGTCCTGCTCCTGCTCCCGACTCCAGCTCCTTGATTGGAGGGAGGCGGCCCTTCTTTTCCTCACCAGGATGAGCTCCAGCTGCTCTCCATGATGTCACATCCTGGTGTGGCAGAAGCGTCAAGAGAACACCCGGAAGCACTCCGGGTGACCCTGGAAGGATCGTCCTCCATTGGTGTGGCAGAAGTAAATAAGTCCCGGGCTCCATGAGGCTCAGGGCTCCCCCTGGCGGTGACCAGAGGCCCCAATGGTCTTGAGCCTCCCTGCTCTCCTTCCGTGGGCCTCTTCTGCTCCAGGGCGGTTGCCCCCTCATGGTCCGGAGGACAAATATGCCACCGTCAAGTCCTTCCAGGCATCCCAGCCGGGTCTGACCCCCAGCCGTGTACGACTATATATATATATATATATATATATATATATATATATATATATATATATATATATATATATATATATATATATATATATATGTATATATAGTAAAATATAGCCCGGCCACAGACAGACACGACACCAGATGTCCACACACATTGTTTATTTACACTATTTACACACTGGTTGCACCAACTCACACACGACTATTCAGTCCTTTTCCTCTCTTCGGCCGCCTCCACTCCTCTCTCGCAAGCTCCGTCTTCCTCCTCCCGACTCCGGCTCCCCGAATGGAGTGAAGTGACCTCTTTCATAACACCCCGGATGTGCTCCAGGTGCTCTGAGATGCTCTTCCAGCAGCACTTCCTGGTGTGGCGGAAGTGCTGCCTTTGCATCCGGAAGCACTCCGGGCATACACAGTTCCTGGAGCAGCAGGACTTTCTGGTGTGGCGGAAGTGCTGTTCTCCAGGGCTCGGGAACCATCCAGGTGCCTCCTGGGGCTGGCCACAGACCCCCACAGGGTTTGTATCCGTGGTCCTTGATGGAAATCGGGGGGCCTGCCCTCTTGCACCCAGGGGAGATATTGCCCCTCTCCCAGTCCTTCCCTGCTCCAGGCATCCTGGTCGTCTGCCATGATAGATAGATAGATAGATAGATAGATAGATAGATAGATAGATAGATAGATAGATAGATAGATAGATAGATAGATAGATAGATAGATAGATAGATAGATAGATAGATAGATAGATAGATAGATAGATAGATAGATAGATAGATAGATAGATAGATAGTTGAAAGGAACTACTCTGTGCATCTCTCTCCATCGTTTTGCTGCATCACTTGTGTATTAGCAGTGGGAGGAAAAGTAAAAGGGATGCTGTTTTGCTGATGTTAGCAGCTAAGCGACTTTGTCTTTTTTTTGAGGTTTCGTTTTGCTGACGTGCCAGACTCACTTGTGCATTAGTGGCTAAATTAGTTTTTTGTTTCCTCTAAGGTCGAGCCCTTACCCCAACACTTCCGGGCCGGATAGAGACACACACTTCCACGTGTAGACGTTTTATATATATATATATATATATATATATATAATATATATATATATATATATATATATATATATATATATACTGTATATATATTTAATGAGCTTCTGTAAAAGCAAAATTCCCCCCTTTGGATTCAAACCCTTATCTATCTATCTATCTATCTATCTATCTATCTATCTATCTATCTATCTATCTATCTATCTATCTATCTATCTATCTATCTATCTATCTATCTATCTATCTATCTATCTATCTATCTATCTATCTATCTAAAGCACATGTACCTCTGTCATATAAACATTTTTTGAAACTATTATTAGCATGACATAAATAGCAAAAGCACCTATGTTTTTTAATTACTACACAGTGTAGACAAAGCTGTTAAATATTAAATATTTCAAAAAACATTGTCACAAAAAAGTACACTGTTAGTTTAATGCCTGCTAAAGTATAGTGATGGTAGTACAATACAAACTACAGACAATGAATAGAACACCCTATATTAAATACAATATCAGATAATATAATGCAAGAAACACAATAATGCATTTCCAGGGTCCGTGTCCCCCTGAATGGAGTTTGCATGTTTTCCCCATGTCTTTGTGGGTTTCCTTCCACTGTCCATATTTTTATGTTTGCATAAGAAAACCTAATAAGACAGAAATCTATCATTTTTTTCAGTTTATTTATTTTGGTCATTGTTGTAAAGATTTCAATAAATATGTACATCATTTTATGTTAGATTTTCTATGATGGATACGCTGTGGCCTTCTCACAATATGAATTTGAATGGTCAGGCAAAGAAAATGGATGAAGAGATGGTAGTTTAACTTTTAATGTAATTCTGTTTTGCAAAAATATTGGCTTAAATAACCAGACATGTTGATATTTTATTGTAGCTTCTTAGCTAAGACTTTGGGTTTTATGCCATATGGTTCACGATTACTGTAAATCCCTATCACTGACTCACTGTATGACTCAGACACTCAGCACCTGTGACTCATAACCTCTTGTAACATGAACCTTGTGGGATTTTATCCAATAATAAAGGCCCTGTTCAAGTCCAGTAAATTACCTGTTTCCTCTGGTTTTAAAATGATTTCTTACTTATATGTTATCTATTTAGAAATGAGGGTTTCATGCAAATTAGATCATTCTTTCTTGTTGCAAGGAATTGGTTGAGTAGAACCAAGCAACAAAGATACCCACATGAGCAGCAAAACTCTGTTGCCTTTCTGGGTCTTTTTACATACTGTAGGTCTTGCACCTTGCCCATTGGGTGGTGTGGTTGGCCAACTTCTGGCCCAGGTTAAAGGAAAAATGCAGTTAGATGTACATTAAAATTAAAGGAGACTGAAAAGAATGAAGAATGGAAAGGTAGCAGGACTGGATGAAATGCTAGTGGATATGTGGAAGAGTTTAGGGGAATAGGGAGTACATGTGTTGTGGTATCGAATGCAGAAGATCTATGAACAGGAGAGAATATCAGAGGAGTGGAGGAACAGTGTGATTGTATCCATGTATAAGGTGAAGGGAGATATTCCTAATTGTTTAAACTACTGAGGGATAATATGGATGTCACGCACAATGATAATTTGGGAAAGGGTTATGGAGAGACAGCTTATAGAAGAGACCACCATAGGGGAGGTGCAGTTTAGTCTCATGCCAGATAGAAAAACACCCGATGCCATATTTGCACTGAGACAGTTCATAGAAAAGCATTGACAAAAATAGAAGGCCTTATGATATACCCCCCCAAAACACAAAAGGTATTTTGTATATTTTTGGGCCTGTTAAGATGTGTTTGAACTTTAAAAGCTAGCTCCTTTTGTTGGGCCTGTATAAGCTGAAGCCTACTGGTAGTGTTTGGAGGTTGGCTGCTTTGGGCGGGTACACTATCGAAAGTCCTTTTTTGACTTGTGGACCTGTAGAAGACTGAAAACATCTTTGTGGACTGAGAAGGCGGATAATATAATAAACCTATTTACTCTGTATCATAATCGGTCTAACCAGCGCCTGAAGTTGGAATACATAAGTAAGCCCATTACGACACTTGTGAGATTTTAGGCCATTCAAAAATACATTGTATTGTATTGTATTGTATTGTATAAATGCCAGTACTTTCTTTTTAAATCTGACCTCTTAATAGAACAGAGATTCTACTGTCCAGGTTTATTAACATCCTCCTTGGAGTTTTAGGCTTGAATAATTGTAAATATTAGATTGGAGGCACAGGTCGTACTTCGCGTTTCAAGCTTCCAAATTTACTAAAATTAAAACAGAAAGAGACAAGGGTGTCCCCTGGAGCTTAGAGTGTCCAAATTTTTGTGAACAGTCAAAAATGTCTACTGACTGGAACTGGTCCACGGACTGCTGGTTAGGAAACGGTGTTCAAATACATGGGAAGTGACAAGCGAGAGCCTGGAGATCAATGACAAATTCTTTATACTTTATGCATTCATCAGTAATTAAAACAAAAGGAAACACAATTTCCAAACATGAAATGCATTCAATATGTGTAACTTTCAACTCTGGGTTCATTGTTTAACAAGAGATGCTGCAACTAAACACACGTTAAATTGTTATGCCGCATGATTTCAATTGTTATTGTTAGGTGTTTATTAATATTTTTTAACAATTAATCATTTTGGACAATCTTACACTCGTTTTGGAAATTTTGTGAGACATAATATCCAATTTAAGGTTTATTTTTCATTCTAACATTTACTTTTCCAGTTTTATAATTTTTTTAGGATCATTTTTTATCAATGCTATGTTAGTTCACCGTTGCTAGGATGGCCCCCAACATCGCCAGAGGTGTTTTCTTTGAGGTTGTGACTTGCGTTTTTTTGATGTAACAGGTTAAAAGGTTGTTGAAAAGAGCACTTCTTTATCAGAGCTGAAGATTCAAAACCCTTTACTGTCTTTGGTAAAATCATTTTGTTGTGGTATTTCTGGTTCTGATATTTGTCTCTTGTCTTGGCACTTTTGCTCATGTTGTGGATTTCTGGGTTTTGACCCTTTTGCTTCTCTTCATCCATTTCCTGGTTCTCCTGTCCAAATGTATTATTAGCTCTGCTAACATAACATAGATGAAACCATCTTTAAGGCTGGTCATAACTGGTGTCATTGGCAGTTCCTTCTGCCTTGAAAAATACCACCATGAGACAACATGAGTAAATGTTACTCAGAGAAAATATTTTCCTATTTATGTTTATTTATTTGTTGCTCACTAGTTAGCCATCCAGCTCCAGTATCATGGGTTCAAACCCTGGTCTATGTGGAGTCTGAAGGTTTTTCTTGTTTCTTAATTGGTTTTGTTCCAATATTCTGGTCTTCTTCTTAAACTTGTAATTGTTTGATTAATGGGCAGCGGTGCGAGTGAATGTATGTGTGCCATGCAATAGACTGGCACTTTACCCAGAGCTGATTCTTCTTGTACTTGTTCCCAGTGCCCCTAGGGCAGGCATTGTCTGTGTGAATAAGTAAGTTACAAAATAGATGAAGAAATATAAATAGATCTTTAATACTTCTTCTTAAAATATTATTTATTAATTACAAAAAGAAATTGTTTTGTTTGTTCAATTGATGTCCTGTTTGGAGCTAATTGGACAGAATTAATATATTAGGAGGTCCATTGATTTATTTCAGGCATGGCCAGTGTTGTTTTTAAATCATATGCTAATAGGTGAAATTGCATTGAATTTTCCTGTTAAATTGTTTCTTTCATGGTTGTTAATAAAATATAAATTGATGTAAGTGTAGTGTTATTTGTGTAGAGGACTGCCAGTTGTTTTTTAAGTGAATATTCATCCATTTTCAATACCACTTGAGCTGGTGAATGTTGCAGTTTGCCATAAATTATCTTTGTTTTAATTCGGCTACCAGTTTATGGTATTTATTTTATGGTGTCAGCACTGACTGTTATGTAATGAGATTTCTCCTGCCAGCTCTGCACTAAAAGATATTTCTTTATTAACTTTGTAGGTAAAGTGCATAAATCTGACAATTACAATAAGTACTTAGGTAATTTTGCAATTTTTTCACTTTGACTCAATTGTGTAAGAATGATTGCCCATTTATATTATGTGAGCATAAATCTTTTCATATTAAAGCTGAATTCAGCACATTTCTTCCAGCTGATCACTGAACTCACGTGTACGCTACACTTACCTGCAAGGAAATTCAACTCAACACGTGAAACAAAATGCACAATGTAGAAAAAGCAGGAAAAATAACACAATTAAGAATACTGAACAAATAGAAATTGTAGAGCCTCAATCAATCATTGAATACAGAACATCCAATCTATAACTACAAAATATCTAATTCCACTGGTCATTCAGTAAATATACCTAGAAACGTCCATCCATCCATCCATTATCCAACCCGCTATATCCTAACTACAGGGTCACGGGGGTCTGCTGGAGCCAATCCCAGCCAACACAGGGCGCAAGGTAGGAAACAAACACCAGGCCGGGCACCAGCCCACTGCAGTAGCTAGAAACATATAATATATATGTATATACATATACATACATGTATACATATATAATTTATTGTAAGAGAGAAAGCAATTTTACATAAGAAAAAACAAAAACACAAAAACCAAAACCTGACTAGCAACTCATAGCGAATTACATTGAAAACATGTAACAGTTAAATCAATCCACAATTAGCATATATTTATTTAAGTTCCTATAAATTGATACGATGAAAACTAACATGAATTTATAACAAAGATAATAAAACCTGAAATAGTTGAAAGATTATGAATGCCTTTAAACACACCAAAGTATACAGAAGAATAAACCTCCATTAAAATTTTAATAGAGGCTTTCATCTTATTGTTGAAGCCCATTTTTCAGCAGTTACAGACTGGAGTCTCCTTGGGTCTGATACAACAAGCTTTGTGCACTAAAATATGGGGATTTTCTGTCATTCAGATGTTCTCAGGCTCTGGTTGCAGCTTTCAGGTCTCTCCAGAGATCTTTAATTGTGTTTCAGTCAGGTATCTGGCCAGGCCACTCAAGAACATTTGTAGAATGGTCCCTAAGCCCCTCCCATGTGGTCTTTGTGTTGTGTTAAGGGCCCAGTCTCAGGTCCAGAGCGCAATGGAGCAGATGTTCATTTGGGATATCTCTATCATTTGCACCATTTACCTTTTCCTCTACCCTGTCTAGAATCTGAGTCCCTGCTGCTAACAAACAACCCCACAGTACGATGGTGCCACCACCATACTTCACTTTTGGAATGGCATTGCACAGGTAATGAGCAGTGCCTGGTTTCCCTGCAGACACAATGCTAATCTTGATTTCATCAACCAGAGAATCTTATTTCTCAGTCTGAGAGTCTTTCAGGTGCCTTTTTGTTACAAACTCCATATGGGCTCCCGTGTGTTTTTTTACTGAGGAGAGGCCTTTATCTTGCCACTCTATCATAAATCCCAGATCAGTGCAGTTTTGCAGTGATGGTTGTCCTTCTGGATGTTTCTCCACACAGGTTCTCTGGAGCTGGGCCAGAGTAACCATTGAGTTTTTGGACACCACTCTTACCATGGCCCTTCTCCCATGAATGCTTAGTTTGGGCAAGGAGCCAACTATGGGAAGAGTGATGATTGTTCTAAACATCTTCCATTTATGAATTGTGAAGGCCACTGTGCTCTTGGAGTCTTACGTGATTTTTTTTGTTTTTGCTCTGATACACATTGTCAACTGAGGGATTTTCTGCATTCAGGCGTGTGCCCAAATATTTCCTAATCATGTGCAATTAATTGAATTGACCACAGGTGGACTCCAAACAAAGTGTCGAAACATCTCACTGATGATCAATTAAGTGGTGATGGTGTGAGGAACCTCTTCAGAATTGGCCAATGTTAAGAGTGGTGCTCCACAGGGGTCAGTGCTAGTTATATATAAATGATTTAGACAGGAATATAAGTAACAAGCTGCTTAAGTTTGCAGATGTTGCCAAGATAGGTGGATTAGCAGATAATTTGGAATCTGTTATATCATTACAGAAGGACTTGGATAGCATACAGGCTTGGGCAGATTTGTGGCAGATGAAATTTAATGTCAGTAAATGTAAAGTATTACACATAGTAAGTAAAAATGTTAGGTTGGAATACACAATGGGTGGTCTGAAAATCGAGAGTACACTTGATGAGAAGGATTTAGGAGTCATAGTGGACTTCCCGATAGTGTTCAGAAGCCATTAAGAAGGCTAACAGAATGTTAGGTTAAATAGCACAATGTGTGGAGTACAAGTCCAAGGAGGTTCTGCTCAAGCTTTATAACACACTGGTGAGGCCTCATCTGGAGTACTGGGTGCAGTTTTAGTCTCCAGGCTACAAAAAGGTCATAGCAGCACCACAAAAGGTCCAGAGAAGTGCAACTAGGCTGATTCCAGGGCTACAGGGGATGAGTTATGAGGAAAGATTTAAAGAGCTGAGCCTTTACAGTTTAAGCAAAAGAAAATTAAGTGGTGACATGATTGAAGTGTTTAAAATTATGAAGGGAATTAGTACAGTAGATTGAGACTGTTATTTTAAAATGAGTTCATCAAGAACATGGGGCACAGTTGGAAACTTGTTAAGGGTAAATTTTGCACAAACATTAGTAAGTTTTTCTTTACACAAAGAACGATAGACACTTGGAATAAGCTACCAAGTAGTGTGGTAGGCAGTAAGACGTTGGGGACTTTGAAAACTCGACTTGATGTTTTTTTGGAAGAAATAAGTGGATAGGACTGGTGAGCTTTGTTGGGCTGAGTGGCCTGTTCTCGTCTACAGTGTTCTAATGTGTGTTCTAAAGTGGGATGCACCTGATCCAAATTTCAAGTGTTACAGCAATGAACCGTAATACTTGTGTCAATGATATACTTCAGTTTTTTATTTCAAATAAATTTATAAAAGTTTCTAAAATCATGTTTTCATTTGTCATTCTGGAGTATTGAGTGTTTCTTGACAAGGGGAAAAATTTATTTAAAATAATTTTAGCACAGGGCTACAACAAAGTGAAGGGGTCTGAATACCTTCTGAATCATCTGTACATACTGTATATTATATAAAATGTGTATATGCAGTACAGCCAAAAATAAATTTATTTATATAAGATGCAGCAAAGAATGAATACTGTATATAGTAATGCAAATGTGATAGAATGTCTGCCAACGTTTACCAAATAGCACCCCAGTTTACTCAAAACCGCATAAATGGTATTTGTGATCCATTCTGGCATTGTCGATGTTCATTTTTTTCAAGTTCTGTGCCTAATTTATTCAATAAAGTCAGCCAGCTGCTGCTCACCAGCCTCTTGTAAATGAAACAAATATATTAAACTGTTGGTTGGTAAACAATACTAGAGATATGAACCGACATCCCAGCCTTATTTATATTTTCACAGGTATTGTGCTTGTTATACGGTTTGCATGGTCCAATTTTGTTTTTGGTAATTTATTTCTGAGTGCCTCTGCAAATGTAAAAAATGCAGTAGGTAAATCTTATTTCCATGCTGAAAAAAAGGAAGCGAAGGTTAGGGAGTATTTCAGCTGTATTCCTTTATCAGGAAACTTGGGAATTTTCATTTTTTTCAGTGTGGAACTCATCTTTGCCTATTTTTATTCTTAACATAAAAGCTGTACTACATATAATTGTATTATTACATATAATAAATGCATATTGTAGTGGGACGAATGAAGAGGCAGGGCAAAATCCAAATTCTCGGGGTGTCAAATGGGCAAAACCCTGTTTAATTTGAACAAACAGCAAAAAAAAAAACGAGCGAAAATAGATGCGCTTTAGTGCACTGTTTGTGTGGTATTTTTTCCCTCCGAGAATCACTTGGCAGCAAGCTGTGGTCTTGATCTTAACATTAGCAAGGTCAGCACTGAAATGAAAGATCACCTTTTAGGAAAGTTCTGCTTTTATACCTGAAAGACAGGAGTAGGCGGGGCTTCAGTGCCCTCAAGGGGTTGGTTTTCTCGAAGCTGTGAGTGAAAAAAGGTAACAAGACTGTTAGTGACAGCGCCCCCTCTCATTCCGGGGTGGTACTACTTACTTTAGGCAAACCTGAAAGGTGACCCTCTGGTGCACATACGTGACAAAATATTATGTATATTACTTCTTAAAGTTTTTAATGCATTCATGTACAAACTCCGATTTTATTAGGAACCACAGTAGATTTAAAGGCATACATGTGTTAGAATATTTCAACATTCTCTTTCTGTTCATGCTTTCTGAATGGCAGATTTATGCTATTGAGTAAGAAGACAGACTCATTTGAAACCAGCCTGAATTCATACACTATTATGCCATTATTTTAACCTCGTTCTTCTGTTTCTGAAAACAAAGTGTACAAAATTTTGTACACATCTGTCATTTAAATATTGCAAAGAGGGCTTTCATTTTTCACAAGTAACATACATTCTAGTACAGGCAGTCCCCGGGTTACGTACAAGATAGGGACTGTAGGTTTGTACTTAAGTTGAATTTGTATGTAAGTCGGAACAGGTACATTACTTTAATAAATGTTATTGTTGACCGACTGTAACCAAGTGCTCTTTCAGTGAATGATGGAGTTTCACCTCTTTCTGACCTTTTTATTATTTCTACTTTATTTTCAATGGTGATAGTTTTTTCTCTTCTTTACTGTAGCACCAGCACTTGCATCAGATTTGTGTTTCAGAGACATTCTTGAAGGTTGAAGACAAAAGGTTAAGATGAGCTCTTCTGTACAGTACTGTACACGCTATCACAGCAGATTAGGCACCAGTCGTCAGCATGTCTGATGTATAGGGTGGTCCAGATCTAATTATGCAATTTTCATTACGCTATAACTTATTCAGTTTATTACATAGAAAATCACCTGAAAAATCCTGGACCATCGAGAAGTGTGTGAACTGACGACACGAAGAATCTTCTTCACGCCGAACTGGAATCGTCCCCGCATAAATCAAAGTCATCCAGACGATCTGGATCTGCACAATTAGATCTGGACCACCCTGTACTGACAAGAGACAACTTCCTGCTATGTGCGTAACAGTACAAGCAGGCTTGCTATTGACAATGAATGCGGGCAGCGAGGGGCGGTTCATCACCAGCCCACATCACAGTCACCTCCACTACAGTATGCTGCCTGCAGTGTCCCGCCACACCACCGCCCCCATTCAACACGCAGCCATCCGAGGCACACTACAACGCTACGCCCCACCTCCCCGTTCACCCTCAATGGCCTCCGTTCAGCCACAACAGGGTCACCACTCACAATGGGGGGGCGGGCAGTGAAACTGCTTGCTGCCGGGAGCCACCCGACGGACACTACACTGCGTGAGCAGCGAAATCGACCCCCTTCAGCCTCCGTCCAGCCACTGCTTGCAGCGTCCCCGGGCGGAAGATGACGGAGCGGCAGTTACTGAGATGCATGTGTCGCAGCTGCGGCCCCGTTCGTATGTTGTAGGTCGGGTGTCCTTAACCTGGGGACTACCTGTACTTACATTTTTCTGAAGATGATTCTGTAAATGTATGTGTACAGTGCATCCGGAAAGTATTCACAGCGCATCACTTTTTCCACATTTTGTTATGTTACAGCCTTATTCCAAAATGGATTAAATTCATTTTTTTCCTCAGAATTCTACACACAACACCCCCTAATGACAACATGAAAAAAGTTTACTTGAGGTTTTTGCAAATTTATTAAAAATAAAAAAATTGAGAAAGCATATGTACATAAGTATTCACAGCCTTTGCCATGAAGCTCAAAAATTGAGCTCAGGTGCATCCTGTTTCCCCTGATCATCCTTGAGATGTTTCTGCAGCTTAATTAGAGTCCACCTGTGCTAAATTCAGTTGACTGGACATGATTTGGAAAGGCACACTCCTGTCTATATAAGGTCCCACAGTTGACAGTTCATGTCAGAGCACAAACCAAGCATGAAGTCAAAGGAATTGTCTGTAGACCTCCGAGACAGGATTGTCTCGAGGCACAAATCTGGGGAAGGTTACAGAAAAATTTCTGCTGCTTTGAAGGTCCCAATGAGCACAGTGGCATCCATCATCCGTAAGTGGAAGAAGTTCGAAACCACCAGGACTCTTCCTAGAGCTGGCCAGCCACTGGGGGAGAAGGGCCTTAGTCAGGGAGGTGACCAAGAACCTGATGGTCACTCTTTCAGAGCTCCAGAGGTCCTCTGTGGAGAAAGGAGAACCTTCCAGAAGGACAACCATCTCTGCAGCAATCCACCAATCAGGCCTGTATGGTAGAGTGGCCAGACGGAAGCCACTCCTTAGTAAAAGATACATTGCAGCCCACCTGGAGTTTGCCAAAAGGCACCTGAAGGACTCTCAGACCATGAGAAAGAAAATTCTCTGGTCTGATGAGACAAAGATTGAACTCTTTCGTGTGAATGCCAGGCGTCACGTTTGGAGGAAACCAGGCACCGCTCACCACCAGGCCAATACCATCCCTACAGTGAAGCATGGTGGTGGCAGCATCATGCTGTGGGGATGTTTATCAGCGGCAGGAACTGGGAGACTAGTCAGGATAAAGGGAAAGATGACTGCAGCAATGTACAGAGACATCCTGGATGAAAATCTGCTCCAGAGCGCTCTTGACCTCAGACTGGGGCGACGGTTCATCTTTCAGCAGGACAACGACCCTAAGCACACAGCCAAGATATCAAAGGAGTGGCTTCAGGACAACTCTGTGAATGTCCTTGAGTGGCCCAGCCAGAGCCCAGACTTGAATCCAATTGAACATCTCTGGAGAGATCTTAAAATGGCTGTGCACCGACGCTTCCCATCCAACCTGATGGAGCTTGAGAGGTGCTGCAAAGAGGAATGGGCGAAACTGGCCAAGGATAGGTGTGCCAAGCTTGTGGCATCATATTCAACAAGACTTGAGGCTGTAATTGCTTCCAAAGGTGCATCGACAAAGTATTGAGCAAAGGCTGTACTTATACATAATAATACTTATGTACATGTGATTTCTCAGGTTTTTTATTTTTAAAATATGGAAAAAGTGATGCGCTGTGAATACTTTCCGGATGCACTGTATTTTTGGTCAGTGCTGTGTAGAATAAACATTGGTTTAAAACTAACAGAGCACTGACAGCTACTGTGATTTATTTACTCTGTCCCAAACTGTATTGTATGCTGTATTGTATGGTGATGTTTTATGTCTTAGGAGTTTGATTCATCTCACAATATAAAAGTAACACTTCAAAAGCTGAACAATACAACAGCTCCAATCCTTATTTCCTATTAATTCCATTAACCTCCAACCTCATGAAATAAGGGCTATGCACACACTATTCCATTCCCATTTAAAAACAGTATTTTTATACATAAAAGACCTCCATCCATACTAATGTTTTCACATTGTTTGCAAAAGTATCTCCATCCACTCTAAAATGATTGAAAATGCATATGACTTAGATATCCACCTACACTGGGCATCAGTAGAAAAATCCTCAAAGGGGTCATCTAGCTGCCAGCCATGCGATTTAACGCAAACCTGTAACAAACCTTTAATTGTTTGACTTTTCATTCAAAATGTACAAAACAAAAATTAGTTGCATACAGGTAAGCAACCCAACATGCAGCATGAAAAGCAACTATTCTGTGCCTGCTATGATAGAATATGGTCTTCTTCTGTGAAGTGTGACCAATCAGGGAATGAGATGTTGTAAATAGCAGAAGGCAGTCAGGAAAAGAGCCTCATATTCAACACATTGCGATTAGAGGCTGTTTGATCAAAAATCTGAGTTTTCACCTTTCAAAAGTTTACAGCTCTGGAGAGTGTTTTCAAAAGTCTTAATTTTCAGGGGTTGAAAATGTGTGGGCAGTATGGAGGACATGCAAGAACAGAGACTAATGTCTACATTTAAAAATGAAAATGTAGTAGTGTCTGATAGAAACTGATAAGAAAAACAAACCTTATATTTTCTCTTGATGTGTAAATAACATTCAGTTTTACGAGCTTAATCTGTAAAGGATATAATGGTTTGCCTAGTTGGGAAGTAAGTGTTGTGAGGTAGCAATATTCACCGTTTAACAACTTTATCATTAATTATCGCATTCGTCAGATTTATAAACTTTCTTTTTCCAATGTTGGGTCTCAAGGAGCTGGAATGTACTCCAGCAACACAACATGCAAGATAGAACACAAGCTTAGATGGAAGGCCAGTTTGTTACAAGGTGCATGTGCCCATATTTACACAGTGTGTGTTTATACCCCATGGACTCTCAGCCATTTGGGAGTTGCTGGTTAACTTAAAAAGACATCTCTATAGTTAAGACCCACAGTTTAGCTACACCTAGGCTAACGACTTTCAATCTCAATGTTTCACAACTCCACACATATTAATGTTTCCATTCATTCCCTCTGTTAAGTCTATTAAGGAATGTACTTTATTTCTATAAGTGGTAGTGTCACAAAAATAGCTGATTTAAACCTTTAGTATATCAGAGTTTCAGTGGGTCAAACGTTTGAAATACACCAAGTGAAATACCTGTTCAAATAGTGTGGAAGATGGCAGAAATTAACATAATGACTTTTAAAAGCCTTTGATTGGCAAATTGTGTTTTTTGATTTAATTTGGAGTGTACCTGTGGCTGTATTTTATTTATTTATTTATTTGTGGATCACAAGGATTTTGAATTGAATTCTTAAGTGTGCTGGCATATTATATAGCAGCAATATTATGACTGCTAGTTGTCCGTATATATGGCCAGCAATGGGTGTTGTGCCATAAACAACATGATGGCACCCATGAAAAACTGCAATTCCAAATGGTGGTGACGACAAACAAAATGGCATAATGATAATGTCACAATAAAATATTTCTTAAAACAAGACCAAACATAAAAATCATCTAAAAACAGGCAGACACAAGTGTAATACATTCCTAATAAATATTTTTTTTCTTTTGTTTTTGCTTTAAATGTTTTGAAATTTATTCATGGAAAATGTATTAAAATATAGTATGAAAACATTGTATACATTAATTCTAAATACTGTACACCATTATTATAGATTGCTTGTGTCCAAGGCTTATTTGCTGCCTTTTCTTACGATACAGAATCTTGCATTTTTTTTGTTCCTTTTTGAGAATTACCGTTGAGAATCGGAATTTATTATTTTTTTTCTGTTTTTAGTATAATATTAGGTTAATTTTAATTAACGTCATGCTTTGTAAATTGCATGGTGCCATTTTGTTTTTCATGGTAATCACCATTTTGTGGCACCATTTCTGGAATTTTGGTTTCCAGAGATTGTTCTTGGTGACGTTACTCAAATGTTGCTTTATAAGCTGGCTGTGCAGGTTTCAGACAAGTACTAAAAAGTTTGCTGGTGGCATTCACCTTTGTTTTCTCAGTTTTCTAACATTTTTTGGCTGTTTTGGTTTTGTCAGTTGTTCTTTCTTCCTCTCGTTCTTTCATTGTTAGTTTTGTGTATCTTCTCACTCTCTTTTCCTTTGTTGTTGTGACATGACATTTGTTGTACTCCTGACAGAACACTTTTAACACAGCTAGGAAAATGCAAATCTTTATCTCTAATTGTTGCCAACATGACATTTTCTTACTTCTTTAAAAATTCAGTTAATGTAGTTCTTTGTGCACTGGAGACAGAAACATGGCAAAAAGGAGTCTGAGACCTCCAACATGACCATAAAGTAGGCCAGGAGTCTACGACTACCAGTCCTTAACTGTTCAGTTTGCTAAGTGAGAGTACTGTAGTAATGTTTGACGACATGTGACTCAGTGGCAGCCATCTTATTTGTGAGCAGGCCCAAACTTTGATTAAAGGGAAGGCTGAAAAACCTGATGAGAATATTTCTTGGGCTTTATTAAAAAATAAAATTTTAGGAAGTGAATTTAGTACATCTAGTGACATTCAGGTTTGATTTTTGCTTTGACAGATAATCTCTACCTTATTTCTGACATGTGTATATCTTAACATTAATCTCTGGTTAAAACAAAAAGAGAAATGGAAGTGAGTGAGTAAATAAGGTACAACATCTAATGTCTATTTTTCGCACTTCAAATGGTGTTTTCTTTTGTATGTATAGTCTTTAGAAATTTCATTTCCTTACATAAAAACGAATGCAGTTATTTCACAAAGGATGAAAACAAAGGTGAGAAAGGTCAGCATCTCCCTTACTAGCTGTATACTTCATAATGTTCAGGAGAATGAAGAGGAACAACACCTCAGAATTAATCAGATATGCCTTACCTTATCTGTTTGCCTTTCATACCATCTTTGGTTTGGTTTGCGCAGCCTTGGCATTTGTCCAGCCTGTCTTTGCTTAGCCAAGATCATTTTCGGCTAAACTACAAGTTCAAGCCCTCCTTCCACATTCAACACTCTTTTACTAATAATTGTCTAAAGTATTGAATGGTTTGATTATGTCTAGTTACCCATATGTAGGTCAAAGTATGATGCAAACTGAACCATTCATTGTTTCGACTCTGAGTTTAGTTTAGCTCGTACGTGTCTGCCTGTGTAACGTGCACCGCTCATCTGCCTTTCTGGGAATATTCATATTATCTGCTTTATCTGTGCTTGTTTGTGCATAAAGCTGTAGCACAGAATAATAAAGGCTGAATAAACAATAATATGATTGTAATAAATGTATTAGACACGCATATTTCCTTTTCAATTTATATTTATTTAAAACTGAATATCTACTGGTGTTTAAAGACAAAAGCTGTTGTCTTCTAAACTGTCAGTTCAAATGAAATGCAAACAAACTTTATTTATTATAATGTACATTTAGACAGTTGTCTCATTGTGTTTTACTGGGCAAATTTTCACAAAATGCAAAGAAGTTGTTGTTGTTTTTGTTTTTTTTCCTCCTATGCAGCTTTGGCAGAGAAGTGAAAAAGAAAACAGACCAGAAATAACAAAAATAAACCTCCCTGGCTTTGTGGGCTGATAATTTACCTCCTCTTCAGATGTCAGGCGCTCAGTTTATGTACTGTATCTGTTATACTGTGTATATTATAGACTTCCCCTTGATTTATTGCTTGTAAGGCAGAAGCAGCTAATGCCAAAAAGCTTTACCTTTTCATCTTTGCCGATTTTTAGCAAATCACGGTGTATCTGTTTTTTATAATAGGAGTTGGTAACTTTAACCATAATCTTTTTACCTTTTACAAAGGAACTATATATTAAAGGGCAGAGAATACTTTTTCTTAAGAGGCTGTGCTCCTGTAATGTGGTTACAATACAATACAATACAATTTATTTTTTTGTATAGCCCAAAATCACACAAGAAGTGCCGCAATGGGCTTTAACGTGCCCTGCCTCTTGACAGCCCCCCAGCCTTGACTCTCTAAGAAGACAAGGAAAAACTCCCCAAAAAAAACCATAGTAGGGGAAAAAATTGAAGAAACCTTGGGAAAGGCAGTTCAAAGAGAGACCCCTTTCCAGATAGGTTGGGCGTGCAGTGGGTGTAAAAAAGAAGGGGGTCAATACAATACAATACACAGAACAGAACAAATCCTCAATACAGTATAAAAATAAAAACTTTAGAAGTACAGAGCAGATAGTGACATCCTTTACATGTTCTATAAATATGTGATAGCCACATATGTGAAGGTGTGCTGGGCCGGTGGCAACACTTCAGCAGAGGCCCAGAAAATCAACAAGCTAATTTAAAAGGCAGACTCAATTATGGAACACCCTATTGACCTGCTGGAGGTAGTAGCAGAGGAGAGAAATAAAAATGAAACCGATGGCCATTATAAACAATGTTGCACATCTCTGACACACTAGCATTGAGGAATTTCAGCCAACAAATCATTCAGCAGAAGTGTGTCAAGAAAATCTACTGAGGCTCCTTTATACCAACTTTATGATGCCTAACTGGGACTGATACTGCTCTTTTTAAATTCATTTGCATAAAATACTTGAAACACCAATTGTAAAAGCCTATGTCTGTCTGTCTATTCACATGAAACAACTCAACCCTCCTGTGGACCAAATTTGCAGCTCACACAGCAGCACCCATTGCCTGCTGCTTTAGGTAAGTTAACTAGTAGAGTACAAAAAAATGAAAGGGGAACGCAATTTTGTGCGCACATATTAAACTGAATTGATTGAACAATATTATGCTTTACATGGACCCGGTGTGCGCCAACTGAGACGCAAAGATTGATTTGTGATTCTCCGAGCCAGCAGTTAAAGTATACATACTGGAGACATACACCAGACCCACAGAGCCTCAGTTGCAATGACTTGTACACTTTGTGACTATCTTACTGCTAAATGGCCAGTCCCAAATGGAGCAGCATGACGACACATTACTGTACTATAAATCTATCTAAAAATCGATTTCACAAAAATATGATATTTGGTATGAATTCCACACATTGGAATATTAACTTTGTTTCTCACAGACCGATTCTGAGTATATATATATATATATATATATATATATATATATATATATATATATATATAAAATTTATAAATTGCATCAAAGAAGTACAGCATTCAGTCATACACTTTTTGTGGGCAGAAGGTGTGCCAGGAGCACAAATTCATCTCCGCATGTGTGCTCAGTATGTTGGTAATGTTCTCTTTCCTAGAGTCGTCTATGAGTGGATTGAAATGTATGAAAATGGCCATACAAGTGTGACGGACGCAGAGCGCTCCGGACGTACAGCTACATTCATGACCAGATTTTCATGTGATGATGATGTGAAATCAGTGCATCAGTGGCTATGCGCTCAACCAAAAACATTTTTTGTTGATTGCATTAAAAAGTTGGTACGACGCTGGGAAAATTGCTTTGCAAAGGAAGGTGACTATGTAGAAAAATCACGTAATTTGTTTTTGAAATTCTTAATAAATACAGTTAAAGAAAAGTGTGGAAACGTTTCGAACATCCCTTGTATATACAGTATATATATATATTATTTTTTGCTCTCAGGAATAAAGTATTGATTTTTATTTTTCATTTACATTCCATAACTCCAGTTATGTTCATTTCATAGTTGTTCCTTTTTATTGGCTCTGTTAAGAAGACGCCAAAGCTCCTAGTTGTCATTAGGTGCAGTCTTGTGTTCTGTGTTCTATGAGATCCCAATTTGTGACAATACCAGAGTGACACGTAGCTACTGTATAATTTGATTTTCATGTGAAATTTGATTATAGTTAGTGTTTTGACTTTCATGTTAGAGTTCTTTTTGATTCAAATCCTTTTTATAACTTTGACCTTGATTAATTTCTGAGTGCTGTGTGTTCATACTTTTTGAGCTTTAAGTTTGGTGGCAGTAGAAAACTAATTTCCTTTGAGGCTACAGTAGAGTTACAAAGTTCAAAAACTCAGGTATGCAACAAAACCCAGCACACATTTTTTTCAATTTCGACTAGGAAAAATTAAACCCAGAAAACACTGCATACTATTAGAAATGCTGTATAATACAATGCCATTTTATTCTACAGCCCAACTCATTTGTTCTTTCGACTATTACATGATACATGTTAACAAAGACTGGTGGGATCAGAGGTAGGCAGCATGTGAGAGAAGGACCAGAGTGGTGTTTTATAATCATGCCTGTGCCCGTATGATGCCAGGCATTTTGAGCATTCTTGAAATCACATCCCGTAAATTGTTCTGTTCTTTCAATGGGACTTTCTGTGTATCTTAAGTTATTTGAGATATCATGAAATACACAGGACGTTATTTTGACATACCTTGAAATGCATTATGGATACCTGAAAATGGACAGGAAGTTGTATAAAGATGTGAGACATCTCAAAGTAATTCTAAGAAACTGTTTTTAAGATATCTTAAAATGTGCAGGAAGTTATTTGGATATACAGTATTTGAAAATGCATTTCAGATTGAGCAAGACGTTATTTTAAGATAACTCTAAATATAATTAATACAGTGGTGTGAAAAACTATTTGCCCCCTTCCTGATTTCTTATTCTTTTGCATGTTTGTCACACAAAATGTTTCTGATCATCAAACACATTTAACCATTAGTCAAATATAACACAAGTAAACACAAAATGCAGTTTGTAAATGGTGGTTTTTATTATTTAGGGAGAAAAAAAAATCCAAACCTACATGGCCCTGTGTGAAAAAGTAATTGCCCCCTGAACCTAATAACTGGTTGGGCCACCCTTAGCAGCAATAACTGCAATCAAGCGTTTGCGATAACTTGCAATGAGTCTTTTACAGCGCTCTGGAGGAATTTTGGCCCACTCATCTTTGCAAAATTGTTGTAATTCAGCTTTATTTGAGGGTTTTCTAGCATGAACCGCCTTTTTAAGGTCATGCCATAGCATCTCAATCGGATTCAGGTCAGGACTTTGACTAGGCCACTCCAAAGTCTTCATTTTGTTTTTCTTCAGCCATTCAGAGGTGGATTTGCTGGTGTGTTTTGGGTCATTGTCCTGTTGCAGCACCCAAGATCGCTTCAGCTTGAGTTGACGAACAGATGGCCGGACATTCTCCTTCAGGATTTTTTGGTAGACAGTAGAATTCATGGTTCCATCTATCACAGCAAGCCTTCCAGGTCCTGAAGCAGCAAAACAACCCCAGACCATCACACTACCACCACCATATTTTACTGTTGGTATGATGTTCTTTTTCTGAAATGCTGTGTTCCTTTTACGCCAGATGTAACGGGACATTTGCCTTCCAAAAAGTTCAACTTTTGTCTCATCAGTCCACAAGGTATTTTTCCAAAAGTCTTGGCAATCATTGAGAAGTTTCTTAGCAAAATTGAGACGAGCCCTAATGTTCTTTTTGCTTAACAGTGGTTTGCGTCTTGGAAATCTGCCATGCAGGCCGTTTTTGCCCAGTCTTTTTCTTATGGTGGAGTCGTGAACACTGACCTTAATTGAGGCAAGTGAGGCCTGCAGTTCTTTAGACGTTGTCCTGGGGTCTTTTGTGACCTCTCAGATGAGTTGTCTCTGCGCTCTTGGGGTAATTCTGGTCGGCCGGCCACTCCTGGGAAGGTTCACCACTGTTCCATGTTTTTGCCATTTGTGGATAATGGCTCTCACTGTGGTTCGCTGGAGTCCCAAAGCTTTAGAAATGGCTTTATAACCTTTACCAGACTGATAGATCTCAATTACTTCTGTTCTCATTTGTTCCTGAATTTCTTTGGATCTTAGATAGATAGATAGATAGATAGATAGATACTTTATTAATCCCAATGGGAAATTCACATGATCTTGGCATGATGTCTAGCTTTTGAGGTGCTTTTGGTCTACTTCTCTGTGTCAGGCAGCTCCTATTTAAGTGATTTCTTGATTGAAACAGGTGTGGCAGTAATCAGGCCTGGGGGTGGCTACGGAAATTGAACTCAGGTGTGATACACCACAGTTAGGTTATTTTTTAACAAGGGGGCAATTACTTTTTCACACAGGGCCATGTAGGTTTGGATTTTTTTTCTCCCTAAATAATAAACACCATCATTTAAAAACTGCATTTTGTGTTTACTTGTGTTATATTTGACTAATGGTTAAATGTGTTTGATGATCAGAAACATTTTGTGTGACAAACATGCAAAAGAATAAGAAATCAGGAAGGGGGCAAATAGTTTTTCACACCACTGTATATCTTAACATTCAGCCTTGTCTGAGATAGCTAAAATAAAATTTTAGATACATCAAATTAATTTCAGGACATTTTAAAATGGGTCATTTCCAGTTCCATTTCAATTCTCTTGAAAAATGCATGACATTCTTTCAAGATATCTGAGTATCATTTTCATATATCTACAGTACAATCTATGATATCTCAAATACAATTCCAGATATCTCAAAATAGCTTCCTGTCCATTTTGAAATTTCTGAAGTGCATTTCAAGATATGTAAAAAGTAACTTCCTGCCCATTTCAAGATCTCTCACAAACATTTTTAAATATCTTAAAATAGAGAAGACGTCCAAGTGAAAAAAACAGTAAGTTTTACAAGAACTGATTTTGAGATATCTAAAAATTAAATTTCGTTATCTTAAAATGTATGCAAGGTCAGTTTAAGATATCTTGCAGAGGCGGCCTTATGGGTGTGTGGGGCCTAGGGCTGACCAATCTCATACGGGGCTGATTACGTCAAACACTGTGGACTGTATAAACTTGCGTGTGAATTTAATAAAAATAATGTGAACATACTCTGGATTTTCTCATTACAATATTCAGCTAAATTTTTGCAAAATAACACATGCACTTTATCAAAATATAACTAGAGAATATAACTTGACAAATCTGGGTCACGCAGACCTCAAAAGCAGGGCCCCCTTAAGCGCGGTCGCCCCACTTGCTACCCCCAAACACTTTCTGTTGGTTTCTTGAACTGCACATGACAACTGAAAATGTATTTGAGATATCTCAAAGTGTATTGCGGATATTTTCAAATTTAAAGGAATGTATTTTGAAAAGTGATTTTTAAGATATGTTGCCATTGATATTTATATATCTCTAAATGTTAATTTGGCTTGCCATAGTAACAATAAGAAATTTTATCCTTATGTGGACCATATGTGGTAAAAAGAGATGAAACCATCTTTGAGAGGCCACTGGATAATCTCTTTTAAATCATTTTAAAAAATGTTATGTTGTGATCAATAGTAATGATGAGGGGATGAGACTAAAAGACCACAAGAACTTGGGAGTAGAAATTAAATTGGGTCAAGTGACGAGAAGGAATCTCATCTTTATGGGCACTAAAGGTGGCAAAAATGTGAAGAAAACAATTGGGTTGTCTCTTTTAGATGTTATGTTATGATCTGTGGCACATCAAGAAAGGTGTTCTATTGATTAAGACCAACAAATGTGGAAAAATGTTTACAGAGTGTGCCAAGAGTGTGCTTGGCAGTAAGAAGACCAGCATCGGGAGACCTCAGGTATGTGACAGGCTTACCCAGGGGTCTTCTGTGGTTCAAACATACAGCTTAATTTCTGAAAATGATTTTGTTCTGGATGCAAAGTCAATGAAGTAAGCAAGTCCAATGCACACCTATTAAATAGAAAAGTCACACTATTCTTGAGTCTTGATTTTCAAGTTAAATTACGTAGGATTTGACCAACTGGCCTGTTTTTCAGCCATTAAGGGTGTCTTTTGGAGTTTATTATCTTGAGTCTAGAGTGTGTGTTTTTTTTTGCCGTGGTTCACCTCATACTGTAATACTTAAATGTAGTCTTTTAAAAACAAAAAACACAACAAATAATTTTTTTGCAATTCATCTGTAATATTTTAGGGGCACTGCAGTGTTGTTTTGGCAGACAAGATATCTTTTGATGCCAAGCTTATGAATGAATCAACCTGTTTCTGTGAATGCAGCTGAATGTACAGAAGGTACTGCAGTTGTTTTTCTGAAGGACGTTATGAAAACTGTAAACAGTGCAGAAGTAATTTCAACCATAGCAATCCCAATGTTTTTTTTCTGTCAGTTAATTTGTGGAAATATGTTGAGTGTTATCCCAGGAAATGAGTTAGCAGACACAATGGTGAGAATAGGGACTGTCCTAGTTTTCTGTGACACATTTTGCAATTTGCATGAATGACATTAGCATGTGGTTGATGGATATAAAAGAGGTGTTAACAATCAGAACAAGACATCCATGTAAATATCTTTGATTAAATAAATTACAGTAATTAGTCAAACAATTCAAATTCATCAGAACCTTTACTTATTTTAGGATTGTAAAGTTATTCTATGCCAACTTGTCGTTGGCGTCAATATCAAATTACTTCTGTAACTGTGTATGTGAGTTGATTCTGATTTTTGTGTTAGTGACTCGAGAACACAAAATAACTTGGTGGCATATAAACAGAAGGCATTTGACATACAAGAGGAGACAATTCATGTCCATCAAGCTTGTTAATTTGCTAAGAGCCAAGAGACATTACAAAAGTTGTCAGTTTTTGCTCAAGCACCATTTTTAGTTAACACTATCATAGCTGATATTGTCATTCTCAAACTGCAAGTTTGTGTTGATTATTTACTGTAGTTATGTTGAATTTTCATGGACTCGCACCACAACACCACAAAGCATCTCAGATCAAAGACCTGCACTGTCCTAACGGCTGGTTGTAAACCCACGACATCTCGTTCAAAAGAGGTCTCCTTGCAGGGTGAGTTAATATTAGTCAGCCGCACAGAAACCATCTCGGAGCACTGTAAGTAGTGTGCTTCCTGGTGACGTCAGCTGATCTCTCTCTGTCTTTGTCAGCCACAACCTTTTCTATGCAGCATCACCATTACGTTACATCCATCCACAGTGCCTAAACCTAAACCTAAACCTAAACCTAAATGCCTTTCTCATCGTCAAATGGATTGCTATAGAAATCACACAAGGAAGCATCTCAGTTAACGATCTGCACTGTGAAATCTGCCAGTGGCCAGACAAGAACCCGCAACGTCTGGCTCAGAAGTGGTCTCCTTGTAATGTGAGCTAATAAAGGAAACTCCATTAATCAGCCGTACGGGGACCGTCTTTGAACACTGCGAGCGGAGTGCTTCCTGTTGACATCAGCTGATCACACTCTCCTCTCTGTAAAGACAACAACCTTTGATTTGCAGCTTTACAAATATATTCCACCCGTCCACAGTGTAAATCCCATCCTCGTCGCCCAGTGAATTAGCATGGACTCGCACAAGGAAGCATCTCAGTTAAAAGATTTAACTGCCAGAGGCTAGAAGAAACTCCATTGAACAGCCAAACAGAGACCACCTCTGAACACTGCGAGCATCAGCCAACAAATTATCAGCATCTCTCTCTCTCTCTGTCAGCCACAATCTTTTCTGTGTAGGGTTGTTAAGTGTGGACTGATGGGTAAAAATGTCAAATTTATCCATTTAAAATTAAATCAACAACATAGTAAAGTGTGCAGAAAGTGAAGGGGTCTGAATACTTTCTGAACCCGCTGTATGTACAGAAGCACAGATTTTTCTATAAAACTGGCCGTGTAAGCCCGTGCTGTAAAAAGCCCAGGCTCCTAGAAGCTGTTGAAATCATCAGAAAAAAAATTGAAATGTAGAGTCGGGGGTTTCGTTTTGTGGACGTGGTTGCCCTCCTTGTCTATCAGCAGCTAAGCGAGTTTCTCTCTCGTTTAATGCCCAGAGGGGGCTGGGTGGTCTCATGGCCTGGAACCCCTGCAGATTTTATTTTTTTTCTCTAGCCATCTGGAGTTTTTTTGTTTTTTCTGTCCTCCCTGGCCATCGGACCTTACTCTTATTCTATGTCAATTAGTGTTGTCTTATTTTAATTCTTACTTTGTCATTTTTCTCTTTTTTTCATCATGTAAAACACTTTGAGCTACATTATTTGTATGAAAATGTGCTATAGAAATAAATGTTGTTGTTGTTGTTATTTGTCTTTCCTCAGCGGTTTCATTTTGGCGATGGAGTCGCTTTCTTTCAGCTTCATGTTGTAGCCTCATACTTCTTTCTTCTTCTGACTTGTTAACTTGGGGCTGCCTTGCCGGCTCTTTGAGCTTCATGCTGTAGCCTTGTACTTCCGGGCCGGACAGACAAACACACACACACTTCCACGCATAGATGTTTCTATATAAGAACTACATCCAAATGATATTGTAAAAACATTTGTTTCCAACAGAATAAAGCATTGACTCCTTTAACGTAGTCAATTGTTTTCATAAGGTATGGAAGTTAGCACAGACCAATCACTGTCCTCATGGAGTTTACACTCTCAACTTCTTTATCACCTTCAAGGAAACAGCTTTGATTGATAAAGTAAATATGTAGGTTTGGATAAATTACACTTGGTTTACTTTTTTCAAAGTGTCTACGCTGAAATATTTAAGAGTTATTCTGAGAATGCACCCCTTGGTGTTTTCTAAAAACATCTGCCAGTTGTCAATGTTGTATAGAAAAGAATATAAGGCTGCAATCGTGCTGTTTACAAATTTGACTGTAATTACTAGGACGGTCCTCATTTTACAAAATGTATGTTACCCTTACTTTTAAATTAAAACGCATTGGCTAGAGTGTGGGTGTTTTACTGCATGAAAATTACCATGCAAGTCGTCCAAATGGTATTTGCTTTTCAGAATATTATTTCAAACTTTATTTCGAAGATGTTTGCTTCCTATTTAATATTGGAGCTGAAAGAATGCAATACAAGGTATGAATTAAACATCAACACAACTGTAGAGCAAATTTCCAAAACTGACTCTCTATTTCTCAGGTTTGGAAATGACACAAAAATCATGAAATATATTCATATAATATGAAATGAAAAGTCAAGCAAAATGACACCTTTTATTGGCTAACTAAAAAGATTACAATATGCAAGCTTTCAAGGCAACAAAGGCCCCTTCTTTAGGCAAAGATGTAATTCAGAGACTGGAATTCCCTGTGTTTATACAGACACCAGGACAGATACAGCATTGGAAAGCCTTTAAGTGGGACATCTTAAGATGTAAAAAATTAACAGATCTCTCCAAGCTAAGATTCATTTAGCTAGAGAGGAGAACAATGTGTAGTCAAGATCTTTTGATAAGACAGAAACTGTCCAACAAAATCTTTTGAAGTTTTTCAATACAATGTGGATCTGTAGTCAGGTTGTCTGGGTCATTCCGAGAGATATAAACAATCCTCATAACTGGCCAAAAAACTCTTGTCTCTATTTAAACCATATTGTAATTTGTTAAATTTTAACATGAGTTTAACTTCCCATTCTCTTCTCTCTTACTGTGTTTTGAAGTTGCCCATAAGCACAGGAATTTTAAAGTCTTTCTCATGGTGTCCATGGCTGATAAAGTGAGCTCCTACAGGAACGTCCCAATTGCCATGTTTAATGTGAAACCTGTGTAAATTCATACTTTAGCGGAGTGTTCAGTTTCTCCCACATAGAGGGCAGTGTCAGGACATTTCATATAGAGATTTAGGTGGACCACATTTAGATGAGACCGTTATCTATTGGTTCATCCAGGGAGCTTCGGAGCTGCAGGTTAGGTGGTTGTCTGTATGCCATGAGGGGAAGCTCTGGAAATACATCTCTTAGTGTTTCATCATTATTTAGTATTGGCTGAAGTTCTCTTATAATTTTTCATAGTGCTTCAAGATGTGGGTTATAGGTGACAACAAGGGGGATGTGGTTCTTGTTGTCTTTGACTTTATATTCCAGAAGGTTTTCTCTGGGTATGACAGCAACTCTTCTTATTTGAGTGTCTGTTCTTTTGGGAGTATATCCTTGTCTGATGAAATCAGGTCTAAGCTCCTGCTGTTGTTCATCCCAGTCTGTTGGGACTGAGCAAATATGGTTGTATCGTATTGCTTAGCTGAAAATAATGGAGCACCTTGAGGTGGAAGCTATCACTTCTCAGGTAGGTCCGTCTGTCTGTTGGTTAGAGACAAAAAAGGTGTTACAAGGGTGTTATCTTTCAGTTGAACGGTGGTGTCGAAAGAAGTTGACTTGTTTTTGAGTAATTAAGCTTCAGCATTATGTTGGGGTGGAAAGATTTATATTCGTTATGAAAATGGAGAAGGTAGTCCAGATTATGAATATGTCATCTATGTAACCGAGACACATATAATATAAAACAGAACCAAAAGTCACAGATTTCATATATTTACATTATGCACACATACACTCTGTATGAGATTTTCCAAACTTCACTAAATATTTTATTTCAGCTAAATGGACTGAGTAAGCTTTCCAGATTTGGAGCTTCATGATTCAGAATTTTGAATTATTTGTTCCATAATCAACCTACATATGTTGGATGTTGTTAGATCAGCTTTATTAGGCAAATGTTGTTTATTGTATATTCATGTGCTACTAGAAGGGAGCGATCTAGAGCTTGTTCTAACTTTAGGGTTTTTTAGACAGTGTCATCATTAACTTGCACTGTTTTAGGCATTTGACGTTATGGTCAGTATTATTTTTTTCTTGTAATATATATATATATACTAGTCATTTAGCCCGTTACAATAACGGGCGCTAGAACAGTAGTGCATAAACATTAGTAGGAAAAGTCTATATTAAATGGCAAGGGACTTTGACCTCATTCTTTTTGTTGGTCGTATTTTTCTTTCTTTCAGCCTTTCTTTTGTTGATGTTTACTTGCTGAGCTGACTGTTCTTCATGGGCTGCCGCCGTGTATTGTGTGTCTTTAATTTTCTGTGACAGTAATACTGTCTTGTACGGCTCTATTCAATAAGGGCGTGCACAAAAAGGCGAGCTTCAATTGAGCGCAGCGAATAAAGGCGCACGTAAATAAAGATCTGCACCTTTGTTGCTCTTCACATATTCCAGAGCCATTTGAACTAAATTATCTACGAACGCCTTTATTCTCTGCGCCCAATTGAGGTCGCCCTTTTAAGGCTCGCTTTTTTGTGCGCGCCCTTATTGAAGGATGCCTGTGCGCACCCTTATTGAAGGATACCGTCTTGTACGTCCGCTGGCTTGTACGTCCGTAATATACCTTTAATTTTCTCTGGTGGTAATACAGGCGTGCGCGTCGGTAATATGCCTTTAATCTCCTTTGACAGTAATACTGGCTTGTATGTGGCTGTAATATGCGTCACTGTATTGTGTACCTTTAATTTCCTCTTGCAGTAATACTGGTTTGTATTTCCGTAAAACGCCTCTAACTTTCTCTGACAGTAATATTGCGCATCGCACCGTGCCCCGCGCATACGCACTTCATCAGAAGACACCCACACACGGACACCTGGACGCACACAGGGATTTTATATATATAGATATAGTTCTTTTTGTGGTTTGTTTACACTGGCAATGTAAGTTAGCATTAGGAGAAGTTAGTATACTGATGCTATTTAAACCAAGATCATTGCAAGTTTTTGCATAAATATCAAAATGATTTTATCATGAGCTAGTACTGAAAGATTTAGGAATTCAGGACTTTTTGCCTGTGTATTTTAAGTAAGATTTTGATAAACATTTTGGCCTCTGTTGATTAGTACCTTTTGTCTTTTTGACTGAGTACCTTTTCTTAACCAGTTATTTTAAAATATTTGATTTAATAAAATAATAATAAGACCAACTCTGACCCTAAATCCCAATGAAGCCAAGAAGGTGAACTTTTATAAAAGAAAATGTTTTTTTTTTGTAATGGAGAGCAAGACCCTCCAAATAGGATAATTATTTTTTGTAAAATTATCTTTATCAAATAAGTTTGAGCCATACTTTTATTTTAAAAATAAGACAGTTGTTGCTCTGGGACTCCAAATTGTAACATCAATGCCCATAGGATTGGAAAGGGCTTTAACCTCCTTGGTGTTAACCCTGAGCGTCTCTTGGGCTTGGAATTCTACATAAACAATGATAAGCCAGAGTTTCCCTTGGGTTAAGCTGTATTGTTCATACGTACAGTTTTAAGCCCGATCAGTACTCAGGACAATATTTTGTTTCCTTCTAGTTGATAAAATAATTTCATTGTGCAAAAAAATCTTTAATATTTTTATGTGTTTTGCCACTCCATGATAACTCATCAATATTCATATGTGGGTGGAGACCTCAACCAAAACACACAATGGTGTGTAAATGGAAAATGTAAAGCCAGTTTTAAAACAAACTGAAACTAAACCAAGTGATAGTGATAGCCATCTGAATTGTTTATTAGACGTCGACACAGATAGAGAAACTAATGTACATGACATGTACGAAAGAACTGTCATGATATGCTTGGTGATTTTGGTTGCATGAAGGTTACGTGTGGCAAAAAAAATTTAAATGATTACAATCAAGGATAAGGACAAGGAAGACATTAATCTCCTAAGCACTGTTCACAATGGAACAACTTTCAATGTTTGTGTCACGGAAAATGTGGAGGTCATTAAGCCTTGTTCTGTGATGGCCTAGAATAACACAATAGAAAATGGCAATCATGTGGTTCAGGCACTGACCATCTTCACCATCTCATGTGCAAGCAACGGAAAAAATCTGTATAAGAAAAGTACTCAAAGAAACATGCTTCTACTCTCCCGAACGCAAAAGTGGGCTGTGTGTTGGTGACTCTTTCAAAGCACGTCATATGAAGGACGTGTACTAAAATTGCAGCAGTGGACACTAGATGTACCTTTCCTACTGTATTTATGATGACATTTTTGTATTAACACATTTCTGTTACACATTATAACATTTTTTTCTTGTCAAAATAAAATCAAAGTTTATGGTTTGTTTTTCTGGAGGTAAACATAACGCTAAGTTGGTTAATGCCTCAGCAACTAATTTTCAGGGAAGCCTAGACGTGTCTTTTGGGGTCAGGAATTTCCTAGCAAATGAACATCAGATCATCTCCTAGGAGCCCCAAGGACCCAAAGTCTTTTTTAAAGCTTAATGTCCAATTTGTAGTTAACAGAACTTTGCATGCATTTTTTTCCACTTTCCCCCTACACTTGGTCATGCATCAGATTGTCCCTTTACATTTCAGATTGTGTGCTCTTTCATCTCAGCATCAAACAATGTCTCAGTTTAGCATTTTAAAATTATTGGTATTCTACAAGTAGAAATTAAA
This sequence comes from Erpetoichthys calabaricus, assembly GCF_900747795.2. NCBI lineage: Eukaryota > Metazoa > Chordata > Cladistia > Polypteriformes > Polypteridae > Erpetoichthys > Erpetoichthys calabaricus. The sequence continues at coordinate 19,773,437 of NC_041400.2, read as the reverse complement.
CTTGCTATATGTATCATTTCTTTAGTCATTGCTGCATTGTTTTTTATTTTTATAAAACTGTACTTATAAAACCTTAAAAATACATTGCCGACTTATAATGTGGTCACATTAATATATTCAATAAAGTATAAAAAGACTGATTTATAATGTACTGAATTATTAAGGGCCATAGATCAAATATGACTTTGAAAAATATAAGGGAAATAATTAGAAATTCAATTATCCTTTTTAATTTTTTTTTTCAGTATATTTTTGCACTGGTGAAGAAAAGTAGAGATTGTTAATATGGAATTTACAGGGGGTGGCCAAAATAACAGAAACCCCACATGAAAAATCACTTAAAACTTTGAAATAACTAAATCCCAATTACAAAGGCAGCTGCACCAGTGACTCATTTAGGTTGATAGCCAATTTGCAGTATGTGTCAGCTATAAAAGAGCTCTGACAATTAGCACCTCGATACCTGAATTTTTCAAGTAATATTACACAAGTAATGGAGCTCCAAAGAGGCCTTGCTATTAGTGACTCACTTACAGGAGCATTATTTAAAAAATGCTAAATTATTTCTTGTGCATATGCCAGACATGGACAAATACAGTCAACCTCTGATATCCAAACAGCAGAGATAGACCAATATTTCACAGGACAGCCTAAATGTCACAAATATATAGCCTTAGACATTGTTGAAGTTAGAAAAGCAGTCAGAGTGAGGCCTTCTAACTGTGTAGTGCCATAGGTCTGAAGGAGCTCCAGTAGCATTGCTTGACACACTTCTGCTGAATAATTCATTGGTTAAAAGTTCTCAATGCCATTATGTCTAAGACCACATTCACAATGCCAGGCTGAAATGACTCAGATCTGATTTTTTTTTGCCTTAATGTGATGTTTTTACAGATGTGTGGACACAGAAATCCAATTTTTTCAAATTAACCCCTTAACTGCCCTCTGCCGGATATATCCGGCATCATAGCTTTATTGCTGACGCTTTACTGCCGGAATTATCCGCCACATTTGCCTGTGGTTATGTGAATGCCTGGCGCGTAGTATAACTGACAGTTTGGCGTGGGTATTATTACTACGTTGTATTTCGACAACTCTGCGCTTGTATTGGCCGATCACGTGATGTGATTCGAAAGTGAAAGCTGTGAATATGGCGAAACGTAAACTGACTTCAAGTGAGGTTTTGCAGGCGATTTTGGACAATAATTCTGATCATGATTGTAGCAGTTCTGAAGAAAATTTTAGCGACAATGATGATCAGCAACGTGCGCTGCATGATACTGTGAATGACGGCGCATTGGATGACAGCGATGAGTGGGTGTATCCCCAGCATCTCAACTGGACTGCTGCCCGAGGTGAACTACCTTTTCTGCATCCGTTTGAGGCAACGTGTGGCTTTATTGTTGATGTAAACAATTACACTGCTGAGCAGTTTTATGAGCTGTTTGTGTCACCTGACTTGATCATAACATTTTGCTCATCAGACAAATCTGTATGCAGCACAGTTTATTGAGAAAAATCCCAATTTACCTCCACATTCCCGTGTTCGTGCTTGGGTAGACACTGATGAAAACGAAATGAAAAAATTCATTGGGATTTTGATGTTGATGGGAATAATCAGAAAACCAGATATTGAGATGTACTGGTCTACAGATCCTATGTATGCAACACCTATTTTTGCAGCTATCATGACACGTAACCGATTCTCTTTGCTGCTGAAATTCTTTCATTTGAATGACAACAGAAATGAGCCAGATAAGAAAGATCCAAACCGCGACCGCTTGTTCAAGCTATGTCCTTTGATTGACCATTTATTTGAAGCATTTCAGTTGCCCTACATGCCAGGACCGTCAGTTACAGTTGATGAAAGTTTATTGTTGTGGAAGCCTGAAAAAAGGTACATTTTGTGTTTTATTATGTGTTTGCCCATTTCTAGAACTTGCACAACATTTAGTGGTCAATACTGCTTGAATAAATGTAAAAAATGTAAAAAAGTAAAAAAACGAAAATTGTTCAGATTTCGCCTGGCGTGGGGAATATTTAGGGAGTTGGCGGTTAAAGGGTTAAATTTGAGTCACTTTCATATGTGGTCCCAGATAAGATACATATCCAATTACATATCATGGGAGGATTCTGGACTAAACATCTCTTGAATGCCTATATGAAGGCAATGAGGCTTTCATTGTGAGGAATGGCTGTATATGGAGGGGTGATAAGATATATTCTGTTGTAAATTTCTCAGCTCCCACCTCCAGCAGGTCAACAGTACATCCCATAACTGAGCTTACCTTCTCAGTCAACTTGCTCATTTGGTTGGCCTACCCTGCAGTGATGCTACCTTGGTCCTTGATATTAATAATTGTCAGGTGTTTTGTCACCTTGTTGTTCTTAATGAGCAGGTTAGAGTAGGGCTGGATCAGGCAGCATCTTCAAAACGTGAGAAAAAGTGAAAGCTACAGTGATTTTACACTGGAAAAATAAAAATAAACCAAGAAACGGAATTTTCATTAAAGAAACAGATTGTGACAATGATACTTCCTGAGTTTAAGTAACATTTGCCTTTACAGCATGTGATAAAAAAATCAGGCAGCAGACAGAAAAAAGTTTAGGGATGGCCACCCCACTGAAAAATCAGCAAAGGAAAAGAGACAGGAGCAGAGTTCAGAACTGAACTCACTAACAGGTTGAGTCTGCTCTATAAATATAGTGGGTAGGAGGAAGAGACAGAGTTAGGACAGGAACTGATGTGGCAGGAAGCAGGAATTCTGGGTAGCAGAAATGATGTCATCAGGGTTGGCAGGAGGTGATGTCAACCGTGGGTGGATCAATTGTGATGTCATTAAGAGTCAGGGACTTCAGCTGGGCTGCAGAGGAATAAGAGGAGAGAGGATCAGATGACAGTGCCAACCCCAAGTCTGGTTGACAACTAACACTATCTGAGCCTGTAAACTGTCCCCCATGTGCAGGTGTGTGACAAGCAGCATATCTAGAAGATGGATTAATGGATATGGATTGTGGTGGTTTCTTTCAGGAAGTTTTGATAGAAAATATGAAAACTGTTAATTGACAGTCCTTAACCTTAAATTAAGCACAATGCTTATGAGGTCTAGACATCCAGACTTCATCATTGCAAAATCCCCCTGACCATTTCATTTTCATATTCCTTTAAAAGTCATATCTATTCCCATTTGACCATTACATATGTTTATTGAGTGCGTGAAAGGGTGGGCATACTAGAATCAGCTAATCTGTGAGATGGGCTTTGATTTATTTTTGGTTTTGCCCTTCCTTCTTTGTCTGCCAAAATGATTTTCCATTTTCATTTTGTGATGTTGTAAATGGGAAAAATGCTTGTCTTCTCTTTAAAGGCTGCATCCCTGCTTGCTTCTTCAGTGTCATTATTCAGCCTGCCATAACCTTGTACTCTAGAGGTTACATGGCTACCTGTGTAAGTGCATTTGTAGGGTGCAGTCCTCAACACGTATTAGTCTAATGTTATGTGCAAATGAACAAAAATCAATAATACTGAAAGAATCAACTTAACATGAATAGGACACTTCTTCAGATTTGTAAGTGGCTGATGTAATGTCAGACAGATTTTAAATGGTCACCTTCTCCATTAAATAATGAGTCTGGAAACAGAGGATAAGATTAATGATTTTAAATACTGATGTAATGTCACAACCCACTAACAGGTCTTTAAATGGAAAAATCCTTAGATTTAATTTGTATCTGTAGAGGAGAGATTAATTTCACCAGACTCTTATTAATATTTTGGTAATGTCACAACTAACTAAAGGATCTATAAATTGAAAAATCCTTTAATTTAATTTTAGGTTTTATTTATATTTGAATAGCAGAGATTAATTTAACCCGACTTGGATTAATACTGCAGTAATGTCACAACCAGCTAATATATCTATAAATTGAAAAATACTTCAATTAAATTTTAGATTTTACTTGTACTTGAACAGCAGAGATTGATTTAACTGGACTTGTATTAATACTGAGGTAATGTCACAGCTAACTAATAGATCTATAAACTGAAAAATCCTTTAATTTAATTTTAGGTTTTGTTTATATTTGAATAGCGGAGATTTATTTAACCTGACTTGTATTAATACTGTAGTACTGTCACAACCATCTAGTAGATCTATACACTGAAAAACACTTCAATATACTTTTAGAGTTTAGCTGTATCCAAATAACAGAGATTAATTCAGCCCAACTCGTTTTAATACCAAGGTGATGTAACAACCAGCTAATACTGTAGATCTAAATATGGGAAAAATCATTTAATTTCATTTTAAATGTTATTTCATATTTGAATAGCGGAGATTAATTTAACTGGACTTGTATTAATACTGAGGTAATGTCACAGCTAACTTATAGATCTGTAAATTGAAAAATCCTTCCAATTTAATTTTATATTTTACTTAAATTTGAATAGCACAGATGAATTTAACCAGACTCTTATTGAGGCCATAAACATACAGTACTTCTTTATAGGCCCAAATCCATCATATCTATAACTCAAAGTTGTGAAATTAGAGGGAATTTGTAATCCATTTCTAAAATTTAACACAGTGATTCCTAATTTATATTTGTTTAAGGTAAACTCCTGTAATGTACAGAAGCTTATTCTAGTCGTGCAAAAAATGGTATTATTTCACAAAAGAATTGCGCTATTTTGCAAAAACGTTGTGTTATTACGCAAAGGATATTTGCCTGGTGTGGTTTGGTATCATTGCCAGACACCTTGTTAGGGCTAGCAAAGGATTGAGTAAGGATGCACACAGAGTGCAATTAAGTGGCAAGAACTGAACAAATGTCATTGGTATACACTTAATCCTGAAATTGGGAAGGGGAAATTTAATTTGCGCCGTCGTTTAAGATAACAGGGAGCCACTGATTATTACAGCAGCACAGAGAGTAAAGCAAGAAGCAACCTGCAGCTACCTGTAATGTCGGGTAACCATGTGGAGGGAGGGAGAGGTTAAGAATGCACATTACAATAACCAAACAAAAAATTATAGGCACATGTTTAATTTTAATCAGATTAAACTTTAGTAAGTTTAGTACAGATGTGTTAACATAGGATGAGTGGTCTCACAGTGCCAGAGTCTGCATGGTGTCTGCTTGTGTGCTCGATGTTACCAGCAACAGCAAGCAAGATTTTGGAAGATCACTGGAAATGTGTCACCAGTCTTCATGTGTTGTGAATTAAATAACATCCATCCTCTTTTTCCATCCCCTGAAAATTCAAAGCATGAGCACAAGCCACTGTGCCACCAGATCATACTGTTTTAAAATATCTATAGTAAATAACTAGATTAAAACAAAACAGATGCTTTATTCAGATATTTCTGTTAGTGGATTGCATGCAGCACATCTCTTTTCTGCTTATATGATTGAGCCTTGCAAACAGTAGAGGTATCATCCACCATTGTTGCTTCTTGCCTTTCACCTAGTGTTATAATTGCTATAGTCACTAGTTCCCCGTGGCCCTAAAGTGTGCAGATTCAATTTACCCCTCAGCACAAGAAGGATTAAATGTACACTTATGAATTTTATTTAGTTCTTCCCTCCTGATTGCAGGCTAGGCACATGCTTAATCTGTCCCTCACTACAACAACACTGGAGCACTCGTGTGCATGATGATACTGACCAGACCAGGCAAAATGTTTTACATAATAACAAAATACTTTTACAAAATAATACAACACTTTTGCTAAATAACAGATTTTTTTTGAATGGCGGGATATCTTCTATAGTACTATGAATCTTCTTCTTCTTCTTTCGGCTGCTCCCGTTAGCGGTTGCCACAGTACTATAGTACTGTGAATACACCTTAATATTATTTAAAACAAAGTTCAGACAAAGAAGTATACAAGGATTGCCCTTTTATAAAGGTCACTGCCAGAAATGAGACAACAAGCAGAAAAGTTTGTGACTGCACGGAAACAGAATAAATATGTTGTAACATAACACTCTCAAAGCTGCCTAATTCAATTCAGAAACATGAAGGACCATAAAATCAGTTGTTGATTTATAAAACATATGAAATAAATCTCAAAAGTGATTTTTTATTAGTTATTGTTTCATTTAGTTCTGTGCTTGTGTAATGGGATAAGCACAAGCATACAACATCAATTCCAAAGTCAAAACACCAAAAACAAATAAGTAAAGCTTCCCTCCCGCTGTCACTAATGGGTCTACATAGAAAGCTAGATGGCATAATTAATAAAGTGTGACATTTAGCACGACTCAAACTATTCCAAGGCAATGGAAAAAGAAAACTCAGGCCATAAATACAAATAACATTTAACTGGTGCTAACCTTACATGAACCACTTCATTCTGGCAGCTAAACAAACACTAACAATGAATTTTAAGGCACCTCTACTGAGAGTATGCTTCAAAGAGCAATGCATAACATATGACTGGTCTGTAGACTCACATTTCATTTAATATGATAAATTACAAAGAAGAATCCATTTAAATTTTTGTAGTATTTCACTGGAGCCATACACTCAGATTTATGCATTTGATTTACAAAGTTATTCTGCAAAATGATTTATGGCTCAATAGTTTCTGCTAATCTTTCACATAAGCAACACATAACACATTTGTTTATAAGTCCTGCATACAGAATAGAGAAATCACAAAATACGATATAATGGAGACTTTAAAAAATGGAAGACATTTCAGCTTTTGGCTACATATTGTTTAAATACATAAAAAGTAAATTCTGAAATTGCCTTAAGCAGACCTTTGACTATGAAAGGGAACAAATTTGAATTGGCCATATTTTCTGTGAAGAAAAATAAATAAATACATTCAAATAGCTGCTTACAAATTAAACCTTCCTCAACAGCGAAATATATTTGTTTTATTTTGAGGAGTGAATTATACTTTCAAAGTGGAATCATCTTCCTTTTCTTAACAAAGATTATCATTTATAAGTTTAATGGAACTTTTTTAAAACTATGATCAAGTCAAATAAGTTAAAGAAAAAAAAGAAAAGTCTGGACGTGAGCGTCAGTAGACCTTATGCCCTAGGAACCAAGTTATCCGAAGTATTCTATAACATTTCAATAATTATTTACCGCTGTGATGCTGACCTTTCTGATCTTAAAAAAGGTAATTATGAGAGCATGTGATGAGAAGAATAATTAATTGCAGTATTTGAGGGTTCCTTTGGAACAGGGGTCCCCAGCTCTGGACCTGGAGGACCACAGTGATCCTTTTCTTAATTAGTGACCTGTTTTTGCTGCTATTTAACTTCTTTTGAATTAATTTTAATTAATTAACCGTGACACACATGCACAGAGACAGACACACACCCATCATCAAGATATCAATGTTTTCGATATCAGGGTACCCTAAAACATTGAGGTCTGTTGAAAACTTGAGATCAAAATTTTTGACGAATCTAAAACTTTCCCTCCTCCCCCATAGACAATAGGTTATGGTGGAGGAGGGTGCAAAGCAAAAATGTATTTTATCTGTAAAAGTTAGATATATTGAGTTTAGAAAGTATTCAGACCTCTTCACTTTCTGTACACTTTATTGTGTTGTAGATTTAATTTAAATGGATACATTTTCCATTTTTGCCTGTCAATCTACAATCAGTAACCCATAATGACAAAGTGAAAACATGTTTTCAGAAAGGTTTGCAAATTTATTAAAAATCAAAAACTTAAATCTCTCAGTTTTGTAGGTATATAGACCCTTTGCCGTGAAATGTGTCTAGAACTTGATTGGAGTCAGCCTGTGGCAAACTAAAATGATTGGACATTGTTTAGAAAGACATATATATATATATATATATATATACCCTAAGTTCTTGTCTATAAGCCGCTGCTTATCTAAGGAAAAAAGTTGTGAAAATGAAAAAATAGAATATCGGCTTATACATAAGTCCGGCTTATACAGTAATCCCTCCTCCATCGTGTGGGTTGCGTTCCAGAGCCACCCGCGAAATAAGAAAATCTGCGAAGTAGAAACCATATGTTTATATGGTTATTTTTCTATTGTCATGCTTGGGTCACAGATTTGCGCAGAAACACAGGAGGTTGTAGAGAGACAGGAACGTTATTCAAACACTGCAAACAAACATTTGTCTCTTTTTCAAAAGTTTAAACTGTGCTCCATGACAAGACAGAGATGACAGTTCTGTCTCACAATTAAAAGAATGCAAACATATCTTCCTCTTCAAAGGAGTGTGCGTCAGGATCACAGAATGTCACATAGATAGAGAAAACAATCTCTAGCAAACAAATCAATAGGGCTGTTTGGCTTTTAAGTATGCGAAGCACCGCGGCACAAAGCTGTTGAAGGCGGCAGCTCACACCCCCTCCGTCAGGAGTAGGGAGAGAGAGAGAGACAGAGTTTGTTTTTCAGTCAAAAATCAATACGTGCCCTTCGAGCTTTTAAGTATGCAAAGCACTGTGCAGCATGTCGTTTCAGGAAGCAGCTGCACAAAAGATAGCAACGTGAAGATAATCTTTCAGCATTTTTAGACGAGCGTCCGTATCGTCTAGGTGTGCGAACAGCCCCCCTGCTCAATCCCCATATGTCAGGATCACAGATAGTCAGCGCAAGAGAGAGAGAAAAGTAAGCAATCTAGCATCTCAGCCATCTGCCAATAGCGTCCCTTGTATGAAATCAACTGGGCAAACCAACTGAGGAAGCATGTACCAGAAATTAAAAGACCCATTGTCCGCAGAAATCCGCGAACCAGCAAAAAATCCGCGATATATATTTAAATATGCTTACATATAAAATCACAATTTAAATGACCGCTACGCGCGCGTGTTGACTCGGCGACGCCCAGAGCAGAAAGAACGCGGTCCGGCCGCTCCAACCGCGCCATGCAGGGAGTGAGAGAGACGCCAATATCTCACACTCTCTCCCCCCTTAAAGAAATTAAATGGGTGCGAGTGAGACCACTGACCTCCCTCCCTTCTATTAGTTATAGGTTATAGTACGTTCGGCTTATCCATGAGTCCGGCTTATCTATGATAAGATTTTATTTTAAAAATTCGTATGATTTTTGGTCTCCGGCTTATACACGAGTCCGGCTTATAGACAAGAACAGGTATATATACAGTGCATCCAGAAAGTATTCACAGCACATCACTTTTTCCACATTTTGTTATGTTACAGCCTTATTCCAAAATGGATTAAATTCAGTTTTTTCCTCAGAATTCTACACACAACACCCCATAATGACAACATGAAAAAAGTTTACTTGAGGATTTTGCAAATTATTAAAAATAAAAAAACTGAGAAATCACATATACATAAGTATTCACAGCCTTTGCTCAATACTTTGTCGATGCACCTTTGGCAGCAATTACAGCCTCAAGTCTTGTTGAATATGATGCCACAAGCTTGGCACACCTATCCTTGGCCAGTTTCACCCATTCCTCTTTGCAGCACCTCTCAAGCTCCATCAGGTTGGATGGGAAGCGTCGGTGCACAGCCATTTTAAAATCTCTCCGGAGATGTTCAATCGGATTCAAGTCTGGGCTCTGGCTGGGCCACTCAAGGACATTCACAGAGTTGTCCTGAAGCCACTCCTTTGATATCTTGGCTGTGTGCTTAGGGTCGTTGTCCTGCTGAAAGATGAACTGTCGCCCCAGTCTGAGGTCAAGAGCGCTCTGGAGCAGGTTTTCATCCAGGATGTCTCTGTACATTGCTGCAGTCATCTTTCCCTTTATCCTGACTAGTCTCCCAGTTCCTGCCGCTGATAAACATCCCCACAGCATGATGCTGCCACCACCATGCTTCACTGTAGGGATGGTGCCAGGTTTCCTCCAAACATAACGCCTGGCATTCACACTAAAGAGTTCAATCTTTGTCTCATCAGACCAGAGAATTTTCTTTCTCATGGTCTGAGAGTCCTTCAGGTGCCTTTTGGCAAACTCCAGGCGGGCTACCATGTGCCTTTTACTAAGGAGTGGCTTCCGTCTGGCCACTCTACCATACAGGCCTGATTAGTGGATTGCTGCAGAGATGGTTGTCCTTCTGGAAGGTTCTCCTCTCTCCACAGAGGACCTCTGGAGCTATGACAGAGTGACCATCGGGTTCTTGGTCAGCTCCCTGACTAAGGCCCTTCTCCCCCGATTGCTCAGTTTAGATGGTCGGCCAGCTCTAGGAAGAGTCCTGGTGGTTTCGAACTTCTTTCTCTTACGGATGATGGAGGCCACTGTGCTCATTGGGACCTTCAAAGCAGCAGAAATTTTTCTGTAACCTTCCCCAGATATGTGCCTCGAGACAATCCTGTCTCGGAGGTCTACAGACAATTCCTTTGGCTTCATGCTTGGTTTGTGCTCTGACATGAACTGTCAACTGTGGGACCTTATATAGACAGCTGTATGCCTTTCCAAATCATGTCCAGTCAACTGAATTTACCACAGGTGGACTCCAATGAAGCTGGAGAAACATCTCAAGGATGATCAGGGGAAACAGGTTGCACCTGAGCTCAATTTTCAGCTTCATGGCAAAGGCTATGAATACTTATGTACATGTGCTTTCTCAGTTTTTTTATATTTAATAAATTTGCAAAAACCTCAAGTAAACTTTTTTCACGTTGTCATTATGGGGTGTTGTGTGTAGAATTCTGAGGAAAAAAATAAATTTAATCCATTTTGGAATAAGGCTGTAACATAAGAAAATGTGGAAAAAGTGATGCGCTGTGAATGCTTTCTGGATGCACTGTATATATATATATATATATATATATATATATATATATATATATATATATATATATATAGGCAACACAATTCATATTGCATTTGTATTGCATTCATATTGCTTCACATCCAATCTGACAGAGGTTGAGAGGATCTGGCAGGGAGAATTGGATAAACTGACCAAATCCACGTGTGCAGAGCTTGTGCAGACTTACCCAAGAAACTTCTATTGCTGCTGCCAAATCAGCTTCCACAAAGTACTGAATTAAGGGTTTGAATAGTTTTAAATGAGACAGTTTTTTAATAAGTTTCCAACTCTTTCTGAAAACATGTTTTGTTTTTGTCATTATGGGTTACTAAGTGTTGATTGATTGGCAAAAATTAGAAAATGATCAGTTTAAAATTAAGTCTGCATCACGAGAAATTGTGCAGAAAGTGACAGGGTCTGAATTCTTTCTGAACCCACTGTATAGTCTAATTTCAAGTTATTAAATTATGTGGTGTCTCAGTGCTAAAAGTTTTACAATCTGCTGATATTATAAGGGAAGTTAAATTTGCAGCATATTATAACATTGCATTCTCAATTATGATTGGGTGCAAAGCAGGAGTCATCTGCAGATGGGACACTAGAGTTTTGAAAATTAGTTCTTATATTTTTGGGAGGACTCTGTCATTTTAAGATGACTTGAAAAACATTTTTTGATAACTCAAAATGCATTGGAATTCATTTTAAGATAGTTGAAAATATATTTCCAGTATCACAAATTGGCCTGGTTGTTATTTCAAGATACCTCAAATGTAATCATGATTTCTTAGAGTGCATTTCAGAACTCTTCACATTGGGGTATATTTTATATACAGTATTTAAAATACAAGGGGAAACCCAAAATTTCCCAGAATCAGTCAATAGCACAGAATAGGGTGTAGTTATCGACTGTGCCACAAGATATACTTTTGGCCTTGTGAGTCAGTCTGCTGAGTGACATCTTCCTGATTTGATCGAGTGTGTATTTCTGACATTTATTCTGCAATCACGTCATTTGTTGTAAGCCGAATAAAGTAGGTCAGGTCATATTGAAATCAAAACAATAATGATTGTGTTTTTGCAAACTGATGGACTTGATAATAGATCACAGTAATCAGCAACATTACACTAAACTGCTGAGGCGTCTGTGGAAAAGCATCAGGGGAAAAAACATCTGGAGAAGTGGTGCATGCAAAACTGGATTTAGCTCCATTATAGCACACCTGTACACACCCGCATTGTCATTCACAGTTTTTGACCAAAAACAATGTGTTAGTTGCTTTGCACCTTGCATGTTTGCCAGATCTCACTCCCTGTGATTTATTTTTGTTCCCAAAATAAAAAAATAACAATAATGATAATAGAATAGAGGGAAGATGATTTGCTACCATGGAAGAAATCCAGGAAAAAAATAATAGGAGGCTCTAGACATGGTAACACTAGATGAGTACAGGAAATATTTCCAGAAATGGAAGAAGCACTGGGATAATAGTATTGCATCTCAAGGGGTGCATTTTGATGGTGACTGAAATGAATTGCTATAATTTGTATAATAAAGTTTTTTTTTTACAATTCTGTGAATTTTTAAGTTCCGTCTTGCAGATTATAGACATATCAAATTCATTTTTTGATATCTTAAAATGGACATCACCTCAATTTTAGATGTCTGACATTTCATTTCAAGATATCTGAAATACATTCTAATAAATCTTTATGTCTTTTTACTAGCTGGACTGGTCCAAGATAAATCATGTACTATTGGTCTACTGCTAAAATCTAATCGTAGAAGCATTAGCTAACTGAAACAAATTCAACGGGGTAACAGAACGGACGGAATTTGAATTCAATTCATTTTATTACTACATGCATTACAAAATAATAATAATAATAATACACTTTATTTATATAGCACCTTTCCAATGCTCAAGGCACTTACAGAATATAAGAAAGAACGGCAGGGTATACAGTATATAGCATTGTACAAACCAGATAAATAAGTAAAGAAGATTACAACAGTGAATTCAGAGATGTATTCCATTTGATTGTGCATAACAAATTTACCCCTGAATGTGCCCAACAGAGTGTTAATGTCTGGCAGGTAGAAATTGGCTTCTGTTATAGAGATTCATTTAAAGATTTCTGAATTGCATTTCAAGATTTCTAAGAATGGCTCCCATGTTATTTTAAAACACCTCCAATTAATTTTTGAGATATCTTAGGGTGGACATGAAGTCCGATTATAAAATACAAGATTTTTAGAAGAAGGTAAAATCAATTTCAGATATATTAACCTTATTGGCTTTAACCCCAAGCATCTCTCACACTCAGAATTCTGTGTAAATATGGGTAAACCTGATCATCTCTCAGGTAAAGCTATATTTTTTGAATGTACAGAGTTAAACCTGGACAGCATTCGGGACAGTATTCTGCAGCCATCTAGTATATAAAATAACATGATGCTATAAAAACAATAATGAATATTTCTATGCGTTTTGCCACTTTATTGTGACTCATCAATATTCATGAGTGGGGCTGAGCCTTCAACGAAAACACACAATGACGTATAAATGAAAAAATGTAAAGCCGTTCTTCCAGACGGACTTGAAGTGGAAAAGGACAAGCAAACGGTGATTGCATTCACTACACTTTTGGCACGCAGACTTATTCTGTTAAATTGGAAGAATCCTAACTCTCCTCTGATAAGTCAGTGGGAAACCGATGTTTTATATTATTTGAAATTGGAAAAAATCAAATTCTCAGTTAGAGGATCTGTACAAAATTTTTTCAAAACCTGGCAGGATCTGATCAATATTATTTTAGAATAAGAAGAAATAAATATTACCGCATTTAATTCCCTTCTCCATCTCTTATTTACATATATATTTATTTCTCCCTTTCTTCTGCATATTGTTGTCTTATTAAAAAGCCCTAAGCAATTCTCCTTTAGCTAAGCTCTCCTTCTCATGGGTGGGGTTTGATTTGTCTTCAATTTTGTTTGGTTATAAATTGATCTATTTGTATGGAATGATTACAATAAAAATTAATAAAAAAAAAAATGTAAAGCCACTTTTAGAACAAACTAAAAACTGAACCATTAGTTGAATCAAGCAATAGTCATGACAATGTGAATTGATTATCAGAAATTGACATGGATATTGAAATAATAATAATAATTTTTATTTATGTAGCGCCTTTCATACACTCAAGAACACTTTACAATTCAATAAACACATTAACAAGACAGTAGAAATTACATACAAGAAAAAGAATAATACTCATTGAAAAGATGTGTTTTTAACAAAAGTTTGAAATTAATAATAGATTTTTCCTTGCGAAAGCTGAGAGGGAGAGAATTCCAAATTTTAGGGGCTATCACTCTGAAAGCCTTGCCCCCCATAGTTACTAACCTTTATTTAGATACAGTGAGTAAGTTAGCGTCTGATGATCATAGTGCACGGGCAGGAGTGTAAGGAAGCAGCAGCTCAGACAGATAATGAGGGGCTAACGCATGAAGGGCTTTAAAGGCGAGAAGAATAATTTTATATTTGATTCTTGAAGAAACGTAACCAATGTAAACCATAGAGGACAGGAGTGATGTGAGTAGATTTTTTAGTGTGTGTAAGTAAACGGGCAGCAGAATTCTGAACATACTGTAATCTATTGATATATTTAGTTGGGAGGCCATAAAACAAAGCATTGCAGTAGTCCAGACGGGTAGTGATGAAAACGTGAATGAGTGTTTCAGTATCTTTTTAAAATGAGGAAAGAATGCAGATGAGCAATGTTGTGAAGATGAAAAAAGGCTGTCTGTACTATTGAGCTAATGTGTGATTGAAAGGTAAGAAGCTGATCAAAGATAACACCCAAATTATAGACTGATGCTGAGGGTTCAACCAGTGATCCCATCAAAGTCAATTTTTAGCCCACGAAGGGTAGAGAGGACAGATTTGGTACCAACTAATAAGATTCCTGTTTTATCAGGATTGAGTTGTAAAAAATTATCTGTCATCCAATGATTTCCCGAATGCAGTCAGTCAATGCAACAGGTGAAGATGTTGCAGTTGCATCAACACCTACATAAAGTTGTGTGTCATTGGCATAGCAGTGAAAGCTTAAACCATACCAATGAATAATCTCACCTAATGGGAGCATATACTGTAGATGTTGAAGAGGATTGGACTGAGAACTGATCCTTGAGAGATACCTTGTGTGAGTGAAGTAGTGGCAGATTTGTATTCCGTAATGAAGACGTAGTACTGGCGATCACTGAGGTATGATGTGAACCAAGAAAGAGCAGCACCGGAGATAGCAATAGCTGAAAGTCAGGACATTAAAATGTTATGGTTAACTGTATCAAACGCTACGCTCAAGTCAAGAAGAACTAGAATAGCAGCCATCCCAGATTCTGCAGTTATAAGTAAGTCATTGGCTACCTTAAGTAAAGCAGTTTCAGTGCTATGTAGGGCTCTGAATCCCGATTGAACAGGCTTAAGCAGGTTATGCAAATTTAAATAATCATTGAGTTGAGCAGCAACAACCTTTTCTAAGATCTTAGTCATAAATGGAAGAGTAGAAATTGGGTGATAAAATTTTAGCTGTAATGGATCTGAGACAAGTTCTTTAAAACAGGGGTTACAGCAGCAGTTTTTAAATCACTTTGAACAACACAGGTGCGGAAACTACAGTTGATAAAGTGAGAAATGAGTGCAGAAAGTTTGTTAGTGCAAGCCTTAATCAGTAAAGTAGGTGCAGGATCTAGGTGGCAGGTAGATTGATTTAATTTAGATATTACTTCAGCAATATAAGTTGGTGTAGTGGGGTTAAATTTAGATAAACTGTAGATTTAGAAGTATAATCAGTCGACAGAGATGAGGAATGGTTAGTAGAGAAACTTTGATATATAATTGTAATTTTTGACTGAAAATAGTCCAAAAATAGATTACAGTGCTCAACAGAGAAATAAGGATGTTCAACAGCAGGTTGACAAAGTCTGGTACTTGTCGCCCTACATCTCTTTTTAATACAGTTAACAAAGTCAATAAGAGTGGAATAATACATTGAAAGTGCAGCCGATAAGGTGCATCTGTATTACTTCAGGTGTTCGGTGGCCCTTAGCATGGGTTGAAAAACCAACATGCTGCACAAAACTGAAACAATCCAGTACTGAACGTAGCTCACAAGCAGATGGAGAGTCAGAATCCACATGAATATTAAGGTCACCAAGTAAAATAACAGCAGTAGACATGCCACAGAGAAGAGTGAGTATTTCATAAAGTTAAGAGAAAAAATCCAGCTGAAGTTTAGGAGGTCTCTAGATTAAAATAAGGTGCAGTGAAGCCTTTCCAGTGATTTTAACAACCAGGTATTCAAAAGAAATGAATGTCTACAGCATTGTACAAGCAAACCACCATAATATACTAGTTTGAATTTGGTCGCATAAAGCTTCAGTGTGGCAGAAAGGTAAAATGATTGTGATCAAGTGAAAAGACACGCAAGACATTATTCCCCTAAGCAATGTTCACAATGCAGCAGCTGTCACTGTTCATGTCTTTGGAAATGAAGAAGTCACTAAGCCTTGAGGTGTGGTAGCCTACAATAACACAAGTGGTGCGTTGATCGTGTGAATCAGGTACTGACATTCTACCCTCTCGTGTGCTAGCAACAGAAAAAATATTTTTAAAAAAAGTGCACAAAGAAACACGCTTTTACTGTCCAGGTTGTGACATTAGGCTGTGTGTTGGTCACACAAAAGATGAGTACTACATCTCCTCAGTACAGTAGTAGACTAGTACAGTAGACAGTAACCATACCTTTCCTAATGAAATTATGTTGATGTTTTGATATTTACATGTTTATGTTACACGTAAAAGGTATGTTTCTTTTGGGGCGGCACGGTGGCGCAGTGGGTAGCGCTGCTGCCTCGCAGTTAGGAGATCCGGGTTCGCTTCCTGGGTCCTCCCTGGTGGAGTTTGCATGTTCTCCCCGTATCTGCGTGGGTTTCCTCTGGGTGCTCCGGTTTCCTCCCACAGTCCAAAGACATGCAGGCTAGGTGGATTGGCGATTCTAAATTGGCCCTAGTGTGTGCTTGGTGTGTGGGTGTGTTTGTGTGTGACCTGCGGTGGGTTGGCACCCTGCCCGGGATTGGTTCGTGCCCTGTGTTGGCTGGGATTGGCTCCAGCAGACCCCCGTGACCCTGTGTTTGGATTCAGCGGGTTGGAAAATGGATGGATGGCTGGATGTTACACGTAATAACATTTTTTCTCAATGAAAAAAATGTTATGTTTTGGGTTGATTTTTTCAGGGATGAACATAACGTTAAGGAGGTTAAAATGTATTAGAGGTCAGTTTGAAATACAAATCTGAAAAAGGAAAATTAAACGCATTAGAGATTTCTTAAAATGTATTGCCGATATCCTAAAATATAATGGAATGTATTCTGAGATATCTGAAAGCTAAACTCAATTTTAATTAATTTTAAGATATCTTTAAATATAATTGTGGCTTGCCATATGTACTCAGCTACACCCACACTCACACAGGACCAGTTTAGAAGTTTAAAACACTAATTGCTAATCTTTCCTTTTAATTTTCTTAGATACATTTTTAATTAGCAGCTACACAGAAACACTAAGACATGAATATTAAAAGCTTTTTAAAATATAAAAATGTATGATTTACGACTTTTATTAAATTTCATAACTAGTTCATATTTATGGAGGCACATTCCTGAAGCAGTTTTCAATGAGAAGTCATTTTAATTGTTTTCAGTGCAAATCTGTAAAACAGGCAGTTGACTATCAAAAGGGGATTTATTTTTTTCAAAAATAGAAAATGAAAAATATTATGACAAGTGGAACTAATTAGAAATGCTTTAATAAACTGAAGAGCTGCTATGACTGTACAAGGTGTACTCAATTAACTGGTCGTACTTAGAATATGATGTGCTGGGAGAGTACATACCCCAGCAGCAAGAATGGGGCTGGGCAGGGACACAAAGTTTAATGCAGAAAAGTGCAACGTGCTACACGAGAGCAGAAGGGACCTCAATTCTAAATACAAGATGTGGGGCACTGTCCTCAAGGAAGCAGCCTTTAAAAAGAATTTGGGGGTTGAGGCTGGCACATCATCTAAGCAATGCGCCAAAGCTATAAAAAGACAAATGTATTGCTTGGGTATATCATTAAAACTGTTGAATATAAATCAAAGGATGTTATGCTCAGACTATAATGCACTAGTGAGACTGCATCTGGAGTACTGTGTGCATTTCTGGTCACCACACCACAAGAAAGACATAGCAGCACTTGAAGCTGTGCAGAGGAGAGTAACTAAGTACATCTCAGGACCTTAAGACATGTCTTACTGTGACAGACTCAGAGAACTTTTAGTCTATGGCAGAGGAGACTGTGTGAGGATCTAATCCAGGCCTTTAAAATTCTTAAAGTAGATCGAACAGAACTCTTTCAATTGAGGCTGAATCACATACTTGAGGACACCAGTGAAAATTCAGAGGAACTGCTTTGACAGCTGAAGACAGGAAGCACAGGAGTTGTGGGGATCTGGAACAAACTACCAAGACATGGCATTGAAGCAGAAAACATAAAGAAGTGTCTGGATGAGATATTGGGACATATTAGTCGTTAGCTAAACAAACGTGATCGATGGACTGAACGGTTTCCTCTTATCTGTCAAATGTCTTATGTCCTAAGTCTTTTTGGGGTTGCTGATGGTGAGATATGCCAGCCCACATTTTATTTTGCTTTTACTGGCTATTGGCTTGGTTTTCCAAATGGCTGTTAATGCCTAGTCTCATTACTAACAGCACAGATACTTTCCCGTCATTATTACTTTACACAATTTAAAGTTATTGTTGAATTAATTAAGCTAATGTACATGTTCCTCCACAGAAACACAAAATGTAAGTATTTAAGTGTGTGTATGTGCATGTGTAGACTTAATCCAAAGCAAACAGTTACTAATTTTTCTCATAAAACCATAGTCAACCTTGTTGTATGTGCATAGGATGTTTGTAAATGCATTGTAATTTTTCTGTTGTTATTTTTTTCATTTTGCTTCTCTTCTTTAGTGATTATAGTGACTTTTTGAACTTTTTTATTTTTATTTTTAATAGCATGAAAGAAGTTGGCCTAGGTCAGAAGCCAGGATCTAGGCAATCAAAATGTAAGCAGTGCCCAGTTGTCCATCCTTCTCCTGTCTGTGGAACTGATGGCCATACTTACTCAGTTAAGGTAATTTTTAAATTTGTTTTTTTAACTCATTTTTAGTTTTTACTGTTTTAAATGAATACTCTACCCATAAAGTATATTTTTATACTGTATGTTACTTATCCCACGTGTTATGCAGTGATGTTTTAATGGAGAATTGAAGTAATAAAGTTTTTGCTAGATTGAGCATAAATGGTGACAAGCGCTGCATGTTAGTAAATAATTTAAAACATTTGTGAAAAAATCTCACTTTATTCCTGTTACACAATTGGCACATCAAGTCATCCAGTCGTATGTTCCCAATGGGCAAGACACATGCATTTTTTGCTAAAATATGGTAAAATAAAGACTCTAGAAGATGACAGCAGAGGAAATGCATTCACACGGGTTGAAGCTTTTGAATTGAAGACCCGCCTATGCTCCTCATTCATTGGTGAAAAGTCCTGTTTTCAATTCAAAACCATGTTCCACATGCACTGCTCTGATTTCTCTGAAGCTGAAAGTTTACTTCATTCTATATGTTTGTTTATTTGCAGAGAAACAACGCATGACAAACACTAGACATTAAAATAGGAGAAAAGGTGACAAGCGCTTATAAATCCTCACCTTTATTGAGTCCACTGATTATGTAAGAATTACCAATAGTTGCACCAGCAGAAATCCAAAAACTGATACTCTCCAATGGTCTTGTTACTTATCAGTGAAGCTACTTTTAGCTAAATACAATAACATGTTGACTAAAAGGTCCCAAGCACTTTGTTTTGGTCAAGCCATGGTTCCTCGCTTGGCTTATGTTTAAGTTGCCTTTTTTGCGTTTGTTCACTTTGATTATTGTTCACTGTTTTCTATCATTTTTGTGCTCATTAGACTTACAACATACTTTTGAATGAATTTTGGCCCTCTAGACCCGAAAAGCCCTAGTTTTTAGGTCATTTATGGACCATGTGTTGTGCAGGAAATCACTAGATGTCTTCAATCAAAAATGATCAGAAGGACTTGAAGTTGTCCAGGCCCCATCAACCAACCCCAGGGGTTCGTCCCCTAATGGGATACAAGGGGTCAGAGTTACTCCTTTTTACAAAACTTTGAAGAAAATGGGGATTGGTAACATAGGTAATGTAGAGTGCTTTTTGATGGTGTTTCAAGGATGCTGACTATGAATATGATAATATTTTGGATATTTGATTCTTAAACCCTTTAAGAACCACTTCCAGAACATTCAAACTGACAAATTTCAAACATAAGTATGTGGGGTATCATTTTAAACTATTTTAAGGTCACTTGTTATAAATACGACGCTATTTTTGATTTTTTTTGATCCTTTGCTAGGGATCTGGCCCTCTATTGATCTCTGTCAGAGGGTGAAAAATGTAACATTTATACTACAATCAAGAATATTTAGACTTTATTAAAATTGAAGCGGACACTTTAATATTTCTGAGTTTTGACAGGGGTGGCACTTTGGTAAAGTAGTAGCACTGCTGCCTTGCAATAAGGAGACCAAGGTCCTCCTTCGTAGAGTCTGGATGTTCTTGTGAATGTTTTAGAAAGTATTTATCATTAAATACATGTAATGAATAGCAAATACACGTAAGCTTTCTACTTATTTTCCAAAGGCTATTAAATATCTTCTTCTTATATAATACGCTACCGTGGCTGTTAGTTTGTCTGTCCAGGATTTAAAATCACCTGTAGCTCGCAAACCGTTTGAACTATTGACCAGAAATTTAGTACACATATACTACGTGACCTCTAATGTCCGCTTTCGGTGTGATGATTTTTATTCTCTTTTTAGTTTTATTTTATCTTATTGTAGCATCAACTCTTGGCAGTGGCCAGCAGGGCGCCCGTGCAGCGCATGCACTTCATCCCTACCACCTTCGCCATCACTTCCTCTACCTCTTCATATCTTAAATCATTCTTGAGGCAAATTGAACACTTAAGTTCCAGCTTAAGTGAAACATTAAGAAAAACGTACTAAGTAATTGCAACACAAAAACTGACTTAATCAGTTTTAACACATAAAAATGCCGACGGAAGAAGCGGCCCGCTAGGGTGGAGAAAAGACGAGCTGCTCAGGAAGCAGCAAGCACATCAACCTCTGAGCAAACATAAAGATAAACGTAAAGACAAAGAGGATTAAAACTAAAAGTCAAGTGTATTCACTGCACGTTATCATGCAATCTGGCATTACTGGTAAAGTACAATTTCAAAATTCATTGTCATGTGTACAAAGTACACCGTTAGTTTAAAGTCTAAAAATTAGTGATGGTAGTACAATACAAACAACAAACAATTAATACAATACCATATCAGATAATAAAATGCAAGAAACACAGATGCAGTTCCAGGGTTCACGTCTCAGGTTGCCAATGTCTGGAGTTCACTTGTTTCCCAAACGTTTATGTGGGTCTCCTCCAGGTGCTCCGCTTCTCTCCCACTGTACAAAAATATGCGTATTAGGTGAATTGGCATTACCAAATTGGACTTATTGTGTATGTGTGTGCGTGTGCGTGTGTGTGTGAGTGTGTGTTCGCCCTGTCCAGGGTATGTTCCTGCCTTGCACCTTATACTAGCTGGAATAGGCTCCATCAACCCCCCTAACCCAGGTTCAATCAGGCCTGCTTATGCTAATTCAGCCTTTTTACCTTTACATCTATTTATTTAAAAGCTGCATATTATCTAATAATCCTAAATTCTATATTAACACATCACAAAAATGAAATATTACAAGTCATATTTGGCAATCAGCAAAAAATAAACAATATTTTTCCCCTCAGTACAGCATGGTAATGATATTGGTTTAGGTCTTGTTTTAAGAAGGAGAACTGAGCAGCTTTTTTAAGAAATAAGCTGTTCAGCATTTTGAAAATTTGGTGTTGTCTGTTCTTGGTTGCAATTTAACTTCCTCTGTGCTATCAACAACTCACAGTTTGTTCTTCTGTTGTGCCCAGCGGGAAGGAATAATGAAGACTGATGCTTTGGCTTAAACTGACAAGATTGACAAACCTTTCTGGTTTATGTCATTTCTTTCTGATCTCATTGAGTGAATTTTGCTGTGGCGCCCATTCATTTGATAACTGCAGTTGTGCTTTCAATCGGGCAGACTGCTTTATCCATCCATTCAATTCCATGATGCAAAATGAGTTTCTTTAGTGTGGATGGTAGTGGAATGGCAGTAATGGTGATTAGCAGTTCTGCAACACAAATATTTAAATTTAAATTACACACTGCTTTTGTGTGTTTTTTCTAGGGGAACTGCAGTTTTCCTTCCACAAAGGTTCCCCAAAGACATTTATATTGGCAACTCTAAACTGGCACCTTATGATTGTGGGTGTCTGCACAAGAGGACCTTATGATTTGTGATGGACTGACATCCACAGTTTATAGGGTCTACTACTACTACCTTTTAGTCTTTGATGCCCAAATATGATCTCCAGGACCCTGAATTAAAATGAGTGGGTTTGACATTTGAAATGTTTCACATTTTGTTAAGTTATATTCTTATGGTAATATCATTTCAATTCATTTTCTTCTGTATCTAGCAACACTTAACCTCAGAGTGAGAAGCCAAAATCAGGATTTTAGAAGTTTTTGCAAATGTAATAAAAATAAAAAACTGAAATATCCCATTGAAACAAGTATTTGGACCCTTCACAGCCTGGAGTCTTCTTCAGTCTGATTTTTCAAGTTTCGAAATGGAAATTTTCTGCCATCCTTCTCTTTAGATCCTCTCAAGCTCTTTCGGGTTAGATGGAGACCATCAGTGGACAGATATTTTCAGATCTCCCCAGAGATTTGATTAGGTTCAAACTCTGGCTGGGCCACTCAAGGATATTCATAGAGTTGTCCCTAATCCACTTCTGTTCTGTCTTTGCCTTGTGCTTAGGGTCACTGTCCTGTTGTAAGGTAAAACTTCAGCAAAATCTATGGTCCAGAATGCTCTAGAGCAGGTTTTCATTAAGGATATCTCTGTAGTTTGCTCCATTATACTTTCCATTGATGCTGGTGTGATGGATGGCCGGAGACCCTGCCCGGACGGGACACCCTTTATATGAGAAGACCGGGGGAATTTGTGCACTACCAGGGGTACCTCTCCCGGGACACGAGAGGGCATTTGGGCCACAGATTTGGACCATAGAAGCTCAACCTGCTGGGGGTCCGTAGTCATCACCAGGGGGCACCTGGACAGCTCCAGTGTCTGGACATACAGCACTTCTGTCACACCCGGAAGTGCTGCTGGAGGTTAATCATGGGACATCTGGAGCACTTCCGGGTGCACTATAAAGGAGGCCGTCTCACTCCATTAAGGGGCTTGAGTCGGAAGGCAGAAGACGAGGTTGTGAGTGAGGAGTGGAGGTGGCAGAAGAAAGGATTGAGTGGAGTTGGATATTGGAGCATGGTATTGTGTGCGGGACAGTTTAAATAAATAAAAGAGTGTGTTCTGGACATTCTGGGTCTGTGTGTCTGTCTGTAGCTGGGCTACCTTCTACACTGGCTAGTTTCTTAGTCGCTGCCACAGCATGATGCTGCCACCACCATGAATAGGTGATGAGTGGTGCAGAATTTCCTCCATACATATTTTTTAGAATTGATTCCAAACAGTTCAATCTTGGCACCATCAGACCAGGGTACCTTGTTTCTCACAGTCTGGGAGTCCTTTAGCGGCCTTTTTTGCAAATCCTAAGTGGGCTTTCATGTGTCTTTTAATGAGGGGCTTCTTTCTGGCAATTCTGTCATAAATCCCTAATCAGTGGAGTGTTACAGTGATGGTTGTCTTTCTGGAAGTTTCTTCCACCTCCTCACAGTTTCTATGGAGGTCAGTGAGAGTGACTAACCTCTTTCATCACCTCTCTTACCATGGCCCTTCTCCCCCAGTTGCTGAGTTTGGCCAGGAAAAAGAGTCATGGTCATTCCAAACATCTTCCATTTAAGAATTCTGGAGGTCACTGTACTCTCAGGAACCTTCCATGCAGAAAGTTCAGCATGAACGTTTTTGTAACCTTCTCAAGATCTGTGCCTTGGCACAATACTGTCTCTAAGCTCTGCAGGAAATTCCTTTGACGTCATGGCTCGTTTTTTTGGCACAGCAGGTGTGTGCTTTGCTTAATCAAGTCCAATCAACTGAACTGATCACAAGTATACTGCTAACAAGGAGAAGAAACATCTCAACGATGATCAACATTATCATTTTTTCCACATTGGTGTCTTTTCTTAAACTCTATGCAGCCCTGTAACATTATTTGGCTCATGTAGCGTTGACCTAGCAAATCTATTTTTTAGCACCCTAGGTCATAATGTCAACTAAGTCTTATGCCTCTGACTTGACAGAAGGCAAACTATTTGCCCAAAGAATATAAAAAACTCTATAAAAAATCAAGGAAGGAGAATTCAAACAGATAATTCTTATTAAGGTAACTATGTAAGTACAATTTGATTATTCCAGCACATTAATCAGCTAGGTTTGTATGGTCACTTTAATCATCCAGAAATTATGAACATGACATCCCTGTCATGTCGGAATGCTCACTCTCGACATGTAGCATTTCTGGTGTTTTAAAGTTCTTGTACCCCAGAGCAGCACAGTACAAATAAAGTGCAACTAAACACAGCACTTTCTTTCTTTCTTTCTTTCTTTCTTTCTTTCTTTCTTTCTTTCTTTCTTTCTTTCTTTCTTTCTTTCTTTCTTTCTTTCTTTCTACTCCTCCTCTGCTGCTTTTTCTCTTTGCTTTCTCTCTCCCTCCCGACTGTGGCTCCCAGAGTGTGGTGAAAGCCCAATGTAGTAGGGCTCTGCTGTCTTTGTAGCTCCCACTTTGCCCCCGCCCCCCCCCCCCCAACGGAATTTAACATGGCTGCAGTAAACTCCAATTCCCAGCATGCCCTGCGAGAATCTTTGGGGTGACAGAAACTCATCTTTTTTTTGCTGCCCTCTAGCATTCCGGGGAGAATAATACCCTGAGCCCGATCTCTCCCCCAGTCCTTCCATATATATATACAAGGGGCCTTTGCCCCCTGCTCGCTTTGCTCGCCCCCCGCCATAGGGCACGTCTCTTCTGCTCACGTCATGAGCAGGGGGGGCTGAACGTATGCTAAGGAGATGCGGTCGGATCAGCTGCTGGCTTGCTGCTGCTGCTGCCGAGCTGCGTGTTCTGCTTGCCGCACTTTGCGTCGATCATTTAAAAGCCTGTCCTTTTGTCTCACTGCTTTGTCTCGCAGGACGTTAAAGTGTCTCAGAGAAAATCACGTATCATCTCCTTCCAAGCCTTCCAAGATTTTTTTTATAATATATATATATATATATATATATATTATATGTATATATATATATTGTAGCAGTAGAGGTTCTGATCCACCTCTTGAACCCTCAGGTACCACTCCAAACACCAGGTAAAAGTCCTAGACTCTTTTATTTTCTTATTACACAGTGCACCAAGCACCCTCCACTCCACACTATTCATATAACACAATAATACAGCACAATAATCACTCCTCCTCTCCCAGACACTTCGCCACCCTACCTCCCAGCTCAGCTCAGTGTACTGGGCTTTCCCAGAGTCCTTTATACCCCCTGACCCGGAGGTGTTCCTGTTCCATTACCCACAAGTCCTTATTCCTTCCGGGTCAGGGTAGAAGTCCTTTTCTTCAACCTGGAAGTACGTCATCTCTCCTGTTCACGTGGCCAGGACGTACTTCCAGGTTATAGGGCACATATGAGTCCACGGGCCTCCTGACAGCGACTCCCAGTGGTCCCCAAGGTATCCAGCAGGGCTGTGTATAAAAACTACATAGTCCATGAGGCCCTGCTGGAATTCGGGGCCCGTCCATGCTGTCGGGAGAGCTCCTCCTGGTGGCCTGGGGGTGAGGGCCGGAATATGAAGCCGGCCATCCATCACAATATATATATATATATATATATATATATATATATATATATATATATATATATATATATATATATATATATATATATATATACTGTATTTATTCTTATACTTTTACACCACAAACACAGTGACCTCATCATAGTCTCTTTAATTTTAACTTAATTGTAGACTCATATACTGTATTCATAACTGTATTAAGTGTTACCACAAACTTAAGTTCAGAATAACAGCACTACTGTACTGTATGGTATATATAACATAGTGCATGATACGGCATCTGATATTATTATGCAGGCAAAAATAATGTTTACTTTTAGATAACTTCACCTTTTTCATTTTGTTCAGTGAAAACATTCAATGAAAGACCAATGTGGCATGTTTTCGGGTTCTAATAATGGACCAGTCCTTTTTTCTGTGTATATGCTTACTTTAGGGTTTATTACTTTCTCATATACAAAAGTATAGAGAAAGTATTGCAATCATCCAAAAATTCGACCTCAAGATTTTGATGAATCTTGATGTTTTAGACTTCCCTTAGTCCAATTTACTTTCTCATAGGGAAAGTATTGTAATCATCCAAAAATTCAATTTTGATGAAACTCGACGTTTTAGACCTCCGTGAGTCAGAAAATACCTTTTTTTGGAATTATGGCTGTGTGTCTGTTTGTGTGTGTGCGTGTGTGTGTGTGTGTATGTAAACACAATAACTTGAGTACGCTTTCAGGTAGGTCAACCAAATTTTGCATACAAGTATTAGTACAAAACGTAGATTTCTTTCAACTTTTGAGCTATTTCCGCTAACTGGAAGTGGTACTTTACTTTTTATTCATACAGCTGCAGAGTCCAATTTATTCAAATTTACTTTTATAATAATTGCTCAATGTGTTATTAATTTGATTTGATTTGTTGTTGAAAGTTCTCTAATGTACATAATATAAAAATATAATAATTGTCTTGCAGTTTACTCCTCAAATATCCATCCCTATATCTGAGTACACAAGAAAGTCTAGGGGAGACCACTCCCGATTTTTTTTGGAGGTTATGGCGTCTCGTTTCACTGTTATACCAATGATATGCTGATTTACTTTCCTTGGAAGCACACTAAATACAAACTCTTTAAAACTTTTTTTGGACTGCCTTGAATAGGTTAAATCTTGGATGGCCTTAAATGTTTTTAAATTTCAATGAGAGCAAAACTGAGGTCCTGACATTTGGGCCATCTGACATCAGTGGTGCCTCTCAGATGGACTTGAGCTCCCTGAAACCTTCTATAAGATCTATTGTGAAAAGTCTGGATGTAAGAACGGGTAGTGATTTGTTTTAACAAATTTGAATCCTCATATATGATAGTTCTGTATTTAGTGAGTGGTATAATCTATTCTTGCAGTTTGCCTTGTAGTTTGTACTGCTGTTTTGTTTTCCTCAGGTGGCAATGATAGATCACCCATCTAACTGTGTGAAGAGGATTACTTGTGTTCTGTTTTGTGCTTTGTATTTTGCTCATTTTTTGACACCCAATGTGCACTTAACCTACCTTGAAGGGGGTCTTTCTCTCTCTCTCTCTGCCTAAATTGCCTAAGATTTCTCCCATATTTTTTCCTTAAAAGAATTTTTGGTAGTTTCTTCTTGTTTTCTTAGAGAGTCAAGGTAGAGGGGCTGTCAAAAAACAGGGCCAGTTAAAACTCATTGAGGCATTCCTTGAGTGATTTTGGGCTATACAAGAAACAAATTGTTGTTGTTGACAGACATTCTCATATTACTGTGCTTTTGAATTGAAGACAGGACTCTTGACAAATGTATGAGAAGAAGAGGAAGATTTAAAATCCTAGAAATTTAGTAAATGTTATGTTTACTTAGAAATGTGAACTAAAATTACGGCAACTCTGAACTGGCAGATTCAATTGTCATGTAATTTTTGGTATATCTGCTGGAAGTCACATGCACTGCACTGTGCATCTAGAATGCAGTTAGCTTGACAGAAGCGTTCTGCATGGTATTCCATGTTTCATTGCTTTTGTAATTGATTGGTGCTTAGCCATTAGGAGGCAGGAGTTCAGATGTGCAGCATGCACTCTCCTCTTTGCTAGTAGGATGCCTTTCTCTTTTTCCCATTCTTGCCTTCTCGCTGTTTGCTCGCTGTCTCTCTCTCTTGCTTGCTCCATGCTAATGGCAGATGAGAGGTAGGTTATATATATTATATTTTTAGCCATTTTAATTCAGCATTTTAAAAAAGGTAATAAGGCAACAGAACGGTGGAAGGATGAACTTTATTCAACTGGATAAGACTTATTTACATAATGCAAAGTACAACAGTTAATAACTCACACAGTAGTAGTAATAAGTAACCTTGTGTAAGGAAGGACTCACAAATATTGATTGTACTTTTGCTATAGAATTTCACATAATCTAAAATGAAGGGACACTTCTGTGTTCCACTAAAATGCATTTAAAACAGCAGTTACTGCAGTCACATGAAAGCACTAAAATATGAAGGTGTGGATTCAAATTGCACAATAAAAAGACTGCAGAAAAAGTACTTATGGGCTCCTAGGCGCTAACATTCAGGAAGCCACGCTCAAGTAGGAAAAGACAGAAGACTTCAAGAGTACAAACCTAATATTTAAATTACAAAAAAGTTTTGTCTTACATAAACTAAAATGTTAAACAACATAATACTCTGTGTACTTGTAACCAGAAAAAGCAGCCTGGATGCAAGTAACATCATCAGTAATTATAATGGTTAAAGCATCGGGAGCTCAGTGACAATGACAGCTGTTAAAATTGATGGTAAACCCTGCTTATTGTACTTACCATACTGTGTCCTCAATCTAAGAAAGTGTTGACACTTCTTTACATTATATCACACTCCCGTATCTCAGTCTCAGTAAAGTCTGCTTTCTTTCTAGTTTGATTTCTCACTGTTTGACTATAGCATCTGTGTTGCCTCCATGTTTGTTTTTATAAAAGGTGCAGCTACCAGTGCAGGAACACTTACTGTATTTATAAGTTCTGATCATTCATGTCATTAGAGTGTGAAAAAATAGGACTGGTAAGGAAGGGTTTTGAAACCTGTTTTACTTGGGATGGTCAGTGGTCACTTTTTTTTATAACACTTGATTCAGTTTTGCAAATTTGAATAGTTCAATCAACCTGATTTTCATGGAGGCTAACAGTATGTTGAAATCTTCTTTTAAAGTGCATTGTCATTAGGGATAGGGGAAAGGAGGAACTAATTGGGTTTTTTTTTCCTTTCTAACATCAGAAAAATTTTTGACAACAACAATCCATTCAGTCCAACAAACCTTTCCAATCCTGTTCACCTCATTTCTCCAAAACAACATCAAGTCAAATTCTGAAAGTCCCTAAAGTCCTACTGTCTGACACACTACTTGGTAATTTACTCAATTTGTCTATGATTCATTGTATGAAGAAAGTCTTTCTAACATTTACCCTTAGTACTAGGGTGTTGTACCGTGTTAGCCATTAGGAATGTAGTGAGAAGTCAAGCAAAATGACACATTTTATTGGCTAACTAAAAAGATTACAACATGCAAGCTTTCAAGGCAACTCAGGCCCCTTCTTCAGGCAAGATGTAATGAAACATTTACCCTTAACAAGTCTCTAGCTGTCCCCCAATGTTTTTGTCGTCATTTTAAAGTAGCAGTCTCAATCCACTGTACTAATTCTTTTTATAATTTGAAACACTTCAATCATGTTGCCTCTTAATCTCCATTTATTTAAATAAAAAGGTTCATCTCCTTTAATTTTTACTCATAACTTATCTCCTGTAGCCCCGGAGTCAGCCTAGTTGCTCTTCTCTGGACCTTTTCTAGTGCTGCTATGTCCTTTTTGCAGCCTGGAGACCAAAACTGCATGCAGTACTCCAGATGAGGCCTCACCAGTGAGTTATAAAGCTTAAGCCTAACCTACTTTGATGTGTACTGTATACATCATGATGTATCATAACATCTCATTAGATTTCTTAATGGCTTCTGAACACTATCTGGAGGTTGATGGTGGCTATGACTCCTAGGTCCTTCTCATAAGAGGTAATTTCAAGTTTCAGACCAGCCATTGTGTATTCAGACCTAAAATTTTTACTTCCTATGTGTAATATCTTACATTAACTTCCATTAAATTTCATCTGCCCAAGTCTGTATGCTGTTCAAGTCGCTCTGTAATGATTCAATCGATTGTTGATTATGTACCAATCCACCTTGCTTGGTATTATCATCAGCCTTAACCAGCTTGTTGTTTACATTCCTATCTTCATTGTTTATATATATAAAAAATAATGGTGGCCCCAGCACTGACCCCTGAGGAACACCACTCCTAACATTAGCCAATTCTGATAGGGTTCAACCCACCATAATCCTCTGCTCCCTGTGTCTTAGCCAATTCCACACCCATCTACACACTTCACCTGAAGTCCTAGTTCTTTTAGTTTGATGCACAACTTCTCATGTAGCACCTTATCAAATCCATCCATCCATCCATCCATCCATCCATCTATCCATCCATCCATCCATCCATCCATTTTCCAACCCGCTGAATCCAAACACAGGGTCACGGGGGTCTGCTGGAGCCAATCCCAGCCAACACAGGGCACAAGGCAGGAACCAATCCTGAGCAGGGTGCCAACCCACCGCAGGACACACACAAACACACCCACACACCAAGCACACACTAGGGCCAATTTAGAATCGCCAATCCACCTAACCTGCATGTCTTTGGACTGTGGGAGGAAACCGGAGCACCCGGAGGAAACCCACGCAGACACGGGGAGAACATGCAAACTCCACGCAGGGAGGACCCGGGAAGTGAACCCAGGTCCCCAGGTCTCCCAGCTGCGAGGCAGCAGCGCTACCCACTGCGCCACCGTGCTGCCCACCTTATCAAATGCTTTCTGAAAATCAAAATAAATATATGCACTTTATAGTTTTCAACCTCAAAATGGCTAAATGTTTAAAATGTTTTTATTCACATGTCTACTCCCAACCACTTCCAGGGTCAAAAAGTGTTTCACTATACAATTGGGACCATCACCTCACAGCATAGCCCAAAAACCCCTTATATCCCCTGGACATTCTGTTAAAGAGTTAGACACCCGTATCGGTCACTGGGCTGCCTGTCTTTGCCAGTGGACAACATGTCCACAGTAGCTTTGTCCTAGAATAACTACTACCATGTAGAACTTGTGGTATCCCTTCATTCAGACCAGTTATTGATGGATGTATCATTGTGCTGTTTGTGAGACTTACCAGGTACGTTACTAGATTGTTCTGCTCCCAGACTTTAAGACTAACACACATGCATACACACACATACACATAGAGATCCTATCCAGACAAAGTCTTGGATGATGGCAATTGTCAGTCACCCTGCAATGTTCCACATAGTACCACTTTACATCAGTATGTATAAGAGTGATGCCAAATGCCTGGCACTCTTAAATCTCTACATAGGACCTCACTATCACCAGCACCAATAAACACACTGGTGTCCTTGCAATACACAAAGGCTCAAACAAGACGGTTATAGGGTCACCTTCTAACCAACAGTGTCTTACTTCTTCTGTAATTGCTCTAAGTATCGAGGATTGACCTCTCGGCCTTGATAACACTGCGGGCAAGAAGATGTCAATCTACCCACACAAGGTACCCTAATTTAATTGAGAAGATATAAAGACAAAGTATAGAAATGTAAAATCAATATGGTATTTATTAATGTATAGAAAATACCAAATAGAATAAGATAGATAGCAAAGTCTGGAAGTATAAAATCAGCAATGTCAAGGGTGGATGTTGTCCTGAGCAGCCTTTTCATTTATCAGTCACATTATGTATAGGTTACATTCTCTGGTATCCAAATCAGATGGTCTTGTGTCTCAGTCTCTGACATTGCTTCTTATGACATTCCCCTTTCATCACATCCTCTGGTTCCTCAGAAAAGCCATATTTATGTTAATATTTCACATGGGGATTTGGGGTATGTGACATTGCACAAATTTCATTGGCTGCCTGTCCTTATGATGGAAGATTCTGCTCAAAGTCTTTGATATTTTTACAACCCGGGTTTCCCAGGTTATAAACTAATTGAAACAGCCTCTGGTCTGTACTTACAATATTTTCTGTTCTCAGGTTATAAACTAATTGAAACACTGGTACTATAGTGTCATGTTTGCTTTTCTTTCTTTTATCGATATAGATAGATAGATAAATAGATAGATAGATAGATAGATAGATAGATAGATAGATAGATAGATAGATAGATAGATAGATAGATAGATAGATAGATAGATAGATAGATAGATAGATAGATAGATAGATAGATAGATAGATAGATACTTTATTAATCCCAAGGGGAAATTCACATAGGGAATTCACATATATTGTAAACTAACAAAAAACAGAGGCATAAAATATGAGAATCTTTCAATGTGAATTGCCTCTGCAGTTACATTTCTTTTAACTGTCCTGTAAATTCAGTTCATCCTTGTTCGTATGAGCAAAAATTAAAACTTAATATAAGCAGCCTGCAGTTTCAAAAATTGAAGATTTTCCACTCCAAGACAGGGGGCCTGTTTTCCCTGGTATTTTTTTTCATTCATTAGATTAAGTTGGACATTTCTCACCATTCAGAACAAAAGCTTCAGGTTTCATTTAAACTCTCTTAACTCCATAGGTCACTGCTGACCTGTGAGTGCTTACACACTGGAAACTTCCTCGGTACAAGACAAATTTTAATACTGGGGAGAAAGTAAAATATTTAAGATGCAGAAACTCTAAAATTTGGAATGATCTGACATAGGTTTGTGTTCTTACTTGGACACTTGTACATGTAAGTAAAGTACATTGGTGCATTGTTAGTATGGCCAAATATCCTGCTGGCCAATGTGTAATCACCAGATAACAAGGCTGATAAATTGCAATTCGCAGTGGGGTATGGGAGACTGCTGTGAGCTCTGCTTCACCGACCAGTGAGTGAAACAAAGCATTCCTGGACTGGCGACTCAAGCAGCTGGATTCACTTTTCAGTGTCTGGTTCACCAGGCTGACCCAACTTGTGATGATTAAAGCAGAATTGTATGCCTTTTGATTAATAATCTCTCCTGCACGGATGTTGAAATATACAATGTTTAACTGTTGACACTTCTGCTGGCTAAAGGGAATTTGTGACCGCTGTTGTGACAGCTGAGTACTGCTGCAGACTAACCTTGCGCCCCAATGAGCCGTTATAGCATCATCTGTAAGTATTGTGGAAAGCCAGCCACCGGACACAGACAGACAGACAGCAAAATGTCCAAAACACAAACATTTATTGTTATCTAAGTACTACAATGCCTTATCACCAACAACTGCCTCTTGTCTCTCTTTCTCTTTCTCTGACCTCCACTCCCCTCCTCACAAGCTCCGTCTCCCTCCTCCCAACTCCGGCTCGTCCACTGGAGGGAGGCAGACCCTTTTATAATAACCCAAATGGGCTCCGGGGATTTCTTCTGGCAGCACTTCCTGGTGTGGCGGAAGTGCTGCCATCCAGGGTTCCATAACCGTCTGGGTGCCCCATAGAGGTGAGCTTCCCAGCTCTGTTCCAGTGGCCCCCAAGCAAACCAGGGCAGCTGCCCTCTCATGGACCATCCAGGCGTAGGGTCCCCAGCTGTCTGCCACAGTATGTAAAATGTAAACGGGCCACTATCATCTTAGTAGGTACTTTTAAAAAATATTTTGACATGTTTTACTTGTGTACCAAAAATATGCATAAATAAATACAAATTAGTCTAAATTTTGCCTTCGATCACCGTACAAAATGTCTACGGGGCATAGCTCATAGCAGGTGGTGGGCACCATATGTTCAATGCCCAGTGGCAAATCTCTGGTTAGAATGTATGCATTCATTCAATAAAGCAGACTACAGCACATATATAAAGTATTCACCTTCTTTGATGTTGTCACATTTTGTTGTTATACAACATTGAATCACAGTGGATTTATTTTGGACTTTTTGACTCCGATCAACAGAAACCAATCTTTAATGT
This sequence comes from Erpetoichthys calabaricus, assembly GCF_900747795.2. Lineage (NCBI taxonomy): Eukaryota > Metazoa > Chordata > Cladistia > Polypteriformes > Polypteridae > Erpetoichthys > Erpetoichthys calabaricus. The sequence continues at coordinate 19,739,566 of NC_041400.2, read as the reverse complement.
CAAAGTGAGAACAGATCTGTGTGAAGTTGCCTAAATTAATTAGAAACTCGTATAAACACAAAATAATTGATCGGATAAGTATTCACCCCCTTTAAGTCAGATGCCCCTTTGGCATCCATGACAGCAGGGCCCACGGAGAGGGGACCTCTGAAACATTCTGTCTTCTCAAGGTAGGGGCCGGATGTTTAGTACTGTACTAAATAACAACATTAATGTTATTAAGTGATAGCATCTGAGACACCAACATCCCAGGCTGAGGCCTGTCCTAATTTACAGACAAAGTAGAGCTGATGGTGACAGCCAGAGGTAGGCACAAGGGAAACTACCATGTTGGTGGAGAGTGTAATCACCTCACCAAAAAAAAAGTACTATTCTCAAATTTATACAATCCTAACCCTAACGTACCAGTTGTAACATTTTTAAATATAACATCCAGGAAGTTTCCCTATGTAATAAAGCTTTGGATGTAGACTTACGATCTCCAGGACAGTGTGTTTTAAGTCAATGGCAGAGTGGTTCAGTTCCTTATAATGTTTCAAAGCTGGTAGCATGTCTGACATTCTTCTTATATTTCTCTTGTGTTCCAATATACAGTACGCTTCTGGACTGATCGTCCCATTTTGCCATCATAGAACAGGGACAAAAGAGTAAATATGTAACACCCTTGGACCCACAGATTGATTCTATAAAGTATTGGTAAAATTAGACCAGTCTATCCGATCCCCTTTGTGCTCATTAATGCAACATCTGCATTGTAGAAAGGGAAAATGCCCCAGGTTGTTGGTTCCACCAAAAAAATGAAGTACCCAGATGTGCAAATCTGAAAGAAATAGAGACGTGCACACAGGCTGTCATGGCGGCCAAAAGGTCCATCTATTAAACATTCACATGATGGGGGAGAATATGTAGGCGATTAATTATTTTGTGTTTAATATTTGTAATGGGCAGCATTTTGGCGCAGTGGGTAGCGCTGCTGCCTCACAGTTGGGAGACCTGGGGACCTGGGTTCACTTCCCAGGTCCTCCCTGCATGGAGTTTGCATGTTCTCCCCGTGTCTGCGTGGGTTTCCTCCAGGCGCTGCGGTTTACTCCCACAGTCCAAAGACATGCTGGTTAGATGGATTGGTGATTCTAAATTGGCCCTAGTGAGTGCTTGGTGTGTGTGTGTGTCCTGCGGTGGGTTGGCACCCTGCCCAGGATTGGTTCGTGTCCTGAGTTGGCTGGGATTGGCTCCAGCAGACCCCCGTGACCCTGTGTTCGGATTCAGCGGGTTGGAAAATGGATGGATGGATATTTGTAATTAATGTAGACCACTTTCCTAAGATCAGTTTTCACTTTGACATAAAAGAGTCTTTTTAAAATCAACAAACTATCAATAAAATCTGAAAACTTCCAAGGGGTTGAATATTTTTTATAAGCCCAGTATGGATGTCCATTGTGTACCCTTAAGGGATAGGGGTGGGGAGAGGAGGTGGGTCTGCCCTCATCTTTCTCCAGGCTATTGTAGGATCGCTGAGCAGTAACCTCTGCAACCCTGGATCAACCTACCATCCCAACACAAAAGCAATTTCCAACAAGCCACAGAGTGTCCATCACACACCACATGAAGGCACCAAGCCTCCTGGGCTGCATTTTGTGTGTTGCTGCTGTGACATTTTAAGATTATTGTTGATTGGTGTGAACGGCTGTTCCTTAGTATACAGTCTCTGAGACTTTAAGTGACAATTACTTTCAACAAGTGTTCTGGCCTACCAGGTGGTCACTAAAGTTAGTGTTATATTCACAGGTCACTGCGTTTGGCCACTCCACTCTCTCCTGCTTCCTGATTGTAAAGAAGAATGTAAAGAGGACAGCCTTTAGAATAAGAAAATGTAAAGTGCTTGCCAAATATGGCTGAACAACAACTAATAGATTTCTTTGCACCAAGTGAATGAAATATAATCCAAAGACGTCTCCACTGATGTCAGTAAATACACAAATTCAGTGGAGGTCTGAATTAAATAGTATATAGACAGCTGTATGCCAACCAGGAAAACCCAGTTCTATCTAAATCAAAAATCATGCATTAGTAATGTTCTTCAAATCAGACCTAAAAATTGGGCTGCTGTATTCCATTCCGAAGATAATGAACTGTTTAAAAAAAGAAAGAAAGAAAGAAAAAACTGGATTGTCCTTGAAAAGGATGTTAGACAATCAAATCAAGACTCCAAGGACATGCTGGAAACACAGTCTGTGGGTACCGATTGGCAGTGCCTGCAAGTTATCAAGCAAAAAAAAAAAAATGCCAGTAAAGTCACAACCACTGACACTGTTGCACACAAGCTGAATTAATTTTACACCTGCTAAAAACACACAGCCTTCCATCAAGAGTCCCGATGAAACGGGGCGTTTCTGCCACAATTCAGTGAACATGATGTGTGCATGGCCCTTAAACAGATAAAAATGAACAAAGCAGATATATCAGACAATGTTTCACCTTGCATTCTTGGAATGTTCACAGATCAGTAAACTCCTGTACTGAGACATTTTAAATCTCCCACTGTTCACACGAAGGTACAAATCCAAAGCAACATGCCTGAAGATTTGCCACCCAAGGGCACACAATTTTATTTGGAAAAGGCTAGCAGCGATCTATTAGGAATAAATCTCTGAACGTGATGTTAGAGAAAACAAGTAGGACTTCGATGTCATCCAGACACAAGCATCTATGTGTACTTCAGGGAAACACAAAAGGTGGGCCAGCATCCTGGTCAGCAGATACAGTGGATTCAGAAAGCATTCAGACCCCTTCACTTTCTATACACTGTGGTTGTCCGAGCGAATAACAGGCTAATACAACAGTGAAATTTTGGGGTGCGAACCCAGCTGTCCCTATTTACTTTTCAAAAACAACACACGATTGGGTTCAAAAAAAAGGTTTCATAAAAGACTGCCCTTTAACAATTGGGCCAGTTTTAAAGCATTTAAACAAAATCTCATGAACAGGTTGTGGAGCTCCTCTCCTTCAGTCGCTTAAGCCAGAAGTGAAGCCTCCTTTAGGTTGGTCTCGTTTTTATAGCCCAGGGACCAGAAGGGGCAGAGTCATTTGCACTCCCTGGGAGGTTTTTCTGTGCTGTGGAGGAAAAAAAAAGACAAAGTAGTTAGCTACAGTGCCCCCTCTTGGCTTGGGGTGGTATCACATACCTGTTGAAAAACTCAGAAGGGAACCCAGTTACACACATGCATGACGCTTTATTGTGTAGTAGATTTTATTTTAACTGGGTAAATTTGCCAATTTTGAGCATCGATCTTCATTTAGTAACTAATAATTGTCGTGTCATTTTCTAACCTGCTTAATCCAGACCAGGGTCGCAGAGGTCTGGAGCTAGCATGGGGCACAAGGGCAGGAACAAACCCTGGACAGGGCGCCAGTCCATTACAGCGTGAATACACACACACACACAATCACTAGGGCCAATTTAACATTACCAGCTGACCTAACCTGCATGATGTCTAGTCAATTCCTTTTGCCACAGGTTGACTCCAATCATGATCTCAACACATCTCAAGGAGAATTAAAGCAAATTGGATGCGCCTGACCACAATTTTTTAGTGCTACAGCAGAGTGTCTGAATACATATAGAAATTAGATATTTTAGTGTTGATTTTGATTTATATATTATATAGTGCTTTATCTATCTATCCATCTATCTGTTATTTAGTGCCTTTCATGTATATCTCTCTATCTATTGTGGAAACCAGGGGCGCTCCAGCCACCCTTACCCGACACAGACAGGCAGAGACACGAGAACCAGCCCTCGCTCCACATAGCAGCACAGTACAATGCACCAAGCACAATATACAGTCGTACCTTTCTTTTCCTTATTCCTTCTCTCTTCCTCATTCTGCTTCCACTCCACCTCTGACAAGCTTCATCCTTTTACCTTCCAACTCTGACTCCACGAATGGAGTGAGGCAGTTCCTTTTATGGCGCTCCTGGGAGTGCTCCAGGTGGCTCTTCAGCATTACCTGGAATCACTCTCAGGTGTGATGGAAGTCCAAAGTAGGGCTCTGTAGCTTCCCCTGGCGGCTCCCATGGAACCCAACAAGGCTGTCCCAAACTCCAGCTATCATGAAGCCCTGCAGGAATCTGTGGAGCCACAGCAACCCAGGGGGTGCTGCCCTCTAGTGATCCGGGGGAGGTAGCGTCCTGTAAAATCTGATCCGCTGGTCCTTCCAGTATGTCAGCCTCCCGGCCTGGCAAGGGCCACTGCCGTCCATCACACTATCTATCTATCTATCTATCTATCTATCTATCTATCTATCTATCTATCTATCTATCTATCTATCTATCTATCTATCTATCTGTCTGTCTGTCTGTCTGTCTGTCTGTCTGTCTGTCTGTCTGTCTGTCTGTTTCTATTTGTGCTGCTATTATTACTGCTTTGTCATAAGCAGTGTAACATAATAAATCCTTGGGCATTATATACTTTTCTTATTGTCAGCCTTCATAGAATTTTTTTTTATATTCTAGAGCTGGAGGATATTTATTCTTCATTTAATGCACATGCAAATTCAAACACTGGTATAACATAAGCTAACAGTTATCTCCCCTGAACTGCAAATAAACGCAGAGCCAAAACCAGTGCTGCACTGAATTTGCAGTAGCCAGAAGACAAGGAACTGACATGGAAAAAGGACAAAGTGCAGCAGATGCATAAAGAGCGTTTGAAACATAAAGCTTTATCCCTAAAGCGTTATCCCTGAATTTTGATGCCTTTGTGAGGTCCCTTAATCACTCCTGCTTTTTTCATTTGAGAATCTTATCCAAATTAAGGACTGCTGTTTCTAAGGCTGAGATGGAAATTCTTATTCTTGCTTTTATCTTATCATGCATTGATTTTATAACCTGTCTAAGCAGTTCTGGTTTAACTTGCCTTCAGACCATTCAAAATGCAGCTGCTAGGCTTTTAACCCGCTCCCATAGATTGACTCATATTACTCCTCTCTTATTCTCTTTGCATTGGCTTCCAATAGAATTCAGGATACAATATTAAATCTGGGCGGCACGGTGGCGCAGTGGGTAGCGCTGCTGCCTCGCAGTAAGGAGACCTGGGTTCGCTTCCCGGGTCCTCTCTGCGTGGAGTTTGCATGTTCTCCCCGTGTCTGCGTGGGTTTTTTACGGGTACTCCGGTCTCCTCCCACAGTCCAAAGACATGCAGGTTAGGTGCATTGGTGATTCTAAATTGTCCCTAGTGTGTGGATGTGTGTGTGTGTGCGCACCCTGCGGTGGGCTGGCACCCTGCCCGGGGTTTGTTTCCTGCCTTGTGCCCTGTGTTGGTTGGGATTGGCTCCAGCAGACCCCTGTGACCCTGTATTAGGATATAGCGGGTTGGATAATGGATGGATGGATATTAAATCTTCACAATCACTTATAGAGCCCTTCATGGTCAGGCTCCTCAGTACATTGTGGATCTCCTGTACCATTACACCACTAGTCGGACCCTGAGATCAAGCCAGCGAGGCCTTCTTTCTTGTCCCCCGCTCCAGGCTGAAGACACGAGGGGCTCGAGCATTTCAATCTGTTACTCCTGAACTAAAATTGAAGCCCAGCTTAAGACTTACCCTTTAAGACAAGCTTTTGGGTAGTTTTTTCTGGTATATTTTTACTTTATTTTTATTATAACTTCTTTGTTCTTTATTTTATTGTACAGCACTTTATAAATAAATTTATTTACATACTTACTACTTACTTTAAAAAACAGGAACAAAAAAGGTGAGTCTCCCCATCTGATAGAAGCAGATATCTGATGTCCTTCAGAAAGAGCCCATGATATTCTTACAGATGTAAAGAAAGAAATGATTGTTGTCAGCAAATCATTCTTTATCCAAGAAAGCCCACCGTCACAATCACACATTATATATTTCCTGACAAAATCTTATTTTTAAGACCTCAAAGAACCATCTTGATTAATTGGCTTCGCAATTTTGTGCTATTTGTGTGAGAAAATGGGACCTTCTACAGGTTTAAAGGCTACTAGTAAAAGGAGAAATTTTAAAATTCAGATGGAGTCTTCTCATGTACATTTCTTCTGGATCACTGCCCATTTCCATTCTTTAATCTCTTTTTGCATGCATTTCAGAGTGGTCTTAGAAGGACATTGCTGTTCTGATAAGAGCTGAAGGCCAGGTTTCCATCATTCTGTTTGTTCCTAAAATCGCTTGATTTTTGACAACTAATATGCCTACTGTATTAAATGTTGTGTATTCATACTAACACATAACACATTCAAAGGGGTAAATGAATTGTTCTGTTAGATACCACATTATTAGCATGTCATCAAATTACATATGTCCTTTATATTTATTAATTTAGTCAGCATATTTTGCACATATACAATCATATGTATATATATTGTGACCACAAAGGTTTGCCACTGAGTCCCAAACCTCAGACACAATAGTACCCGACACAGTCCTAGATTCATATAAAGGATTTTATTTGCACAAATAAATCACCACACATTCTAAAGCATCCAAACTACAATATAAACAAGTGTCTCTTTATTTTCTCCTTCTACATCTCTTGTCGAGTGTCACCTGCTACCTCCCAACTCTGATGCCGCCTTTCAGCTGGACCCGGAAATGCTTCCAGCACCATAGTGTGTCCTCTTGGAAACACTTTTGAGTCATGTGGAAACCAGGGAGGTCCTCCCCAAACAGTGCCCTCTAATGACACCCAGGGACCCGGCAGGGCTGCACTTCCAGACTCCAACTCCCATGTACTCCATGGATGTCCAAACTTAGACAACCCAACCTTTGCCACCTGTCGTATGGGGGTGTGGGTGTGTGTGTGTGTGTTTTAGTTGGTTGATGGAACTGCTCCTGGCCTTCAGCTTCTGCAGGTCCATGCTTTAAAAACCTCCTGCTCTTCTTTATGGCATTTGCAATATACAGTATATACAAACTATGAAGATACAGAAAAGATGCACTATAAAACAATAATCCAAACAGAAGTGCCTGTACACCATGGCATGAAGCCATGTATGTGCCCAATGGTGTTCTGCAACAGATCTTTACATCTTACACTACTATAAGTACTTGGGGGTCCAATGACAAGCTGAATTGTTCTAGTAACACTGTGGAACTATATAGGATAAGGCAGAGCAGACCCTTGTTTTTCTTAGGAGACTGCATTCCTTCAATGACAAACAGTAGTCAAAAGTGTGTCAAGAAACGCGACAGGGGGCTTCTTTACACCAACAGCAAAATACCTGCATAATGCATCACTCTGACTGGGACTGACAAGTCAGAAGTTTTCTTTTCTTTTTTTTTAAAGTTTCTTCCTTTATAGTCATTCTGGTATGTGCTCAGATCATAGTGTTTGTGTGTATATATATATATATATATATATATATATATATATATATATATATATATATATATATATATATATATATATTATTTTTGTATATATGTAGTTAAAGAGCTTCTCTGTAAAATGCTAATTTTCCCCCTGGGGACAAATAAAGTTCTATCTTAATCTTTTAGTGAAATCCCTAATGTGTTCTTTAACTCTGTGATGGCCAGTGTGATTTTCTGTTGCGTAGCATACTGGTTCAGTAACATTGCTTCAGGAGGAGCTCCTGTTGCACCCTACGCCACTGTGTATGATCTTATTCAGAAAAAGATCCCAGTCACCCCACGGGAGAAAGACTTTCCAAGACTAAGGTCATAAAGCTTATGAAACTATTTCTGGACAAAGGCAGAACCGTAACAACCAGTGGCGTAGCTACAATGGGGCAAGGGGTGCAATGCACCCTGGCCCCGGGCCTCGGGAGGGCCCATCAGGCCTCTTTTTTTTTTTTTTTTTTTTCGCGGCGCTCTCATCAGGTGATCAGGGCATCAGACCATCAGTCACAGTCAAATTAGTTAGACTGATCGTATTGCTTATTAATTTAAGTAACTTTGTAGTAAGGACTTTCACATGTCCGTATTTAGCGATTTTAGCCACCGTCAGTCAGCATTTTTACATTTTCCCACAATTACATTATTTTCATTAGCGCCGTCCGACTCGGCCGGGCAGGGCGGCACATTGTGTACAGACGGCGGCGGCTAAAAACAAAGCGACATGTTCGCTTCATTCTCCGAAAGGCTATAGCTTAGTTATGAAGCAGGCAAGCAGCTTCCCACGATCGTCGACGAACGGCTTACCGCTTCTGTCTATTTCTCAGTCAGTTCTGTTAGGTAAGTGAATCGATCAACATCAACATCAAATGGCCGTATGTCGAACAGCTATTGTTCTATAGTACTGGCTGAGACAACAGACGAGTACAGTGTATATACACTATTAGGCAATAACGCCAAGTCGCCAACACACGTCTGTTTTTGCGCTTTACAAAACAAAACTATATTTTTCTCCGAACATCGTTTTTAATGGTTTCCTTCTCAATCTATCTTGTCTTCAAGCATTTCAGCAGCGAGAACCCCCCCTCCGGAGCGGGAGCGCACGAAGCGCGCAGGTTTGGGGGCCCATTCAATGATGATTGCACCCGGGCCCCTGTGAACCTTGCTACGCCGTTGGTAACAACAGTTGCGTGAAGCTTTCACCTGCAGTCACCTAAAGTCCCTTCAGTACACACGTACTGTGTCAGCGTGCCAGTGTCGATCAAACACAGGAAGCTCTGCAGTCTACTTGTGACTTTACGCTGTAGGAAAATAAGTAAATAAAACAAGGTACAATAAATAACATTTGATCTTGCTTTTATATAAGTAATATATACAAGGTTTTCATATTTAGACCATCACAAAACATAATCACATACAGGACTTTGCACAATACCTTGGCGAGCTCTGTAAGCCATGCTGTTTCGTTGAAGGACAGGTGTGGGGGCAGACTGACTAGCAGGATAACGCCCAACCTGTTGCTGCATCCAAACGGTGCCATCTTTCGCCTTTGCGCCTGGTGTAGCTGCATTGTTCTTATGTGTGAGTGGACATTTCTTGCAGGGAGGGCTTCTGTTTTCTTTCTCCGATGCAGAACCCTCGTCCTCATCTGAGTTCACCTTTTGCTATAGCACATATTTATTTGAAAACTAACACTTTTAGATTGGGGCGAGTGTGAACGTGACTGACAGAATAAAACTGAATAAAAAAACAAAAACAAAAAAAAAAACGCTAACCTTTAGAAGTACCATACGTTTACACCGACTGTTACAGACTCAAATCAAATGTATGTTTTTACTTTATAATAGTAAGAATAAGTGCAGCTCACTACTCAAAACAGAGGCATCCGGGATTGAACCATGAACATCTTGATTATCAGTCTGCAGTTCTTACCGCTGCACCACCAAATCAGTCGTATTAAGGCCATGTCAATGTGGCACACTAACGCAAGTTCTTTTTCTGCAGTTATATTCTTGAATAAAAGCACACTTGTTTTGTTATACTTGTACCTTTTGTGAAAGTGCTTATTTGATATTTGGACTTCAGGCTTCACACATTATACACTTCATGTCTACATTTTGTCAATTATTACTAAAACGTGAAAAACGTTTCTGTTTTAACGATGTGTTTACATAGATTGTTGTGGACACGGAACACACATGAAATGCATGCATTCCAAATAACGATATATTATTTACCCTATACAACTCACACGTAGGTAAGCAGACTTGAGCTGAGAGAACTTTCTGCCCTTTCTGTGTTGGTGGGGGATGGGATAGCAGGCTGCTTGCTGCTTGTGCTGATTGACACATTTACAACACAAAAGATGCTGATGGAGAGGTGTAAATGGATTTAAGGAGGGCCGGAATTACGAGTTTGTTCGTAGGCTGTGGTAATTCTAGTGTTAGGTGTGTAGCAAAGAAGCTGCTCACATATTCTATTTTATGAATGTCTTAATAAAGCACATTTCTATTCAGTTCTGTTTTATTTCATGGTTGAAGTACATATTTAATGTGTATTGGAAGTACTGTTAACAATAAAATGTAACATACAGTAGCATAGTAGTAGTAGCAGTAGTAGTTTGTCACATGTACAGAATGAAGTGAAATTCATACTTGCACGTCCACCCAACTAACAATATGTCGCCACTCTCCGGCACCATAAATGTGACAGAGTGCCAATATTTATGGAAGTGAGTATCCTCTTCTAAAAATCCCTTGTTCCAAGTCCCATGATGAAGTGTCAGCATTCCTCACGCCTGCCTTAGATTTACCTTTTCTGTTTGTATATTAATATTTGCACAAATGTTTTCTGTCTGCCTGCCTTCCAGATGCTACATTTAAATGCAAATGTTTTGTTTGACAATGTTTACCAAAACAAACCTGACTCATAAAAAATTATGAGCATCATTTGATTTATATTTATTTATAATGGGGAGAGAAGTGTAAATTCTTTCCAGTCACTAATTGTGTGCTTGTGAAGCTTTGCTTCTCCCTGAATAAATTGCTATGGAACAGATGTTATGTCTGATATTGAAGCAATCAAGCCAGGCAGGTCACATTTGAAATGATTTTTTTTTCTGGACTTTTTGAGAATTAATTAGATTTCTTATTGAATCACTCTTTGCAGGACACTGCAAGACCGTTTAATCAAATATCGCAAGAAAACAATTTGCATCATTTCCTTGGGGTTCATTTTGCCTCTTAAGAGTTTGCAGATTTTTTTCAGAGCCCTTTAATGATGTATTGCCAGTTATTTTTTGAAACTTTAACTGTCTAAATATTCTGGGCCCTGCCATTTTCTAAAGGTATTGAGGATGCTAAAGGATGATAACATATTTCTTATGGGAAATGGCTAGGCTGTTGAATGACTGATTACTTATGTAGAGCTGACTGCTTAACCCAAAGGCAAGTAATTACATATTTAGTGTGTATTTTCCAGCAATCCCCAAGTCAGGATAGTGTAATGCTAAGGTCAAATGTAGGTCCTGACTATGTGAATGTTACAGCGTGCCTGTCATTGCTTATTACCATCTCTACAATCACAGTGCCCACTGATGAAAGGAACATTTTAGACCTTTCAATATTGCTGGCAAAAGCTGTTGCAAGCCCCTGTCTTCACAAGTACATAAGTATTCAGCGTCTTAGATTCCAACCCCACACTTGGTCGTTGTTTCGATGGGGTTTGTAATTCCTCACTGTGTCAGATACTATGATTTTCTTCAACATCCAAAACACGTATCTTCTAAATCACAGGTAATCTGACCAAGAAACAGCAGTTTGTGAGCCTTAATGGCAGTATGTCAGAGATAGGAGTGTGTAAAATTGGGGTACCTCGGAGAACTGCCCTGTCTCAGTTGTTATATTTCAGCCAAGGTTCCTCCCTTGGTTGTGGTTCAAATGATTTTATGTCTTTTTTGTTAATTTTTTCCTTTGGTTATATTAATATTGTTGATTGTTTAAGATTCCTTATATATACTGTGAAAGATCAGCCCGGAAACAGACAGACACGGACTCCAGATGTCCCAAAAACACGCACTCTTTAAATTTGATTTATCAAGTACACACAATACCATGCACAAACCACAAGGCTCAGTCCTTTGACCTTTTCTTCAGCTGCCTCCACTTCTCTCTCACAAGCTCCGTCTTCTCCCTCCCGACTCCGGCTCCTCGAATAAAGTGAGGCGGCCCCTTTTATCCCGCCCCAGATGTGCTCCAGGTGCTCTGTGATGGTCTTCCAGCAGCACTTCCTAGTGTGGCGGAAGTGCTGCCCTTACACCCGGAAGCATTCCGGGCGTACATAGTTCTTGATTTGGCAGTACTTCCTGGTGCAGCGTAAGTGATGTTGTCTTTGGCTCAGGAACCATTCAGGTGCTTCCTGGTAGCAACCACGAAACCCCACAGGGCTGAACTTCCCAGCTCCATGGTCCTGATGGAATCCAGGGGTGCTGCTCTCTTACGTCCAGGGTGAGGTATTGCCCCTCTCCTGGTCCTTCTGGGTTCCAGGCGTCCCGGTGGGGCAAGATCCTTGGCCGTCTGACACACTACACATCTTTTACTATGTGCCACATATTTTGTGGGTGGTCCCCCAAGATGCAGGGCCACCTACCCGTAATTAATACGGGACTACCAAAGAGGCTGAGGAAAATCCATAGTCCCTTGTGGTTCATTAAATGTGCTCGTGGTGTGGTGAGTTTCTCTACTATTTTTTTTCATTATTATAATTTATTGGATTTTCTGACTTTTTGTTCTGCCTTTTTACCTTTCTTAGTTTAAGACTTTGTTTGATTTTGGGATTGCCTACTTTTAAAGGCATTACCTTCTGTCCCTTTGTGCTCCTGGGAGCTTATTTTTGTTCAGGAGAGCTTTTGTTGAAAATAGTCTATTTATTTATTAAGATTCTTCTTTGACCTTTTTGTTACTAGCTGGGATGTGATGGTCTTCCTCACTCTATTGAGAATTTTGAGTATTTCAATTTTTTTTTACTTACATGCTTGGGAACTCTACACTCTACACAATTGACTTAATACCAGTGCTTGTCCTCTACAGAAGTTCCCAGATGGTTCCTTCATCAAAGGTTGTACAATAGTACAATAGTACAGGAAGAACCACCTGCTGATCAACATCAACAAGACAAAAGAGTTTGTGGTTGACATGTTAAGGAGCCCCTGAAACCATTCACCGTACAGGGGGAGGAAGTGGAGGTGGTGTAGAGCTACAAGTCCATATGAACAGCAAACTGGACTGATCTGACAACACAGTGGTGCTATACATGAAGGGCCAGAGCAGACTGTGCATCTTGTGGAGACTCAGGTCTTTTGATGTATGCAGCAAGCTGCTAAAAATGTTTTACCAAGTCCATTGAAGCCAGTCTGTTCTTCTACGCTGTGGTCCCCTGGGGAAAAACTTGAGTTCAGGTGATATAAAACACTAGAAAAAAACTTACCATTATAAATAGCTCCATCACAGGACTGACTCCGGGCACACTGGATGCTGTAGCAGAAAAGAGGATGGTGGCAAAATTGGATGGCTTAATGAATAATTGCAATGTATCTCCATCCCCACCAAGAGGCTCCCCTTTAGAGGCTCATTCCCCCATTCCTCTGGGGTTCTTTTGTGCCTGCTGCCATTTGGCACTTCAATGTTTCCTCTCCATATTTCTTCCTTCACTCCAGATGCCATAGGAAGATAGTACAGACTTCAATACAGCACAGCTATCTTTAGCATAATACTGTATCTATTGGATTACCAGTAATGTCACACTGCACAATAATGTGCAGTGAATAGACTTGACTTGAGCAGTCCTAGTTTTCAGACTCGTTCTCTGTACGTTTAGCATTTGTTTGCTCAGAGGTTGATGCGCTTGCTGCTTCCTGTGCAGCTCTTCTTTTCTTCACCCTAGTGGTCCGCTTCTTCTCTTCTTTCGTTGGCATCTTTTCATGTTAAAACTGATTAAGTCAGTGTTTGTGTTGCAATTACTTAGTACGTTTTCTTTAATTTTTCACTTTGCTGGCATTTAAGTCTTCAATCTGCCTCAAGAATGATTTAAGATATGAAGAAGTAGGGGAAGTGACAGCAAAGATGTTAGGGATGAGAACGGCGCCCATACGCATGCACCACACGGCCGCCCAGCTGGCTGCTGCCGAGTGTTGATTCTACAACAAAATAAAGTAAAAATAAAAAGAGGAATAACTTTGGAGGTCAAACATCACTCCGGAAGAGGATAGTAGACGTCACATAGTATATGTGTGCCAAATTTCAGGTCAATAGTTCAAACGGTTTGCAAGCTACAGGTGATCTGAAATCCTGGACAGACAAACGAACAGTATTATATATAAAGATATGTGAGAATCTATTGCCTTATACTGTATTTTAGCTTGTATATCTGTATTTTATGTTTCTGCTGCTGTATGCATCTGGATTTCCCGTTAGGATTAATAAAGCATATCTAATCTAATCTAATATAATCTAATCTAGTGAAAACATGATATTTAAAATTCATTATTACAAAAAACATAGGGTCACTAACATTTAAAAGATATAATTTTCATGTGGAGTATTCCTTTATCGCAAGCATTGTTTTTATTTTAACCACAGTGTGCCAAATTTCAGAAACAAATGGTTCTAGTGAACTGGAAGGCTGTGGTTGTTTAATTCTGTATACATGCCAATAATTTATGTACTGCAGTAATTCAGTGTGAAAACATCAGAGTAATCAAACTGCTGCTGTTAATGCATATACAGTAAGTGTTAACATCTTTAAATTACTAATAATAAATCTAATAAAATACCAGTATGCTCAGTACAGATCTACTGACCTTTTTCAAAAAGTCTAATAAATACTGGTAACTGCCATTGAGCAGTTGATAAAAAGGCAATCAGATGCAAATGAAAAAGTAAGTGAAGGCTTTAAACACGTGAAAAATTACACTTAATAGAGGTGGTGTTCTATGATGAAAAAGACCTTAAGAATTAGGAAAACAAATTGGAGAATATCATTGTAAAGATAAAGAGATATGCATTAAGAATTTTTATATGTAATGAGATAAGGTGCTTTCGTTGATTTTTGCATATTGACAATGGAGGAGTTTCACACATATAGTACAGGTTAAACTGAGCTGCAATGATCCGTAACAGTTTCTAAGCTGCAATCTGGGTAGACTATTAACTGAAATCAATGATAACTGTATTCCAATACCTGGGGCTTTTATGAAACTTCCATCCTGTAACCGTAAACCCCTTTTGTTTTGACGTGAAATTCTCAAGAGGAGAATCCTTCCCTCTCCCGTCCACCAGCATCGAAGGAAGTGATCAATCAGTCAGACCCTTTTTAATGGAAAAGGTGATAACCTTTCAAAGAGTGCAACAAATTTTTGGGAAATTAAGAAATGCATGCTTGATCCCAATTTAGCTTCTTTTCAAACTGGCTTAGTAAAAAGGTTATAGAAGTTATCACTGACATTCAGGTAATAGCATCGTTGCAATAATAAATGAAGAAGGGGTGTACACCAAAAAGGACTTAATATTACATAATCTGCAAAATTGTAATGAATTTTAATGTAAAATAGTAAAACATTTTTCAAAAGATAAATGCAGAAAGGCTAGCCAAGGTTTTTTTCATTTATTCTTATTCATATCTTTGTAAAGGAGCAGCTAACTTTGGCTTCAGTTCTTGAATGCTAATAGAATGTGCCGTCATGATATTCTTTCTGTCTTATAACAGTATTCTATGCAGGCTTTGAGGGGTCGTATTCTTTTCGTTCCTCTGTAGATTAGATAGATTATACTTTATTTGTCCCCAAGAGAAAATTTAAATTTTACAGAAGCTGCAAAAATAATAATATAAATTTGTGACCCTGTGTTCGGATTCAGCGGGTTGGAAAATGGATGGATGGAGAAATGGATGGATAAGACAGAAAGAATATCATGACGGCACATTCTATTAGCATTCAACAACTGAAGCCAAAGTTAGCTGTTGTTAAAAACAAACACCAATTCCACCCAATCACATATAAAAACATCTGGCTTGGATTACAGTGAGCTGCTACTGTCAGTACAGGCTTGTAGGTGGCAGTAAGATGAAGTCAGAGCAGCTCGGATTGTGCCACAGATTTATACTGAAAGACATTAATATTTGGATAGAGCAGTGCCTGTGAAACGAACAGGTCTAATAGGCCCTGACTCCTTCTTTGAAGTCACCAGCATTCAGAAGGATTCATCACAAAGATGTTGGTAGAAAGTGAATCATTGCTGTTGATGAGTCAGCCAGGGGGCGGCACGGTGACGCAGTGGGTAGCGCTGCTGCCTCGCAGTTGGGAGACCTGTGGACCTGGGTTCGCTTCCCAGGTCCTCCCTGTGTGGAGTTTGTATGTTCTCCCCATGTCTGCGTGGGTTTCCTCCGGGCGCTCCGGTTTCCTCCCACAGTCCAAAGACATGCAGATTAGGTGGATTGGCGATTTTAAATTGGCCCTAGTGTGTGTTTGTGTGTGTCCTGCGGTGGGTTGGCACACTGCCCGGGATTGGTTCCTGCCTTGTGCCCTGTGTTGGCTGGGATTGGCTCCAGCAGACCCCCGTGACCCTGTATTCGGATTCAGCGGTTTGGAAAATGGATGGATGGATGGAGTCAGCCAGGATGATGTCACTTACTTTCTCCGGCAGTGACGTGGACAAAATCAGTTTGCAATTCAATGACTGTTATCACAGACTTAGTTTTAATTATACTGTGCTCCCTTTTTCATTAAAATCTCCTGTCGTCTTCCTTCTTTTTTCACTCATTCTGATGAAACATTAAAATATGGTCTGAAATATGAGGTGTAAGCCGGTTCTTTGTAGTACCCAAAAATCATAGTACCTGAACTTGCCGTAACTCGCTATGAGATATATCAGTTCCAACAACTTGTATGAAAGCAATTGTCCACTTCTCATGATATGAAGTCAGCCCAGGTTTGAATCCTTTCCATCTTACTTTAGTCCTTACTCTGGATCTTTGCCTCTTCTATCTCCAGATGAGCTTGTAACTTTTATCGTTGCCACAGATATTTACGCTTTTTTATTCTCAAACAGGCAACTCTTCCAACAGGACATAACGGAGCAATTTAGTCAATGGTGATGGCAGTACTACCAAGTAAATACAGGAAAGTTTAATATATCCCACTTTACATTATTTAGAGTCTTTTATATTCTCTGATGTTATTGATGTAGGCAGCCATCAGATCCTTTACGCTCACCGTGTGACATTTCTCAAGTGCGCAGCTTATCTGAGAGGTGGTTGAGGTGGGCCGGTGCACGGGTCTGTGTTGACAGCAGCATCTCTTCAGTTTAGTTTAAAAATTCATTCAAAAATGTGTGGTAACAAGCCACAGGCCAGATTTTAACATTACTAATTAAAAACATTAATTAATTACATTCAAACCATTAATAATTCAAAATAAATCGTAAAAAGACAAAGAGAGCCTCTATAAAGGCTGCCACATGGCTTGGCACCCGTAAGTGGATTGGCTTTAATTTCTTTCTGTTCATTTTTATACTGGTGTTTAAATATCAAAAGAAATTATTCTTTTATTTTAGGGAACTGTCTTTATGGTGTATATGTTTGTAAACCTCTTGCTCATTCTAAATTTATAAAGCTCACCACTCTGCGTTTCTGTTGTTCAGATAACACTGAATTCATGCAATGATCTCACAGCAGATGTCCTGCTTTATCAGTATGTAGAATCAATACCTGAAGCAATTCCAATAAGATGAATTATAAATTATTAATACTAGTATAAAGCTTTGGGTTCATTTTTATTCTGAATATTTTTTTTTTCTTAAATGGCAACCACAGACTGCAAATAAATTCCGTAACTCGATCTTTTCATTCATCATCCTCTTGTCTCCCTGAATCATAGCTTTGACTGGATTGTAAGGCTTGCTACTGCTAATGAACCCTAAACATACACTATATGGACAAAAGTATTGGGACGCCTGACTATTGAACCAACAGGGACTTTTAACGACATTGCATTCAAATACACAGACTTTAAGATGGAGTTGCAAAACCTTTGCAGATATAACAGCATCCACTCTTCTTGGAAGGCTTTCCACAAGACTTTGGATTGTTTCTTTGGGAATCTGTGCCCATTCATTCTGTGGAGCATTTATGAGGTCAGGTGATGCTCACCACCTTCACTTAGCTTTCTAAAGAACTAAAGTTAGGCTGTTATTCAACAGAAGATACTATATTTAGAAAAATTGACAACTGTGCAAAGAAATCAGTCCCTTCATACGTTCTTATATAAAGATTTCAGTTTATTCCTTCACCAAACCTAACAGTCTGCTTGAAGCATTACAATCCAAACGGTACAGTCTTTAATAATTCTTTTTTAATAATAATTCTTTGCATTTATGTAGCGCTTTTGTAATTACTCAAAGCGTCAGCAATTGCAGGTTAAGGGCCTTGCTCAAGGGCCAAACAGAGCAGAGTCCCTATTGGCATTTACGGGATTCGAACCGGAAACCTTCCGATTGCCAGTGCAGATCCCTAGCCTCAGAGCCACCACTCCGCCTGTCAACTATTACTTATTTCTATAGTCAGAGGACTGTCAGGTTATTAGACTTATATCAGAGGCGCCTTGAGCCAGTGCTGGAGATTGAATTGCTTACCCTAGAAATTAAAGTCCAGCTTCTCAACCTCAGCCCCACACTCTCTGACCATTTTACTTAAGTGCAGAAGTGCTATACTATGTACCCTTGCAGCTTTAATGTCAATTGTGATGTCACATTTCACATTTAATTTAAGGTTCCATAATACAGCATGTAAATAATAATATGAAACTCTTCCAAATGGATGAAGTTAAAACTTTTATTGAAGCACTTCATTTGGCACGTTTTATTCAGAAACCTCTGAACAACCAGAACTTGCATGGACTTACCTAAAGTTACATTAATGCACAGTGGATTGCGACTGCTGCTGGTAATTCCAAATGTAATTTTTCAGAGCAAACTTGTCTGAGTGAAAATGCACACTGATTACAGAAAATTGAAGAACCTCAACATTTCTGAAGAACTGCTCAGTGAAATGCAACAGCACTCTCAAATCAATGTATACATTCACTTTGATTAATTTTCTGTCCTACCTCTGATCAGCACACGCATAAGTGTATGGTGCTGGCAATTTTGTTTTTTCTTCAAAAATGTTCATGCATTATTTTAAAAGGTTTTTTTTTAAGTTTAAATTATTTACTCTTTTTTAGAAGAGAGCTCCTTTCTTTAGCATCCTTTTACTAAATTGAGAGTTTGGTTTGTAAAGCAATGGTGTATTTTGTGAGATCACTTTCTATTCTTGTCTTATTCTTTTTGGTTTCTCCTAGACAGCATTTAGATCAGAAAGAAATCAAATGGAGACATTTTCTTTTGTCTCCTGCTTCTCAGATTTTTCTTTTGAGACAAAATATCTCAAGTGTCTCCTCTTGAGTTTCAGCAGAGATCTCAGCAAAGTCACACAAGGGGCTCAGATTTTCCAAGTAGTGTCTTCACATTTTTTTTTTTTTGTAATTTTAATGTATTTGCATTGTGTGCTCAGTGATGTACATGGTGAAATATGTGGACAGTTATTTGTGGTAATAAAACACTTTACTATGATTATAAAACTGCAGCCGTTGCTTATGAATAATATGATTAATTGCTTTGATTGATATGGCTGTGCTCCAATTAGATCATAATAGATTCTGGATGAAAAGGCAGGCAGTGTGGCATGGTGGTTAAGAAACCAAACTTCAAACCATGAGGTTGTGAGTTTAAATCCCACTTCTGACACCATGTAACTATGAGAAAGTCACTTCACCTGTCTGTGCTCCAACTGGAAAAAAAAACGAAATGTAACTGACTGTATCTCAAATGTTTGTAAGTCACCTTGGAAAAAGTAACTAAACCATGTGAAGCCTTGAAAGAGATCGAGGAGATCTCTTTTTTGATTTTTCATTCCTATAGGTTGTCCAAAACACAAATCCACTTATGATTTGCTACTTGGTCTGTACAAAAAAAACCACAATTAAAGATAAGGCTGATTTTGCATGGAAAATAAAATGCAAACTAAAAATGTTAAACATTCTGCAAATACAATTCAAACCCCAAAAAGGTCATTTCAGATTGACCTAGGTTAATGTTGTTTGTATTGTATTGAAAGAGATAAGAGGTCAACATAACACAAAACTTGACTATATCAATATATAATGCAAAGTTGACAGACTGACTCAGTCACTCATCAAAAAAATTCTATTTCCCATTTAATTTTAAAAAGCTGAAATTTGGCAGGATGGTACAGTAATCCCTCCTCCATCGCGGGGGTTGCGTTCCAGAGCCACCCGCGAAATAAGAAAATCCGCAAAGTAGAAACCATATGTTTATATGGTTATTTTTATATTGTCATGCTTGGGTCACAGATTTGCGCAGAAACACAGGAGGTTGTAGAGAGACAGGAACGTTATTCAAACACTGCAAACAAACATTTGTCTCTTTTTCAAAAGTTTAAACTGTGCTCCATGACAAGACAGAGATGACAGTTCAGTCTCACAATTAAAAGAATGCAAACATATCTTCCTCTTCAAAGAAGTGCGCATCAGGAGCAGAGCATGTCAGAGAGATAGAGAAAAGCAAACAAATCAATAGGGCTGTTTGGCTTTTAAGTATGTGAAGCACCGCCGGTACAAAGCTGTTGAAGGCGGCAGCTCACACCCCCTCCGTCAGGAGCAGAGAAAGAGAGAGAGAGAGACAGAGTTTGTTTTTCAATCAAAAATCAATACGTGCCCTTCGAGCTTTTAAGTATGCGAAGCACCGTGCAGCATGTCGCTTCAGGAAGCAGCTGCACAGAAGGTAGCAACGTGAAGATAATCTTTCAGCATTTTTAGACGAGCGTCCGTATCGTCTAGGTGTGCAAACAGCCCCCCTGCTCAATCCCCCTACGTCAGGATCAGAGAAAGTCAGCGCAAGAGAGAGAGAGAGAAAAGTAAGTTGGGTAGCTTCTCAGCCATCTGCCAATAGCGTCCCTTGTATGAAATCAACTGGGCAAACCAACTGAGGAAGCATGTACCAGAAATGAAAAGACCCATTGTCCACAGAAATCCGCGAACCAGCAAAAAATCCGCAATATATATTTAAATATGCTTACATATAAAATCCGTGATAGAGTGAAGCCGCGAAAGGCGAAGCGCGATATAGCGAGGGATTACTGTATAATGCAAAGTTGACAGACTGACTCAGTCACTCATCAACAAAAATTCTGTTTCCCGTTTAATTTTAAAAAGCTGAAATTTGGCAGGATGGTACATCTATGGCATTACGTATCCACTAAAAAAGAACATTTTGATCCACATTACTAACCGAGAATGCTAAACCGGATGGACGCAGGGACATCTGGCCATGGGCCGTAGCCGCAAAAAGACGTACTGCGCAGGCGCCCCAAGAAATGAGGCGCCGCGAGAGGCGGCCGCGACCACAGAAAAGCCGCGACCACAGAAAAAAGGAGTGAGCACAGAAAAAAGTAGTCAAACGCAGGCGACGCACACAGCGCCGCACGAGTACCCCCCCCCCCACCCCCCCCCCCCCACACACACACACAAGCAACGGACGGGACACACACAAAGAGGAGGATTCAACAAGCCCCTGGCACACAAAAAGAAAGAAGACGCTCGCGCCCCACTAATCCCCCAGTTAAAGCACACAGCGCCACACAAATCCCGTTGCACACGAAACGGGACGCACACAAAGAGGAGGATTCAACAATCCCCTAGCACACAAAAAAAAAGAAGCCGCGAGCACCACACAAAGCCCATTGGACACGAAACGGGACAGACTACGGACATAGCACACGAAACGTACACAAAAACGACGATTCAGACCCACTACCACAGTAACATAAATAACAAATGACACACAAAGCAACATTTCTAAATGAACCGTCCGTATTAAACATACGTCATCTCAACACGTTCACAATATGCAGCATAGGTAGATCTCATTACAATGAGGCACTATTAACCGTTCAACCGCAGAAAAGGCTCCATATTAACAGTGAGTGCGATCCTCCTTATTACTTATCCATATTTCTCACGCTCAAGAACAAACAAGTCATGAATTCACGATCACAGGTACAAAACGATACCGCTCGGATAATGGAACCAAACACAATTCACACTGTGCAGCATAGGTGGATCTCATTACAATAAGGCACTATTAACCATTCAACCGCAGAAAAGGCTCCATATTAACAGTGAGTGCGATCCTCCTTATTACTTATCCATATTTCTAGAAGAAAAAATGTCTCGGCTCCAAAAACGCAAAGCTCAAATAACACAGTTACAGAAACGAACCCAAATGGACAGACACATTGAACGTAGACGCATGCAGGGCGCGTCTCACAGTGCTGCATCGAAACAGGCACGAGTTCAAACTGAAAGACCTCGCGTCTCAGACATACAGAAACGGCAGCGAGGGGACAAAATAAATAAACGCAGACGTCTACACCACGCATCTCAAATGCCGGAAAACAAGCAGGCAAGGCTCCAAAAAGAGAAAGCTCAACTGACCGACATACAAAAACGGGCAAGGCTCAATACAAACAATGCACGCCATACACTACAACGGGGTTCTCACACAGCACAAGCAAATCAATTACAGCTCCAAAACAACACGTCCCAAATACTGGACATACAACGACACGCCTCTCAAACGGCACAAGCAAAACATACACGTCACGGACATCAACGCCAGACACCTGCTAAACGCTTGCGTTAGCTGACAACTATTCTATATCTCATTCATACATCACACCAGGGGTTGGCAAGCGAAGCGAGCAGGGGGCGGAGCCCCCTAGTATACTAATATTTAGGATTAACCACTTCCATAAAAAGACAATCTAAATACCCCAAAATCTCAAAAATCACTTGATTTGATTGAAACTTGGTAATATTATAGAAACAAGAAAATTAGCTGACCTACATTTTCCTTTGTCAATATTTGCCTGTAATAATTCTGGAAGTAAGTGGGTATTCTTAAGCAGTGTGTAGTTTTATTGCCTTAGCGGTGATCGCACAGGGAAATTAGGCATGCGGTTCATGCAAATGAACACAGCAAGCTGAAGAATGCCACTGACCAATCGCACAGAGAATTAGGTCTGCTGGTGAGTGAAGAAGGAAGAAGGGCAGCTGCCCTGCCCAGAAATAAAAGAGAGGAAGTGGCAAGCTGCATAGAAAATGAGATGTGAAGTGGATGAAGCAGGGTCGAAAATGGATAATATTGATGGATATTTAGGTCTTTATGTTGTGTGTCATATACTCATATGTTATTGGTTTAGTATTTTAGATGATTTCACATAATGAAAAAAGCCAGGAAGTGCTTGTATTTTTGATCATGCTGGAGATAAAGTTAATTCTACTTGTAACATACCAAGTCAGACTTACTTATGTAACACATTATAATTACTTGATTTATTTATTGGTGGATGGATGAGTGGATGATGTATTTATCACAACTGGATTTCATGTATAATTTGTTTTTTCTTGTTTTAGTGTAAACTGGAATATCAAGCATGCATTTCAGGAAAAATGATATCAGTGAAGTGTAATGGGAGGTGTCCATGTCATTCTTATAAACCCAAGCTTAAAGAAGAAAAGAGAAGTAAGTGACAATGTAATTATTTTCTATAAATACACATATGATTTGTCTGTTTTACCTTTATTGTTTTTCTGAGCATCTGAATACATTTTTTATAATCAACTGGCCTAGGAAAAGACACAAAGCAATACATCATATTGTTCTTAGTTTGATTGACTTACACCGTATGCATATTGAAATTCCATTTTTGCTTATATTATCACTTATTGCATGGGCATTCTTAAATTGACCAAGTATTTCAAGTCAAGTCAAGTTGGGGAGCATGCACTGGTACAGTGAGCTGCCACATCCACTACACGGCGAAACAACTCAGGATCCTGGTTTGCAACCCCCCAGGAAGACACGTGGTCCAGTCCCACCCTCTGGAAATGACCCTCTATCTGTCGCAGCCAGGTGTTATGTGGGCAACCCCTTGGTCTGGTCCAGCCACTCGGTTCCCCAACAATGAGAATCTTACAAGCCGAATCACCCTCGGGGAAACGCGCCACATGGCTGTAGTGCCGTAACTGACTCTCCCTCACAATGCAGGTAATATGCCTCATTCGGGACTCCATGAGCAACCACTCATTCAACACAAAGTCAAACCAACGGTACCCAAGAATTCTCCAAAGAGACACATTACCAAAGGAGTCCAGTCTTCGTCTCAGGCCACTGGTTAGCGTCCATGTCTCGCAACCATATAACAAGACAGGAAGCACCAGGACTCTAAAGACTTGGACCTTCATCCTTTTGCATAGATATCGGGAGCGCCACACACCCTTTTCCAAGAGGTCATTAAAGGCCTAAATATTTGTTTTTTATCCAGGACACTCACAAGCCCAGACACTCAGACTCCTCACTCAGTCTCTCGAACACCCTGATCAGAGCCTCCATTGACTCCACGAAGATCACAGATTCATCAGCAAAGTCAAGATCTGTGAATCTCCCTTCACCAACAGATGCCCCACAGCCACTGGACCCCACAACCTTGCCCAACACCCAGTCCATACAAGCATTGAACAGAGTAGGAGCAGAACACACCCCTGACGAACCACAGAATCAACTGGGAAAAACGCAGAGGTCCTGCTTCCACTCTGCACAGCACTCACAGTACCAGTGTACAGGCCGGCCAGGATATCCAGCAACCTCGAGGGGATCCCACAAACCCTTAGGATGTTCCACAGGTTTTTAAAATGCTTAATGTGTCTGAGGAATCTTGTGCTAATCTTCTTATTTTGTGTTGCTTTAAGCAGCATTTTGCATGCTTTATAAAAGGTGGCATGGTGTTCTTTGTGGAAGGTGCCATACAACAGCGATTTCAGCTGTTATAATATGGCAGTAACTATGACCTGCATGACTATCAATAATAAAAGTGATTAGTTGTTTAGAAAACACAGAAAAGGACAATATTCTATTAAGTTGATACATTTGATGGCAATCTTTAAAAGAGGAGGTCTGATAACTATAGCTACATTAGGATATTTACAGGTAAATATAATAGACAACATATAATTAAGTATGAAATCCATAAAATGATAAATATATGTGTAATTGCAGAATTGTAACAATACAGATGATTATTATACATCAGTTGATACTGTTGTAATATACTGCGTGACTTATGTCCTATGTTTGGAATGGTCAGTCAGAGTGGATACAAAGAAAAACAG
Organism: Erpetoichthys calabaricus; assembly: GCF_900747795.2. Lineage (NCBI taxonomy): Eukaryota > Metazoa > Chordata > Cladistia > Polypteriformes > Polypteridae > Erpetoichthys > Erpetoichthys calabaricus. Next base: position 19,714,843 of record NC_041400.2, on the reverse strand, counting down.
ATTTCAAACCAATAGATAGATAGATAGATAGATAGATAGATAGATAGATAGATAGATAGATAGATAGATAGATAGATAGATAGATAGATAGATAGATAGATAGATAGATAGATAGATAGATAGATAGATAGAGACAAGAGGCTTGTGAGTACTTCGACTTATGGTGATGGGAGAAACCACCTGTAGCTCAATATCAGCAAGACAAAAGAGTTGGTGACAAACTTCAGGCATGCCGAGAAGCCTCTGAGACCAGTCACCATTCAAGTTTGGAGGACGTGGAAGTTTTTCAGACCTATTTGGGGGTTCTCATACACAACAAACTGGACTGGTCTGACAAGACAGTGGTGCAGTACGAGAAGGGCCAGAGCAGACTGCTTTCTATGGAGACTCAGATCTTTTGCTGTACACAGCAAGCTGCTGGAAATATTTTAGCAGTCCATAGTAGCGAGTTTGGTGTTATATGGCATAGGCTGCTGAGGAAGCAAATTGAGTTCAAAAGACACACAATGCCTGAACGAACTTATCAGGATAGCCTGTAACATCACAGGGATAATAATGGACAAACTGGAAGATGCTGTGGAAAAGTGGATGGTGGCCAAATTGGATGATGAAAAATGTCCTCCATCCCCTTCAGGAATAGAACTCCTGATTCTTTTAGCCACAGACTCATTCTTTCATGGTGTGTCTTTTCTGCCTGTGCAATTCAAAGTAGCCTCCCAACATCCCAAATCAAGTGCTTTTATTTTTTTAGTTAATTTTGAAATTTCTGCACAATTTACATTTATGTATGTACGTATGTATGTTTGTATGTATGTATATATTTATTTATTTATTGTTTGGTTGGTTGATTGTATTACTTGTCCAGTGATTCTATCTTTGTTTTTTATGTTGCTGCTGGTGTATGCATCTATATTTCTCCTTGGGATTAATAACATTTATCTAATCTAATATATCATCAAATGTAACAAATTTCAAAGGGTCCCAGACAGTATTGCATTCACAGATCCATTGCATCATAGATCCAGCGTCTTTGGTTTGAAACCCGAGCCCAATTGCTCTCTGTATAGAATTTGGATGTTTGTTGCATGTCTGATGGATTTTCAGGTTATTTGATGTGTGAATGGACCTCAGAATAGACTGGCACACCATAGAGGTTTAGCTTCTTCCTTACTCTAAGTGGTGCCAGGATAGGCACAAGCCCCCATGACATGAAATTAGATTAAACAGGTGTAAGAATGTTATGTATTAAATGGAGAGGTGTCAGTGGTGGTATTCTAAATGTATCTGGGACATTTCTAGTACAGAGTCACAGCTGATAGTGAATTACAGTGCTGTCAAAAATATTTGCCCTTGATTTCTTCTATTATTGGAAACTTTTGACTTTGAATGTTTTCAGGTCTTCAACCAAAATCTAATACAATTATCCCTGTGATTTATGGGGGTTCATGGTACAGGAACCTTGTGAATGACAAAATCATCAAATATGTTTTGTGCCTATGAATACTGTATAGTTCATTGCACTAAATAAATGCAAAAAGCTGTGAGAAACGTGAGGTAGAACGATCACTGGGCCAGCAAATCGTGTTGTTCCTTACCATCAAATTTAATTTGCCAACACAAAGATTCAACAAGAACATAAGGTCACAATCAAAGGGAGATTCTGAAGAGATCAGGAAAATGGTTGATGCTACCGTTTGCCTCTAAAGGGCTACAAAGCCATTTCTAAAGGTCTGTGACTCTACCAAACCACAAGGAGAGCCATAATATCCAATAGGAACCGTTGTGAATCTTCCCAGAAGTAGCCAGCCTGACAAAATTACTCGAAAGTCACAACAAAAAAAAAAATCACAAAGTCGCAAAGGATCCTAAAAACCACCTCAATAAGGGCCACTAAACAATCAGAATGACACTGGGGAAAAAATGTCCTTTATTGGTGAGTAGAAATGAAGAAACCACTGCTATCAAAAAAGAACACACGCTTATTTAATTACATTTTACATTACATTTTGAAAGTCCCTGAAGATCTATTGTGTACCACACTACTTGGTCACTTATTCCAATTGTCTATGGTTCCATGTGTAAAGAAAAACTTCTAATGTTTGTGTGAAATTTACCCTTAACTAGTGTCCAACGGTGTCCCCGTGTTCTTGATGAACTCATTTTAAAGTCACCGTCTCGATCCACTGGACTAATTCCCTTTATAATTTTAAACACTTCATTCAGGTCTCCTCTTAATCTTCTTTCCCTTAAACTGTAAAAGCTCAGCTCTTTTAATCTTTCCTCATAATTCAACCCCTGTAGCCCTGGAATCAGCCTAGTCGCTGTTCTCTGGACATTTTTCAGTGCTGCTATATCTTTTTTGTAGCTTGGAGACCAAAACTGTACCCAGTACTTCAGTTGAGGCCTCACCAGTGCATTATAAAGCTTGAGCAGAACCTCCTTGGACTCGTACTCCACACATCAAGACGCTTTATGACCTAACATTCTGTTAGCCTTCTTAATGGAACCTGAAGATTATCTGGCAGTTTATAGGTAGAGTCTATTACAATTCACTATTATTAACTTGCAGTTATTGTAGCTAATGATGTTGTAATCAGTTGTTTAGTGTATGCACTTTAGTGTAGGAAAGTGTGGTGTAGTGGTTAAGGCTTTGTACTTCAAACGTTGAAGTTGTGGATTCAAATCCTGCTACTCACAATGTGTGACAATGAGCAAGTTACCAGTTATATCATAAATGTTGAAAATTGCCTTGGATAAAGGCGTCAACCAAATAATAAGTAAACGTAGTAGTAGTATTTCAGTGATTTTAAGAGAAAAGCCAAGCAGTAGTTTTCGTCCACAGTTTTCTGGCGCCCAAACGTGGGGCAGGAGACGGGCAGACGACTCCTCGAGCGGGATCGCCCGGAGGACCGTAGTGGACCGATTCCGGCCGGATCGGGAGGACCAGCTCTGGTAAAAGTTAGGACTGGCCTGCCTTGGGCGTTTCCTGTGTGGGGAGTCCCTGACCTCCTCCTAGCCAATACGAGGCACGACTTGACGGGCATTTCCAGGCAGGTGGACGGAGTCACAGTGAGTAGATCGGGGGAATTCCGCTGGTTTGACTGGTGTGCCGGAAATAATAGAAGTAAAAGTAAAAGACGTAAAAAGAAGTAAAAGAGTAAAAGAGCATACTGTATCATTACTGTAGGGGTGGTCTCGGGACTCGCGGAACACAGTTCTTGGGACCCTCCAGAGAATAGGCACAAATGTGAATGTTAGTGAGTCATCCCTTGTGAAGTGGAATAGAAAGGGATGAGTGGCACGCTCCTATAAATAAACAGAGGAATAGGGGTGAATGTGGTAAAGCCGAAAAATGTGTGTCTGAATATAAAGGGGGAGGTTGTGTTTCTCATTTGGCGTCTGGTCATAATCTTGTTCCGACGGAGACTATGCCTAAGCAGTTTGACGCATACAAGGCGTCTGATGAAGGGTTCGGGGTAAAAACCTCCATATCCCGGACTCCACGCTGAGTATTGACGTAGAATTCTGCTGAACCCAATAAACGGACACGAAGTCACCTGAGCTGAAATCCGGGAGCAGGAGCGGACGACAAGTGAGACGAGGAGAAAAAGGGGGGCTGAGCTGTTTTCTGTGATATCCTGTCACCCACTATGGGGTAACAAATCAGCAAACCAGTCAAACCAAATGCAAAAGCAATTCTTGGTATAATAACAAAGAAATGAATTTTGAACAATCTAGATTTAATGTGATGTTTTACCTTCTCATTTTTGAAGCCTTTTATCTGAAGAAACGTCACATTCTCTCTCATCTTTTGGTTATAATGTATCAATATTTGTATACATTTATAGAGTTCTTCTGGCTTACTCTAGCTGCACATTGATGAAGATACTGTGGAATTTTGGCCCTTCAAGAAGAAAAGCACTAGCAGGAATAGCAAAAGTGCTTTTCATATTGTTAGCCCTGGAAAGGTGTTGGAGCCCACATGAGTGTGACAGCAAAGCCCAATACTTTACTACAACACCCTCTGAGGTATATCTGCAAAACCACAGCCCAAAATTTCATGCAACACCTTTGACTTTACCCAAGATTTAACCACAAATCCTGGTTTGGGTTTCCTGTTTTTATGAGGTGACCTGTTACCCAGCTCAAATAGTATTGTTGACATGTTGCTCCTTTCAATTTCTGTAGCATCTGAAGTGACGTTTGTTCATCCAAATGCATTCCATAAAAGCCAGTGAGTCCATATGATGTTAAAAAATACTGTTTATGTCCAGAAAGGTTTGCAATGAGAAAAAAGTCAAAACAGTGGCCCATATAATCCAAATTCTTGCACATTTAAGTCTTATGCTGATTAATTTGTCAAAAATGTATTATTTTTAATGGGCAAAAATTGAGTCTTCATCCTGGATTTGAAAGGTAATTAAAGTAGAAAAAGTGAGGGCTGTGTAAAATAATAAAAAAATGCTTATGCAATTTTTGTGAGGGAAAGACAGCAGAGAATGATTGTTAGACAAAGAGCCTCAACCTGAAGAGAAGATCTTAATGGAGTTTGACAGAGGTCGGGAAAAGCATTACTCTGTTCCTCATTAATAAGAATCAATTACATGCAAGCTAGTGGAATTTCCAGATAATACAAATCTTCACATTTTTTAAAGTGATTTGGATGCTATATGTCCCTGGCAGACAGGCTGAGGGCAGATTTTAATATTAGCTTAGGTTGGGTTAACTCTCTGTCAAATTTCATAATCCACATTATTCATTATAAGGTTAGTATGTCCAAACAGGATTGGGTGCTAAATGGGAACCATCCATGGACACTGTCATGTAAAAGTACAAACTCCAAGCAAAAATGGGGAGCAATTGAAAGTTTCGATGACAGGGCACAGGCTGTGATTTAAAACGCATAATCCTGGAGCTTTGTGGCGACAACATATTCTACTTGTAAACCTGTATGAGATTAAAACAAAGATAAAGGTAGTCCATCCATCCATCCATTTTCCAACCCGCTGAATCCGAACACAGGGTCACGGGGGTCTGCTGGAGCCAATCCCAGCCAACACAGGGCACAAGGCAGGAACCAATCCCGGGCAGGGTGCCAACCCACCACAGTAAAGGTAGTCTCTTACGTATAAAACATAATTTTAGAGGAAAAATATGATTGAAATTTGCTTAAATCTGGGTGTGAAGAATTAGTCGGCTCACTGAGTGTCATATTTTTAAACTAATTCAAATAGGGGTGAAGATTTTAAACAGCAAAGAGTAATGGTGCTCTTGTTAACACTGTCCAACTGACAACAAACCTGTACTTATAACAGATAAACCATCTATGGTGGAAAAGTCAGTTAAACATATTTTGGTAATGTACCACACTGGCATTACCAGCCATTAAATAAATTTAGTTTTTTGTCCTCTGCAGTGCGAAAAGAATGGCAGTAGTCTTGGGGAAAAAAGGACAAAAAGTATATAGAATAAAGGCTTGCCTTTTTGTCCGTTGACAAAGTGCAGAGGGACATCTTTGCAGACTATATGAGCGCCTTCTGGGGAGCGTTGCGGCGGGTCTCGTGTAGAGTGGAAAAGCAGCTCTGCCATTGACCAGTCGGGATGGCCTTATCCGACTCCCACTTGTGTGCATGCCTCCTGCGACCTCATACTGCTACAAGAGTGAGAAAAAGTGTGAAGCACCTTAGTATCGGCTTGCCACAGCATATAAAATGGATCCCGTATTGGCAGTTGTCTGGGCAGTAGCTCAGGGAAGGGAAGAGAAGAGGAAAAAAGATCCTACATTCACTTTTGGGAGAAGCGCAGTCCGCGTCTCAAAGGCCGGCACAGTTATGTGTGCCTTCAACGGCAGCTCGCATTTTTATAGTAAATTGTGCGGGGCAAGAGATGTCACTTTTCGCAGACATGTCCACGTAGTCACACGCCTGTGGTGGGATGACGTTTAACAACTTAATTGGCACCGAATACAAAAGGAAAGTTCTGCCCTCCTGCCTTTAAAGTCCTCCCACATCTGGGTCCTGGCACAGAAAGGAGATATTGTCATTCCCTCACTGACCTTCAGCTATTAAGACCTCCTGGCCAGGTAAGGGAGTGGGGTATGAACCGGTGGTGACACTGGTTCATCCCTCACAGCAGCAAGATATATAAATTAATAATGCTTCATTGGCTTTGTGCTATTGAGCTCTTGAATGGATAACAGTAGCTTCAGCTTTCATTTTCTCTTCTTGTCAAGACTTTTGTTCAGTAACCTTTCCTCCCTTCCTGTCTTTCCATAGTTATTTTATGTAGTTATGCAATATAGGATGAAAAATGCGACACTGCATGCCAAAAGTACAAAGATGGGAGACAACTGGAGGTAGGTTTTTAAGAAGATACACTATGGGCAGAGCCTTTTATGGCTACTCACTAGAAACGTTTTATTGTATTGTCCTCAGATGAGTATTCTCAATCTGAGAATGGCGTCTGGTCCCTCAAGACTAGGGTAGAGTAGTAAACCTATCACAATATAAAATAAAGATTTAATAAAAGTAAGAGAAGTGGCTTACTAGGTGGTCACTTAAGAGTAGATATACCGATTAAACTGTTAAAGGTACTCCCAAGTAAAAGCTTCCAAATTCCAGATGAAATTCTTCTGAAAAAAGGTCTGGATAAATTGTCTACTGTGACACATGTATTGCTTTATTTTCCCTAGACATTTAGCAAACATAACATGACATTTTCAAAATTGATTAATCCACTTAAGGGTCAAAGAGGTGCTGAAAATGTTAAAAGTTATTACAAACCTGAAATGAACAGAACAGCAGTGCCATGGCCCAGGGAAAAAAGGTCTGACCTTCTACCCGGCCACTGCCTGTGTGGCCTTTACACTTTCATGATAAGACTGTCCCAGCTGTTTTTAACATTTGGTGAGAAAATGACTTTAAAACCTGCTACTTTGTTGTATTTAGAAAAATGGGGTTCTTGCAGGCTTTATTTTGGCAGTTTTTGACATAGACGGCATCATGTGATGCGTTTGTACAGATGTCCCACCCCTTTGCATGGCCATTTCATCATGTTTGCTAATATTATTATACCGTATAATAATGCCCCCAGTCAAGACATAATGGAACAATAACATGCAAAGTTATAATTGTATCCATCCTCCATTTCTTCAGGCGTCTCAAAAATTAGACATGTTTTAGTATATATTTTTTTACATTATAACTGCAGATTATAACTTCCACTGGAGTTCCCTTGATGTTTATCAGGACGTTCTGTTGTGTCTGCCAAAATACATATAAGAACAGAACTGTATTTTCTTTTGATTTCATTTGCAAAGGCTCTGTTCTGATTTTCTGTATTGCTGCAGCCATCTAGAGCACAGGCCCCATCTGAAGCCCTGCGGTCGGGAGCTGATCGATCATAGTAAAAGTACTATTAGTAACCAAGTGGTATGTAGCAAAGGGCTGTATCCCAGTTAGTTCAAAATGAACATACCTGGAGAGGTCTCTGTAGGCCAGACCAGATCTAAAGAAGTGTCCAGTCCAACACATCTTTCACGCATCTGTCTTCACAACTGTGTCATTTTATATCATTTTATATCTGTCCTCCCCAGCTTTCTGAGGGACAGTATAGTTTTTTTCCCTGTGGTGATCTGCTGAATATAATCAACTGAGCCTTGTTGAGGTGTATGGTGATGTCAGCGGCAAAGGGATGATGCAAATTTGGAGGATTTTGGGTGGCGTTATGGGTGTCTCTCCTCGAAAGGCTCTCGTAAAGTTGCATCAGCCGGCACCTATCCGTTTCGAGTCATTTTCTTGGTCTTGTTAGTTTAAAAGCAGCAAGAAGGGAAAGTATGACAAAGTTTTAAAAACTGCACATTTTTGTGACTGCTGCTGGCTGGGGATTAAAAAGGTGTGTTTTATCAGGCATAAGAAGCAGGGCGCAGTAGACAGGAGGTGTATGTGCATCTCGTGAACACACAAGGTTATCTTACTTGTTTAAAGGGTCGCAGTACATGTGACAGGGGAATGGGTAACCAGGTCCCTTGTCAGCTGAGAGCGTGAGAAGTTTATAAAAGCCAAACGAGAATGTAGTAGGGAAGTTGAACCTGACAGAATCGGTGGTCGATCAGGTTTTTTGCTTATGGATGTAAGCTTATGGTTGGTCTAGAATTCTGCTGTAACCAGTGGCGTAGCTAGGGGCGGGCGGAAGGGGTGGTCTGCCCCGGGTGGCACATTTCTGGGGGCGTCATTATTGGCTAAAAGGCTCAGTACAATTCATGTGTAAGCAGCAGGGTTCGGAAAAATACCACTCATGAATGAAACAAGTAAAATTCTCTGATTTTTATCCACAAATGCTTCAAGAATAATTTTCAGACTGTCCTTCTGTGACGGCATCAGACACAGCAGTTGAAATTTATGAGGCAATAACAAAAATAAACCTAAACATTACACCGATAATAATTTCTAGGAAGATAAACAACTAATTTACAATTTATAATTTCGTTTCGTTATCAATCCGAATGCGCTCTTGCTCTGCGCAGAAAACATCCCCACCTATCACTTGTACACTACACTGGTTGTGGTTTTCGCAGCGTAATTATATTAAACTAATAATTAGAACAAGGTTTATCAGTGCATCAGTACTATATTCTTGTCTAGTAGATGCCTATAAATAAATATATGTGAAAAATTATTGCTGTTTCTCTGTATATGAATAAATCTATGCAAAATGTATCTTAATTTTTCTCTATACGTCATTTTAATTTTCTATTTAAATAGGTTAACATATTCAGATATGTTGGAGGGCGGCAAATTGAAGCACCGCCCCGAACGGCACGAAATCGAGCTACGCCACTGGCTGTAACAGAAAGCTTAGTGACCCTCTGAGTCTTAGATAAGAGAGATGGCAAAACAAAACTAAATTAAGAGAAAGCTTGTTGGGACTGAATGTGCTCGGATGAGAAGTGTCCAGAAAGGAAGAAAATCTGAGTGTGTGCAATGTTCATGATTCTTTTTTATTTGAAATAGTTTTACTGATTATTTATTGTTTTTGCATTTTTAGAAATAACACTTTTCAACTGCTTTTATCTTTTTATTGATAAATGGGTATTTATTGCATAATCCATCTCTCAAAAATAAGACTAAGACAAAACCTGTTATTCTGCTAGAATCTGGGTACTGCCAGGCAAGTGGCACAAGCGCATTGTGGAGGGTGGAGACGACACAGAGAAATGACATGATCAGTTTTGTTAATATTTGTTCCATTTTGTGATAAATCCCATTTTCTAACTTTAGCTTGACTCCTCCTCATATATCACAATTTTAAAACTGTTGTCATTGTGAGTATTTATGCATTGTGTTTTATACTGTATTACAGAAAAAGGCAAAATATTGTTCACTTGAATAATGGAGATACTTTTAATTAAATTAATGGAATTTCTGTTTTTGCTGTAGTATTGAATATGTACAGAGTATCGTAAAAGTTTGCTGTCATTGGTATCTTTTATCATGACAACCCTATTTTGCATATAATTCTTCCAGGTATCCTTAATCCCATTATTATCAATCATGATGTTCCCTTCAGAATTATTCAACTAGTTCACACCTACTATTAGAACAATCTGGAGTAGAACATTCAGTCTCGTACATTCAGTCTTTCTTTTCCCATCACCTTTGCAACCCTAAACACATTTCTGTTTCCTTCCTATTTCTGGATCCTATTTGTAAACTTCATTTTTGTAGCTCCTTGTGCCCTATGAAATGTTTTCCTTAGATTATGTTTTTGCTGCCAAGCACTGAATAGTTTCTTTCTGATCACCCAACGTTTTACTTTTGGGACCTTTCAGACTCATATTCTAAACGCCAGGTTCACGGCTCACTGTGATGGATACACTAGTAAATGTAAAGTGACAGTAGCTACCTCTTATTTATCCTGCTGCCTCTCCATGGACAGTCTCCTGATCATTCTGATTGCATCCACTTTATTGACATTAGAAATGGAAAAATTATTTACAAAGAGCTATACCACTGCTCTGCTGCATCATTGTACACTTCCTTTGTGTTCCAGTGTATTCTGTTCCCCTGTTTTATAGCAGTTATTAATATTATTGCATTAACAATGGTAAATGTTAGATATCATCGCATATCAGTTTTTGGAAAAACCTGAAGAAAAAAATCCAACTGTCTGGACTAGCAATAACACAAATTAATCTACATTTCTTTTAGTTCATCCACTTGTTCATCTTCTGAAGCACGTAATCCAGTTCAGAGTCACATGGTTGCTAGATTTTATCCCAGTAGCACTAACCATCCGTGGATTAGGTGACTATCCAGTGCAGCCTGGACTCAACCACATACTGCCCAGTCACTCACAGCATGTCTAGTTACTCTAGGATGCAGATCGGCTTCATGCCTCTGCTTCCCTTTGGGAGCATTGTGAACCCGCCACCACCGATAACGGTTACAAGGGATGAGCCGAGCAAATAAGGACACCACACAAGGCAAGGGGAAGGTGTAAAAAGTGCTTCAGTGCTTTTATTAAAATAAATCAAATAAAAGGTGTTCAAAAAGTGCAGTGCTCTGTTCATAATAAACAAATAATCCATTAAAGCAGTGATGGTCTGTGAGGTAAAAATCAGAATTAAAACGAGCTTAAAATCCACCATCTTTAAAATTCACAGCACCTAGACTAGCCCAGAACAACTCCTTCTTCATCTCCCCAGCTCACCCATTGCTCACTCAGCTGGCAGACTTCAGCAGCCTCGATCCACAACTACCCGACCCCCATCTTGGCTGCCTCAGATGGCACCAGCCAGACCGCTTAGGGTCAGTTCTCATCCATCTCGCTCGCTCTGGCATTCCTCAGATCCGTGGGGAGGACTCCACCACAATCATCCCCACTCCTCTAAACATAATCAGTGGGTATGAACCTGTCCCTAGAGCACCAATCCTTTGCTCCTCCATGGGACTAACATCTGTGCTGCCTTTCACATAGTGCTGGCTGGCTCACTCTACTTCTCCACCCGAGCCTGGTCTTACAGATCTTCCCTTTCTGTTTTGGTCTCCCCATTTCTTGTGCTGGCTCGTTCTTATAGGCCTCCGTGGGTGCAGTGTCTCAATTGTACACCACAGGAAGCCGATGAAGCAATTGAGACATACTACACCCTTACGTGCAGGTGCATCTCGCCCCAATTACTCCACCAACTCCCCACAGCTGCATGAGCACACCAATTCACAGAGAATGAGCCGGCCAATTAATTATTTATTAAAACAGATTATGATTAGCAACCTGCGGACCTGCCATATCACACTAGCACATTTGACTATGGAAAGCGAGAACAAAATCTGAGTACCCAATGAAAAGCTAAGCAAATAAGGGGAAACACATGTAAACTCAATGCAGAAAGGGATGGAGCCGGGATTCCGGAAAAATTGAGTTCATTAGTTGCTTTACGTCCTGATTAGATACAGGGCCTTAAGAAATTATTCAGACTCTTTCACTTTTTCACCTTTTCCCTTATTAGACAACACACAATAATCCAGGATAACTAAGCGATAATAGGATTTTAAGAATTTTTGAAAACATTAAAAAACATTAAACATTAAAACTGGAATATCACATTGATACAAGTATTCAGACCGTTTGCAGTGACACTTAAAGTTCAGGTGCATCCCATTCTATTGATCTTTCTTGAGATGTTTCTACACCTTGTCTGGAGTCCACCTGTGGTCTAATCAACTGATTGGTCCTGATTAGGAAAGGCACACACCTGTTTATAGAAGGTCCCATAGTTGAGCAACAACCAAGATATGAGGTCAAAGGAATTTCTGGATTGGCGCTGAGGTGTCACCCATTATACAGCTGCACTCGGGTACTAATTTCAGATGCCGAGGTGGTTTATCGTGTGGTGGGTGCTGCAATGCGCTGTATCAGTGCATGCTCCCAACCTAACCTTAGAGGATTGTGTCAAGGCACAGATACAATAACATTTATTTCTATAGCTTGTTTTCATACAAATGATGTAGCTCAAAGTGCTTTACAAGATGAAGAAAGAAAAAATATAAAAATAAAATTATGCAATACTAGTTAACAAAGAATAAAGTAAGGTTCAATGGCCAGGGAGGACAGTAAAAACAAAAAAAAAAACTCCAGAGGGCTGGAGAAAAAGACAAAATCTGCAGGGGTTCCAATGCCATGAGACCGTCCAGGCCCCACTAGACATTCTGTCTAACATAAATGATCCCAATCAGTCCTCATGGGTTTCAGGCTTCACAGGGAAGAATAAGATGATGTGGACATCTGGCCTTCAATCCATCAATATAAGAAGTGCATGGTGCCCTGATCAGGTGGTGGTGGCATGGATTGCCACCAAAGAAAACTGGAAAAAGAACAGCAGAGAAAGTAGGGGTTAGTATGGATTTTGGAGACATGAAAAAAAAGATAATTAAATGCATATACAGAATATCAGGGTTACACTAAAATGAAGCTATGAGAAAGTCATGTTAAAATAATGGGTTTTTAGCAGTTTTTTAAAGTGTTCCACCTTTTTAGCTTGCCGAATTTCTATCACTAAGCTACTCCAGATTTTAGGTGCATATTCGAGGAAAGGCCACAATAATATTTCTTGCAGAATTGAAGGTTCCCAAGAGCACAGTGACCTCCATAATTCTTAAATGGAAGAAGTTTATAGCAACCACACCTCTGTCTAGAGCTGGATGTCAGACAAGCTGATCAACCTGGGGAAGTGGACCTTGGTAAGAGAGATTACAAAGAATCTAGAGGTCTTGCTGGCTAAGCTCCAGAGAACTTGTGTGGAGATAGCAGAAACTTCCAAAAGGGCAGCCATAACTGCAACACTTAACTAATCTGGGCTGTATGGCATACTGGCCAGACAACACATGAAAGCCCACATGGAGTTTGTAAAAAGACACGGAAAGAACTATCAGATGATGAGAAACAAGATTCTCTGCACTGATTAAAGCAAAATCAAACTGCTTGGTCTCATTTATAAACATTTGGAACAAACCAGGTACTGCTCATCACCTGTGCAATAACATTTCAACAGTGAAGTATGGTGGTGGCAGCATTATGCTGTGGGGTTGGTTTTCAGTGGCAGGGACTGGGTGATTAATCAGGGTTGAGGGATAGCTGAGAGGAGAAAGGTATAGAGATATCCTTAAGGAAAACTTGCTCCAAGGAACCTTAGACCTTCCTAACAGGACAATGACTCTAAGCACAAAGCAATCACAGGAGTAGCTTATGGTCAACTTTGTGAATATCTTTGAGTGGCCTAGCTAGAGGCCAGACTTGAACCCAATTAACATCTGTGGAGAAACCTGGCAATAACTGTCCACGGATGTTCTCCATCTAACCTGACAGAACTTGAAAGGTCCTACACAGAAGAAAGACAATTCCCCAGATCCAGGTGTGTGAAGCTTGTTGCGCTAAACCCAATAAGGTTTTGGGCTCTTATCGCTGACAAAAGGGCTTCAGCTAAGTACTAAGTAAAGGGTCTGAATATGTTGTGGAGAATGGACTCGCTCTCTCTTAAAGTATACACTCAGAGTCTCAAAATGGATAAGCAGAATAGACTTTAGTGCAAAGATGCACGCTGCCATCTCAGTTCAATTTAAAGAAATCTTACATTTTTAAAATTCTTATCAGTATCGCATCTCTTTTGTACTCATTATCTTGACTCTAAAAACACAAATCCTTCATTCCTAAAGTTTATCCATACCACCAGTATTTTCTCATGCTTTATCAGAAATAATTTCTTTTCTGCCCCTAGCTGCCACCATTATTTGTAAAGCCAAAACACAGTTACCACCCGTCCCTAGGAGTGACCTTCCCTTTATGTCCACTAAATCACTTCTCACATTTCTGACCTAGTGCTGGTATAGATAATAGTGCCATTCCATGTATTAACTCTTATAGGGCTGAATATTTTTCAAAAACTCACTTTGTTTCTAAAAAGAACACAAAGGAATGGTTTAACACATCAATCAACAAAAAAATGTATTTTTGACATATGTCACTGCCTTGCATGTTGTATGAGCCTGCATACTATGCGATTTCACATACATATCACATACATGTTACACAGCAAAATCCTGCAAAGTATGATATCGCTCAAAGCAGCCAATTGCATGCATTGCTACATCTCCCTGTTCAGTGGTCTGGTGCTGCACACAACACAGTCAGATTTGTACAAATTTGTCCTTGTATGTTGCAGGAAAGTGGCGCTCAGTCAGCCTGTCTGGCAGTGCTCTTTGTGATGGCCTTCCTCGCTTTGCCAAAGGCACCAAAACATACTCTGCCAGCAAGTCGTCGACCACCTTCTTTCGGAAACTGCTGCAGTCGTGGTGCTTTGACTGTTTGCCTCCTTGAACAATATATAGTCATTTGTCAGTGCAGCTTCACACATGCGATGGCACACAGGTGCATCAGATGCGCAAATGCGCTCATCTGCCAGCCGATCACCTGGGGCAGCCGGCTCCTCACTCTCCTGCTTGATCTCCTGATCACTTTAAAAAAAATCTGAGTCCGAAATCTCAGAGTCCGACTCGGCGATAATGTGCAAAACATCGTCTACTGATTATTTTACTTTCTGCGCTTGCTTCGCTCCCTCATGGGATGTCGATGCCATCTTGCCTTTGTTTTACATTTCGTAACTCATGCACACGCAGGAATTAGATGCTGAGTCAATGAGTCTAACATTCTTCCAAACAAAGAGGGCCTACCTTTAACGTAACAGTGAGTTTTGTCACCATTTACAGCCGATTATCACACCTCAATCCCTGGATGTCGACAAAAGTTGACATCTGCCCTAAAAGAGTTAAGAGAAATACAAAATAGAGGCATGGGCCTTTAATGGTTAACTCTTTCATAAGCTAAGGCTAGCTAGTACAATATTTTCCATTTTAATTTGATGGAGATTACATTAATACAAGTTTTAAATCCTTTGAAATATCCTATTGACACAAGTATTTATAATTGTTTATTTTTAATACATTTATAAAATCTTGTTTTTTGCTTTGTCATGCTGGGTTATTGAGGGTTGCTTGATGATGGAGAAATAAATTTAATAATGTGAATATAAACTGCAACATAACAAAAATGTGTAAGAAATGAAGGGGTCCGAATACTTTCTGAAGATACTACATACAGTTTGTTCTGTCCAGCCTGGATTCCTTAAACCCACTCCTGTTCATTATATTTCGCTTTTGCTTTTCTCTTGAGGTGTCCATAAATTTCCAGCTCCAAAAGGAGCCTGTCTTTACAACTTTACACTTTTGACAATTTTCCATTTATTTAGAGGATATGTATTTGAAGAAATTATTTTTTCCAAGTATTAAAATCTCAGTGGAAAAATAAAAAAGAAAGCTGCAGCACTTAATAGAAAATAACTTATGAAAAATAAGAGCAGCCTCTTTCAAAAGGTTTTATAATTGCTTGCTTTCTGTCATTCATTGCTCAATGGGCCATTTACATCAATGTCAAGTCAGCAGTGTTTCCAGTATTGAATTTTAGTGCATTTCTTATTTTGTTTACCTGTTGCTTTAAAAGAAAGGGTTTACTTTTTAACAGTATCACATTTAAATATAGATAGATAGATAGATAGATAGATAGATAGATAGATAGATAGATAGATAGATAGATAGATAGATAGATAGATAGATAGATACTTTATTAATCCCAAGGGGAACTTCACATAAAATATGTTTTTTTCCTCTTAATAAATAGATAGAAACTCCAGTAATGTTATTATTTTCCTCAGTTTGCATTCAAAACCTCAAAAATAATTGTGTACCCTCTCATAGAATTAAGGAAATATACAAGCTAGAATCATCGATAGTAATTTTATATACTGGTATGAAAACTGTAAGAAAATATGGAAAATGAACTGCAGCAATTTTGATTAATGTTTGTTAATGTATATATTTTTAACAGAAATGTAGCAATGTTATGAAGACCAAAAGAAGCCTTTTTTAAGGTCTTGTTACATAAGAATAAATGAATAATGGATGTATTCTTGAAATACCTAAAGTGTTATGAAAATGTTTAATAAACAACATTGTAATAACTAACTCACTGATGGAAAATGCTCCAACTTTCAAAACAAGTAACTAAATCTCTAAACGTATCTGAATGTTACACCATCTGTATATTTTATCACTTGTTAATTGCAGCGAGCAGTTCATTTCAGTTGTAATAGATACATTTAAAAATATGGAATTTGTTTAATTTATACAAAATATCTTGGAAAATAAAATGAGCAAATATGTTTTGCAATTTAATTTTCCCCAACTCACCCGTCCATTTGAAGTAGCTGTTGCAGCAGAGGCAGTGAAGGATGAGGTTTTCATGTTGTTTAAAACACCCACTGTGATTACAGGGTTTTGCCAGAGTTTAATTAATTAAACGTGGGTTGGAGTGATTGACGATGGGCCACCCTTCCATTTAATATTTATATAAAATTAATGATTCAAAAGATTCATCCTGTCCTAATTAAAAAAATAAGTAAATAGCATCACACACTAATTTAGTTGGAATCTTTGTCTTAGAAAAGAATGGAGGGACATCTAACCTAAATGGTGGATGAAACTGTCAAGATCTTTTAAAATATTTTATTTTAATGAATCCTTTCTTAGTAAATATAACAGAGCCTCGGCAGTGTTTTAACATACAGTATAATCTACTATATGAATATACAGTAGGTACTGAATTTCCAACATCTCATCTGCTTTATCCCATGCTGTAACTGAGAATTTGTTTGTCTGTAGCTGCGAAGTCTACACCAGGAAATATATTGAAGAAAATAAGTGAGCAGATAAAGTGAATTTTTAGACAAATTAAACATTTACTGAGTCACTATCAGTTGTGAAATGATGAGCCTTGACAAAAGACAAACATTTGGGGCAGCCACCCATGTACTTGACCTTGGCTGCAAAAATGCAAAGTTTTTAGTACAGTAGAATACAGAAGTGAGTCCAAAACAGAACTGCTCAACAGAGGAAGGAAGTTGGGTTTTACTGGGAGGTTTAAGGAAGTGATGTCGTCCTCTGGGCTGAGACAGGAAGTGATGTCCTCAGAGCCGAGATGGAAGTGACACCTTCGTACTCAAAAAATCACAAAATGACCCAAAGTTAACAGCTTCACATCCCAGAGTGAAAAACAGGACATAACAGGACACTAAAAATATACATTTGTCTTTTATGTGACATTTCTTCTTGAAAATGCCATTTGGCCAGAATTACCTCTTTTAAAAAACAGTGTAAAACAAAGGTCATACAGATAGGATTAAAGGGCAATAAAGCAAAAATCATAAACGATAAATATTCATATTAATAAGCATATTAAATCCCACAGTGGTCACGGACGTTTTGTGCACCTTTCAGGGTCCCCACCACATATCTGATATATCTGTCTAATTAATAATGGCTTTGATAGGTTCTTGTCACCCAGGAACGATGAACTAATTTTGTGTTTGGATTTGCTTTAAAGTTCTTCATTTGTAACTGTTATTTGTTCCCGGGGGAAGTATGGCTTTTTACAGAAACTCTTTAAATACATACATACATACATTAATATATATATATATATATATATATATATATACATACTAGTCATTTAGCCCGTTACAATAACGGGCGCTAGAACAGTAGTGCATAAACATTAGTAGGAACAGTCTATATTAAATGGCAAGGGACTTTGACCTCGTTCTTTTTGTTGGTCGTATTTTTCTTTCTTTCAGCCTTTCTTTTGTTGATGTTTACTTGCTGAGCTGACCGTTCTTCGTGGGCTGCCGCCGTGTATTGTGTGTCTTTAATTTTCTGTGACAGTAATACTGTCTTGTACGGCTCTATTCAATAAGGGCGCGTAGATAATTTCGTTCAAATGGCTCTGGAATATGTGAAGAGCAACAGGTGCAGATCTTTATTTACGCGCGCCTTTATTCGCTGCGCCCAATTGAGGTCGTCCTTTTGAGGCTCGCCTTTTTGTGCGCGCCCTTATTGAAGGATACCGTCTTGTACGTCCGCTGGCTTATACGTCCGTAATATACGTCTGTACGTCCGTAATATACCTTTAATTTTCTCTGGCGGTAATACAGGCATGCGCGTCGGTAATATGCCTTTAATCTCCTCTGACAGTAATACTGGCTTGTACAGTATGTTGAGCTTACTCTTGAGCATACAATGTACAGTTGGCCATGTGAGAAGCAATCTTGTGTCAAGTCAATGCCGACCTTTTTTAGAGACTGGCCATTTGACTTATTTATTGTCATAGTGAAGCAGACCCTTACTGGAAATTGGAGGGTCTGTCGAAAGTCTCTAGCCAGTAAAACTGTCAAGCCTCCCATCATTTTTGTTGTGTTTCTGATGTCTTGTAGGGTCCTGTCTAAAGCCTCAACACCTGGTCTGTGTGCCATAGTGCATTCATCCCATATAATGAGCTTACAATCGCACAGCACTTGCGCCATGGTGCTCTGCTTGGATATGTTACACATAGGGGAATCAGTATGGGTGAGGTTTAGAGGTAGCCTGAATGAAGAATGAGCAGTCCTTCCACCCTTGAAGCGGTGGAGTAAAGAAGAAGGGAGCAAACAGCTAAGGAAAGTAAGAAAGCGAATGAGGAGGCACATGAGGGCGGGATGTCGTTAATGTATATAGGCAGGGAGCCAACCACGTGGTAGGTGTGCGGACAGCGGCCATGCGAAAAAAGGAAGGGGGAGTGGGGAACGGCCCTTGTGCATCTCTGCAATGAAATAAATCATCTGTTAGCGGAAATAAGGAATGAAACCACCAAAAGGAGAGGTCAGTTTCAAAAGTTCCTTACAGCATAATGGTGAGAACCGCCAAAAAGAAGACGTTATTTTCGAAAGTTCGTTACGGGGTACGGCGCGAAATGAAACATACTTAACGTTTGTAAGTACAGTGTAAAGGATGAGCATGGGAAATTTGGGCTTCCTACGTATATTGGAAGTCACAGAAATAGTGAGGAGAGGTTTCCCCTATCTATATATACAGTTTAGGGGGTACACCCATTCCCCCCCGCTTGGGTATTGCAATAGGACATAAAACATACCTAACTTTTATAAGTACACTGCAAGGAATGAGCACACAAAATTTCATCTTCCCACCTATATGGAAAGCGGGAGAATTAGTGATGAGTCAGTGAGGGCTTTGCCTTTTATATATATAATAGTTCTTTAAATTAATTAAAAATACATAAATAGATAAATAAATATATCCCTAGTGTGTGTTTGGTGTGTGTGTGCCCTGCAGTGGGCTGGCGCCCTGCCCGGGGTTTGTTTCCTGCCTTGCGCCCTGTGTTGGCTGGGATTGGCTCCAGCAGACACCCGTGACCCTGTGGTTAGAATAATGGATGGATGGATGGATGGATGGATATGGTCTGAACACACACCTGAATGATCGAATAGGAAAAAAAATTTAAAAAGAAAGAAAACTTCTGTCATTTCTGTCACAGCCCCAGTGAGGCATTATGGAGGTGTATTGCTGTTGGTATAAGTGAGTCCTTGTTGAGTTTTTGGACTCACTTCTGCTGAATAATGTGCTAGTGTGTCAGAGTAAAGAAGTGCAGCATTGTTCAAAATGGCACTCAGATTTGTGTTATTTCTGTTCTTCACCATGACGTCCAGAGGGTCCAGAGTGCAAGCTATAACTAAGCCTGCCATTTTAATTAGCTTGTTGAGTCAGTGGGCCTTTCTTGAAATGATGTTACCAGCCCAGCACAGCACCGTGTAGAAAATCACACAGACCATCATAGAGTTATAGAACATGTGAATGATGTCACTTCCCACATTAAAGGAACGCAGACTCCTAAGGAAGAAGGACATGCTCTGCACTTTCTTCTGTAGTTACTCTGTGGTCCAAGACCAGTCCAACAATACAATACAATACAAAAAAATTTATTTTGGTATAACCTGTCATTAATTTGGACCCTAAAGTACCCATAGGAGTGCACCACTTGTACATTCACTTCCTGAATAGTGACAAGACACAGAGGCTCTTTGGTGTGGTGAAAGTCAATATGCAGTTCCTTGGTTTTGCTGAAATTAAGTTGCAGAGAATTCTATTGTGCACCAAGAAACAAAGCTCTCCATCTGACTCCTCTCCTCTGTCTCATCCCCCTTATCAATAAACCCCATAAGTGCAGAATCCTCTGCGAATTTCTGCATGTGATATGACCTGCTGTTATATTTGTAGTCGGAAGTATACTGAGTGAAGAGAAAAGGAGACAGGACTGTCCCATGTGGTGCTCCAGTGTTGCTCACAGTCCTTTAGTCTCACAAACTGCGCTCTGCCTCGACAGATAAGATTAATTTTGTAACCATGTAACATGTGCTCCTAAACTGTTCCCCCGAGCTGATGTTGACCTCTTTTTGTAAGTCACTTTGGATAAAAGCATCTGCTAAGTGAATACATATAAACATGTACTGTACATACTATTAGGCTGAGAAAATCCTGAGTCACCCTGCTACATTAGGTGTGAAAGATAAAATCCCAGGAAATTCCTGGGAATTTCTTGGTTGTACTGTAAGATGAATATAAAATAGAAGGAATGCTTGTTCGATGTAATAGTCTTAAAGGCTCATTATGAATTTTTATGACTTATGAATACTACATCCTAATGTGTAATCTTGAACAGAAAGATGGTGCAATTTTATTATTTCAAATGATTGTTGCAGCTTTTCTGTCTGTTCACACTTAATACAACAATCTACCGATTCATAATATGAACTCTCTATTAATATATGTAATATGCACTTTCAAAAATATTATTATTGAAATGCTACATAATTAATATGTTACAATCACTTTGACGTTCATCCTAGCCGCAAGCACGGTTTCCAACATACATTTTATTTAAATGATTTATAACTGTTCTCGATTCTGAAGATGCTCGTTGGCATTTGAAGGACACTAAAGGGCAATTCTGAATACAAATGCAAAACTTAAAATGACATATCTGTAGGATCGGGAGGAGTGGGAGCAGATATGGAGTTCCCAAGAGTCAGAAATGACTACAAATTGTTTGACAGTTTCTAGTGTGGCTGTTGAATTATTTTTAAGCACTTTTTCGCAAATGGCAACTGTGAGACAAGAGTGGTAAAACTCGAACGGGGACAAACTGAGCCCATAGATGTGGGTAGTCTGAATTTTAAAGAAGTGTCTAGAGAAAGTGCAATTAATGGCAGAAAACTATTGGATGGTGGAAAAGCTTCGGAAGTCAGAACTAGTGGTTGGAGGGTTTTATCATTGTAGACTTCATTTACAGGGTGTTGGCCTATTTTATACCACAATGACTCTAATTATTAAGAAAGTTTTTGATTTATTTGAAATGGAGTGGGTACATCACAGGAGTCATTTTTGTAGTGGCAACTGGGAAAATGTCATATTGTGCCTAAAGTGTTTTTAGTGTGACATTGTTTTAATTGTTCCTGTAAGCATTTAAATTTTGAAGAAGCTGGGATGGAAAATGATAAATATGTATACACTCTACTTTTAAATATAAATGTCATGCATAAGGGTAAACAGGTTAGGGTGAGGGAACTAAAGGGAAAGATAGAAGAAAACAGAGAAGAGCAACCTAAAAGTGCACCTCAAAGAACCAAATTCAGCAGATTAGAGGAATACTTATTGACTGTGTTTCATTTATGGTGTTTAATAGTTGCTTGAGCATCGTAAACTAGTCTTGTAGCTAGAAACACAAAGAATTTTCAAACAATTATTATTTTTGTAGCCTAGATAAATGGATACACAGTATAATTTATCCTCAGGAATTGCACACCCCTTATAAGCGTGTTTAATGGTTTTTTTTTTCTTAAACTTAATCCAAGTCATTATAGTTAGAGACATCACCACTAAAGTTGTCTAATACTTAAATCCAGAGATTGATTATGAAAATTGTTTTGTTCGGTTTTCTATTTGACTCCGGCACTCCTTGGAATCTTCCTGTTTTTTGTTTGACATTACTAGCACTGGGCAACCTGGGTATCTTATTGATTTTAACCTATTGATCACAAAAATCACCTTTAGAATTTCCTTATCACATACCTTTTTATTACAATTGCCTATTTTTAAAATTTCATCTCTTATTATAAGTATGCGTATATACCATACAACAACTACAACTAGAACATCTCTGGTGATGTGTGTCATGTTTCAGCCAGCATTTCTTGCCTGGCTGGGATTCAAAGATGTGTTTCTTTTCTGTTTGTCTAATTTTGTGCTATTTATTAATGTTTCTTCTGTTTATTATGTAAATTTTCTTTATGCCCATTTGTTATTAGAAAATGCTTAGATTATGTCCCAAGAGCTGGGGCCACCTGCCAATCACTGCCAGGAACTGCCCGCCATACTTTATACTGTAGGGCCTCCCGTAGTTCCTGGTAGTTCATTTCAAACACACTTGGGAGTGGAGTGTTTCTTGTGTCTGCTGTGCCTTTTGCTGTTGTTTTTTGTGATTTATGGATTTTTGAGCCTGTACTTTGTTTTTGACCTTATCTTTGGATTCTGTATTGGGACTTTGTTTGCAGTGGATGATTGCTTTGCCTTCTCAGGCAATTGTTTTGTGCTCTTCGGACCTCCGTGGATATTAAGCCTTGGCTTAAAGTAAATCCTTTATTTTATAAAATTTATTCAATGCCCTTTTTGTATCTAGTTTTTTTACCCCTAGAGGGCAATTTTGAAAGTACTTTGGGACTTATGTGTTTTTGCGACTCCCGACAATGTAAAAGTAGTGTCACGACTATTAGAAATACAGTTTGGATATCTCAAGTACTGTGAATGGGAGAGCCGTGCCAAGGAGTCTCATTAAAAGGACGCGACACTCTGTAAGCATTTGGTTTCAGGGCAGAAAAAAACCTATGTTTACCCAACAAAGATATCTTTTCCTTCTCTTCATTGCAACATTATTACATTAGAAAAGTTATTGGAAGGGGAGGCCATTCAGTTCAACAAGCTCATCCCTTCCCATTCATCTGAATTGTCCAAAATAATATCAAGTCAAGATTTGAAGGTCCATAAAGTCCTATTCTCTGCCACTCTTCCTGGTAATTTATTTCATTTGTCTATGGTTTGGGCGGCACAGTGGCACAGTGGGTAGCGCTGCTGCCTCGCAGTTGGGAGACTTGGGGACCTGGGTTCGCTTCCCAGGTCCTCCCTGCGTGGAGTTTGCATGTTCTCCCCATGTCTGCGTGGGTTTCCTCCGGGCGCTCCGGTTTCCTCCCACAGTCCAAAGACATGCAGGTTAGGTGGATTGGCGAGTCTAAAATTGGCCCTAGTGTGTGTTTGGTGTGTGGTTGTGTTTGTGTGTGTCCTGTGGTGGGTTGGCACCCTGCCCAGGATTGGTTCCTGCCTTGTGCCCTGTGTTGGCTGGGAATGGTTCCAGCAGACCCCCGTGACCCTGTGTTCGGATTCAGTGGGTTGGAAAATGGATGGATGGATGTATGTCTATGGTTCTTTGCAGGTAGAAAAACTTTTTACAACATACAAGTTTTCCTTAACAAACTTCCTACCATGTCCCCATGTTCTTATTGTAGAATTTATTTTATAGTAACAACTGGGATCCACCGTTACTAATCCTTTTCACAATTTTAAAAACTTCAGTCACGTCCCCTCTTAATCTGCGTTAGCGTAAAATGAACAGTTTCAACTCCTTCAGTCTCTGTTCATAGCTCATACTGCTTAGTCCTGGAATCTGCCTTGTCACTCTCTTCTAAACTTTCTCTTGCACTGCTATGTGTTTTTTGTAATATGGAGACAAAAAACAGAACACAGAACTCCAGGTGAGGCCTCACTAGTGCATTAAATAACTTAAGCATAACCTCCCTTGACTTGTATTCCACACATCATGATATAAAACCTAGCAACAAAGCTGGAAGTTGCAAAGTGGCTGGGACTGGAAACAATTGGCTCAGTTTATTGACATCTGGTCTAAGGTCCTGGTGGGTGAGGTCCCCTTTGGAGGTGAGCAGCTAAAAAGATTGGCAATTGATGATTAACATAAAGCAGATAGAAAGATCACTGAGGGGCCTGACTTGTAAAAGGGGGGGGGGCTGGGGGTGTTGGCTTTTGAACTGGGGGGGTTGCTGGTTCTGCTGATTAAAATGAGCTGTCAGCCCCTTCTGTTCTCAGTCCAAATCAAACGAAGTTGGAAAAGTGACTTGTAATTGAACTTAAAAATGCATATAACATTTGTGAAGAGATAAGGGTGATATTTATGAACTTGAACAGTTAATATAAACTGCTAATGGTATAATTCAGTCTTAAAAGAACTTCCTGCAATGGCTGTATAATCAAAAGAGAGTAAAATGTATCCAATTATGGCATAATTTTACTTGAGAAATGCTTCTCATAAGCTTGAGATTGTTTATGTAGGAATGGGGCTGTTTCTCTCCTAATTTAAGCATTTATGGCAGCAAATACATCACATCACATCTGAATAGAAGTCATGAACAGATTAATATGAAGGAAAACATAAAAGGCAATTTATTGAGGATTATAGATAATGAACTTGAAATGCTTTATTGTGTGTAGCTGTTTACAGTGGATTCAAAAAGTATTCAGGCTCCTTTGCTTTCTGCACACTTGATTGTGTTATAGATTTAATTTTAAATGGATAAATATGTAACGGACTAAAAAACGCAGCTAAGATTCACACAACCTTTGACAGTGATTTATTTATTTTTTCAGTGGGGATCCCAGGAATGCACCCAACCTAGGCCCAACTCACACACACTCCCTCAGAGACAAAAAGCAAATGGCAATAAAACAGAAATTTAAGACTGTATTAAACAATAATAAATGAAATATAACTATACAAACTACAACGATCTCACCCCGGTTCCCTTTACGTCAATATACAATAAACACAAATTCAACAATAACAGACAACTAACAAAAACCACACACAATGGTTGTATGAAAAATGGCAACTGGTGTAATGGAATGATGGAGGTAGATAGTCCAGAGATCAGCTCGCTGTATGTGAATGTAAAGATCAGTCCTACCGGGATTTCCTGATGAGATGATGATGTGTGAATGGGATCAGGAGCGTTCCTTTTTTTGCAGGTCAATAACAAATCCTAATATAGTCCTCATGCAGCAGGAAGACACCAGACAGTCCAAAACAGGAAACGATCCAGGACAAAACCAGAATCTACAGGGATTGAATGGGAAGGCAAACAGACAGGGAACTCCGATACGAAACAACAAAAAACTATTCTTCTCTGTACAACTGGCCCCCTTTTAAATCTCGCGCTGGCCTCCTTGTCCCCAGCAGCCCCTGCAAACCCTCAACAGACAAGAAATCAGCGCCACTGGAGGGACTGCTGGGAGTTGAAGTTTTCACTCCCCATTTAGCGCCACTACAAATAACCTTAACCCACCAATCTCTACAAAATAACTTATAATGACAAAGTAGCCTCAATCATTGTGAAATAGACTTTACCTAGAGTTGACCATCCAGGCAAACTGACTAACTAGGCATGAAGGGTTGTGGTCAGAAATGTGACCAAGAACTCAACGGTCACTCTAACAGACCTTCAGAAGTCCTGTACTGAGATGGGAGATTCTGTCTGATATACGACTAACTAAGCTGCACCATATTAATCAGGCATTTATGGCAGAATGGTTAGATGGATGCCGAACTTGATTAAAAGGCATATGACTGTTTAAAGGACTATGAGAGGATGAGAATAAAGATTCTCTGGTCTAACAAGACTTTTTGGACAGACATTCAAGCACAATGTCTGGTGATGATCAAACAATGCTCATCACCTGCCTAATACCATCTTTATGGTGAAGCATAGTGATGGCAGCATCATGCTATTGGGGGTGCCTCTGGGCAGAAAGGACAGAGAAACTGGTCAGACCTGAGAGAAGGATGAATTCAGCCAAATACAGAGAATTCCATGAAGAAAACCTGCTCCACAGTACATGCAAACTTAGACTGGGGAAATAGTTTAGCATTTGACGACAAGGACCAGAAGCATATGGCCAAGGCAAGTATTTAGGGGCCTTGAGAAAAGTGTCCGATGTCCTTAAGTTTAACCAGCCAAGGAAAAGGCTTAAACTCATAGAACAAGTGTAGATTGACCTTAAGATGGCAGTTTACAGATGCTTCCCATACAGTTTAATGGAGCTTGAGAGGATCTGCCAGGAAGAATGGGATAAACTGCCCAAATCCAAATGTGCAAAGGTTGTTGAGACTTACCCAAGGAAACTTGATGCTGCAATTACTGCCAAATCAACTTCTACAAAGTGCTGAATGAAGCGTCTGAATACTCATGTGAATGAGAGATTTCGGTTTTTGATATTGAATAAATTTGCAGACCTTTCTGAAAACATGATGGGATTTTGATAAATAACAGATTTATCAATTTAAACTAATTTTATAACAAAATACAGTGGGTGGAAAGCTAAAGGGCTAAATACTTATTGAATCCAATGTGTGTGTGTGTGTGTGTGTCTGTGTGTATATATGGTGGAATAAAACAGAGGATAAGTTTAGCACCAGTAGCCTCTCTCAATCCTGGGTGGAAGTACATACTTCAGAGGAGCCTGGATGTATATATATATATATATATATATATATATATATATATATATATATATATATATATATATATATATTGTAGCAGATAGAGGCTTTGTCCACCTCTTGAACCCTCAGGTACCACTTTGAACACCAGGTGAAAGTATAAATGTTATTTATTTTACAAATATATCGTGCACAATGCACTCTCCACACCACACTCATAAACACAACAATTCTCTCTCTCTCACTAAACAATCCTCCTCGCCCAGACACTTTGCCACCCTACCTCCCAGCTCAGCTTAGTGTACTGGGCTTCCCATAGTCCTTTTATATCCCCTGACCCAGAAATGGTTCCTGGCAAAACCCACAAGTCCGTTTCCTTCCGGGTCAGGGTAAACAGTCCTTTCTTCACCCCGGGAGCACGTCGTTCCTTCCGGTCACGTGATGCTGACACACTCCCGGGTTATAGGGCACACAAGAGCCCACTAGCCCCCTTACAGCGACTCCCAGTGGTCCCCAAGGTATCCAGCAGGCCTGTGTATATAAACTACAAAGTCCATGAGGCCCTGCTGGAACTCGGGGCACCATCATGCTGTCCGGAGGGCTCCTCCTAGCGGCCTGGGGGTGGCGACCGGAGTCTGTAGCCGGTCGTCCATCACTATATACAGTGGTGTGAAAAACTATTTGCCCCCTTCCTGATTTCTTATTCTTTTGCATGTTTGTCACACACAATGTTTCTGATCATCAAACACATTTAACCATTAGTCAAATATAACACAAGTAAACACAAAATGCAGTTTTTAAATGATGGTGTTTATTATTTAGGGAGAAAAAAAATCCAAACCTACATGGCCCTGTGTGAAAAAGTAATTGCCCCCTTGTTAAAAAATACCCTAACTGTGGTGTATCACACCTGAGTTCAATTTCCATAGCCACCCCCAGGCCTGATTACTGCCACACCTGTTTCAATCAAGAAATCACTTAAATAGGAGCTGCCTGACACAGAGAAGTAGACCAAAAGCACCTCAAAAGCTAGACATCATGCCAAGATCCAAAGAAATTCAGGAACAAATGAGAACAGAAGTAATTGAGATCTATCAGTCTGGTAAAGGTTATAAAGCCATTTCTAAAGCTTTGGGACTCCAGAGAACCACAGTGAGAGCCATTATCCACAAATGGCAAAAACATGGAACAGTGGTGAACCTTCCCAGGAGTGGCCGGCCGACCAAAATTACCCCAAGAGCGCAGAGACGACTCATCCGAGAGGTCACAAAAGACCCCAGGACAACGTCTAAAGAACTGCAGGCCTCACTTGCCTCAATTAAGGTCAGTGTTCATGACTCCACCATAAGAAAGAGACTGGGCAAAAACGGCCTGCATGGCAGATTTCCAAGACGCAAACCACTGTTAAGCAAAAACAACATTAGGGCTCGTCTCAATTTTGCTAAGAAACATCTCAATGATTGCCAAGACTTTTGGGAAAATACCTTGTGGACTGATGAGTCAAAAGTTGAACTTTTTGGAAGGCAAATGTCCCGTTACATCTGGCGTAAAAGGATCACAGCATTTCAGAAAAAGAACATCATACCAACAGTAAAATATGGTGGTGGTAGTGTGATGGTCTGGGGTTGTTTTGCTGCTTCAGGACCTGGAAGGCTTGCTGTGATAGATGGAACCATGAATTCTACTGTCTACCAAAAAATCCTGAAGGAGAATGTCCGGCCATCTGTTCGTCAACTCAAGCTGAAGCGATCTTGGGTGCTGCAACAGGACAATGACCCAAAACACACCAGCAAATCCACCTCTGAATGGCTGAAGAAAAACAAAATGAAGACTTTGGAGTGGCCTAGTCAAAGTCCTGACCTGAATCCAATTGAGATGCTATGGCATGACCTTAAAAAGGCGGTTCATGCTAGAAAACCCTCAAATAAAGCTGAATTACAACAATTTTGCAAAGATGAGTGGGCCAAAATTCCTCCAGAGCGCTGTAAAAGACTCATTGCAAGTTATTGCAAACGCTTGATTGCAGTTATTGCTGCTAAGGGTGGCCCAACCAGTTATTAGGTTCAGGGGGCAATTACTTTTTCACACAGGGCCATGTAGGTTTGGATTTTTTTTCTCCCTAAATAATAAAAACCACCATTTACAAACTGCATTTTGTGTTTACTTGTGTTATATTTGACTAATGGTTAAATGTGTTTGATGATCAGAAACATTTTGTGTTACAAACATGCAAAAGAATAAGAAATCAGGAAAGGGGCAAATAGTTTTTCACACCACTGTATATATATATATATATATATATATATATATATATATATATATATATATATATAGATATATAATGTATGTGTGTGTATACATTATCTAATATACAGCTAAGTAATATTACATGTGTTTTTCATATTCATATGGTGGCCCAAAGATCTTCCAATATGTGTCTAAGTACTGTGAGATAAAGATGTTAGCATCCTTTTATTAGTGTATGCCAAAAAATTGTTAGAGTAACATGAAAAAAATAAAAATATTACATAGTGTTTTTCAATTACATTACAACTTCTAAGATCTTTGTATATACTGGGAACACCATTTTTTAAAAAACAAACAGAATATGCACTGAGTAACAGAACATCAGATTTTTCTACCAAGCTTTCCAGGTCAAATAACCAACAAAGCATTTGTATAACAATGAAAATTAATGCCTCTCTTTGATAATGATTAATTCTGACTATTGTGTGTAGACAATACGAATAAATGCATTTTATGAAAATTTAATTTAATTTAAATCATTTTATATTTTATGATACATTAATCACAAACAGCATTCTGTATGGGACATTAATTTTGTGGCAGAATGAATAATCATCTGTAGTCTGTCAATATGCTTTCTGTACCATTTATATTAATTATCACACAACACAAAAATAACTGAAGTAGAAAATTCATTATGTTGTGTTGGTAAGAAACAAAAAGCCATTCATAGTGCTTTTTACCCACTTACAGGTCAATGTTAAATTTGTTCCCTTCTAGAAATCATCTGATATAAAGAATAAATTGATAAATTCTAAAACCCAAAATATTTTAGTGTGTAATATAAAAACATATTTTTTAAATTCAAGGTCTCAGGGAGCCGCTGCTTATCCAGTAGTGTCAGGTTCAGGACAAAAGCTAACCCTAGAAGTTGTTCCAGTCCATTGCAGGTCCAGTGCATGAACACAGCAATTAACCTCACAGAAGGTGAGAGTAAAGCCGGAAAATGCCAAGATAAATACACCGACAGAATGTGCAGCTACTAAACAGACAGCAACAAGGGATGGGAATAAAACCAGGAACTTGGATTTGTGAAGGAGCGGCAACACTAAACACTCCACCCCTGTACACCCCAGCAAAGTGATAAAAGGTTTTTAAATGTCACAGTGTATATTAACTTTGTTATTTATATAAATTTTCAAAATATATTGGAAATACTGAATAACAGTTAACTAATTGTATATACAGTTATATACTTATATATATATATATATATACAATATAATTTCTTATATTCATATACTGTATATTTGAAAATTATCATTTTTTTAAGCTTTCTGACGGCTTCAGTTTCATTTTCTTCTTAGCACATTTCTGCTTTAGAATCCATCACGCCATACAGTAATTATAAAAAAAAAATCACAAAATATAAAACTGAAGGGCAGCCGAAACACAAAGCATAACGTTTCAACATGAATAGAAACATTGTGCAATACACAAAACTATACATATATATTTACATATACATAGACGAGTTTTGTGGCCAAATTCTAACCATCATTGGTCAGCAACATTTTTAAAAGAATCATTACACAGACCATCAATGACAGTTTCATTGAGACAGAAGATGTTTAAAAGTGGGTTTATCATATGTGTTAACTTCAAGACAGACTAAGTGCCTTCATAGATAAGAAAGGAAAGGAATGGAAAATATTTAGAAATGGCAAATCAAAAAACGTACAATTCATTAAAATGCAACAGAAGACAGTAAGAAGCAATAGCCTTAGCAGTAGGCATTCTATGGTAACCTAAGGAGTCCTCAGCCTTGAAACATAAGAAATTTGACAAACGAGAGGAGACCACTGAGTCCATCAAGCCCATTTGTTTGGCTAATAGTTATGCTGTCCCAGCATCTCATCCAGATTCTTCTTAAAGGTTCTCAAGGTTTCTTCTTCAACTCCATGTCTCAGTAGTTTGTTCCAGAGTGCCACAACTCTTTGCATAAAGAAGTGCTTCCTGCCTTCAGTCTTCCCCTTAATTTCCACAAATGTCCCTGATTACCTGATTCACCCTTAAGCAGAAAGAATGTTGCTGGATCTACTTTATCAATGCCTTTGAGGATTTTAAGTACCTGGATGAGGTCCCCATGCAGTATCCTCTGCTCGAGGCTGAACAGATTTAATTCTCTGAGTATCTCACAGTAGGACATGTCCTGAAGTTCTAGGATACACTTAGTTGCTCTCCTCTGCACAGCCTCATGTGCTGCTACAGTATGTCTTTCTTGTAATATGGCGATCAGAACTGCACACAAGACACCAGATGTGGTCTTACTAGTGCATTATAGTCTGAGCATAGCATCCTTTGACTTATTTCAATTGTTTTTATGATATAATCTAACATTTTATTTGCGTTTTTGATTGATTCTGTACATTGCTTAGTCCTTGAAAATGTTTTATTTATGTAAACCCCTAAATTCTTTTCAGAGGTTGCCTCCTGTATGACAGTGTATCCCATCGTATATTTATAATTGATGTTCATTTTTCCTACGTGTAGCATTTTGCACTTTTCTACATGAAACTCAATTTTCCAAGTGTTCTCCCAGTTCTGGAGCTTGTCCAGGTCTTTCTCAATTCTTTTTGCTTCCTCCTCAGTGTTTGCCCTCCTTCCATTGGTATAAATGCTGGGGATGATGGGGCTTCTCTAATGCTGGTAGACTGTTTCAGTGATTCCATACATAAATAAAACATTAGAGCACACTCATCAGGTGTCCTCATGCAGTAATCAACCAGAATTGCTGTTGTGTAGCCTTTATGACCTGGAATTTTAGACTAGTATCACCAGCAAGAAAGATTCTGTACTGTTTGTGTGGAAGAAGGAGAGGGCCAACACAGACTCCATGATAAAAAAAGCCAGGAACAGGTAGACCACCAGTTGGCTGAGGTCTCTAGGACTGTGACATTGTCTTTGACTTTCTTTTTTACAATTTGAATCTCCTTCACTGTCAAATGGCCCAAGTTCATTAATCAATTAATGGACAGATATTGTTGGTTACCTTTTATGTTTAATCAGTTTCCACCTTTTATGTTTCAACAAATTTGCATTTATATGTGTTCCAGTTCCGTATTTAGTAACTAATATAACCTATACTTGTATTTTAGCTAAGAATTGTTCACAGCACTCTACACCTGCATTTAGTATAGAGCACCAAACAAAACAATAAGTTGCATTGTATTGTATCATAATGTAATTAAAAATAATGGACGATTATTGAAAGTACAATATAGCTAATGTGATACATTTTGCACTAAACTACTTTGCCACCATAGTAAAGGATATTAAACATAGCTGTAATGACAACCAAAAATATCATTACTCTTCACAGTCAATTCACTACATGAATTTGAATGTTAGAGTAAAATGTTTATATACACTACAGTGTGTTCACATGTGTTGTGACCAGCGGGGGGTGGGGGGCACTGCTGAGCCCCTAAACCCTGAGATACAACTACATGACACCGTCCTGGATTCAAACAGAAGATATTTTTATTTTATAATACCTTCACAGACCTCCAAATCCTTTTCCACAACAGTAGAATACAATATATATTCCATTGTCTCCTTCCATACCTCCCATACAGTGTCATCCACTCTTCTTCTGATGCTGACTATTCATGCAGGAAACTCAGTTTCTCTAATGTCAGACCCTGTGCCACATCACTGCACACTGGATTAATTTTCGGGTCAGGCTGAAGCTTTTTAAAGAGGGCATAACAATCCCCTGCTGCTCCCACAGGTGATACCCAAGATCCCTGACAGGGCTGTTCCATGGGACTACAATTCCCAGCCATCACTGTGGGTATCCACATGGGAGTACCACCAGTAAAATGCTGCCATCGTGTGCAAGGGGGAGGAAGGTATAACTCCCAGCAGCGGCCACCTTCTATGCTTCCAAACAGGCCTCCTGTCCTTGCAAGGAACTGGCACCCATCCTGATTAATACACCAGACCACCTTTGTCCTTATATTACAGCCTCCCACCCTGGCAAGGAACCTACCTACATCCTGGTTGGGTTGCCAGACTATCCAAGGTAGTAATAAACATATAAATATGTTATCACTTAAACATGTGTTATCAAATATTCCAGGTGAGAGAGTCATCCGAAGATTGGAAAATTGATGCTACTACTTATAGATCATTAAGCTTATCTTCATTGTGGAACTGCAACTGCAACCTGTAACTGATATGATGCAACACCCACAAAGTCAGTCAGAAAACACCCTCTGAGTCAGATAGCCTTCGACAGTCCTAACCTCAGTCATAGTGTAAATTGTCATTCAACAGGCATTTTGTGACTGACGTTTTGGGTGTTACGTCATGTTGGGGACATTATGTGACTGACCTCATAAGTACTGCAGGTGGCAATTACACTCTGTTTTCATTGTGGCTAAAATAATTAAAAATCTAAGTGACAAATAAACTATTTAGCTGAACACAATATTCTAACTAAACACCTATAAAAGTGAAACTGAAGAACAGGTCAAAAAAGCTTCTTAAAACAGGAAAATGGAGTAATTGGAAATATAAACTGTATAACATACTGTATACTGGGTGGCTAGTTTATTGGGTAGATGTAATCCTTTTCATGCATTTGACTGCTCAGTATGTGGAGACAACGCCATTGAAAGCAGGTAGAAAGGATCACGTATGTGGGTTCTTGGTCACCTCTCTGATCAAAGCTCTACTTGCCTAGTTGGTCCATTTGGCCAAATGGACAACTTTGAGAAGAGTCCTGGTGGTTCCAAACTTCTTCCGTTTCACAGTTATTGAAGCTGCTGTGCTCCTGGGAACACTCAAAGCTTTAAAAACGGTGTTCTCCCCATGCCCTGATCTGATCACAGAGGTCTACAGAGACTTCTTTGGACATCATGGCTTGGTTATTGTCCTGATATGCAGGTGGGATGTATAGGAACTTCTATACACAGTTTCTTCTAAATGATGTCCAATCAAATCAATTTGGCACAGGTGTGCTTCAATCAAGTTCTAGAAACATCTCAAGGAGAATTAAATTGAACAAAATGAACATGACCACCGGTATGGAGTACCGCAGCAAAGGGTCTGAATACTTAAATGAATGAGCAATTTCAGTTTTTAATTGTTAATAAATTTGCAAACCTTTATGAAAACATGTTTTCACTTTGTCATTATGGAGTATTAAGTGTAGGTTGATGGTCAAGAATGGCAAATCTATCCATTAAAATGAAATCTACAATACAACAAAGTTAAGTGAAGGGGGCTGAGTACTTTCTGAATTCATCGTATGCCTAATGTGTTGTGGACCACACAACTAAAGGTAAAATGGTCATTTCCTGTTTTTGCTTTCTTTTCAGTTTGCAGTGACCTGGAGCACAAAGAAGTGGTTAGCAGACTGCGTGACTGGTTCAAGGTACTACACGAACATGGAAACCAGAACAAAAAAACAAGAAACATGCACAATCCAGAACGAAGCAGTAAGTCCACCAATATTACCACACTAATTTCACAAAAAGGTTTGATTGTAAAGTATCATCTTGTATGGCCACTAACTACTAAGCCCCAAGGCAGCCAACCTGCATTCGGACCCTGAGTGAGTCTTTAACCTGCCTGAGCAGCTGTTATAGAATGTACTCAACAACTGGACTTTAAATGATTTGTATGTCACTTTGGAAAAACACTATAGTGAAGAAAAGTAATTTAATTGATTTTTAATTATTACTCAGGATTAATGTTAACTGGATGAACATTACATGTTTTCATTTTAACTGGTCATTTCTCTTTGTTTGGTCATTTTTATCAGGCTTTTTGTCTTTTAATAGTTTATCAGAATCTAAAAAATGCCTTTCTGGTGACTAATGTAGTATGCTGTCTTAGACATATTTCCTGGTATAATAGGTACCTGGTTTTATAATACTTTATGACATTTAATATTTGTGAACTTTTCTTTTGGAGATATTTTTTCTGTAATTCTAAAATTTTGCTGTGGGATATACAGTGCCCTTTATCATGTTTGGGACAAAGACACATTTTTCCTTGATTTCCCCCTCTTCTCTACAGTTTAAAATTACAAATCAAACAATTCAGACTTGTGATTAAAGTGCACATTTCAGACTTTCATTTAAGGGGATTTGCAGACATTTCAGTCACACAACACTTCTTCTACATGATCCCCGCCTATTTCAGGACACCATAATATTTGTGACAATTGGCGTCACAGGTGTTTGTGATTCCTCAGGTGGGTTTCATTGCTTCATAAGATACCTCGGCTTCTTTCTACCCTTTCAAGTCTGTAGTTGCCATTGTTCAACATGAGGGCATGAGCTGTGCCAATAAAAATCAAAGAAGCCATTATGAGAATGAAAAAACAAGAACAAAACCATTAGAGACATCAGTAAAAGCTTAAGATGACCTAAATCAACTGTCTGGAATATCTCTCTATTATAATAAAAAAATCTTGGAAGACAAGACTTTTTATCCTGCAACGAGACATGATCTTTTGAAGAGAGACCCTTTCGCGTCCCGTGAGACAAGACTTTGTGCCAAGAGATTTAACCACGCCCGGGGCCGGAAATAAAAGACAAAGAGTAGATGACAAAGTAGAATGTTATAAAGAATTCAAAAACGTTGGTGTGATACACATGCAGAGCAGGTTAGAGATAATGGAAGTACGAAAATTCAGAAGTCTCAAAAAAATGATAGTAAAGATCGCATTAACGCAAACAAACGGAAATTATTACTCAGTGAAATAATGGAACAGCGAAAAGAGATCAAATATATTGTTCGGATTTAAACTTTAAGTCGGAGACTTGTAGATCGTTTAATTTGTGTTGCCATCAGGGAAAAGTAGTGTTTCTTCCCAATGAAGAGGCCTATCCGTGAAAATTAAAAGTTTTGTTGTTTGGTGAAAGTGAAATCCTGCAAGAGAAAATTTCAAGCCCCACGAGACAAGAGCTTATGCAGAGATTTGGAAAAGTCCTGCCTACATCTAAAATATTTACAATCACGTATACGGTTCAATCATTTCTCATTTGTGTGAATGCTATTTCTCAGACAGTTCGTGTAGAGAGAAAGAAACGATATTCACTCACAGGCAGGTTATATGTTGCGTTGTCACGATGTAATTCCAAACACGGAATCAAAATTCAATGCAATATTGACGAAAAGGTAAAAAACGAA
This sequence comes from Erpetoichthys calabaricus, assembly GCF_900747795.2. Classification (NCBI taxonomy): domain Eukaryota; kingdom Metazoa; phylum Chordata; class Cladistia; order Polypteriformes; family Polypteridae; genus Erpetoichthys; species Erpetoichthys calabaricus. Next base: position 19,678,837 of record NC_041400.2, on the reverse strand, counting down.
AAAAGATCAAATATATGGACATAGGTGATATGACAGAAGTATGTAGATACTGTTTGGCTTTAAACTTTAAGTCGGAGACTTGTAGATCGTCTAGTTCGTGTTGCCATCAGGGAAAAGTAGTGTTTCTTCCCAATGAAGAGGCCTATCCACGAGAATTAAAAGTTTTGTTGTTTGCAAGCTGGAGAGACGCAAAGTTGCTGGTGCGTAGGGCAGGCAGAGGGGTTGACGAGCGAAGCAAGCAGGCGGCAATGCCCCCTAGTCATGAAGAAGAAAGAACACACTGGTGAGCTCAGTAATGGCAAAGGAACAGGTAGGCCAAGGGAGATCTCAACTGATGATTATAGAAGAATCCCGACTGCGGTAAAGAAAAAGCCCCAAACACCTGTCTGACAGATCAGAAACAGTCCTCAGGGGGCCGAGGTGTGTGTGTCAGTGACCATTATCAGCAGAAGACATCATGAGCAGAAACACAGAGGCCACACTGCAAGATGCAGACCACTAGTTAGCCACACAAACAGGATGGACAGATTACAGTTTGCAAAAAAAGTACTTGAAAGAGCCTTCAGAATTCTGGAAAATGGTCTTGTGGACAGGTAAGACAAAGATGAATCTCCATCAGGGGGGTGGCAAGAGCAAAGTGTGGAGACCAAAAGGAACTGCCCGAGATCCAAAGCAGACCACCTCATCTGTTAAACATGGTGGTGGGGGTGTTATGACTTGGGCATGTATGGCTGCCACAGGTCCTGGCACACTTCTCTTCATTGATGATGGAACTGCTAACAGCAGTGGCACAATGAGTTCTGAGGTGCAGAGAAACATCTGATCTGCTCAATTTCCAGTAAATGCTTCCAAACTCACTTGCGGCGTTTCATCCTACAATTAGATAATGACCTCAAACATCCTGCTAAAGCAAAACAGAAGCTAAAAGAATGGAAAATTATTGAATGGCCAAGCCAGTCCCCTGATTTAAATCCAATTCAGCAGGACTTCCATATGCTGAAGAGAAAACTTAAGGAGACAAGCCACCCAAACAAGCAGAAGCTGAAGATGGCTGCATTAGAGGCTTGACAGAGCATCACCAGAGAAGACCTTCAGTACCAGGTGATGTCTATGAATTGCAGACTTCAAACAGCCATTGCATGCAAAGGGAGAAACGACAAAGGACTAAATATGACAACGGCTTTAATAGACCTGCCATTGTTGTGTGCTCTTAAATGGGGAAACCTTGTAGAAAAAGTGTTGTCATTTTTACATGGTGAGACCAAAATGTATGCAGATACCCTTAAATGAAATTCTGCAAGGTGCACTTTGTTTGTGTCTGAATTGTTTGATTTGTTATTTTAAACTGTGGAGCAGAGGGGTAAATCAAATTAAAATGTCTTTGTCCCAAACATTATGGTAGGGCATTGTATATATTAGTATAGCATAACATCGAAGATTAAAAAGAACTCCATGATTGTTGAAGGTTGTTTAACATTCAGGTGGCAACCTATTTTGTTACAATACTCTGTAAATAGTAAAAATCACACATATACCGGAATAATTCTCGGTACAGGAAGCAAGATAATTGCTTTTTGTAAGTAGGACGCTAGCTAATACTGTCGAGCTGTCCTTTTCAGCATTCCTGTACATGAATATTCATTTTTGGTACAGTTTATTTCCATGAAAGACAATGAAAGATAATCACGTATGAACTAATTGAAGAAGAAAGCTAGCAATGAGCACCCCCAATGTATTCATTTTTAAACTCCAAGATAAGCAGCACCATTTGAATTGTATTACTGACAAAATATCTGGATAAGCATAAATGAAAAGCCCTTTAAATCCACAGGTTAATCTAGGAACTGTTATATAAATTGAAAACAATTTAAAAGGTTTAGAATTGATGGAACTACTCATGCATTTCTACAAATGAAATTGGTTTAAAAGCAGAAAATGAGATAACAGGGACCTGTAAATGTAGGCCACATGCTATTATTGTTTAAAATACCTTTAAAACTCAGTCGTCTATAAAGACAAAAATATATCCTGTGTTGAGTTCAAAAAATAATTTCAGATATGTATAACTGTGTATTATAGACAGCGAGAGACCTGATTTTAAATGGGGTCGTTATTATTTAATAGGGTGATGTGAGACTACGTGATTCGTACTCGTTGTACTGGAATCAGTCGGCTTAGGGTCACCGTTAAGGAAATTTGATCCACATATCCCGTTAGATTTTCAGATCCTCTTTTCTGCTAAAGTGTGCTTCTCTCTTTGATAGTGGATAGTGTCTTTTATAACCCTTAACACAGAAGCGTTTCGAGTAAGATTATGTGCAATCCTTCGATATTTGAATGCTCTCAGCTGGTAATCCCCTGGGTAAGGCAAGGCCTACAGGATATTGATAATATTACCCTCAAACTCACCTCTTACAGATGTCATGATGGGACAAAGTTTTTCTCAAAGAAAGTAGGTGGGCCAGGGGTTTTGCTGCTTTTTTATTTTACCTTTTACATGTATTGTACCTGTATTGACTTTGGGTATTGTTTTCTTTTAGTTTTCATTACAGTTTACAAGTAAAAATGTAATAATAAAAAAATAAAATAACAGAATTTGCCTATAAATTTTAGAATGGGGTCTGCTGAGTATGTTTGAATTGCTATTCCATATAATAATGGAAAAAAGTCAGTTAATGTTCAGATTCAAGAGCCGTTTCAACTAGTTATTTCATTGAATAATGAAGCCTTTCCTAATGCATTGAATGCTTCAGTGATTCTGTGCTTTAGCTGTGATATTTCATTAAATACACATCCACCTAGTTATTCCAAAAAGGTAGCAGACAACAATTCAAAATACTTTATGGCATAGGTTCTTAAACTATGAAATGAGTTGTGTGTTTGTGATGATAGCTCCGTTGGTGAAGCACAATTTTAGTAAATAATCGGGAGTCCCAGAGCAAACACATTGGGGTGCTTGAGTGATCGTGTATTCGTTTCAAAATGTGAATAGGGCAATCGAGTGCTTCATTCACTCTTCAGAGCAGGTGGAGGACTGCACCGGCACCCAACTGGTTCTATAAAGGGAGCGTACATGGTGAAATCAGGAGACAAAAAGAGAAGAAAATCAAGCTAGAAAGAGAGAAAGAAGGAAGAGAGGTTAAGGGAGTGAGAAAGAGGCAGGATGGTGAGGAGCCCATGCCAGGAGGAAAGGAGACAGGCGGTTGGGAATATGACCCAGTGAAAAAAAATGGAGAAGAGGCGCTACCATTGAGCTACATAGGGAGAGTAGAAGCAGCCCTGTGATATAGCATCTTCCAGGTAGACACTGAAGGACTGGTTGAGGGAGACGTGTCCTACAGATACTGAGGGACTGGTGGTGGGGACCAGAACCTGGGAAAAAGACATGACTGCACCTGTCGGTGGGCTTATCCCATCATGACCTTGCAGCATGAGGAGACACCAAAATTATTGGGGGTTGTGTTTTTAAAAACATCTGCCTGGGATTTTAACCTCATTTTATTGGATTATTTGTTGATTTTAACCTACATGTTTCACATCATTTTATGGATTATGTATTTATTGTATTGAAGAACCTACACTGCACTTTTGGGCACTTTGCCTGTTTTGTAAATTAAATGTTCTGGCTTTCTTGGATTTTTGGTTTTGAACCTAGCTTGTTTTTTGACTATAAGATAATTTCTTCTCTTGGTCTGTCCTATCTTTTATAAAATCATTTGTTTTAAAATGTTTCACCAAACTAGTCTTCTCCTATGTGGCTACCATTTAGAATTGCTGGATTTAACTAGCTTCACTGGCTAATGGTCTATGACTGTTTGTTTCAAAATGATTTACAATTCTTGTCTTTCTCTGGCTTGCCCCCACAGTCTGTAATTGTTTGTTGCAAAATGATACACAATCTCTGCTTAATTTTATAGATCCTTCCAAACAATTCGCTATACCATCAAATTATTGATAGTTAGAATTATATTTGTTATACTCCTTACATTTCAGCACATGAAATAATTTGACAGACACGAGTCATTCATCTCAAAAGAGCTCACTCTTTCATCTAAAGATTCAAAACTATTTTCAATTTAAGACTAAGAATCAAGTTAAGTCTCTGAAGTTCAGTGAATCAGCAGTTCTCTGAGTGAAGTAAAGAGTGTAATGTTTCTGCTATTTCTCTTACTGTTATTCAGCTTCAATCTGTGCCCCTCATGCTCTTGTTGAAGAACGGATTATACAGTAATAGTTGGAACTAACTTTATTTATTCAATTTACAATTTTATACAACAACAACATCTATTTATATAGCACATTTTCATACAAATGATGTAGCTCAAAGTGCTTTACAGGATGAAGAAAAAAGACAAAATATAAAAAAATAAAATAAGATCTCTTTATTATAATAAAAAAATCCTGGGACGAGACGAGACTTTTTAGCCTGGGACGAGACGTGACTTTTTCAGAGAGATACTTTCACGTCCCGCGAGACGAGAGTTTGTGCCAAGAGATTTAACCATGACCGGGGCCGGAAATAAAACACAAAGAGTAGATGACAAAGTGTAACGTCATAAAGAATTCAAAAACGTTGGTGTGATACACAAGCAGAGCAGGTTAGAGATAATGGGAGAAGTAAAATTCGAAAGTCTCAAAAAACAGGTACTAATGTCGCATTAGTGCAAACAAATGGAAATTATTACTCGGTGAAATAACGGAACAGCGAAAAGAGATTGAATATATTGTTCGGATTTAAACTTTAAGTCAGAGACTTGTAGATCTTCTAATTCGTGTTGCCAATCAGGAAAAGTAGTGTGTCTTCCCAATGAAGAGGCGTATCCGCAAGATTTAAAAGATTTGTTGTTTGGTGGAAGTGTAATCCACAAACGCGAGACGCGAAGTGGCTGGTGCATAGCGCAGGCCGGGTGGGTTGGCGAGCGAAGTAAGCAAGGGGAAAAGCCCCCTAGTAAAATAAAAAAAATAAAATAAAATAAGTCTATGAAGTTGTCTCTTAGTCACTGTTTACTTAAAATGAAGTGGCTCAGCACTTTCTACTCATATTTTGCAGCGTTACTAGTTCCTGTCTTCACTTTCCATGATTCTGTTATGACCTTCTTGTAATTCACACACCATTCCGATTGTTGCTCCACAAGTAAGCTGCAGAGAAGGAGAACCTCTCTGTGTTTTATTACAAAACCTGCGCTCTGCAATCTGAAATGCTGATGCTATTGCACACTGTCTAGCTGTTGATAGGAATGAGTCTAACATTTTAGAAGACTTTATAAGAATAGCTGTCAGTCCATTTTCTGCCTTGCTTATCTTGACTTGTAGGACGCAGTGCAAATCTTGGCAAATCTGAGATCAAGACACGAAGCAGTTCTGACCTACAGGCCAGTCCATCCCAAGGCAGATTCAATAACACACACACATTGGCTTATACAGAACTGATTTGGAGTTACTAACGACCCTATATGCATGTTTTTTGGTACACATGTGGAAAAATGAAGAATCTGAGGAAAATCCCACACGAACACAAGGGGTCTCATAAATTTGTGTGGATTCAAGGGAGAAAATATGCATGCACCGAAAAAAAAATCAGACTTATAAAACCTGGCGTACGCACATTTCTACATAATTTACTATTTATAAATCACAATCACTTTGTAAATGTACGTACATGAACGCGCCTTGAATGCCACCCTTTATTATGGAGTATACTAAACAACTTCATGCCTAAGCAATCACAATGCAACAGGACTTCATTGGCTGGTAGAGCAACCTATCAATCTATTGTTGACTTTAGGAAGGCTAAGAGTATCCATCTGCCACTGAACATTGACGGCTCAACTTTGGAGGTCATCAATAGCACCAAATTCCTGGGTGTCCACATGGCAGAGAACGTCACCTGGTCCCACAACACCAGCTCTTTAGCCAAGAAAGCCCAGCAGTGGCTCTACTTTCTGCGTAGGCTGAGGAAAGCCCATCTTCCACCAACTATTCTAACAACATTCTACAGAGGAACCATAGAGAGCATCCTGAGCAACTGCATCACTCTCTGGTTTGGAAATTGCACGGTCAGGGATTGCAAAGCCCTTCAACCGATAGTGAAGACAGCTGAGAAGATCATCGGTGTCTCTCTCCCCTCCATCATGGACATTTACACCACACGCTTATTATTATTATTATTACACGCTGCATCCACAAAGCCACCAGCATTGTGGATGATCCAACACACCCTTCGCATTCACTGTTTACACTCCTGCCATTGGGAAAAAGGTACCGAAGCATTCAGGCCCTCACCACCAGAATTTGTAACAGTTTCTTCCCCCAAGCAGTCAGACTCCTGAACACTCATGGACCGGACTGATATCTGATATATGTGTTCTGTTTTGCAGTGTTGCACATGGATGCACATGTTTGCACATTTGCCTCACATGCACCTTGTTATATATTATGTGTCTTTATGTTATGTGTCGTGGATTCTTCATTGTCCTGTGTTTTATGTAGCACCATGGTCCTGGAGGAACGTTATTTTGTTTCAGTGTATGCTGTACTACTGTATTTGGATGAAATGACAATAAATACTTTTGAACTTGAACCTATCTCCTGAAACTTCGAGACCCTGACTATGTGATTATGCTCTGCAACAGAGAGTGCAGGATCATGTGCAGCATTATAGTACCTCTCCCCTGCGTTCTGTGGGTCCAGGAAACGTGATTGCTCTTATAGTGAATATTAAGGCCATATGAACCACTGAAGGTTCAACTAGTTACCTTACCAACAAGCCAAACATACAGTATGGTCATGTTTGCCAAAGCTACTTTGCCCCCAAATAAATAAATCATGTGTTTGCCCCAAACCACTGAGACACAACGTTTGTCAGCCACATCTTGGCCCAGATGGCTTGTTCTGTGTTCTTTTTGATCTCATTTCAAAGTAAGAGTCTGGTTCTACCATATTAATTACTTTCATAATTTTAAAAACTTCAGTCATGCTATCTCTTAATCTCTGTTGTCTTAAACTGAAAAGGTTTAATGCCTTCAATCTCCTCTCTTATCGCATACCCTGCAGTCCTGGAATGAGTCTAGTTACTCTTCTCTGGACCTTCTCTTGTGCTGCTATGTTCACTTTTGTAATATGGAAACCAAAACTGCATGCAGTACTCCATATGAGGTCTTGTACTCCACCCATTGTGATATATAATCTAACAACCTATAAGCCTTCTTGATTGCTTATGTACATCATCTGGAAAAAGATAGTGACAAGTCCACTGTGGTTCCTAGATCCTTCTAGGGATTAATAAAGTATCTATCTATCTATCTATCTATCTATCTATCTATCTATCTATCTATCTATCTATCTATCTATCTATCTATCTATCTATCTATCTATCTATCTATCTATCTAATAAGTTGTATTTTCAAGTTTCAGACTTCCCATTGTGTATTCAGATCTAACATTTTGACTTCCTTTCCATAATATCTTACATTAAATGTGTTAATTACATTACATGTTCCAGTTAAGCATAGAACCAATTTCAGTTTCACCTTCATGCAATTAAATCACAGAGCATAGTGTATTAAGTATTAAGAATGTGTACCCCTAACTGTCGAGTGCTGAGTAATTTAAACAGAAGAATTGCTAGCAACCTTGTCATACAAATAAAGTCCACAGTTTCAAGGTGCCAGAGAGTAGGTAATCGTTTAATGCGGATCAGACATGCAATTTAAAATTCCACTATACTCTGTTCACGTGACAATGAACTTGACACTTTAGGTCGTTTGTTACTTTTGTGTTTCTTAGGAAAGACAGTTTTGTTAGCAGTGCATGATAAGTGTCATAAGGCGCCTGACTCATAGTTGTTGTGCACTAAAACTTTCTAAACTTTGATCACTGTAAGCAAACAACTGCTAGCTTCCTTTCTTATTAAGCACAATAAAAAAAAACACTGCCATATGTCTGATCTACATTTTGTCATTTCAGTGAGTTTAAAACCACTGTTTTAAGAGTCTTTTCAAGGAGGGTGAGACTTTTTTTTGTTAAATTGCTACAATCCACTATGTAGTTTCACACTAATCTAGGTAGAGCATCTGCTGAGACAAAAGTGCACCCAACTGTCTGTGTGCTGAGTTGGCACATAAGGGAACTGTATCTTAAAAGCAATCATTTAAATCGAGGGAGCAACTGCAGCAAAAAAAACATGTATTTTTCCACACCATTTTCATCCTGCAACTAATTTGTCACCAGTCGTCGCCATCCACAGCACATAAATTTTCATCTCACGAGGATAAGAAGTATGTTAGGTCTAGCAGGTGTCTAATGCAACGTTTGTCCTTTTATATCTGAGTAAACACACCAGAACCACTCGACAGTTGTAGAGATGCTGCTTAGGATGGAGGACTAGTGTTTGTTGACATACAGACCACAGCTAGCTCAATGATTTCAGTTCACACTTTTGTGATTTATAAACGTCTTTAAAGATGTATGCTCTTGTACTGCACAGGTCACTCATGGCATGCAATACCTGGACCCTTGTCACAGCCATTATCCCTAGTGACTGTGTGACTACTTCCCACCCATAGATAAATACTGTATGATTGTTCTTGGGTAAAGCAATTCACTTGTTTTTAACTCTTTTCAAGTTGAGTAGCACTTCACTTTCTAATCTCCAAATCCTTACATACTGCCGGAGATATTCAGTGCTGCCTGAGAAATCAATCTAATAACCATTTTTATTGTAGAACAGATAAGCAGGGTAAGCAGCATAGAAATCCCTTCCAGGTCTGACTGGAATGTGTGAAGTTATCCATGAGAAAAGTAAGGAGTCCTTAGATTAATACTCCTCTTCCTTAGGGGACTGCATTCCTTTAATATGGTGTGGTCGGGTGCAGGAATGAAAGGTCGAGCAGCTGTGAAAAGCTGGGACACCAGCTGAGTTGTCCTGTTTAATATGATCATCCAAACGAAAGATCACACCTTTAGGAGACAAAGGAAATGACTACTCAGGCATAATAACAAAAACAACAAGATCTCTTAAGATGTGAAAAGTAAAGGTTGTCCCATGAAGCTCTGTCCCGTGGGTCGCTCTTAGGGGGAAATGATACCTCCTTCCGGGCAGCCAGGCTCCTTCTCGTGTGCAGAATGGAAGGAGCAAAGCAGATTTTCAGTGTTGAGAGGACAGAAGGAGAAGAAAATGTTAGGGGCACATACCTTGATTGAGTCCATGAGGAGATCCTTTGACATTGGGTAGTGACATCCTTCACATTGTCTCTTTGATGGCCAGTGCAATTTTCTGTGCTGTAATGTGCTGGGCTGGTAACACTCTCCGTTATGGGACACACTGTGGACCCCCTGGAGAACATAGCAAAGGAGAGAATGATAACAAAACTGAATGCTATTATGAACAATGCTGCACATCATCCTCTCTCTGACACAACAACACGGACTTTCATTCAATGTCAATAAACAGTTCATTTTATCTATGTATGTATCTAAAGAGACTGTCCCTTGAGCTGTGTTAAAGGACATTGCAAAAGTGAGATGCCCTTTAATTGTAGATAGATAATGCACTATAAAACAGATAGATAGATAGATAGATAGATAGATAGATAGATAGATAGATAGATAGATAGATAGATAGATAGATAGATAGATAGATAGATAGATAGATAGATAGATAGATAGATAGATAGATAGATAGATAGATAGATAGATAGATAGGAAAAAAACTCACCACATGATAGATACTAGCTACTCAACTCCATCCATGTATGACCAAAGTGATTCTTTTTTTCTTCTTTTATGCTTCTAATTGGACCTCCTTTTTACTTTCTCGTATACAAAGTATAAGGAAATTATTGAAATCATCCAAAAATTCAACCTTGAGATTTTGATGAAACTCAACGTTTTAGACCTCCCTAAGTCCGATTTATTTTCTCGTAGGGAAAGTATTGCGATTGACCAAATATTCAGTTTCAAGTTTTTGTTGAATCTCAACATTTTAGACCACCCTGAGTCCAAAAATACCAATTTTGGAATTATGTCTATGTGTGTGTGTGTGTAAACATGATAACTTGAGTACGCTTTCACTTAGGTCAACCAAATTTTGCATACAAGTATTAAATGCAAACATAGATTTCTGTCAACTTTTGGGCTATTTCCGCTAACCGGAAGTGGTACTTTTTTATTCACGTATCTGTAGAGTCCGATTTATTTAACTTTACTTTTAAAATAATTGCTCAATATATTATAAATTTAATTTAATGTACATAATGTAAAAATATAATCATTGTCTTGCGGTTTTCCCCTTCAAATATCCATCCCCATATCTGAGGATACAAGAAAGTCTAGGGGAGACCACTCCCGATTTTTAAGTAAGCATGTTCTTATTTTCTTTCCTCAAACAAGACAATGATGTCTACCGTTTACAGCAATTATACTGCATAAGACAAAATTATATTTCTCATATCTTTAGGTTGTGTTATGTTATTTATTTTGAAATGTCATTGTTACTTAAGCAGCTAACTTGCTATTGACTTCACAGGTCAAATGTTATTGAAATAGCTGCTTCTCTTTTGTATTTAGTGCCCGGGTCCTCACTTTTTCAGTTGTCATTATTTAATTACAATTTAGAGTTCAAGTGCTATAAAAAGTGAAATAAAAAGAAGAAAATGAAAAAATGAACTCCTGGAAAAATATAAATGTCATACTGAATTGTCTTTCTAATGGCAAAATCAGAGCAGGAAAAAGCCAGGTAATGATATAATGCATTTAATTTTAAGCAGCATTAACGTTTCCCAAAAAGTGTCAGTTAACAAAGAGCAGCCACAGATGCAAATGGCAAGAGCAGCAACATTACAAACATTTCGGAGTCTGTGATCATTGGCAAGCAACTGATTAAAAAATAAGACTTTTGAAAAGAAATAAAACAACCAAATCCTAAAACAGGAGATCATAATGTCTTAAACATTCATCCATCCATTATCCAACCCACTATATCCTATCTACAGGGTCACAGGGGTCTGCTGGAGCCATACTTGCTAAACTGCTTTAAAAGGTAAATTAATTGTGCTGTGTACTTCTTGATTGACACAATAAAGGCTGAATCTGGCAAATAAGGACATACAGTATATACTTATGATGGGAGCCCAGTTAATGTTAGAATAATTTGGACCAAAACCTGCACCCGCTGCAACCTGCAAGGACCAAGTTGAATAGGTTTGACTTATATAAGTCTAAATAATTATTTTTAAAAATATATATTTTCCCCCCTAAAACAGACACTTGGAATAAGTGACTACATAGTGTGTTAGACAGTAGGACCTTAGAGACTTTTAAAACTCGACTTGATATTATTTTGGAAAATTTAAGTGGCTAGGACTGGTGAGCTTTGTTGGGCTGAATGGCCAGTTCTTGCCCAGATTATTCTAATGTTTAAATAGCATTTTTTTCATTATAAATCTTTATCTCTCTAAAACTGGATGTGATACATCAGCTTTGTCACCAGATTTGAATTCAGCCACCTCAAATCTATAAAGAACACCTAAACTTTTTGATAGCTGCAAAAACAATTTATTTTGTATTTTTTTCCCAGACCAATGTTTTTACCTAATGGTATGTTGAGTGTTTCCTTTACCTCTGAATTTAATACAGTAGGTGGACTTACAACTAATTTCAATCACCCACCTAGTAATCCACAAGCTCCCCATCTCCACCCTGTCCCTAAAGAGGGGTGATGGCCTTCTTATGTCCAGTCTCGAAGTAAACTGAATTAATGTATCAAATTGCTGTGAATTGGTAAAGGGGGCATACAGCAGCCAAGTTGTCTATGATGTTTGTACTTTTACTTTTGTGCATTGTTCCTGTTCATATTATAGCTGCCTTTTCGTCAAGTGGCTGCCAAAATCACCCTCACCTTGTGCTAGATGTGTGACGCAATGCAAGTCTTAGACTCAGTGTGAAAACCCGGAAACGATCTTGTAATTAGTCACAGTTTGTGATTTATTTGTGATGACAGTTCCAGCGCCTGAAAAGAGGCATGATTTTATCAAGTGCCGTTTTTAAATGTGACATGCTGTCTTCATAAAACTTGTTTACAAGTTGATTCAAGACATAGAGCTAACACTGGACGATAACATCATCCACCCAAAGCAAAAGAATCCTTGCAACCCTCACTCACTTTCATTAATTTAATTTATGATGCAATGCAAACAACCATGTCCCGATCTGTGCTTCCATCCATCCATCCATTTTCCAACCCGCTGAATCCGAACACAGGGTCACGGGGGTCCGCTGGAGCCAATCCCAGCCAACACAGGGCACAAGGCAGGAACCAATCCCGGGCAGTGTGCCAACCCACCGCAGGACACACACAAACACACCCACACACCAAGCACACACTATGGCCAATTTAGAATCGCCAATCCACCTAACCTGCATGTCTTTGGACTGTGGGAGGAAACCGGAGCGCCCGGAGGAAACCCACGCAGACACGGGGAGAACATGCAAACTCCACGCAGGGAGGACCCGGGAAGCAAACCCAGGTCCCCAGTTCTCCCAACTGCAAGGCAGCAGCGCTACCCACTGTGCCACTGTGCCGCCCCGATCTGTGCTTATTATAACAAATAAGAAAATGTGATTCAATTAATTGTTGTATACCTTTTTTGTGAGGCCTTTTGAATGTTATTTAAATAAAAATATACCATTTTTGGTATAAAATGACATTTTTCACTCTTTTTTGTTATCAAGTTATTAATCAACAAACACAAAATAACACAATATAATAAATAACAAATAATAAATAATCATAAAATAGAAAGGAACCCATCCTGAACCAAGGCTGTCCTATCCTGAACCAAGAGTTTTATATTCTAGAAAATCTAGTCACCAGAGAAAAGGAGTGGAGACTTAAAGAATCACAAATAAGCTACAACACCAAAATTAAACAAAAAAGACATTGAGCAATGGTTAACAGACAAACAAAGTGAAGGTATTGTAGCAAATCAGGATTTAAACAATCGAGCAGTAGTAGTTCAAGTTTCAGTTGCCGTTGCTGGAGGCGCCATTAATCTGTGTTGCGGACAATTGAAGGTGTATTAAATTGTAGAAGGACAACTGCCAATTGTCCACAGAGGTGTGCTCAGTTACCCTCCAGCGACAGGTAAAAATGAATTTGACTGCCAGGTTACCAAGATGAAGTAATTTCTGTTCAGAAGGTTTACATGGAAGCATTGAGAGGTCTAAAATAAGAAAGATTGCTGGCAGCAGAGGAATAGTACCAGAACAAGTGGAGAAGAGGGCCAGGAAAACCAAGGGGACATAATTGACAAAGAGCATCATCGGTGAGACGATATTTATGTGGAGTGCGGTAAAGTCTTCGTAGAATTCTAAACTGGATTGCTGATAGTTGGGATTTCTACAGCAAAACCTACAATTAGAGAAAATATTGTCCCAGAAGAGGGCTGAAGAGAGAGGAGAAAGTTCTCTGGACCAAAGAGGAATCAAGGCTAGAGGTTTGTGAGATGCTTTACAAAGTAAACACCGGTAGAGACAAGTTTTTTTTTTCCTTGGAAGTGAAAATACAAAATAGAGAGTACAATGAGTGGTTTGTCAGAGAGCGTCCTTTGCAATGTTGAATTATTTATTGCCACTATTATGTAGTAATTTATATGTTCCATGTCTCTAAGATGGAATTCTGCAAAGAGTACCACGCACTAATAAAACTTTTCAAGGGGAAACTCTACATGTCACTGACTTCAATTGAGCTGAATATTAAGAAAAATAAATAAATAGAGTATATTTGCTATTTCCTGCCTTGTGCACATTGTCTCATACACATATGAGGTACAAGGAAAGATTAAAGGAGCAGAACCTGTTTAAGAGGTGACATGATTGAATTTTTTTAAATTATGAAAGAAATTAGTCCAGTGGACCCTGGCTGTTACTTTAAAATGAGTTTGGCAAGAACACAGGGATGCAGTTGGAAACTTGTTATGGGTGAATATCACACAAACATCAGGAAGTTTTTCTTCACACAAAGAACCTTAGGCACAACAAAATAAGTGCCCAAATAGAGTGGTAGATAGTAGGACTCTTGGGACAGTTCAAATGTCGAGTTGATGTTAGTTTGGAGAAATTAGGTGGATGAGATTGGCAAGCTTTATTGGACTGAATGACTTGTTCATGTTTCTTATGTTGTAGTGTTTTAATATGAACATACAATATCAAGATACTGGACAGTACATCGGGGCACGAGAAAGGGCCATCTCCTCACAAGGACTGAGTCTGAGTTTGGCTTTATGTGGAAGTACATTTGGAGTGCAGTTTCCACATTCGGCCCACTTTCACCAGATTTGAGTTTCCTGTTACAATTCTTCCCGTTGAGCAAGATAAGTCTACATGCTAATAGTGAGGTGTAAGCAATTACGATTTGCTTGTCCTTCTCCACTTTAAGCCCATCTGGGAGTCCACCAAATGCAACTCTTAATGGGTTAGGCGTGATTGTGTCACCGAGGCTGTCTGATAGGCATTCAAAATTTTTTGTTCAAAATGACCTTAATTTGGTACACTTTATGACTCCATTTCTTGTTTCACATCTTCAGCTGCTCTGCCAGATCATTTGTCTTTCTGGTTTTGATCCCTTGCTTGGTGTTTTGATTTTTGACCATCTTCACTTAAAAGCAGCAGTCAGCACACAGAAGGGATGCAGCTGACCTGAGAAGCTGTGCAGATTGTGTGAATGATGATGTGACAAAGTTATGGACAGAGAGAAGGAGAGACAGATGATGAAGCACCTAAACAGCAGTACTTACAAGATTCTCTTTTTTCTTTAAATCCATTTCCCTGGAGTACAAAGCTGTCAGCAAGGCTATGGAAGATTCCTGGCTTAGATTGGCTCATGAATTTGTGGAAAGTTAGTATACATGAAAGCACTGGGAGGCCAAGGCAGCAGGATGAATGAGCATGCAGGGGACGCAGCTGAAAGAGAGAAATGATAGGAGCCACGGAAGACCAGAGGAATACCAGTATTGTGGGGAGCAGCCAAGAAGGAAGATGAACTCCAGTGATTCTCACATGAAGAAGCAAGGGAGAAACACTGCATTTCAGTATTTATTAGGCCTCCTGCACCAGTGAGGATACAATGTTATCTGTAGAAACATCACATAAAATGATCTACCAAAATACTGTCATACGGTACAACCACAAAAGGCAGTATTAAGAGATATTTCAGAATCAAATACTCAATACCAATGCAGAAATGCAAATGAATATTCCTAAATTCCTATTTCTATTTGCTTTTTTAATTTAATTTTATTTGAAGAAAATAACATTGCATACAATCAAGCCAAACTTATCCAACAAATGTCTTCACAGTCAAACTGAAAAAAGAAGAAAAAACATCAGAAAGTAGGAAGAAAAAGAGACAAAAGCCAATATCTACCTGAGTCCAATTTTGTTTAATGAGTGAACTCCGTTGCTTCATGGCAATGATAGCTACTCCAAAATGGTCAATAAAAAAGGGCCCTGTTCTTCAAGGCCCAAAATGGAACCAAAATGTTCATGCTGTACATGCACACACTTGAGCAGAGGTATGCGGAGAATGCTGCAGGGCCAAAGGGTCTGTCCCGGCAAAGCAAGACACAAAGAAATCTTCACATACAGCACTTGAGAAACATGTTTTTCTGGATAAGAAATTGCAGTAGGTATAAAACAAAAAATTGCAAAAGGTTGAATATGGTATAAATATTTTGTCAAAATATAATGTTTTTAAAGACACTTTAATACTTATTTAATTTTTGAACAACAGCAACATCTGATGGGAATGTTTTTTTTTTCTACTTGCCATGAATGCAGACACCAGTGGTTACATTATTAAATTGCTACATTTTCTAAAACAGTACTCAAAAGTAGGTGTTCACTACCCTAGCACATTAATCACTCTTACCTTCGTTCATTTTCTTTTTTCTGTCTCATTTAAGACAACAGGGTTGCAGGCAGTTCTACACAGAAGTCTGTGTATGTCAGACTTCTTAAAACATTGCATTTTACAAAAGTAATCATAAAGGTTAAAATATGTAAATAACACTATTGTTAAGTCCCTTTTTTGCACAAGAAAGTTCTAAAATGGCTGAGAAAGATTATATCCGTTAATACACTGATGACTGCCTTTGATTAAGTTTTCTAATAATAGTTTTGAAATCAGTCCCATTCATAAAGAGACTTCTCTCCACATAACTGAATAGATAACTTTTGTTGATAGATCAAAAATGCCAGAAATTACACATCACACTTGAGCCTGTATTTTCATTTTTACCTTCTCGTATACAAAGTTTCGGGAAAATATCGTACAAAAATTCAATTTCAAGATTTTGATTAATCTCAATATTTTAGACCTCCCTGAGTCTGGTTTACTCTCTCGTAGGGAAAGTATTGTAATCGCCCAAAAATTTGATTTCGAGATTTTGATGAAGCTCGATGTTTTAGACCTCCCTGAGTCTGAAAATACCATTTTTGTAATTAGGTCTGTGTGTCTGTCTGTGTGTGTGTATGTAAACACGATAACTTGAGTACACTTTCAACTAGGCCAACCAAATTTCCCATACAAGTATTAGGTACAAAACATAGATTTCTATCAACTTTTGAGATATTTCCTATTATTCATGAAGCTGCAGCAGTCCTATTTACCTTTACTTTTATAATAATTGTTCAATATGTTATTAATTTGATATGATTTGTTGTTGATGGATCCTTAATGTACATAATATAAAAATATAATCATTCTCTTGTTTACTCCTCAAATATCTATCCCATATTTCAGTATACGAGAAAGTCCAGGGGAGACCACTCTCAATTTTTTTGTAATCCAATTACATTTGTGTCTTTCATCACACTTTCTATTTCTCCACAAGAGTTTCTCTAGGTCATCCTGGCTTTGTCTGCATGTCACAAGCAAAGTCACTTTAAGAAGCTGACAAAGTTTTGAGCAGATATAAAACTCCTATTTAATACGGAATTGACTGGATAAGGATTGTGATGAGAAGAACAACACCAGAAAGACCCCATCAGAAGGAGCTCCCATGGAGTTGTAATATAGATAGATAGATAGATAGATAGATAGATAGATAGATAGATAGATAGATAGATAGATAGATAGATAGATAGATAGATAGATAGATAGATAGATAGATACTTTATTAATCCCAAGGGGAAATTCACATTCTCCAGCAGCAGCATACTGATACAAAAAACAATATTAAATTAAAGAGTGATAATAATGCAGGTAAAAACAGACAATAACTTTGTATAAAGTTAACGTTTACCCCCCCCGGGTGGAATTGAAGAGTCGCATAGTTTGGGGGAGGAACGATCTTCTCAGTCTGTCAGTGGAGCAGGACAGTGACAGCAGTCTGTCTAATGGGTCTTCTTTTTCTTCTTCATCTACTTCCCCTGCTTTTACTATGAATTTTTATGATAGGTAATTGACAGGATGAGAATTGTGATGACAAGCACAACACTGATCATGCTGCTTTCACAGGGAGCTCCCTTCAAGTTGTTATGGGGCTGTTGGCCTTCCTCTATTTCTTCTTCTTTTTCCCAAAACTTCTTCTCTGTTTCTATAATAGGTAATTGAAAGGATAAGGATTGTAATGACAAGCACAACATCAACCATGCTACTTTCACAGGGAACACCCATGGAGTTCTAATAGATCTGATGGTCCCCAACTATTTATTCTTCTTTTTCCCCTACTTTTTCTCTGTATTTCTATAATAGGTAATTAACAGGATATGGATTGTGATGAGAAGCACAACACTGACAGTGCTCCTTTCACAAAGAGCTCCCTTTGAGTTGCATCCCTGATGGCCCCCTCTATTTCTTCTTCTTCTTCCCATACTTCTTCCCATTATGTCTATTAAGGAAGTGTGGGATGGGATGAAGATCATCACTGGCTGCAGCTCGAAACGGGGTGCCACCATCGAGAGAGACATGGAGAGAGCAAACCAGATGAACAACTTCTTTAACAGGTTTGACCACCCTAACCCACTCTCACCTCAGAGTACTGCACCCTTCACCAATTCTTCTGTTGATACGAGCATAGGAGAGAGTTTCCCCCCATCCACAATTACAGCAGCCCAGGTAAGCAGAGAGCTGAGGAGACTTCGTGCCAGCAAAGCAGTGGGTCCAGATGGAGTATCGCCATGACTGCTGAAGGCCTGTGCGTTGGAGCTGGGGAGTCCTCTACAGAGCATCTTTGGAAAACATCTTCCATCATCCCAGTCCCAAAGGTGTCACGTCCTAGTGAGCTGAATGACTTCCGATCTGTTGCTCTGACGTCACATGTGATGAAGACCATGGAGCGACTACTGCTTCACCACCTGAGGCCACAGGTCCGCCACGCCCTCGACCCTCTGCAGTTCGCATACCAGGAGAAAGTGGGAGCGGAGGATGCCATCATCTATATGCTACACCGATCCCTCTCCCACTTGGACAGAGGCAGTGGTGCTGTAAGAATTATGTTTCTGGACTTCTCTAGCACCTTCAGCACCATCCAACCTCTGCTCCTTAGGGACAAGCTGACAGAGATGGAAGTAGATTCATACCTGGTGGCATGGCTCGTGGACTATCTTACAAACAGACCTCAGAATGTACGTCTCAGGAATTGCAGGTCTGACATTGTGGTCAGTAGCACAGGAGCGCTGCAGGGGACTGTACTTTCTCCAGTCCTATTCAGCCTATATACATTGGACTTCCAATACAACTCGGAGTCCTGCCACACGCAAAAGTTCGCTGATGACACTGCTATTGTGGGCTGCATCAGGAGTGGGCAGGAGGAGGAGTATAGGAACCTAATCAAGGACTTTGTTAAATGGTGCGACTCAAACCACCTACAACTGAACACCAGCAAAACCAAAGAGCTGGTGGTGGATTTTAGGAGGACCAGGCCCCTCATGGACCCTGTGATCATCAGAGGTGACTGTGTGCAGAGGGTACAGACCTATAAATAGCTGGGAGTGCAGCTGGATGATAAATTGGACTGGACTGCCAATACTGATGCTCTGTGCAAGAGAGGACAGAGCTGACTATACTTCCTTAGAAGGCTGGCATCCTCCAACATCTGCAATAAGATGCTGCAGATGTTCTATCAGACGGTTGTGGCGAGCGCCCTCTTCTTTGCGGTGGTGTGCTGGGGAGGCAGCATAAAGAAGAGGGACGCCTCACATCTGGACAAACTGGTGAGGAAGGCAGGCTCTATTGTAGGCACGGAGCTGGACAGTTTGACATCCGTGGTAGAGCGACAGGCACTCAGCAGGCTCCTGTCAATCATGGAGAATCCAATGCATCCACTAAACAGTATCATCTCCAGACAGAAGAGCAGCTTCAGCGACAGACTGCTGTCACTGTCCTGCTCCACTGACAGACTGAGGAGATCGTTCCTCTCCCACACTATGCGACTCTTCAATTCCACCCGGGGGAATAACATTACACAAAGTTATTGTCTGTTACACCTGAATTTTTATCACCCTTTAATTTAATATTGTTTTTTATCAGTATACTGCTGCTGGAATATGGAGTTGAGTAACTAGCATCTATCATGTGTTTTTTTCCTATCTATCTATCTATCTATCTATCTATCTATCTATCTATCTATCTATCTATCTATCTATCTATCTATCTATCTATCTATCTCTAATTGACTTAATAAAGATTGTGAATAAAAGGACAACACAGATCATGCCACTTTTGCAGATAGTTCCCATGTAGCAGTAGCAGGGTCTGATGGACCCCCTCCATTTCTCCTTCTTCTTCTCCCAATTGTGTTTTGTCTTGGGTATCTGTCATAATTTGATTGGTGGTCATGGGGCCTGTGACACCTTTAAAGGTGAGATCAATCCTCAGAAGTTAAAATTTTATTAAACATTTGTCCTGGAAAAACATACAACAAGTCTTCCAGATAGAGACCACTCTCTCCGTTGTTTCCCGGTGAAATGTTTCCACGTCCACTGAACTTTCCTATATTATTGACTATATGGACACAAACAGATTCATTTTTCTATCCCAAAACCATTATATGCAGGGAAGAACCCAAACCTGAATGGTGCACCGGTCCAATGCAGGGCATACCGACACCTGCATGCTTAGGGCCAACTTACAGTTGCCTATCAACCTAAACCAAAGCATCTTCAGGATGAACAAACAAACTATGTAGATTCATAGACTGTCCAAATATATAGTTCTCAGGCTGAAGTATGAATTGAATACTCAGCAGGCGTGAGGTAGTAGCACTAACCAAGGCATCACCATGCTGCCCACACTTCTAAATTTTCTTGATTAAATAAGATTGAGTTAAAATCTTTCCATGATCCTGAAATGTTCAGATAACAATAGATCAAATCATTACTCTTATTAATGAAAAAAATTACATTTAATCTTAAGAACAAACGCAAAATCTAATGTTCTTAAAAAATGTAAAACATTTCCTAATTCCTACTAATTCCATCAAAACCAAATGAGTAAAACATTTTGTGATAGTCGAGCAATATATGTGAGGTGAACCAGTAAATCATTTAAGATTGATAGGACTACAAACGCAGAAATTAATCATGCCATAAAT
The DNA here is from genome assembly GCF_900747795.2 of Erpetoichthys calabaricus. Classification (NCBI taxonomy): domain Eukaryota; kingdom Metazoa; phylum Chordata; class Cladistia; order Polypteriformes; family Polypteridae; genus Erpetoichthys; species Erpetoichthys calabaricus. The sequence goes on along the minus strand of NC_041400.2, from coordinate 19,658,246 downwards.
TCACATCTACTTAAACTAATGCATGTCTTAACTTAATATGCATTTTACAATGTAGTGTAACTAGACAAGAGCATAAAGAAATCAAAGCTGCTGAGAATTTGTCTTTATTTAACAGCCATAGCTTTTACAATATCTATCTATCTTTCCATGTTTTACCTGATTAATCCAAGGTAGGGTCACAGAGGAACAGAGCCTCTTCCAAACATAAAAATTGACAGCACCATAGAAAATACCCAATTGGCAACACAATGTTTTAATGAACCTTTGAAAGACAGAGGAACAGATAAACACTTGGACACTTCTGTCAGTTGGTAGCCCTTAAAAGGACAATTTGTTACATGGCATCCAAACCATATACCTCCTTCCTTGGTCATGTTCCACACATCTATTTCACATGAGAGACTGTTCCTGTCTCCAGCTTAACCTACGCTCTCCTCTTCAATATTCACTGCTGATGCTGATTCAGTATACAGTATTATAGGGGGGTTAGTGAGAGGGCAGTATGAGTCCCAACATACTTGGGGTGCCAACCCCATTTAATGTCAAACCCAATACAGTACAAAAATGAAGTTAAGAAATGCACAATGCCGCATGCTAACAGCACAGACAATGGACTCTTATTGTCCTCCAGTGGCATTTTCAGGCAATTACAGTCTGAAGTCGTTTCTGACAGGTCTAAAGTAGACACCACCTTCTCGGGATGTCTCCCTTTTATATTGGTCGGACCAGACAGGGAGAGGCTTCTCTGGCACTGTTGCTGTTGAAGTGTGGTTTCTCTGCACTGTGAGTGATAAAAGAGATAAGACTGTTAGTGACAGTAACCCTTCTCATCTCGTGGTGGTACCACATACCATAGGGGAGCCTGAGAGGTGACCCTCTGGCATGCATGCATGACTATATATCTTGTCAAGCTTGAGTCTTAGAGTCGCACAGGAGTGTTTCCAAGGAAGAGTAACGTTATTGATGAACAGGCAGGAGCAGGCACAACAGTTTATTCAACAGGAGTTTATCTTTGGCACAAGGGTGCACAGATAGTAACTGGCAAACATCGCACTCCTGCTCCATCCTTCAGCTTAAAAGAACACAAAGTCTTGTTCTTTGAGCTGGTTCAGTGGCTCAGCAGCTGGGGCAGATGGTCTTGTGAAGACAGGACAGAAGAGTGAGCAATTGAGCTGGCCAGGGCTCAGTCTTTTAAATGTTCTAAACATAATGTGAGAAGCCTATTGCGTGGTAAGAAAGCAAAGCTGCAGCTGATTCCAGTCCATTGAGTCAGCCATTTAAGAGTGTGTTCGTTTCTCTTTGAAATACAGCTTTGGGTTTTGAAGGGTAGCTCTGTTTCTTTGACATTGGTTTATTATGTAACAGAAAGTCAGCTTGCAGCTAAAGGAGCTTCAGCGAGCAGCACCTGGCGTTATGTGGTAGAAATACAGAGCATAGGAGCCGCCGCCTTGAGTGACTAGTGCCACTGCCATCAAGGATGATGAATCGGCCGGGATACTAGTCACAGTATACTGTATATGTATTTGCAAGTATTGCATGCATACATTCTTTTTTACGTTCCTCCTCATCTTCTTACTTGAAAGGTGTATGGGTGCTAAAGGAATTCAAGCTAAGGACCACGTTCTACTCATTTGTGTTTTTGATTTGAGGAGATTGTAACCAAAACCTGAACAAGCACAGACTGAGGGTCTCGAGGACGCTGAGCCTATCCTGACAGCAATAGGCAAAAACCACAAATTATTCCTGGACAGTCTTCCATATTCATGCCGCTGTTATAGACTGTGTACAGGTTAAGAGGAAGAACTATTTCTTCATTAGGCAGCAAAACATTTTATTTAATAAATCTGTGAACTTGCCAACTTGTGATCTCAGAGCAGCTCACAGTCACCTAGCTTATCACTGGACTGTGGAATCAAACCAGGACAGCCTAGCAAACTTCTACAGTAACACAGAAGAATATGCTGGATCCACACAAGGGATACCCGTCTCAGAGTTTGAAGTGGGACCTGGCGGCTGTCATCACCATCTCTTTTATTAAAAATGCACTCCAGCTAAAAATGTTTGATTTTTAATATGTTACTTAGTCCATATTGTTTGTAATGGTGGCTGAGAAAAATATTAAACTCATATTTTCATGGAGAAAAGACATAACAAAGAGTCAGATTGACTAGGACCCAACAGTGGCCAACTCTGAATAAAAACAAGCAATGCGAAAAATGTCCATGGAAAATAAAAAAGTATTACTCACATAACTCATGTCACATAATCAACATGTTTGTCATCCATTCATTTTCTTACAACTTGCAAAATATATGCATTTTTTTCTTGTTTTGCAAACATTGTGTTGCATAATCCACGTTCTTTATCCACTAATATTCTCAGAATGTGCAAGATACATGCATTTTTTGCTATAATACTATATTAATACCTACATTTGAAAAATTAAGCGTAAAAGATTGACAGAAAAAACACATTCCCATAATGCAATGTGTTTGTATTGAAGATCTGCCTCTTCCCCTCATTCATTGGTCAGGAATCCTGTTTTCAACACCGAATAAAAGTATATTAAACTTTTTCTTTTTTTTTAATTGAATTTATTAAAAGCTAGTAACATTCCATACAAACAAGTCAAACTTCAATTCAAGTATATCAGACTTTTTTTTTTGCTCCTTACTTATCTAGCAGAAATAAAAGAATTTTAAGATTTGAAAGGAAAAGCAGATAATAATCAGAAAAAAGTTCCTTTCCTCAAAATTCACCAGTTGTGTTTTGGCACTTTTTTTTTTAATACAACAGATGTAGCGCCTTTGGGTGTATGTTTTTCTTTTTTTTACACTTTATATGCATAAATGTGCAGTAAGCTGAGAAAGCAATTATGCACAATGCATAGGAATTATGGAATCATTTATTTGCATAATGAAGACTTTTTATCATGAAGAAATTAATGCTGTTGAATAAATATTTTTTTAGAATAAGTTTCTAACCTTACTCAATTACTTTAATATTTTCTTAATAATATCTCACCTGGTAAAGAAAGCCCAACAAAGACTCTTCTTCCTCAGGAAGATGAGACGTGCTGGAATCTTCTCTCGGCTGCTCACAAACTTCTACAGATCCTCTATAGAAAGCATTCTCTGTCACAGTATGACAGTGTGGTACGGCAGCTGCACAGGAAGGACTTGTCACGGGTGGTGAGAACAGCACAGGGGATCGTGGGAAGTCCTCTCCTAGACTTGGACTCTGTATATGCTGGAAGGGTGCAGAAGAGGGCCAAATGTATAGCTGCAGATCTCACCCATCCGGGAAATGGACTGTTTGTACCACTGCCTTTGGGAAAGCGGTACAGAAACATAAAAACACGTACCAGCAGACTGAAAGACAGCTTTTTTCCCCAGAGCTGTGAAGTCCATCTGCCCCTGCTGATACACACACATACATCTACCCCTAACCTGCCCCCCTTTAGACATGCACACACACTTTCCCCTCGTAATCAAACACACACACTCGTATTCCTCCCCTGCAGACCCACGCACACAGATCACTGGTCTCTGCAGGCGTACTACCTCAGGAAAGGTCTGGACTTGATGATGTTGTATTGCTGCTGTCTTTTATACTTATTATGTTTATTATTTATAGTGTATTGTGTATTTTAAGTATTCTGTCTTGAAGCCGAGTCCTACCAACAAAAAATTTCGTTATGTGTATGCATAATGACAATAAACAATTCTATCTATCTATCTTAAGATCTGTGAATTGAAAAATGGAGGTTAATCTAAAAACGCACGCATTTTATATGACTACTTCACATCAGGAGGAAGGAAAGTTACCAAAATTAGTTAAAAATCAACTTTACATATAATTTAGATATATGTGAATTTAAACAATGTATGGTGAATGCACATTACGCACTTTTAAAGAAAATAGTTTTACAGTATATTGAAAAAGCAATTACAATAGTTGGTGCATTGTTGGTTCTTGCCTGGCAGCCAAGGGTGCCACAACTGTAATATTGGATTAAGCGATTTCATTAAACAAACGTACAGATTCTTGTTAATGGTGTACACCTCTGTGGCACAATGGAATAGCAGAATATGGCCCATTTGCTTGAAGTGTGCCCATTCTTCCGGTGTCCATGTGGCTCTTTTTAATGGGTATTTTGCTGCCCCACAACATCCTGAAGACACGCTTGTCAGACTGATTGCCAACTGGTATGGTGTAAGATAGTGTGGGTTTGGGTATGAATGGACCCTACTGTGAATTGGCTCCTGGCATGTGTAGTATGCTGCCATAATACATGATATTCTAGCCCAAAACCAATTAAGGCAAGTAAATGGAGAAACTTGGATTTACTGCGAACACTGAAGTGAGCAAACATGGGGTTTGGTCCTGCCTTTCACGCAATGATACCAAGAGAGACTTTGAATATAATCTAAAATAGGAGTGCATTGGCATCAGTAAATCAATGAATCGATGATTGTTTTGTCTTAACATTGTGTTCTGCTTTCTTTTGTACTAGGGTTTGACACAAGTATCCTCCCTATTTGCAAGGATTCTCTTGGCTGGACTTTTAACAGACTAGACACTAACTATGACCTTCTTCTGGATCAGTCTGAGCTTGGAAGCCTGTATCTCGACAAAAACGATCACTGCACTAAATCATTCTTCAATACTTGTGATACATACAGAGATGGATTGATTTCCAACAATGAATGGTGTTACTGCTTCCAAAGGCAACAAGGTAAGAGTGTAAAAGAAAATGTCCACTTGGTCATCCAGTGCCATCTTAACAGTGGCAATATCTTAAAAGAATAGTACACCCAAATATGGAAAAATTTTTAAATGATTATACAATTCAATTTGGTGTATTCTCATAAAAATATTTAGATGGATTTGGAAATGAAACGCATTCTAACAAAAGTTACATCATAAGTACATTTCTATGTCTTTGAATATTTCTTGAAGGATTTACAGACATTAGTCGTGTTAATTGAAAATTCAGTATGCAGTTGGCAATGAAGGAGAGGAAATGTAAATGCTAATTCATTTCAAGTTTCGCTATGTCACTCTTGATAATTATTTTTATGTTTTAGCTTAACACTTAAAGTAAATGCTGTTTCAGCTCACTAGTTACTTTTTTTGGACATTGTTTAACTGTTTTGTATTTGTTTTTAGAACCTACTTGCTTAGCATGGGACAGCAATCAGCCCTGAATGGGAACTCAGTCTATTGCAAGACCCAGTCGGTTGCACTGGCCAGATTAGATTGGCCAATTTCCTTGAATAAGGAAATGCACATAAACACAGATTTTCACAAACTGAAATTTACTATTACCTATCATACGAGTTTGCCACCCTGAAGATGAGGTGGTTTAATGTAAAACGTAACAATTACAAAGCTACACAAATGATAAATTGCTCCCTGCTGTAATTGTAAGGAGAATGATAGTGGTCTTCCTGTTTATATGGTTTATGATGGGGCACTTTCACAGAGAATTATTGGAGTACATACTCATCATATCAAATCAAATTTTATTTGTTGCATACAAATTATACATACAGTACAAAATGTAGTGAAATGCTCAGTCACTCAAATCTAATCACTGTACTTTTAGGAAGAATATAAAAGGACAATAACGATGCATGATTTTATAAATATCAAAAAATCATTTATAGAATTTATTTTATAATTAAAAACATAACTTAATAACTTAAATAGCTTAATGTAAAAGTTAACAATAGGGTGTCATGTAGTTCTAGACACTTTTCTTATTCAAGATTTGTATGGATTCAGTCTCTCTGAACTGGACTTACCTGACCGCAGTCCAGAAAGGTGGCCATTGTTGGGATGGCTGGTGTCATTGATGATTTTCGTTGCCCCTGGTCCAACACCCAGTGATGTGCTCAGCTGACCGTACCACAGTCTGTAGAGCTTTGAGGTCCTGCTGCGTGGTGTTCCCAAACCAGGCAGTAATACTTCCTGTCAAAATACTTTCCATCATTGCACACTCTTAGAAGGAACCTTTGTAAGTGTCTACAGGAACTTCAAAAAGCGTACGAAACATGCAGTTTCTTCAGCATCTTTCACCAAGAAAACACAATCTGTTGTGAGCAGGGCAGTAAAGGTCATGCAGAAGGACAGGAGGAATATTAATGCAGTGGGAAATGAAGCAAAACAAAAAAGGTCATTCTACAATCTACTGAATCGGGAGTACTCCCTTTTTCACACATGGCTTGTGTATGTGGGTGTTATTTTTTGTTGAATAAATAATAACAAAGGAAAATCTGTTATATATCACCTGTCACTTGGGCTTAGATGTAGAGTATCTAAATTTACTGTTCGTACTTGACAAGTGCTTAATGATTTTCAGTTTGGTCCTTATATATCAACCCAAAGATCTGAAAGAGAGTTTACTTTCTTTTACACATGACTGTGTTTAATGAATTTACACTATACTGAGTGGAAATTGTTGTTTTTACGGTTCATTTCAGATCCTCCCTGCCAAACAGAGCTCACCGGTATACAGAAAAAGCAAGCTGGAAAGAAGCTCTTAGGTAAGCCTTTCTTAATGTCCATAACTCTAATGTATTAAAAAAACAGGAAAATACATTCTTTGTTTTGGGTACGTTCGCAAATTATATGAAAAGCACCTACTGCAATAGCTATGTCTGTCTGTCCAATTATTCCCAATTTTACAGATGCAATTAAAAGAAAAACAAAATCAATTCAAGTATTCTTGTAAAAGCGTTTACACAGATTTGCAAATAATACACAGAAAAAAATACACAAATAACAAAAAGTACATTTGTGCCTGTCCACATGAAATACCTCAGCTCCCAGTGGACTGATGGACTGTTGGAAACTGGCACACTTATTCTTCAAGGAAATTTGTTGTTTGGACTGTTTTCATTGAAATATCTCGAACAGAGTACACTCACTGCTTACGTTGCTGAAACTGCAAAATTTCCCAATGAAAAGCATAGTCAAATGTGTGAATTTGTCTAAACTCAATACAGTCATCCCTCACCTATCGTTCCAGAGAACGTGAAAATCCGCGAAGTAGGGACCTATGTTTATTTTATTATTTATACATATTTTAAGGCTTCATAAACCCTTCCCACACTCTTATAAACCTTTCTCACTTTCTTGTTAACCTTTCCCACACTCTTATAAACACTTCCTATGCTCTTAAACACTTTCTACATTCTTAAACACCGCAGACCAACACTGCACACTGCACGCAGTGATCAGACGTTGATGTGTCTGCACTCGCTTTGTGAAGGGGGGCAGCTGAACTCACGCTGAGCAGAAATGGACTTTGTGCTGCTTCTGCCAAAATGCCTGCTTGTCGCTCTGCGCGTTCGGAAGGAGGAGGAGGAGTGGGGGTGTGTGAGGGCTGAACGCACATTCGCTCAAACCCCCCCTCCACGGAGGCGCAGTACGCTCCTGCCACTTCGCATTGTCAAAGGGGTGGGGAGCTGAATGAACGCTAAGGAGAAGTGGACTTTGTGCTGGCTTTGTGCTGCTTGTCGCTCTGCGTGTCAATAATTTAAAAGCCTGTACAGCACCTATTTTCCTGTCTCACTGTCTTGTCTTGCGTGAAGTTAAAATGTTTTATAATAGTGAGATGTTACTCATATCCTTAGCCCGACATCCACATATCATATGTGTTAACAAATTGTGTTTTTTAAGTTTACATGTGTTTAAAGCATGTGGGATGGGTATTTTAAGGCTTAAACTATAAAAATGTTTATTTATATGGTCTTTCTATATCGCGGATTTTCTCCTGTTGCTGATGGGTCTGGAACATAACTTCCGCACTAGGCGGGCAATCACTTGTATTTAAAAACCCGCGAAGTCGTGAATCCGCGAAAAGTGAACCGCGAAGTAGCGAGGGATTACTGTACAGTGAAACATTTTCTGTGACCTCAACTGCAGATTAGTCTACGGTTTTCGTGTTACCTACAGCAGGGGTCGCCAACTCCATTCCTGGAGGACCACCGTGGCTGCAGGTTTTCATTCTAACCCTTTTCTTAATTAGTGACCTGATTTTGCTGCTACTTAACTTCTTTTGAATTAATTTTAGTTGACTTGTTTAAAGATTTGTTCCCCTGAATTTCTTCCTCGTTCCTCTGAATTGCTTCATTTCTTTCCTTAAATGGCACCCAAACCGAAATGAAATGTGAAGTGAGTGAGCCAACAGAAGACCAACTACTGTAAGTCAGGGCCTCAAACTCAAACCAATTTCACTCCAACCAGTTGTTTAATTACGTGTTGACTCTCGTTAATTAAACCCGTTCTTTAATTCTATGGCTTGATACTGCTCTCATGGTGCAACAGCAGACATTTCTGAGCACTGTTCAAATGTTTTGTGGACATGAGCAGATCAGCATTCCTGAGAACTTCATCTTTCCTTATTCTCTGATATTGTAGATATTGTATGATGGACACAGTTTGCTGGTCATGTTTTGGTTCATTTTGTATCTCATTGTTTAGTGGCTAATTAAGGAAAAAGAAACAATTAAGGGGGTCTAAGTCTTCAAGAGCAAGTCAATTAAAATGAATTCAAAACAAGTTAATAAGCAGCAAAACTAGGTCACTAATTAAGAAAAGGGTTAGAATGAAAATCTGCAGACACAGTGGTCCTCCAGGACCGGAGTTGGCAACCCCTGACCTAGAGAACAGTTACTTCAACTTGTGTGTTCTTTATATTTTTACTTTTTCCCATTCAACAGCTGCTCCCAATGGCAAAACAAAGAAACACAGGCAGTCGTGAACGTTAAAGCAAGTGCACCTCACTTCAGGACACAGGATAGGGTGGGGACAAATGTAAGCGTGGTGGCATGTCTGGGTATAACCGTATAAAAAAGGTGTGACGTTAGATGTGTATGTAATTATTCAACTTGCTAACAACAATATTCTTTAATTATTCAATATGATAGTAAAGATGATTGTTTATTCATCACCACACAAGGTAAGCACCATCCCATACTAGACCAGAATGCAGCACTTGGTCTCATTATATGCTAACAATTTGCTTCTCCCTCCCTCCATCACATCTCATACTCATTTCCGTGTGGTGTTTTGTGTGAACCTCCGTCACAGCAAGTCACTTCTGCTCCTTTGCTTTTTTCCAGCGGCCATACCACATGCATTTCAGAACAGGTCATCCACCTGAAACTAAGCATGTTCAGGCCTGGCCAGTACTGGAATGGAGACCAACCAGGAAAAAGCTGGGTTGCTGCTGGAAGGCATGTTTTTTTCATGGCCAGCAGGGAAGCTCTTACTCTGAGTTCTGAACGTCAATCAGTCCCCAGTGTAGTGTCGCGGATATTGTGCTATAAAAATGGTGCTATCCTTCAGATGAGATGAGATGTAAAATTTAGGTCTTGATTCTCTGTGGTCAATAATGATCCCTGGGTATCCTTCATAGAGAGTAGGGTGCATCCCAATGTCCTGGATAAATTGCCCACCACACCCTGGTCATTCTGGCCTTCTAATCATCCCCGGTCTCTAATTGGCTAATTATCTCTCCCCCCTTCACCACCTAACAACTAATGTATGGTGACTATACTGGCTACTGTCGGATCATCCAGGTGGATACTACACATCAGTGGTGGTTGAAGTGGCTCCCCACTCACTGTGTAAAGCGCTTTTTGGAGTGAGAAAAGCGCTATATAAATGTAAAGAATTATTATTATTATTATTATGGTGTTCTTATCCATAAAAATAAAAAATATAAAAAGCTTAACTTACGTAGGAATGTCTGAAGGATTGCTTGGGGGCACTCTATGCGATAGTGGCCAAAAGTGTACTCAGAATTTCTGCAACCTTACAGCTGCATTATCTAAAGATTATAATGATTTAGTATTTCTCTGACACTTTAAGTTTTTGAGAAAGTTCCGCAATGATTTGCTATTTATCACATTCACTTGCAGCCAACAATTTTAGCTTAAGACATTCAGACATATAAATCTCAATCCTGTGCTTTTTTGAAAAAGGTCACGTTTATATAATTTGAACTCCAAATACCCACAGAACCCCCAACATCCAACAACTTACAAATAAATAGCATAGAAATGTTTTCATCACTTGAGTTGGAATTTGCTGTCAATTAAAGAAATTTTAGTCACGACATTATAAAAAAAGAATTTAAAAACATTTTTTGTAAACTACTAATACATGTAATTACATTCTATTATCATTGAAGGAAAGTATAAAACCGGTCAGGAGTCAAGAAAGATGCCTTGAAAATAATGACAGAGTCTGAGAAGCAGGCTTTATGGGAAGACACTCAAGAGACACAGCACCAATGATGAAAGGTTTAGACACACACAAGAATACTGAGGAAAGATGCTAAAAGTATGCATAGAATAGCAAATATTTTTTAAATTATTCTGTTACCAGTCCTCGACAGATACCGTGGCTTGAAATATATAGACATTTTGCATATTGTAATATAATATTCTCAGACCTACTTAATTCAGTTCATCTTCATAGGCAGCCTGAGCATATCCTGGTAGCACTGGGCACAGTGCAGAAATTAACTAGGGCACATTCACACATCAAACCCCTACTCACATGAGACCAACTTAAATTTGCCAATAACCTAATATGGGATGTTGAAGAAAAATCATGAAAGTTTGATTAAGATTTTTATGTTTGCCTAAAAACACGTCTTTTGGCGCTAATACTAAATTTTTTCAGAATCTATTTAATCTAGTGTGAATTGGCTCTCATCTATCCCAATATTACTAAACATAAAGCTGGAATCCACCTTGTTGTTCTGCTCCAAGGCAGATTGTGAAGGGAGGACAGAGAGAAAGAGACATTAAAAGTTTGCAAGAGGTTGAAATTGAGAAAAATATTTTAGAGGCAACCAAAACCAAAACGTTTGGCAAGTATGAAGTCAAAAAACAGAAGCAAGAGATCAAAAACAGAGACGCTGATAGCAAAATGTAGACACAAAGGTTTTAGAGAAATCCAAATAGTCTTGGATGTGCAGGCTTTTACATCATCATGCTAGTGATGCAATTATGAAGCCACACCCCTAGCAACTACCATGACAACAGTAGCACAACACGGTAGTGCCAGTGCCAAAACAAGATGACACCACAGTAACATATAATTTTAAACTACCATAAATATCTATCAGTGAGTAATTTTGACATGACTGTTGTCCTTGTGTTTAAAATACCCAGGAACATCTGTAAAAGTCTGAAAAAAAAATTTATGTTAGGATAAATAAAATTCTAAAATAAGGTGAATCATAACACTTGTACTTCTACATGTATGATGTCTCCAGTGGAAATTACTACCTAATAAATACTTCCAATTGCAATCACTTTTCCAGTGTGTTCATTCATTTCAATTTAAGTGGCCATTGTAGGGACATGCATTTCCATGCACATAGTTTATAATTATGCTGTCATGAAAGACATTAAAATTTCAAAGTGTGATTATATTTTCCAGGATTATACATCCCATCCTGTGATGAAGATGGTTACTACAAACCAAACCAGTGTCATGGAAGCACAGGCCAATGCTGGTGTGTAGACAGATATGGAAATGAGATTACAGGATCCAGACGAAACGGAGCATCAGACTGTGGTATGTAGTCAGTAAAAAAGGCTTAAGTCTTTAGCATAAAGGTTAGCATTGCTTCCTCATATTTAATAATTTTGCATAGATAAAATAACAAGCAATAAAAAAAAACCCAAAACAACGTAATATATATAAACAGAACATTTGGTATAAATGTTATAATAATAATAATACATTTTATTTATACAAGGCGCCTTTCAGAGAAATCAAGGACACTGAACAAACAATAAATAAATAAAAGACACAATTATAAACAACTTAAAACATCAGAAAATCAAAAATTAAAACCAAACAAAACCACTATAATCAGGAGGAAAAAGAAAAAGCCATTTTAAACAAGATGTGTTTTAAGTTTACATTTGAAGGATGAATATGATTTGATATTTCGGAGATCCGCAGGTAATGCATTCCAGAGCTTGGTGGTTAGACGGGCGGGAGGGACGGTCAGATGGGTGGAGGAAGAGGATCTAAGGTTACGGGAGGGAATGGCAACATGAAGGTCAGACAGATATGGAGGGGCGAGGTTATGGATGGCCTTAAATGTTAATAGCAGAATCTTAAAATCAGTACGAAACTTGATCGGGAGCCAATGAAGCTGCTGCAAAACTGGAGTAATATGGTGCATAGATGGGGTTCGAGTGATGATACGTGCTGCAGAATTCTGGACTAACTGAAGCTTATGAAGAGATTTATTAGGGAGACCAAAGAGGAGTGAACTGCAGTAGTCCAGCCGAGAAGTGACAAGACTATGAACAAGAATGGCAGTGGTATGAGGAGTGAGGGAGGGGCGAATGCGATTAATATTACGTAGGTGGAAGTAAGCAGACCGGGTGATGTTATTAATGTGACATTGGAAAGATAGAGTACTGTCGAGGATGACACCCAGACTCTTGACCTGAGATGATGGGGAAACAACAGAGTTATCAATAATAAGAGAAATATTATTGGTTTTGGATAATGATAATGTTATAATTAAATTAAATAACATAAGATCACAAGGAATCAGACTAGTAGGACATCACGGATCCTCATAGTCTCCTTGATAAAAGGCTTTTCTGTCACGAAGTTCTGCTGTCTAAGTGTGCGTGGACTTCTTGCACTGTCGTTGTTTAACCAGCTCCTGAGGCGGAAGTGACAGGTCTTCTCTTAGAGTACCAAGTTGCTGTTAATGGGCAGTCTCGTTTCAGGACTCATGCTCTTTCCTACGAGAAGAGAGAAGACATAATTAGTGACCACGCCAGCCCTGCTGTTGATATTCTTGTTTGAGACAATGTACATATTAATGGGGTGCTCAATGCTCCTGAATGTTAACAGTTTAAGTAAGTTCCAAAGTATTGATATACTAAGCTACAGTAAAAGCATCTGCCGTTGAAAAGTCTAAGATTTTCAAGAACATAAACCACTTGAACATACAGACATTGAGAAAAAGGAAAATAAAAATATGAAACACTTAGTATGAGCTAATCACAGCGATTGTCAGACATTAAACATTAATATAAACAGCTCCACCTTCAGCTGTATTTAAATTCTAAGTTGAAAAAGTCCTTTTGTAATAATGGTAGGTTAATCATTGCAGTGTTTCAGGGGCCTTTAGCTAAGGGCGCTATGTTCTACTCTAGTTTTATTTATCCTTGGAATTTTAAAAACACCTAAAGTATTTGGTCATAGTGAACACTCTGCAGTACAGGCATTAATACAGCTTTTTGGTTTAAATCTAAATTCACAAATGTTTTAATATTATTATGATGGTTTTTTGAGTAATTAATAAGGTCTGTGAAATAAAAAGGGATGTGGGAGGGTTACAATCTTATGGCTTTTTATATTAACAGGAGTACTAAGTAGCAATCCTATCTAGTAATTATAGAATTACAGCTATGTAGCCATACTGCCATGATTAGGGCTCATAACCATAACAAAAACAGGTTGGGGCCTTCAAAAGGTGTCACATAAGCAGGCCAGGTTCTCCACTACTGATTCCAAAGCAGCCAGCCTCTAACTACTAGCTTCAATCTTCAGTCTGAGCAGGCCCCTTCTTCATCTTTTTCTCCCTCCTCATCATTTCCCACTTCTGTGTAGAGTTGGTGTGCCTGATCAGCCTTCTCCATACAGCTCGGTCCTGCACCTCCTCCCCAGTCAGAACCCTTTTCCTTCACATCTTGTTTTACTTTATCCATTTACCTCCGCTCTGGCCTCCCTCAGAGACCTTGACAGCCTGTAAGAAGAATCTGGATGAGATATTGGGACAATTTAGCTATTAGCTTGTTTGTCAGATTTCTTATGTTCTTATGTAGTAAAGAAATAAAAACAAGATTCAAGTAACACCCTAGAGAAAGAGACAAAGAAGAGAGACACAAAAATCTAACTTTTTTTTTTTTTAAATGAAAAACAATTTATAGTATAAGTCCAAGCAGGCTTATTATAAAATAATAGCAATGAATTCTTGCCATGCTTTTAAAAAGTTTTGGACTTGTCGTCCAAGAAAGGATTAATTTTTTTAAATTTGAGATAATATATGTCACCACTTACCCACTGAGTTATTGAAGGTGGACTGGGTCTCCATGCTAGTAGTGTACTTTATTTTTTCAACTACTGTTAGCTATTGTTTATAATGGTAGTTTGTTGCAGTGAGTCCTGCAGATGATCGTTCTCATTCACCCCCACCCCGCTCTCACGACTGCACTCATTTCCAAAAGGGGACAGCTCTCACGATTGTTCTCAGTTCAGCAAGGGGGACAAACTCTGATGATCCCACTCTGTTTACCAAGGGAGACACCAACTTCTGGGTCAGGAGGACACTTACATGGGAAAAGTTGGGATGCGACATCAACAAGTCTGAGAAACAATGGTATAGGCTATTACAATTGATTTCTCCCTATGCACTTTAATCCCAACTGGGAGGACACCAAATATTGCCATTAATGGATTAGGAGTGGTTATGACAAAAAGGCTATCTGAGAAGTATTTTTGTCCATAATTATGTTAATTGGTGCATTTCCTAAACATAAGTCCTGGGTAGCAGCACTCACAGGTTAGGTCTTGCTCTCTGGGTACATTGTCAACAATTTTAAACATGATAAATGTGATCAATGAATGACCTTTAGTTGAATTATGGAATGCTTGGTGCATGTAGAACTAAAATATATTCTATGGATGGCTGACTTCCACTCCTTTTATAAGATGCTGATTAAAAAGTCCTTTCCCACTGTTCCCTAGTATCTTTGAAGAGTAGAATCTTTAAACAAAATATGTGTTATATTGATGAAATTCTCTCTGAATCTTTATCAAAACTAATCAGTGTGGCCTCTGGGATTGATATTGATGTAAGATACTGGAATTTGGGTAGGTTTCTTTTAACCAGATTTCTTAAGCTGCATATAGGAAATATAGTGTGTAGCTGGAAAGGTAAATTTGCAGCACAGTTCTCCGTAATATACAAATATATTTTCCATATAAAGATCTTTAAGTGTCTTAATCCCAAATGTTTTCCATAAATTAAACACTACGTAGGACTGAAAAGGTGGAAAAAGGTGATTTTCATGTATAAGAGCAACAGATACCTAGAAATGTGTCCTGCATTGGTTCAATATTTTTAATAAATGTTGTTTAATAATAACTGGATTGCTGGTAAATTGTGAAAAGCACACCTCTGATTGTCTATGCTTGATCTTTTGATGTTTTTACTAGGAGTTGAGCTTGAGACCTCTGGTGACTTTAGCAGTGGAGATTTCCATGAACTCTCAGATGATGAAGACGGTGAGGATGACTTCATAAATGAGGAAGATGAAATTGATGATGACGATGATGAAGATGAAGGTGACGATGAAGAGGATGATGGTGGATACATATCATAGTTCCCTGTCACCATAAACTATTTGAATTGCACGTTTCTAAGCTGAAGTCCCTGGCAAGTCACTTAACGTGTTATCAGCCCAAGGATTTTGCAGAGTGTGTATATTTTGTATAGCTAAATCTTCAGACATTACCAGCAATGGCACTGAAGCTTTTTTTTCCTTGTAAAAATACATTAAAAATGTGGTTGTGGTTTTGAAATTATTAAAACAAAATGGCAAGATGACAAGTTTAGATGGGGGCCATTTAACAGGGAAATTAGCAAAAAACATAAACTTCATGTGATGAATGTCACGGTACGACTGAAAAATTCTGGAAATATTGCAAAAATGTTACATGCCATTGTTTCCTTTAATTCCTTCGACTTTGACTCCTTTGTCTAGAGGAATCGTTCATATTTTTAGTAGCTTTACCAACAACAGCAGAATAACGTTTAAGCTTGTACGACATCATTCTTCTTTCTGAATTTATCACATAAAACCGGATGGGTGAGCAGCCATATTGGGAGGATTAACAGTGTGTGAATTCTTTTTAATTTGGTGTGTTCAGTCTCTAAAACAGGGTATATGGTGTAATTGAAAGAGCATTAAGATACAGAGAGGCTTCCTTTATTTTAGTTATTGAACCAAACCTTGACCTAACGTAGCTTTTTATAGCCAATCATTTCTATCCATTCAAATGGATTATTATTGTATGCAGCATGGTGCAGTTTATTTTTCCAACATATACTGTATATCTACTTTGTTTTGTTTATTGCTTGTGTTATTTTAAAATTTCCATGTATTTGCATTATATGTATTATGATATCTTGTAGATAAGCAAATATATACAGCTCTTTTAAAAATGTCAATACTTATTGAAAACATTTCTTACCATGAATCCTAAAATTTAAAAATCAAACTTTGCTGGTCCAACTTTCACAGTCACTATTGCACATATATGCACATATATGGTATATAAATCTCAATATTCTGTATATGTGGCAGAGTGTATGTGTGTGAGGCCATTTTGTATTAAACAGAAATGACCTTATTTATTATTAGTTTATAACCTGAGGCTGTATTGTAAGGTGCCTTTAAGATATAGATATAGAACATTTTTGGCATGCCTAAGAAAGTTAAACTTTAGATTACAGTTAAGTACATACCCTGTCAAAAATTATTATATTGTCAAAATGTCATGAAAATATGATTTTTTAAATTTTATTACTTATGATTATGTTGCTAAACCTCTTTATTCTTTTGCAGTGACCTTGAGTTTAATAGTATGAAATCCAATTCTTTCTTCTAGAAAAAGAGCATAGTAATGGATTGAATACAGATGTGTCTGCCTTTATATTGACAAACATGTTTAGATTTACTCGGCTTCAGGCAACTTGATTGATGCTGCCCTCCAATACAAACATTTTATTTCTTAAATAATGTTTCCAGTTTATTTCAGTATTACAAATTATGTTTCACGGTTAGAAAGCAACAATATATTTTTTTTTTTACTGTTCATGTATAATTTGCAATAATAAAGATTGGTAGCCAACTGTTAGGTGCTGTTCTAATCTTCCTTTGTCAGCTTCTTCTTGACAGCGTCTCAAGGTGAAGTTTGCTTATTCAATGAAAGATTTAAACATTTGCATACATCTGTGCTCCTCTGTTTTGTATTACAATACTTGCTAATCTATTCTTGTTCCACATTACTTACCAAGCAAACAAATACACAACTGTTAACATTCCTATGTGACAGCTTCACTGACTGAGGCACACAAGAGGCGATTATAGCGGTGAGTCCAGAATGTGCTGCCTCACATTTATTCTCTGCTTGTAAAAACAGAAGGCTTGGTTGGGGTCTTCAGCTGGGTCTACAGATGACCTGTTGTTGGCATAGGGAGACTCTTTAAAAAATTAACGGGTGAAGAGAGGCTGGGAAGTCAAAATTTGGCATCTAGGTCAGTATCTTCCAAAATATACTCTAAAATAAGTATTGTCCTAAAAAACAGTTGAAAAAAAAGATGAAGAAGAGATGAAAGGACAACAATAGGGGAGAAAGCAGAAAACAGTCTAGCTCTGTTAACGGTAATTTGGTTTTATAATAGTGCACTAGCAAAGAAGGCATTTCAAAAGAGAGGATGAAATATGTAGTCCAATGCAGAAAAGGGGTCAAAACTGAGAAGTCTACCTGTTTTATCATGGAGGGGTTTTAGGTGCATCTATCCTAACATCGATAGTTTTATTCTCAAGCCCAGACCTACACATATGTCCCCTTTCCCAACTCACCTGGTTTGGGAGGAGACACAGCTCACAGACATAATGCGCTTTCAGCTGGGACTATGGATATGAACTACAACCAGAATTGGCTGCTACTGTGCTTCACTTTCTGTATTAGAGGACATCTTCTCTTTAATCATTTACACCCCAGGTGGCAAAAGAGAGCAAATACTAAATGCCAGAAAGGGGAGCAGGCAATAGACTTTTATTCAGTCAGCATGAAGGAAGTGTGGGATGGGATGAAGATCATCACTGGCTACAGCTCGAAGCAGGGTACCACCATCGAGAGAGACGTGAAGAGAGCAAACCAAATGAACAACTTCTTTAACAGGTTTGACCACCCTAACCCACTCTCACTCTCACCTCGGAGTATTGCACCCTCCACACATCCTTCTGCTGATACCAGCATAGGAAAGACATCCACACCCATAATTACAACAGCGCAAGTGAGCAGAGAGCTGAGGAGACTTCGTGCCAGCAAAGCAGTGGGTCCAGATGGAGTATCACCACGACTGCTGAAGGTCTGTGCATCAGAGCTGGGGGGTCCTCTACAGCGCATCTTCAACCTGAGCCTGGAACAGGGGAGAGTCCCGAGGCTTTGGAAAACATCTTGTATCACCCCAGTCCCAAAGGTATCACGTCCTAGTGAGCTGAATGACTTTCGACCTGTTGCTCTGACATCACATGTGATGAAGACCATGGAGAGGCTGCTGCTTCACCACCTTAGGCCACAGGTTCAACACGCCCTTGACCCTCTGCAGTTTGCATATCAGGAGAAGGTGGGAGCAGAGGATGCCATCATCTATATGCTACACCGATCCCTCTCTCACTTGGACAGAGGCAGTGGTGCTGAATTATGTTTCTAGACTTCTCTAGCGCCTTCAACACAATCCAACCTCTGCTCCTTAGGGAAAAGCTGACAGAGATGGGATTAGATTCATACCTAGTGGCATGGATCGTGGACTATCTTAAAGACAGACCTCAGTATGTGCGTCTTGGGGAACTGCACGTCTGACATTGTGGTCAGCAACACAGGAGCGCCACAGGGGACTGTACTTTCTCCGGTCCTGTTCAGCCTATATACATCGACTTCCAATACAACTCGGAGTCCTGCCATGTGCAAAAGTTCGCTGATGACACTGCTATCGTGGGCTGCATCAGACATGGGCTGGAGGAGGAGTATAGGGACCTAATCAATGACTTTGTTAAATGGTGCGACTCAAACCACCTACACCTGAACACCAGCAAAACCAAGGAGCTGGTGGTGGATTTTAGGAGGCCCAGACCCCTCATAGACCCCCGTGATCATCAAAGGTGACTGTGTGCAGATGGTGCAGACCTATAAATATCTGGGAGTGCAGCTGGATGATAAATTAGACTGGACTGCCAATACTGATGCGCTGTGCAAGAAAGGACAGAGCCGGTTATACTACCTTAGAAGGCTGGCGTCCTTCAACATCTGCAATAAGATGCTGCAGATGTTCTATCAGACAGTTGTGGCGAGCGCCCTCTTCTACGCAGTGGTGTGCTGGGGAGGCAGCATTAAGAGGAAAGACGCCTCACGTCTGGACAAACTGGTGAGGAAGGCAAGGTCTATTGTTGGCATGGAGCTGGACAGTTTAACATCTGTGGCAGAGCGAGGGGCGCTCAGCAGGCTCCTATCAGTTATGGAGAATCCACTGCATCCATTAAATAGTATCATCTCAAGACAGAAGAGCAGCTTCAGCGACAGACTGCTGTCAATCTCCTGCTACACTGACAGATTGAGGAGATCATTTCTCCCCCAAACTATGCGACTCTTTAATTCCACCCGGGGGGGGTAAACGTTAACATTTAACATTATACATAGTTATTGTCTGTTTTTCACCTGCATTATTATCATTCTTTAATTTAATATTATTTATTGTATCAGTATGCTGCTGCTGAAGAATGTGAATTTCCCATTGGGATTAATAAAGTATCTATCTATCTATCTATCTATCTATCTATCTATCTATCTATCTATCTATCTATCTATGTATTATAGTCTTTAGCATTCTTAAATATTCTTAATATGCCAAAAGCAAAAGCAAATAAAAGTAAATTGGTGTGGCAAAATCAATGATACAACCTGGATTTTCTAGGAGCTGTCATAGATGATGCCAGTAAACACACCCAATGTGTGTGCCGTTCAGTCTCTTTAAGATTATATTGTTGCATAACATGGATCTTACTAGTGGCTATGTTCTTCATGCTCCTCATTCCTGGAACGTCAAATTTCTTCCTGCTTGAAGCAGACCTTTTAAAGCTTCTCAATGCCAACATGAACATCCCTAGTCTCCCTCTGGCCAATGTCATTTTGATTGACTGCATCATTCCTGTGCACGAGATGTGCACGCAAGAAGATAACCATTGCTCCAAAGGTGTTGCGTTTACACATGTGGAAAGACCAGAAAGACGACCAGTTTACCATTTAATGTGTTGACCTTTTGGTATTTTAGCCTTCGGCCTGCTGTCTCTACTAATACGTCCTCTTTTATGTGGCTATCTGAACTGTTATAGAGATCAGACGTTCAAGTAAGATAAAAAGTTCACTTACAGTTTAAGCATAATTACATTGTCTATAATCCTTCTTAACACATCAACAAAAATATGATGTCTACTAATTACATTCCCCTACACTACTGCACAGTTGGTGAAACCAAAATGAGAATCAAAGCTCTTTATGAAAAATACAGGCACAAGTAAGGACGAAAAAGAAGTTTACAAAAAGAGTTGTTTTTAGCAAAAGACAAATCTTTAAAAAGGCTTTTAGAATCCAGAAATTCAGATGACGAAGCGCCCAAACGGTAAACTTTTAACCCATTGTGTAATTACCAGTGGTTCAAGGCCTCTAACAACGCATATGTTGTCCTAATGAAGGGAGAACCAAAATAGAGGCGATCATAAACAAACAATGGAGGTGAAAACGCTACAGAAAAATTCATAATATCAAAAGTAAGTTGGTGAAGGTGGTTGACAACCTCTGTATATTCAACACATCTCAGCACTCTGGGAATCTACAGCTTTAGCACTGAGGTGTAAATATGGCCATTCTCTTGGAGATACTTTCTCAGGAAAAACATTTTCTTGACCTCTACATTAATGAGTGAGATGACCCTGAATTACTTGATGTTGCTTGCATTCTCCTCCTTTGGATTCAATACATGCTACTGCAAATCTTCACAGCTGGGTATCAAATATGTCATTGTAGAACAGCCCCAAATTATCAAATAAATAATCTTTTTTTTTACATTCTGTCCTATGCATTTCAATTTCCTGTAATAAAAGTTTCATTAAAATGATCTTTGAATCCAGCACTTCTGCTAAAAGTAATGACATAATCAGTCAATGGAAGTCATCCTCTGACATTTTTTCTGAAAATACTAAAATATTGACTGATTATCACTGATAATATTTGTGACAGAAAGTTAGGAAACAAAATATGGACCTGGTAAACAAGATCTCAGCATTTCTTAGAATTGTCAAGTAAAGTCATCAGCTGTGTTACCCACTAAATACTATCAGAAAGTCATCCACATGTAGCACCATTTTTTATTACAGGCACTAGCATTGCTTGCAGTTTGAGATGTAGGGTTAGCAGGCTGTTGCTAGTCAGGATGACTAGGAGTGTACAGGGCCGGATTAAGATGAAATTGGGCCTGATGCTGCAGCGCAAAAAAGGCCTATTTTTTCTTGCCATTGGTGCACGTGCATTCGACACTCACTGTACATGCGCATTCAGACCAACCAAGGAGCCTTACTTCCGACACAACCAGCCAGCCTTTATTGAACATGAATAATAATAACAACGTAGTATGGTACCAACTCGAGATTAACATCAAACTATGTAACATCAACATTCAATAGCAATTGTCTGAAAAGTGCACTTAATGCAGAAAACCTAACAATGAAATACACAAAATTTCGCAATTCTCTTACAGAGTAAGAAAAAATGAATTTGCAGAGACATTGGGTCAAAGTGACTCAGTTCAGGCTCTTGAGGGTAAAAATTTGTCCATGATTTAAATTTCATAATAGACCAGAATCCTGTCGAGGATTTTAAAAATTCTAAACATTCATGACTTGCCCGCGTGCCGGCTTTTAGTTTTACCTTTACAGATAACCATTTAAATAGCCATCGATTTTTACTGTACCACTAACTTTCAAGGTGAAAAATTTAATACGTGGCACTTACCGAACAATAATAAAGTGGCAAGAATCCCCAAGATATTGCAAAAAACGCAGCTAAATCACTAAGTAAACTGTTTAACGTAAAATTGATAGCATTAACTTGAAATCTTCAGTTAACAATAAACACAATGACGTTATAGTTACGTCACAGCGGAAAGAACAATAGTAACTGTATAATAAGTAACGCTGTGTCTAGGTGTCCGAAAGTCGGACTCCAAATTTCATTCTAAGAATTATTTTGAGGTTAATAGAGCAAAGGAAAACTGTTCAGCTTCTGGAAAATTCTCGTCTGTTTTCATCTGGGCCTATTTCAGGAATGGGCCTAATGCTGCAGCAATATCACCCACCTTAATCCGGCCATGGGAGTGTGTGCTGTGTGACCACATTACTGCAACCGTTTTATGACTACCATCATACAACTACAACAACAACAACATTTTTTGTTTATCCCAAAATCACACAAGAAATGTCTCAATGGGCTATTCACATGACCTGTTTTTGACTACCACCCTGCCTTGACTCTCTAAGAAGACAATAAAAATTAAAAAAAAAAACCTTGTAAGAAAAAAATGGAAGAAATCTTGTGAGAGGCAATTCAGAGAAAGACTCCTTTCCAGGTAAGTTGAGCATGCAATTCATGTAAAAAAAATTGATGTAAATACAACAAATAAAACAGAAGACAAGTAATCATCTTCACAGAACTCGATGGGCACTCTATCATGACCACCTGAGAAAAACAATGCAATAATACAAACTGGTTTGGTTTTGCACAGCGCTCTCCACCAAGTACAGGCGCAGAGTGCCACCAGTCAAAATGCAGCAATAGATTATACCACTCTCTAAATACAGAACTATCACATAAAAGGATGCAGATTTGTTCAAATACATCAAAAAACTAACTAGCAGCTAGCATTTAACATAAATGAAAAACAACACTATCTATCCATCAGCTAAGTCAGACACAGTCAGAGTCCTGGAGATCTCTGCCAACAAGCCGCCTCTCCTGAACTGGCCATTCTATAGCTGAGTCAGTGCTGGGCAGCACAATGTGATGAAAGGACCCTTTTACCTGATGATTCCACTGCTCCTTTATCTGAATTGACTTACCATGGCAGGCAAACAACTTGACAGTAGAGCAGTGGTGCCAAGTGCAACATGAGACTACTAAGAAGAGGAACACAACTGGGATGGTTAGCATGGTTAGCAACAGTTTACAAATACTGTATCACTTATATTTTAGTTCTAATAACTAACTACAGAAATACAGTATGCACAGCAAATCAGCAGCTCTAGTCAGGGTATGCTAAACTGAAGTAGTGAGTTGTCAGCCTGGATTTAAGAGCTGAAAATGAAGGGGCGCCTCCAATAGTAATAGGCAGATCCATTATACAGCTCTGTGGCCTGTAAATAAAAGCTTGAGCTCCCACTGTTATTTTAATCCTTGGAATCATAAGCAGGCCAGCATCTTGAGATCTGGTTTGTAAGTAATGATAAGTTCAGATAAATAAGAAGGGCCTTGTCCATTTAAGATTTTATATGTTAAAAGGAGGATTTTGAAATCTGCCCTAAATTAACTGGAAGCCAGTGTAAGGACTTAAGAACTGGAGTTATGTGTTTCTATTTTCTTGTTCTTGTAATAATTCTTGTAGCACCCTTTTAAATTAACTGAATGCTGTATAAATAACAATACCAGTGAACACCACATTGCAGTAGTCAATCATACTAGAAATAAATACAGTAATCCCTCACTCGCGGGAGATAGGTTCCAAGGCCGACCGCGATAACTGAATTTCCGCAAAGTAGGGACACCATATTTATTTAATTATTTAACGTGTATTTGGACGTTTTTAAACCCTCCCTGTATTGTTTACAACCCACCCTTTACTCTGTTAATAACAGGGACAACTGCTAAGCAATATGAAATCGGTAGATAAGTTTACACTTACTGTATAGCGAAGTACACGTAGCAGCTTGTAGGCGGTCATGACGTCGTCGACCTTGTTGCAAAGATTCCTAAAGCAGATTCCAACCAGACTACTGCCTTATCACGTCCACTTGCAACTCGTTTTGCGCCCTGGTTAAAGGACACTGCGGCCGTAAATCTTATATGCTTTTCCTCCTTTTTAAATAAAAAGAATCGTGGACTCATTGATGCTGTAATGATGTCTGCAGCGCTGTAGCTGTTCCTTTCCTTCAACATATCCAAAACTTTTACCTTTTCTGCAATCATTTTCATCTTCTGTTGGCGCTTGGACACGGCCCCTGAAGCAGTAGCACGTTAATGCTGAATGAGTGAGATGAGACTTCCTGGTTAATGCAACACTCCGTCACTGAGACAATCAGCAGCACACAGGAACTTAACTGTGTGCTCTGATTGGGTAGCTTCTCAGCCATCCGCCACTAGCATCTCTTGTATGAAATCAACTGGGCAAACCAACTGATGAAGCAAGAACCAGAAGTAAAAAGACCCATTGTCCGCAGAAACCCGCAAAGCAGCAAAAAATCCATGTTATATATTTAGATATGCTTACATATAAAATCCGCGAAGTCGTGAATCTGCGAAAAGTGAACCGCGAAGTAGCGAGGGATTACTGTCCTTTAATTAATTTCAGTATCCTGCATATTTAGAAAATGGGCAGTAAAAGTAATTGTGACTCCAACTGTGTTCAATAATAACAAAATATTGCTGCAAGCAGCATTATCCCCACCAATAATTAACATTTCTGTTTTGTCTGTGTTCAAAGACAAGTAGTTTTTGTTCATCTGCTCCTTTAACTCAGTAACACATCTAATTGAGAACAACATTGGAAAAATGTCGTTTGGTCTTAAAGAAAGGCATAATTGGGTGTCATCTGCGTACAAGTAAAAATGAACATTATGTTTTCTAATGATAGATACCAGTGGAAACTTGTGGGACACCATATCTCACATCTGTCTATAATGATGGAGTACTGTTCACACATTTCTGTTGTCACACACGTGCACTTGGGGAACAGCTTAATGGCTTTGGTAATTGTAATTCTCCTCCCAGACACGAGGTGGCACCATTCATTAACATTCTCCTTTCCCCTCACCAGAAAGAAAGATTGACACAATTCCACCAGTGACATCACTTCTGGGGTCAGCCCACCTGGACTCGCCACTTCCTCCCAAAATGCCTCAAAACCAATGTTGACGCCATCTTGGACAGTCTGATTAGAGAACTTGACCTTTTTGAGCTTAACACACATTTTTTTATGTCCTTTGTGTCTGTTAATATAGAGTGTTGTATTTCAAGATGCCCCAAAACACTATCTTTGTGATTTTGTCTTATTATACTGCACATACTGAAAACGATTTGATAAATAAGAATTAAACCAGGCAAGGATAGTGCCTGTAAGCCCAATGTCAGTTTCCAGCCTGTGTAGAACAAATAGAATGATCAATGGTATCAAATGCTATGCATAAATCTAACAACATAATTACTCTGGAATGTCCTTCATCAGAGGATTTCAGAATATTGTTTACAACACATGTTATTGCCATTTCTGCACTATGACTAGTGTATAAAAAGATTTCTCAAATTAATTGTGAAGTGTGGAAAGTGAGACTGAAGGTGATTGGCAACTACTTTTTCAAGTATTGTAGGGAGAAAATGGTAAATGAGAAATTGATCAATAATTATTAAGTAGTGGTTTGATAACTGACACTTTTAATGTATCAGGAATTGTGCCATTCAATAATGAGCTATTAATAATGAGGCTAAGAATAGATGCTGCAAGAACATGCATTGAGTTTTTTACCAGTTTTGTTGGCAAAGATCTAAGTATTAGTTTTATTAGTTTAGAAATTAAACTTCCTGTTCTGTTACAAGATTAAAATTTCTAAAGTAGTGTATTCAAGGCAAGACAGGGTTTCCCAAGGTAGTATTAGGTTTGCACTGTGATGCTGAGATCTGGGACTTTAAATTTTCGATTTTCTCATTAAAGACATTCATAAAGTCTGTACTGCTAATGTCTGTTAGTATTTTGCACTGTAACACTAAATTCCAATTTGGTATATTAGCCACTGTTCTAAACAGTACATGAGGATTGTTATTATTATCATCTATTATTTTAGAGTAGTAGTTCCAGTGGACTTTAAAGAGAGGTTTTTGTATTTTTTAATATTCTCTGTGCATGCAGTTTGAGAGACTACCATCATACAACTACAACAACAACAACAATTTTTCTTTATCCCAAAATCACACAAGAAATGTCTCAATGGGCTATTCACATGACCCTGTTTTTGACTACCACCCTGCCTTGACTCTCTAAGAAGACAATAAAAATAATTAAAAAAAAACCTTGTAGTAAAAAAAATGGAAGAAATCTTGTGAGAGGCAATTCAGAGAAAGACTCCTTTCCAGGTAAGTTGGGCATGCAATTCATGTAAAAAAAATGATGTAAATACAACAAATAAAACAGAAGACAAGTAATCATCTTCACAGAACTCGATGGGCAATCTATCATGACCACCTGAGAAATACAATGCAATAATACAAACTGGTTTGGTTTTGCACAGCGCTCTCCACCAAGTACAGGCGCAGAGTGCCACCAGGCAAAATGCAAAATTAGTTTTATTAGTTTAGAAATTAAACTTCCTGTTCTGTTACAAGATTAAAATGTCTAAAGTAGTGTATTCAAGGCAAGACAGCGTTTCCCAAGGTAGTATTAGGTTTGCACTGTGATGCTGAGATCTGGGACTTTAAATTTTCGATTTTCTCATTAAAGACATTCATAAAGTCTGTACTGCTAATGTCTGTTAGTATTTTGCACTGTAACACTAAATTCCAATTTGGTATATTAGCCACTGTTCTAAACAGTACATGAGGATTGTTATTGTTATCATCTATTATTTTAGAGTAGTAGTTCCAGTGGACTTTAAAGAGAGTTTTTTGTATTTTTTAATATTCTCTGTGCATGAAGTTTGAGAGACCTGCAGCTTTGTTGCTTTCCATCTATGCTCCAGTTTTCCACACTCTAATTTTAGAGCTTGGTTGCTCTCGTTAAACCAGGGTAAGTTTCTATGTGCTTTAAGGGGAGCCACTGTATCCACAGTCTCTATCAAAGTCATTTTATAAGTTCGTGTTAGCTGATCTAAATTGTTGTCCACAATTACACTTGGCTTACTTAAAATATCTACAAATTTTGAAGTAGAGTTATAATCTAGATGTTGCACTGTCTTTGTTTTAATCTGTAAATGTACTAGTAAGGGCAGAACCAAATGATATGTAATTAACCCCTTAACCGCCCTCTGCCGGATATATCCGGCACCGTTGTTTTATTGCTAACGCCATACTGCCGGAATTATCCGGCACATTTGCCTGTGGTTATATGAATGCCTGGCAAGTAGTATAACTGACGGTTTGGCGTGGGTATTATTACTACGTTGTATTTCGACAAGTCTGTGGTTGTTTTGGCCGGTCATGTGACGTGATTCGCATGTAACAGCTGTGAATATGGCGAAACGTAAACTGACTTCAAGTGAGGCTTTGCAGGCGATTTTGGGACAGTTCTGATCATGATTGTAGCAGTTTCTGAAGAAGATTTTAGCGACAATGATGAGCAGCAACGTGCGCTGCATGATACTGTGAATGAAGACGCATCGGATGACGGCGATGAGTGGGTGTATCCCCAGCATCTCAACTGGACTGCTGCCCGAGGTGAACTACCTTTTCTGCATCCGTTTGAGGCAACGTGTGGCTTTATTGTTGATGTAAACAATTACACTGCTGAGCAGTTTTATGAGCTGTTTGTGTCACCTGATTTGATCAGACATTTTGTTCATCAGACAAATCTGTATGCAGCACAGTTTATTGAGAAAAATCCAATTTACCTCCACATTCCCGTGTTCGTGCTTGGTTTGACACTGATGAAAACGAAATGAAAAAAATTCATTGGGATTTTGATGTTGATGGGAATAATCAGAAAACCAGATATTGAGATGTACTGGTCTACAGATCCTATGTATGCTACACCTATTTTTGCAGCTGTCATGACACGTAACCGATTCTCTTTGCTGCTGAAATTCTTTCATTTGAATGACAACAGAAATGAGCCAGATAAGAAAGATCCAAACCGCGACCGCTTGTTCAAGCTGCGTCCTTTGATTGATCATTTATTTGAAGCATTTCAGTTGCCCTACATGCCAGGACCGTCAGTTGCAGTTGATGAAAGTTTATTGTTGTGGGAGGGCCGCTTACAGTTTCGACAGTATCTACCATTGAAAAGGGCACGGTTTGGTATCAAGATGTTTTTGCTTAGCTGAGAATTCAGGTACATTTATAGATTTCGTGTATACACTGGCAAAGAGGATCCTATGAGTAGTATTTCAGCAGTGTTGCCAGATGAATGTAAGGACTTTGGACTTTCAGAAAAACACTGTCGTGTCTGTTCAAAGAAGGGTCAGCGTAGAGACGTCAAGACCTTCTGCTCAAAGTGTCCCAGCAATCCAGGACTTTGTGCAGTTCCCTGCTTTGGCCTGTGGCACAGCAAACTCAAATACTGGGAATGAAACTATGATTGATTGAACTACTTTTGACTTTTGAATTACTTTTGACTGTTCCGTTTTGTAGTAGACAATAAATACAGAAGCCTGAGAAAAGGTACATTTTGTGTTTTATTATGTGTTTGCCCATTTCTAGAACTTGCACAACATTTAGTGGTCAATACTGCTTGAATAAATGTAAAAAATGTAAAAAAAATGTAAAAAAGTAAAAAAACGAAAATTGTTCAGATTTCGCCTGGCGTGGGGAATATTTAGGGAGTTGGCGGTTAAAGGGTTAAGTAGTCCTCAGAAATAACTTCAATTAATAAAATATGACTTAGATTTTGAATTTTAAGTTATAATCTATATATATAATTCACTAAGCCACCAGCGAGCAAGACACCCATGGAGCACGCAGGACGGAGCCACACCCCCACCAACTCTAAGACCATTGGATACGATGACAACTCTGAGCCACGCCCACCAACTCGGACGCAGCAATTCACAAAACAGGGCGTCATTCGCGTTTGTCTCTGCTACACTCCACATGCACCTCTGAGCCACGTTGACTTTTCATTATTCTTTTCGGTTACGATGCACAACCTCGTCCACCATCGCAAACTGTTTTACACGCCATTTTCTTAGAGTTGGTGGGCGGGTCTCCATGAGTTACTCTTGTGAGTGGGCACATGATCAGGCGGTGTGTATGCTTCGAGAACGAGTGTGGACGTGGCAGGACCATCTAAGAAGAGGCATGTTTGTCGCGGATGTGAATCGCTATATGCAGCATGTAAAACAGTTTGCGAGGGGTATCCCATGGTCTTAGAGTTGGTGGGCGGGTCTCTGTGAGTTGCTCTTGTGAGCGGGCACATGACCAGGCAGTGTGTATGCTTCAAGAACAAGGGTGGACGTGACAGAACCATCTAAGAAGAAGCATGTTTGTCGCAGATGTGAATCGCTGTATGCGGCATGTAAAACAGTTTGTCGCGGATGTGAATTGCTGTATGCAGTGTGTAAAACAGTTTGTGAGAGGTATCCCATGGTCTTAGAGTTGGTGGGCGGGTCTCCGTGAGTTGCTCTTGTGACCGGGCACATGACCAGGCAGTGTGTATGCTTCGATGTGAATCGCTGTATGCAGCGTGTAAAACAGTTTGTTTGTCGCGGATGTGAATCACTGTATGCAGCGTGTAAAACAGTTTGCGAGAGGTATCCCATGGTCTTAGAGTTGGTGGGCGGGGCTCCGTGAGTTGCTCTTGCGACCGGGCACATGACCAGGCAGTGTGTATGCTTCGATGTGAATCGCTGTATGCAGCATATAAAACAGTTTGTCGCGGATGTGAATCGCTGTATGCAGCGTGTAAAACAGTTTGTTTGTCGTGGATGTGAATCGCTGTATGCAGCGTGTAAAACAGTTTGTGAGGGGTATCCCATGGTCTTACAGTTGGTGGGCGGGTCTCTGTCAGTTGCTTTTGCGAGCGGGCACATAACCAGGCAGTGTGTATGCTTCGAGTGCGAGGGTGGACGCGACAGGACCATCTAAGAAAAATCATATTTGTCACGGCTGTGAATCGCTGTATGCAGCATGTAATACAGTTTGTTTGTCGCGGATGTGAATCGCTGAATGAGCGTGCGACGGTGGTCCTCCAATTGTCAGTCACGGACAATTGTATGTTGCCCTCTCCAGAGTTCCATCTTTTCATTCACCTACAGTCATATCCTCAAACCCACCTCATTTGGACAACTGTGTCTTTCAGGAAGTGTTTACCCATCAATACATAATTATGCGGCGTATGCTACGCTGCCGGTTGGCTATTTAGATCTAATGTGTGGTTATGTTTGTGAGTTGAATCAATTGACAATCTAACAAAATCCTACCGAGTTTAATAAATAAGTAAAACATTTACTAAAACTGTTAATTTCCACATCAATGTGTTCATTAAAATCCCCCATCAACACTACACAATCATAACTTATAGCTAAATCAGTCATGAACAATGAATATGGCCCAGGTGGTCTATAGACTAGCACTATAATTGTGCTGGAATCTGTTTTAATATTTAAAATGAGTGACTCAAAGGATGTGAATTTGCCTAAAGTTTTTGAAATGGTTTGCATTTTGTCACAATTAATTATTCCAAGGCCACCTACTCGACCAGTATCTCTAAACTTATGAAGGAATTTGTATCCGTTTGGTGATGCCTCAGCTATCGGACAGTGTCATATTTACTAAGCCAGGTTTCACTGAGAAGGCACAAATCACATTTTGTACTTGATATAATATTGCATACCAAAGCAACTTTATTTCCAAGAGAATGAATGTTTAATAAGCAGCATTTAGAACTGCAAAGATGTTTCTGAACTGGTGATATTTTTTTTTTCTTTTAATTTGAATTAAGTTACTATTACAGGTACCCCTGGTGCAAGATCTGGTTTACTCTCTTGGTCTACTTATGCCCCTTAGTTGTGTGGTTATCAAGTAATTTAATGTTTGCATCAAGACTAAATTTATTGAATGCCCCATAATGGGGATTCTGGGTAACAGCTACAGGATTTTAATAGTTGAGACAAACAATAATTTAAAAACATAAGACTGCAGCCTGGATGCTGCTCTAATCAGTTTTCCAGGCAGTTTTGCTGCCATATTTTGCGATAAAACAAAAGGTCCCTTTCAGTTAGGATGAAGAACATCTCTCTTGAAATATTTATACCATTCATAAAAAATGTCCTATTTTTAGGTAGGAATAAAAATAGACCTTTTAAAGTAAATAAGTAAAAAAAATATTTTGTATATAACAATAAAGTAATATGTGAGCATAAATAATTCAATATGTCACAAAATGTACAGTATGTATTTTATCTCTTTCACGTGCAGGATAAAATAAGCCTTGAAATTTAACTGACATTTTCATCTATCCAGAAACGATATTGTATACCTTATTTAAAATAGTCTGAAATATTCCTCCATCTTCAACAATGTGGCTACCAATAAATAAATAAATCTTTTTTTCCAAGTCAATTACAACACTTACAGATGTATCTATACCTTCTATATAAGACTGTGGAGCAAAAAAAGCCCCACAGGATGATAATCACGTCTCTTTGCACCATCGCCACTTTAGCATGTTCTAAAATATCTTCTGTCACTGTTGGCCATCAAAAATACAATTTAGACAATTCAGTAGGACAATTAGATTCTGAATGCCTGGCAATTAATGGGCCATGATTCTATTTAAAAACAACAATATTACATTTTTGGGGCATAGAAAAAAGACAAGAAGAAAACTATTTTGGAACAATTTATTTTTATGAGCTTCCTTTGCTGAATAGACCAAATAAAGAGAAACTTGTGTTACTCTGGAAAGACTCAAGACTTCGTGCCATACTCTTGTACTCAGTAAATTTAGACTCCAACATGTACAGATTGGCAGCTTCACTATCTACATACTGATCCTCAAAGCAGACACCCCATACTATAGTGTGCTGAACCCCCAAAATTGCTCCTTGTTCTGCTATTTCCGAATGGCCTAACAAGGCTCCAACTCCATCCTTAAATTTTCTGATGACAACGCCTACATCGGCCTGACAATCAGAAATGATGGAATGGCTTACACAGAAGATATTTTCCTTTTGACATTTTAGTGCAGGGACAAAAATCTCTCCCTTGATGTTACCAGAATCATCAAAATGGTCATAGACTTCAGGAAACAGGATGCAGATCACACTCTCAATGCAGAAGCACAATAGAGTAGGGACAGACACTTTTCGCAGCTCCTCCTGGCAGCACCTACAAAACCCAGCAGGGATACCCAATGGGACTATCGTTCCCAACACAGCTTGTATGTGTATGGGTACATTGATTCAAAAATGTTGCCATCTAGTGTACTGGGGGAGCATGCAAACTTTGAAAGCTGTCTCCCCATGCGCATCCACCACCCTGGTCCCCCGATGGAAAATAGTCTTCAGTTTAACCCTGTCATTCCATCCAGTCATCGCCCCCATGTCAGCATGGCCTGCCCACCTTCTGGCTTAGACAGGGAATGCCTGCCCTCTGACCATTCATTACCCTGTCCTTCTGGCCAGGCAAAGGAACAGAGTCCATCTCAGGGATGCCAATCAGTATATACTGTATAAGTACCACAACAAAGGGTCTAAATCTTTACATGAATGACAGATTTTAGTTTTTAATTTTTAATAAATTTGCAGACCTTACTGATAACATGTTTCTGCTTTGTCAGTATGGATTATTGAGTGTACCTTGATGGACATAAATGGCTAATGCATCCATTTAAAATTAAGTCAACAACACAATAAATTGTTGCAGAAAGTTAAGGGGCCTAAATAATTTCAGAATGCACTCTGTCTGGTAGTAGATAGTGGTACATACTGTGAGCTGCCAAGATGATATTCCAATTTATTTTCACTAGGCACACAATTAAAAAAGTGGAACAATAAGTTGCATGTAAATGACAATAAACAGTATAGAAAAAAAGAAGTCTCCTTGATGTGACTCTGCCTAGAACAAACATGACGCAAACAGCTTTTCTTTGGGGCTGCCAAATGTCAATTTCAATAATAACACAAGACTCCTTAAGTGTTTTTATATCTGTGTCTCTTGTCATCAGCACAACTGTTTCCATCTTAATTATAAGTATTTGTTGGCTTTCAATTATGCTGCAAAGTCAGGTTTTAATTCATATGTTTATTATTTTCATGAAAAAGATGCAAGGTGGTGATATTTCTCAAAAATAAAACATTTCATTATTCATTCTTAATTGTCAAAAATACAAGCTAAGAGAGTATTCTGCAACAACATGAGTCACTTTATTAAATATAGACTCTAATTTTAATTACAGTAACAATATTCTTGTTAGTTGGGTATAAAAGTTATAGCAGTTGAAGTTCTTACGTAATAAAAACTCAGAACTGTATTTTATTTATGCATACTTCTGCATAATATGTAATTTGACAGTAAGACCCTTGATAAACTGTAATAAAAATCCAGCACAGCCTTCTCCATATGTAAAATATTAATATTAGTGCAGTATAAGGAGTGAATTTACCAAAATATATGAAAGAGACAATTCCATTATTGCTTATTTGTTACATATTAGTCTCTTTTAAAGGAAATCTACCGGTATATTTAAAAAAACAGGTTTTGTTACATAACCAAATGCATGAATCATTTGAACTAACTTATTTTTTGTCTAATTAGTTAATGTATTAAATCACCTACAACTATGTGAATTTTATGACAAACGGTTTATTTAAAATGTAAAAAAACCACAGAATGTTTAGAATCTCACACCCTCTTTCATGCAGATGACATTGTCTTGGAGACAGAAAAACAACAATTTATTTCTTGCATAACCTAAAATCGCACAACAAATGCCTCAATGGGCTTTAACAGACCCTGTTTTTTGACTGTCCCACAGATGTTATTCTCTGTGATTTCCTTGTAGGGAAAACAAAATGGTAGAAATCTTGTGAAAGGCAGTTTAGAGACAGACCCCCTCCCAGGTAGGTTTGGGTGTGCATTGCTTGTCAAAAAATGTGTCCAATACATCACACAAAACAGAACACAAGAAATCCTCTTCATAGAGCTCAATGACAAATCTATCTTTGCCATCAGAAGTACAATACAATAACATGAGTGACGTTGTTCTTGCACAGTACTCCTCACCGAGTGCAGGCACAGAGCCCAGTGACAACTCTCAAGGCAAAATGCAAGAATAAATGATACCACTGACTAAATAAAAAACTATCACATGCGAGGATACGGATTTGTTTAAATACATCAAAAACAAGGTAGAAATTAATTAACATAAATGAAAATGCAAAATATCTGTCCAGCAGTTAATTGCAGAACCACAGCCAGATTGTATAATGGAGTCAGACAAGCCAGACACAGTCAGAGTCCTGGAGACCTCGGCCAACAAGCTGCCATCCCCCTACTGACCATTTTACAGCTGAGTCAGTGCTGGACCAGCCAAGCTGATGAAAGGACCCTTCCAACCAATTATTCTAGTGCTCCTCTATCAGAATTGACTTTTCCATAGGCAGGCAAATAATTTGGCAGCAGAGTAGTGACACCCAGTGCCACATGAGAATACTGAGAAGAGAAACAGAATAGGGGAGCGTTAGTAACAGTTTATAAATATCGAATTACTTATATTTTAGTATTAATGACTAACAAATGAGATGCAGTATACATGGCTAATCGGCAGCTCTAGTCAGGGTAAGCTAAACTGAAGCAGTGAGTCTTTAGCTGGAATTTAAAAACTGAAACAAAAGAGTCACCTCTAATAATAGAAGGCAGAAAATTCCACAGCTTTGGGGCCCTGTCACTAAAAGCTCAATCTCCCAATATTATTTAATTAATCCTTGGAATCATAAGCAGGCCGGTATCTTGAGATCTTAATGTGTACTCCAGCTTGTAACTAAGTTCAGATAAGTAAGCAGGGCCTCGGCCCTTTAAGGCTTTATATGTTAAAAGGAGGACTTTTAAATCCACCCTAAACTTAACAGAAAGCCAGTGCAGGAACTTAAGAACTGGAGTTATGTGTTTGTACTGCCATGTTTTATAATAATTCTTGCAGCAGCATATTAAGTTAAATGCACCGGACTTATAAAGTGAACATGTATAGTTCATACCTCAAAGTAGGGAAACCTGTTTTTAACAACAAGAAAAGCAGTCACAGTCAAAATGGAAAAGTTTGTACACCCCATGAGGTTTTTTTTTCTTTTATGGCATATTTGGAGATATCAAGATTTGATCTTAATTAAACCACTGGTGATATAACTGGAAGGAAAAACTATGAAAATATGTATTTGCAGTAATTTCAATGAGCAATGAGCAGATATGCAATTTTTGTCTGTGGAAAAAGTAAGTCCTCAAGTCGGCATTTGCTATAATTGCCCACCAGTCTTTGACATCGACTGGGTGAAAGTGTTTCTCACTCTTCCATACAGAATATTTTCGGGTTTTGTGATGTTTGATAGGTAACCTGCATGAACAGTTCATTTCAAGTCTCTCCATAGAATATTGATAGGATTCAGATATGGGCTTTGACTTAGCCAGCCCAGAACTCTCCATTTTTTTCTTTTCAGCCATTCCTCGGTGAATCTAGGATCATTGTCACGTTGTAATGTCCACTTTGTTTGAGCTTCAGTCTTCTGACAGATGGTCTCATGTTATCTTCAAGCACTCTCTAGTACAAATAAGAATTCATAGTGGAGTCTATGACAGTGAGCTGTCCAGGCCCTGATGCAGCAAACTAGTACCAAACCATAACACTTTCAACACCATGCTTTACACGCTGTATCAGGTTCTTCTGGTCAAATGCTGTCTTTGGTTTTCAGCAAACATGTCTTCTGATACCATGGTCAGATAACTCTATTTTTGCCATGTTTAAAAGAGCACATTGTTCCAGAGTTTCTGGGGCCTCATGTATAACGCCATACATAGAATTCACACTAAAACATGACGTACGGACAAAAACAGAAATGTGCGTACCAACAAAAAAGTCCAGATGCCTAAATCTGTGTGTATGCCAACTTCCACATTCTTCCGCTACATAAATCCCTGTCAGCGTGAAATGTAACGCACATTCACGTGCCCACCCAGAATTACTCCTCTTTGAATATGCAAATCAATATAAATAGCCCCTTAAGTTCAGCATTGTGTGAAAAGACAATGGCAAACGAATGGGGAAAATAGAAGAATTTCAGCGAATACCAAGTGGAGGCAAAGAAAAACGTACTATTTGTTGGTCTAAGCAGTGGTATAAACAAAAAAAGAAGGTGATTAAGTGACATAGAGTGGAGGAGAAACTCGAAAGTTCAAGTGCTCAGATATCAAAGTCGCCGTGAAAAGGCGAGTCGTAGCCCACTGTCTCAGTGTCATATGTATTAGGGTACAGAAAAAAGAAAAAAAAAAAAAAAAGGGACACAATGGAAAAAAAAGGTTGAAATGTCAACTTAATCTCAAAATTTCCACTTTAATCAGGTAGTTTATTTTGTCATTAATGCAGAACGTCATAAACTTCATCTTAAAATCGTTTAACTTACTAGAGTTTCTCAAATCCCATCGTAACTAATGTAGCACGTTAAAAGCTTCGTATTCTATGTGTTCTTCTATGTGCTTTATGTGCGTGAATCATCATGTGCTTCTTAAACGGGCTTTCTCTTATGCTGACAAGACACAGAATACATTACATTCATGATATTACAGCTCTCTGAACAATTTAAATACTATATATTTGATATCATTTTCATGATGATAGAAATTAAAGCATGTATTAAACATGGGGGCATGGTGGCGCAGTGGTAGCAACAAGCTGGAGCCCTGTCCAGTGATTGTTCCTACCTCCCGCAAGATACCTGCTGTGCTGTGTGCGACCCTCGATGTAATAATTTAATGCAGCAGTACTGTCTCTTTCAAACGTACTAACCCCCAATTCCTGTCCTTCCTTTTCTTTCTCCAAGTAACCAATCGCCACACAAGCTCTGCAATAAATGTCAAGCCATGTGTAAGCGCAGAACGTTGATTCTTCAAAACTTTTAAGGAACATTGTAATATCTTCATAGTACATGTTTTATTATTCCGTCCATCTATCCATCCAGGGTCGTGCCAGTCCCAGGAAGCATACAGCGCAAGGCAGGAATAATCCCTGAACGGGGCGTCAGCTCATCATTACCACTGCGCCACCGCGCCCTCACATGTTTAATTATTAACAGTATACATAATTTAAATGAAATTAAACATTTATATGTATAATGTAATATACATACTTTACTGCATTTCATCTTAAAAATGATATCAAGAGCTCCAAGAAGATAAAGCTTGGAAATCAAAATCGACTAAGAAGCCAGTCATCATCATCTTTAAATATGCGTCTTCTTCTATTGATTTGAATTGAATTCCTTTATTGTTATTGTATGGTACAATGAGATTCAATATGCAAATCCTCTATAAACTTATTTTCTTGTGCCCTGTGTTGGCTGGGATTGGCTCCAGCAGACCCCCGTGACCCTGTGTTCGGATTCAGCGGGTTGGAAAATGGATGGATAGATAATACGATAAAAAAAACAATGAAAAATATACCATTTGAAACCATAAGTACAATATACATGTACATATAATGCAGATAGTGAAATGGTTCATAAAGTAGCTCAGGATGTGCAATATTACAACTTAGTGCAAGTTTACAATGAATAAATTGTACTTATAAATACAAACAGTTCTACCGGGACCACTTGATAGACTGACTGAGTACCGTATGTTCAGAGCTCTTGGGATGAAACTGTTTCTGAACTGTGAGGTCCCTACAGGAAAGGCTCTGAAGCATTTGCTGTATGGCAGCTGTTCAAATAGACTGTGCTCATGGCTGAGGCAACATGTGCTAAATGCTATATCCCGATAATCCTCTTACTGATCAGCTGCTGTACAGCTGTGATTCCACACTCAAATACAGTGGGTTAAAATACTCTGAGTGGTGCACTGAGAGTAACAGCGCTAAAGCAGCTATGGTATTTGGAATAGTTTGGCCATTCTGTACACCATTATATTGTTACAGGTTGATTACAATCAGATGCCTTAAACTAATAAACGATATGTATTTATTTTCAGTGTACTTGATAAAGCCGCGTCAGGTAAGTGAATCTAAAACATAAAGGTAAACCACACAGGAACAGCAGCACAGCTTTGACGCTGGGTGCCACCAGTTTGCAAAACCAAGTCAAAAACTTGCATACACAATGGATTGAGCTGGGGCCTCATGTATAATGCCGTGCGTAGAACTCACACTATAACATGACGTAAGCACAAAAGCGGGATTGTGCGTACGCACAGAAAAATCCAGATGCAGGAATCTGTGCGCACGCAAAATTTCACGTTCTTCCACTACATAAATCCCGATCAGCGTGAAAAGTAACGCACGTGCACGCGCCTTCTGTCCCGCCCCAACTCCTCCCAGAATTACGCCTCTTTGAATATGCAAATCAATATAAATAGCCTTCTGAGAAAAGACAATGGGAAAAGCATGGGGAAAATATAAGAATTTCAGCGAATACCAAGTGGAGGCAAAGGAAAAACGTACTATTTGTTGGTTTAAACAGTGGTATAATCAACAAAAGAAAGTTGATCGAGTGACAGAGTGTCGGAGAAACTCGAAAGATCCAAGTTCACAAAGTCACACAGTGCCTGAAATAAAAAAGAAATCACATATCAAAGTCGCTGTGAAAAGGCGAGTCGTAGCCCACCATCTGAGTGTCATATGAAAGCTTATTAGGGTACAGACAAAACAAATAGGCACACAGTGGGAAAAAAGCACGAAATGTCAACTTTAATCTCGAAATTTCCACTTTAATCACATAGTTTATTTTGCCATTAAAGTAGAACATCATAAACTTCATCTTAAAATCGTTTATTTTACTAGTTTCTCAAGTAGCACGTTAAATGCTTTGTTCTGTATTTGATCTTCTATGTGCTCTATGTGTGTGAATCACTACGTGCTTCCGTTCTTTCTCTTTCTCCGACAGGACACAGGATCCATTACATTCGTGATATTACAGCTGTCTGAATAATTAAAATACTGAGATGTATACGTGATATCATTTTCATGATCATAGGAATGAAAGCATGTTATTAAACATGGGAACACGGTGGCGCAGTGATTGTTCATATCTCATGTCTTGCTGTGCCATGTGCAGCCTTCGATTAATTTATTACAGAAGTACTGTCTCTTTCAAACGTACTAACCTCCAATTCCTGTCCTAACTTTTCTTTCTCCAAATGCCCAATCGCCACACAATCAGCTCTGTAATAGACGTTAAGCCATTTGTAAGCTTAGAACGCCGATTCTTCAAAACTTTTAAGGAACATTGAAATATCTTCGTAGTACTTGTTTAATTATTCTATCCGTCTATCTTTCCAGTGTCGCGTCAGCGCAAGAGTACAACGCAATGCAGGAACAATCCCTGAACTAGCTAGCGCTGCGGCACCGTGTCCTCACATGTTTAATTATTAACAATACAGATTATTTAAATGAAGTTAAAGTTTTAGCTGTATAATATAATCAACATATTTTGCTGCATTTCATCTTAAAAATGATATCATCATATGTAAATACACGCTTCATAAAGTGGCTCAGGTTGTGCAATATTATAACTGTAGTGCAAGTTTACAGTGAGGTAATTGTACTTATAAGTCCAAACAGTTCTACAAGGAGCACTTGATGGACTGATTGAGTGCGTTTATAGTTCTTGGGATGAAACTTTTTCTAAACCGCGAAGTCCGTACAGGGAAGTCTCTGAAGCGTTTTGCCGTGGCTGAGGCAGCGTCTGCTTCATGCTGTATACCGATAATTCTCTTTCCAATCAGCTGCTGCTATGATTCCCCACTCAGATACAGTGATATAAATACTCCGAGTGGTGCAGTGAGAGTAATATGGAAAAAGATGATCTACTGTGGCAACACCTAACGGGAGCAGCTGAAAGAAGAAGAAGATGCAGTGACAGTTACAACGCTAAAGCAGTTATGGTATTTGGAATACTATGGCTATTCCCTGGACCATTATATTGCTGCAGGTTAATTACAATCAGGTGCATTACACTAATAAACAATATGCAGTTAATTTCAGTGTATTTATAAAGCCGCGTCAGGAATGTGGAGCTAAGAAAGAAAGGGTGATCACACAGGAACAGTAGCACTGCTTTGACGCTGGGTGCCGCCAGTCTGCAAAACCGAGCGGAGAAATTGCGTACGCCAAGGTATGAGTTACCGTGGAAAATGTGCGTGGCTTTTTGCCAAGTTTAGGTTTTATACATCGCGATTTGAGCGTGGAAACATTCGTACGC
This sequence comes from Erpetoichthys calabaricus, assembly GCF_900747795.2. Classification (NCBI taxonomy): domain Eukaryota; kingdom Metazoa; phylum Chordata; class Cladistia; order Polypteriformes; family Polypteridae; genus Erpetoichthys; species Erpetoichthys calabaricus. Next base: position 19,617,963 of record NC_041400.2, on the reverse strand, counting down.
AACATTTCTGTGCGTACGCACCGTTTATACATGAGGCCCCTGGTGTGAGAATGTTCATGGCTTTATGCCAGGTTTAGTTTTTATACATTACAATGTGAACATAGAAACGGGCATAGGCAACATTTTTGTGCATACACACCATTTATACATCAGGCCCCTGGTACTCTTGTACTTTGAAATGTACAGTGGCACGAGTCACTTGTAGGTCCCTGATGACATTCTGGGATTTTAAGTGACTTCTTCCAGCATCTTGCATTTTGGTCTCAGGCTGAACTTTCTGTGGTAGCCTGGCTTGGACAAGTTGGCCATTGTTTGAAAGCTTCCTAATTTGTAGATGGTGTTCTGCAGAGTGGAATGGTTGATTTCCAGTTGTTTGGAGATCTTTCTTAATCTCTTCTCAGACTAATAGGCATTTATAAACTTCTTTTTAAAGGCATCAGAGAGCTCTTTCAGTCTTGGCTTGGTAATAAGGCACACTTCGACAACAAAGAGCAAACCAAACTCAATGCTGACACTCTATTTCTTTATTGTTATGATCATTTGCCCTTGATCTGGTGCGCCTGGGTCTAATTTTAGATATTTGATATAGTGATAAATGTAGGAGAGGACTACATTTCTCATATGTAAAATCTGTATTTATGTTTATTTAAGTTATCCAATGAACTACAAAATATAAATGTGTCATGATATTTGCCATATCAGATCACCTTTATCTATAGACACTGTTTAAATGAACATCAAATCTTGATATATCCACATACAGTATATATTTAAAAAAAGAAGAAAAATGTCATGTTTTACTTTTTTCATATAAGTGTACATGCTGCAAACAGACAATATAATAAAGGTAAAAAATGTAATAAAAGTATAAAATGAAATCAATGATTCTTTACAATTATAGGTAAGCTGCTGTGACTACTGTGTTTGAAATTTTTTAACTTCAAAAGATCAAAGCTCAAGCTTTGGATTGATCTCAGAATTCATAAAAGTGCTTTTTTCAAAGTTCTAAATGCATATGTCAATTTTTTTGAACTTCTGAGAAGTGGTTTGACTGTTGTTGGTACCGGCTTTAAAAATTTTTGAACTTTAAAATTTCAAAGCTAAATAACTGGAATTCACCCAAAACCTAATCAGCTCATAATACTAATGACTGCACAATGTCCACAAAGTTTCACATGTGTAAGGTTATGAATTAGAGTGACGACAAAGAGAATTTTTTGCTCCAAAATGCTTCGAGTTAACATCATACTCTCCAAATCACAAGAATAACAAAGATAATGTTATCCTGCAAAATATTATTTTTCTGTGCCACAATGTATACTTAACTACTACTGAGTTCATCAAGATCAATGACTTTTTATTGTCGCATGTACACTGTACAGTAAAAGTTTTTCTTGCCTAATGTTTTATGGAGACGGAATAATCAACATAAAACATCAGGAAAAGTAACTGAAACTTAAATCTAATATTAATAATAGTCAAAATAAATAATAGTAAACATGACATTACGTGTGTGAAAATCACAGATATGGCACTTAATTCGCTCAGTTGATTACAGGCTGTTTATTACATATGACAGTTGAGCAGTCTAATTACCCGCGAGTAGAAACTGATCTAAAATCTTATAGTTCAGGTGTTCGTAGTTTTATAGTGCCTGCTTGATGGAAACAGGGAGAAGAATATCCATGCAGGGTAACCAGGATCTTATATAATTTGTTTTGCCTTTCCCAGATAGTGCTTGGCAAATATGTCTTACAGAGATGGTATCCATGTCCCAATTAAAATCTGCGCGGCTTTCACCACCCACTGGAATGTCTTGCAATACTTAGCTGAACTGCTGCTATACCAGCACGCCATGCAGCATGTCAGGTTGGACTCTGCAGTACCTTCATAAAAGTGGATAAGGCCTGCTAAAAACATTTGGGCCTTCCTGAGAAATCCGAGAAAGTATAGTCACTTTTTGACGATTACTGTGGTGTGTTCTGTCCACCTAAGATCATTAGTGATGGTAACCCCCAGGAATTTAAACATGTTAGGTTAGGTTTAAGGTTAGGGATAGGGTAAGGTTACCTCCTGCTTCCTGAAATCAATGATCATATCTTTAGTCTTGCTGACATTCAGAAAGAGGTTATTGTCTTCACACCACTCTGACAGGAGCCTAATCTCTTCTAAATTGGTTATCTCATCATTATCTTTGATCAAGGCTATGGTGCTTGAATTGTGAGCACTTCATGATGGTATTGGAGCTTTCATGAGCAACTTCATGATAGCTTTGGAACTATATCTAAGCATAGAGTCATGCATCAGTTAACGCATCTGGCAATTTCACAGTCATATGAAGCAATTAAGCAATGGCTGTTAAAAATGCAGTGCACATTGTGGTAGCAACACAGTGGGAGGCAAACAAAAATCACACTTGTTTTAATATGTAATTAGATAGAGGATTAACACAATGTTAAGTGTTTCATCAACTATGCGACTCTGAATCTTGGGCTTTTTTTTTGGTCATCTTCTGTTCTTTTTCCTTCTCTCATGTCTTTATGGATGTCCTGAAAGCAGAAGGCTGGGTCATGGAGACGGTTTAAGGTCTCTTTTCAATGTCTTCCAGGGATGGAATTGGTTCTTTGAGGTTGTTTCTTTGCATTCTGGTCAGGAGCTTCAACCTCATTGGTTGCCCCTTGAGATGTTCAGCTGATGATCACCTTTCTTTTTTACAGTCATGCATCCATCCACCCATAAATTTTCCTAACCTACTTATCCAGGGTAGGGTCATGAGCAAGCTGGAGCCTATTATAAATCACATTATAATGATGGTGACAAATCAGTCAAAAATACTATCAGTAGATAGATAGATAGATAGATAGATAGATAGATAGATAGATAGATAGATAGATAGATAGATAGATAGATAGATAGATACTTTATTAATCCCGAGGGGAAATTCACATACTCCAGCAGCAACTTACTGGTACAAAAAACAATATTAAATTAAAGATTGATAATAATGCAGGTAAAAACAGACAATAACTTTATATAATGTTAACATTTCCCCCCCCCCCACCCTGGTGGAATTAAAGAGTCGCATAGTTTGGGGGAGGAACGATCTCCTCAGTCTGTCAGTGGAGCAGGACAGTGACAGCAGTCTGTCGCTGAAGCTGCTCCTCTGTCTAGAGATGACACAGTTTAGTGGATGCAGTGGATTTTCCGTCGCTCTGCCACAGATGTCAAGCTGTCCAGCTCCATGCCAACAATAGAGCCTGCCTTCCTCACCAGTTTGTCCAGGCGTGAGGCGTCTTTCTTCTTAATGCTGCCTCCCCAGCACACCACCGCGTAGAAGAGGGTGCTCGCCACAACCGTCTGATAGAACATCTGCAGCATCTTATTTGCAGATGTTGAAGGACGCCAGCCTTCTAAGGAAGCATAACCGGCTCTGTCCTCTCTTACACAGAGCATCAGTATTGGCAGTCCAGTCCAGTTTATCATCCAGCTGCACTCCCAGGTATTTATAGGTCTGTACCCTCTGCACACAGTTACCTCTGATGATCACGGGGTCCATGAGGGGTCTGGGCCTCCTAAAATCCACCACCAGCTCCTTGGTTTTGCTGGTGTTCAGGTGTAGGTGGTTTGAGTCGCACCATTTAACAAAGTCATTGATTAGGTCCCTATACTCCTCCTCCTGCCCACTCCTGATGCAGCCCACGATAGCAGTGTCATCAGCGAACTTTTGCATGTGGCAGGACTCCGAGTTGTGTTGGAAGTCCGATGTATATAGGCTGAACAGGACCGGAGAAAGTACAGTCCCCTGTGGCGCTCCTGTGTTGCTGACCACAATGTCAGACGTGCAGTTCCCAAGACGCACATACTGAGGTCTGTCTTTAAGATAGTCCACGATCCAATACTATATCTCATACATCAATTAAATGTTAACACCACTCCACTACCCAACATGAGCAGAAAGCCCAACATAAAGCAATCGCTGGTGAATAAAAAAAGTAGTAACTTCTGGTGAGTAGTCCTAAAAAGGACTGTTGGCTTCTTCGATGAGGATTACATCCTGCCGCTCACTTCTTCAGTGGCGACACATGCACCTAGCTGCTTTGTTCCTGTTCATACTCGCCACCTCACTCCCCCAGGATCAGAGACAACTCATTTGCCACTCTCTTCTCTCTGTGAGCTAACCAAAGCCCATGGTCTAAAACTGAGGCTTGATGCTGGGCGAGAAATTCGGCATATTGGCTTAGCAGCCAGAAGACACATTCAAAGGGCTGCTTTGTAGCCAGCTTCTCCAGGTATTCCCACCCCTTCGGTCAGTTTGCTGACCACCTGAGGAGCACACCCCTCTCAGGTCTGGACCCTGACGACCATAACACCAGTTATCAGGCTTTACTCTTATTTGATGTGTGTGTCTCTACCTTTCTATCTCGGTGCTAGTGATGGTATTTTTCTTGTTGTTTCAAAGTGGTAACAATTACATGCAGCTTAGCACAATATCTTACCTTACCTTATTATGTTTACCTTCTCCTACTTTTTAACTGTTATTATTATTATTATTGTTGTTATCTTAGTGATGAAGCCTTCGTGTTAGTATCGGAAAACTACATAACCTCATTATGATGAAAACTACAAAACACCTTCATGAGTGCCATTTTGTGACTCGTGATGTCATTAATTCTCAAATGTGAACTCCTACTCTCTGGGAGAGGTGGTAGGATGCTACTCTGAAGTAGGACAAATTCATATCCTAGTCAGACTTTTAGTGTAATTCCTAGCTGTAATTCTGAGACACTTACTAAATATGGGCATCGGTCTCCCTCCAAAAACCCAACATCAGACTATTAGCATATGTGATGTCCACTGGTTTTATGGGAGCAGACTTCCAGTCTTCTTCAATTCCACAGTTCTCTGGCATTCAATTCAGTCAATTCAAGAGCTGACTGGTACTTCTGGGACTGACATACCCCTACACAGGAAGAAGAGGAAATAAAAACGTAAAGATGAATGAATTGTCTCTGACATTTATAGAAGAGTGTAAAGCCTGTAAAGTAAGTAAATTGCATTTGTGGTAGCCATACTAGTTAATTAATTCTTCGAAGAATGCTTACTGTATCTCATTTTGTGTAGTAAAATGTTTATTATTTAAAACACAGAGGATTCAAAATCCTATTTCTGCTTCGCTGTATTTTCCATCGTCTAGGTTAATATGCACTTTCCAACCCATTATGAATATGTTTTAAAAAATGAAGAGAAAGGGGATAATTCTTCATTCATGAAAGTAATGTGACAAGAAAATGTAAATAGGCAGGGTGTCGTGTGGTGTCTAAGATCTTGGACTGTGAATCTCAAGGTTGTCTGTTTAATCCACATCATAAGTCCCTCCATAACACTTGGTGATTTACTTAACCTGCCAGTGCTCATTCTATACAATTAAAGGGAATTTTGTTCTAAATTGTACTATCAGATGCTTTGCATTAAAGTTTTAGCTAAATAAATAGATGTAAATTTAATGTAAATGTGATGAATATCTAAGACAATAGCTTAATTATTACTCACCTCTCTGTAAGCATTAAGACATGACAGTGAGTGTTTAGTAAATAGTGCTGTCAATGTCTGCCATGTGTGATTAGTTGTCTCAGCCAGATCCCATAATTGTACAGATTTTGACTGACTCAGACCTGACTCATTAAAGTTCTTTTTTCATAATGAAAGTCACCATTAATTCCTCCTGATGAATACTGCAAAAACTTTTCTGCATCAAGAAACATGTAAACGGTTTAATTCAATGTTACGAATGTTGAGAAGGAGCAATCCTCATCCTCCTTCATTTTCCTTCTGCTTTTGTCCCAGCTTTTAGATCCTCCTTGCCACCCTTTCTGACACAGGCATGTCTAGGACTGATGTCAGATAATTTGAATTCTGACCTCTCGGGAAGATCCAGCCATGTGTTCTGGAGAGACGAGAGACAAGCATAGTGGTCCCTACAAGTATCTGAGCTGGGTTCTCTCCTCATTTTTCTGTACATCACCTCACTAAGCCGTATCATACAGTCATCTGGTTTCTAATATCAGTGCTATGCCAATGATTTTTGGTTGTACCTATCATTCCCTCCAAAGGTCCACATGACTGCAGTGAAAAACCTCAGCATGGATGAATGACCACCATCTCTAACTCAGTCTGTCAAAGAATGCACTCTTTACTACCCCAGCTAGTTATTCTATGTCCATAAAGCTTGGCTTTTCATTACTACCACCCACAAAGTCAGGTAATGGGTAATGATCGATGACAAGCTATGTTTCATTGACATCTTTTGCCCATTCACATTGACTCTGTGTAACACTTGCACGATCAGACCATATCTGAGATCAGTATGCAGCAAACCTCCCCTTCAGTCTTTGGTCTTGTAATGTCTTGACCAGTGCAACTTCTTTTTGGCAGGGATATCTGCATGCACTGCTAAGCCACTGTAGATGATTGAAAACACTGTGAGACATCTTGTGAGACGGGTGCGTGTTACTCATTATTTTAGATACTTCTCTTCCTTCCTGTAGTAGCACACATTAAGTTCAGATCCTTGATGCTTACCTACAGGAGACTTGTGGAAGACTTTGTCTTGTGGTGCAGAGAAAACCCACAGTTCAAAATCAGCAGTTTTGGACTTTGGTGTATCTCTGTGGCCATTCAGGGGTAGAATGTGGAAAGGATGCAGAGCTACAGATACCTGGGGGTTTTCATGAAGAGAAGACTGGACTGGTCTAACAACCCAGTGGGGCTTTAAAAGAAGCCCAGAGCAGGCCATACTACCTTAGAAGGCTCAGGTTTTTTGATGTATGCAGCAAGCTGCTGGAAATATTCTGTCAGTCCATAGTAGTGTTATACTCTGTGGTCACCTATAGAAGCAACTTGAGTTCAAATGATTTTAAATACCTACACAAACATATCAGGAAATTCTGCTCCATCGCAGGGCTAACCCTAGACATACTGGAAGCTGTTGTGGAAAAGTAAATGGTGGCAAAATTGGATGCCATCATGAAAAATTCCCTCCATCTCATTGAGGAGGTGCTCTCTTGGATCACTTTTAGCTACTGGCTCATTCATTGGTGGTGTGCTAAGAAGCACCTCTGATGGTCTTTTTTTCTGCCAGCTGCTATCAGGCAAATCAATGCTTCCTCCTGACTCCCCTAATTACATGCTGATTCTTTTTAAGTTCACTAATATTCATTTTGCTGTTTCTGCACAGTATTTATTGATTAATTGATTGATTGATTGATTGATTTATTGATTGATTGATACATCAATTGACTGTATTATTTGTCCTGTGAGTCTATTTTTTTTTTGAGCTGTTGCTGTATACACTCATATTTTCCCTTGGTATTAATAACAATTATCTAATCTAATTTTATCCAATCTAACAGGTCAGCATCTATGTATAATGAGGCACTCATGAAGTTTTATGCTCCTTCTCACCCACTCAGTTCTGCTAATGGATGGCATCTGATGACACCACTTCTACATGGCATCACATCTCAGTCCAGACTCTTTTTATGTGTTGCTCCTACCTGGAGGAATTTAGCTGACTACTTCCATCCAAACCAATAATAATTTAGCTTCCTCATAGATATTCTGTGGGTGGCATATGGTTTAGTGCTGCTACACTAAAGGTTCAGAGTCCTGGGCTTGAATCCTGGCCTGTTCATCGTCCGTGTGGAGTCTGCATATTCTCCCCATGTCAGTGTGAGTTGTTTTCTTCCTGGTAACTACCATCTCAACTGCCCATTTGGAAAATGTAAATTGTCCGCCAGTGGATGTATACAGGAGTGAACTAATCATCCAGAGTTAGCTCAAATCTTCTTCCCACTGCTGCCATGACCAGTGTTTCACCAACTGATCTAGATAAGTGCCTTAAAAATGGAAGGATGGTTGGATGCACGAGTTTCAGAAGTTCCATAATGGCCTTCAAGCAAATTATTTGTTATCAGTTATACTGCCGCTCATGCAGAATGACAATTATATCTGGAACTTTAAATTGAACCTCGCTGTATGAGTTCAGCTGTTTTAAATAGAAGATGAAATTAACGTCTATTGTATGAAAAATAGGCTTGAGGACATTTCGCAGACTGACACCAACATTCTAAACATATTAATTCATAAGACGGCTTTGAATCAGTGAATTACCAATCAAATGGAAAACAAAATAAATAAACTGTGCAAAAAAGCTACTGATCAAAGAATCACTTCATTAGAGGGGAACAAACCTTGCACCTTAAAAAGATAGCTTATGAAAAGCTGATTTTAAAATCTATAGTTTTTTCAGCTTGAATAAAGTCCATGGCAAACACCAATTAAGGAGATGCTGAATTTCCATTAAAACATATGGATTTTCTATCCTCTTGGGGGATAGGTAATTATACTTTTAAAAATGCATGCATACTAAATTAGTTGTCTGTCTAATTCAATAGGAGAATAATAAACACTTGAAGCTGTCAAAGGTGAAATAAGCCATATTTGGCTTATTTAAAAAGAAAAATAATGAAACTTTTTATCCTCCCCACCCAGAATCTCAAAAACATCGATGCCTAATTAAGTGAAAGTACAGACTGTTAAGCTGTACAACACTGAATGTTACATGAAAGGAAGTGCTGGTGTCATTAAATGTTTAGAAACCAGTACTTATCCTAATTCTAATCAAGCTATCCGCGATCGTTTTATTCTGAACGCATTTAATGAGCAATAATTGAAGTAGGTCAATTCAATCATCCAGCTTCTGGGAATTAATGCTTTAAGAGCCTGGCACTGGAAGTTTTCTAACCAGAAAAAAAAAGTGAACCTAACAAAATAAACAAAACCACAAGCAAAACGTGACATCAAAAAAATCAGTATGGTATGGTCTATTCAGCAAATCCACGTAAATTACCTTTTGGCGATACCACAGGAAGTCACTTAATGGAAATTTTACAATAAAATGCAACCAATTTTTTTTTGTACAATGATATATATGTGTATATATATATATATATATATAGAGAGAGAGAGAATGTGCTAACCAATAAAAAAGATGGTTTGAAATCTAAGTAATCAATGCAGACCTCAGCATTAATTTGCTGTGCACTGTCTATTGTAATGTATTTTGTAATGGTTGCTGTAATAAACACTACGGTGGACTGGTGCCTAATCCAAGGTTTGTTCCTGTCTTGCACCGTAGGCTAGCTAGGATTGGGTCCAATGTCCCCCAACAACCCTGGTTTGGATTAAGCAGCTTAGAAAAAGACCTGACATGTAATAATCTAATAAAATGAGTTGCATTTCTCACTCCAACAAAAAGTATTACTACAAATGTTTCAGACACGCCATCTGAAGGAATGACAAATGCGATGCATTTTATTATAACACGTTTGTTATCTGATGGAATGCCATCTGTTGGAATTATAGAGGCAGAGCAACCAGACAAACACACAGTTAATTATCCTTTTACCAGTAACGGCATACTGCACGATAACGTGTAGTGAATACACTTGACTTTTCCCTTTCATTCTCTGTACGTTTAGCACTCGTTTGCTCAGAGGTTGATGCACTTGCTGCTTTGTGAGCAGCTCTTGTTTTCTCCACTCTAGCAGCCCGCTTCTTCTCTTCTTCTGTCGACATCTTTTTGCGTTAAAACTGATTAAGTCAGTTTTTGTGTTTCAATTACTTAATACGTTTTTCTTTAATTTTTCACTTAAGCTGGCACTTAAGTGTTCAATCTGCCTCAAGAATGATTTAAGATATGAAGAGGCAGGGGAAGTGACGGAGATGGTGGAAGGGACGAGAACAGCGCCTGTACGCATGCGCCACATGGCCGCCCTGCTGCACGCTGCCGAGAGTTGATTCTACGATAAAATAAAAATAAAAAGAGTAATAAAAATCATCACAGCAGACAGTAGAGGTCACGTAGTATATGTTTACCAAATTACACGTCAATAGGTCAAACGGTTTGCCAGCTACAGGTGATTTAAAATCCTGGACAGACAAACGGACAGCCACGGTAGCGTATTATATAAGAAGATTAAGGTTGAAGTACATAAATAAACGTAGAGAAAAAACACAGGAAGTTGAATCAAATGAATAACTTAAAAAATACAAAATGCATTGGGTCAAATGAAGTCAACTAGCTGTACAGACAGACAGATTAGTACTGGAGTGGTTTAAGGCCACTATTCATGTTGACCTTTACAGATCTATTGTGGTATGTGTGTGTGTGTGTCTGTGTTTGTGTATTCACTTCTTTCTCTTAATCATCCTGCATGTGCTCTGGCAGGACAGCCAAGTTGTCAGCTATCGTCAGTTACAAATTTTTTTAAGTGTGTCAGGGTATGTGTGTGCATGCTTGTGTCCTTGCATGTGCTATATATATATATATATCTATACTAATAAAAGGCAAAGCCCTCACTGACTGACTGACTCACTCACTCACTCATCACTAATTCTCCAACTTCCCGTGTAGGTAGAAGGCTGAAATTTGGCAGGCTCATTCCTTACAGCTTACTTACAAAAGTTAGGCAGGTTTCATTTCGAAATTCTACGCGTAATGGTCATAACTGGAACCTCTTTTTTGTCCATATACTGTAATGGAAGGCAGCAAGATGGCCGCAGGAGACGGAGTTGCGTATCGCGTCATCACGCCTCCCACGTAATCACGTGAACTGACTGTGACGGCAGTACGTAGAAAACAAGGAAGAGCGCGAAAGAGCGCTGAAGAAAACATTCATTACACAATTGAGGAGGCAGCGAAAGAATAAGAAGCGAGAGAGCGGCTCACGTGAAGTGAATGAACGGAGCCCGAGTGATCACTTGGATGAATCAAACATGTTCAAAAAAAAAAAAAGCGGAGCGCCTTATATGAGCAGGCAGTCAGCTAAAGAAGGGAATCAATAAATAACTATAATTGTAATAAACTAACAAAAAAATAGCGGAGAATCCGCGGATTACATAAAGGAAATGGGTACCTGAACAGAAAAGTAAGTCTCAAATAGTCACACTAAGTACCATAGTTCACTTGCGGTATCGATGTATTTATGCAAATCCAACAGAGTGGCTGTGGGCTCAGAGCATGGGGGCGGGGCCTTCCTCATTCACTCGCCAGCCTCTGTTCCAGTTACTCCACGTCTCGCCACGTGTTGCAGTGCACCTTGCCTCCGCTTAGCTAGTGATACCTGTGTGTTCAACAGACATTATCATCTACAGATTGTTAAGGAATAACGTTTAACATTTTTGAGAGACAGATCAGAGCTACGTGTGTTTTAGAGGGTAGCTGCTGATTGCCAAAGATATCACGGGCATGTGCTTTTCTCCCCACCTGGGGAACGTTTTCCCGTAAGAACTGAACACGATCAGATACAGTGCCAACATCTATTGTCCTGTTTCATACATACAAGACCGCAAGACAAACACATTAGTTAGTCTTCATTGTTTGTTAATTTATTTTTATTTTTAAAGTTGTGTTTTTGTTTTTATTACCTTATATACCGTCAGGACTGGATTTTACTGCATAATTTATGTTATTTTATACTGTCTGTTGTCCAAGTCGAAAGCGGAAAACTCTCGCTATTGATCTAACAGATTATGATATGCTAATGCCCACCTGAGAGAGTAACCACAGAACACACTGCCCTTTTTTGTAGGTGAGGCAATGCGCTGTATCAGCGCGTACTCCTAACCTCTCTCTCTCTTTCTCTATTATGCCTACGTGACCACACGCTAATACCCGAACTATTCCGAAGCAACATTTGCACTGTTTTGTGTTTTTTGTATCTCACACCCTCATACACTTTTATCGTAAGACCATCCCTTATCTACAATGGAGCGTTCGATCAGAAGAAAATATGAAGCTGATTTTAAATTAAATGTCTTTGAAGTGGCAAAAGAAATTGGTAACTGCGCTGCTGCCACACAATTCAATGCATCTGAGAAATTGATGCAAGATTAGAGGAGGCAAAAAATTTAACTGTTGCATTTTTGAACGGGCGTATAAGTTGGGGTCTGATACAGTATTATGATCGCTTTTTTGGGTTTCAACAACCGACTCATATTTATTTTTATTTTTAAACTTGTGTTTTTTCTAATTATATTTTTCTCAAACAATTAAAAAAAAACACTTTATTTTCCTCCCAGGCAACGCTGGGTATTTCAGCTGGTATATATATTTATATACTGTATTTGAATGTATGTATGTATGTATGTATGTATGTATGTATGTATGTATGTATGTCTTTATATATATATATATATATATATATATATATATATATATATATATATATATATATATATATATATATATATATATATGTAGATATGTATATATATATATGTGTATATATATGTAGATATCTATATATGTATATGTAGATATGTAAATATATATATGTAGATATATGTGTCTGTGTGTGTATATATATATATATATATATATATGTATGTATGTATGTATGTATGTATGTATGTGTATATGTATATGTGTGTGTGTATGTATGTGTGTATATGTATGTGTATATATATGTTGATATGTGTATATATATATATGTATATATATGTGGATGTGTATATGTATATATATATATATATATATATGTATATGTATATATGTGTATATGTAGATATGTATATATGAATATGTATATATATGTTTATGTGTGTTTGTGTGTGTGTGTGTATATATATATATATATATATATATATATATATATATATATATATATATATGACAGCAACACTCATAACAATGACAACACAATTACATTGACAATCATGTTACGTTATTTTTAAAATGTTTCCTTTTCTTTTTCATAACCTCTTTAACACACTACTTCTCCGCTGCGAAGCGCGGGTATTTTGCTAGTACAGTATATATATATACTAGCCAACCCATTGCGTAGCATACGCTGCATAATTATGTATTGATGGGTGAACACTTGCTGAACGACACAGTTGTCCAAATGGGGTGGCTTTGAGGATACGACTGTGAGTGAATGAAAAGATGGACCTCTGGAGAGAGCAACATACAATTGTCCGTGACTGAAAGCAGGATCGTCTGTGACGATGGAAGCCACGCTGGTGAAAATTACTTCGTCAGTAGGGATAAGTGTCAGCACTTGTTCATTGAGGTGTAGCGAGTCTTCGTTGTTGACGCTTAATATAGCTTGCGTACTGAGTTGTTCCGGAGTCACAGTTGAGAAACACTTTTTTAATGTCTTTTAAGCACAGGGAAAAAAATGAACATGTGAAACATCCGTAATGTAATAAGCCACCAAGAAAAGTAACATTGCAACAATGCACGCTACGACCCGATCGCTGTAAACAGAAGTGAAAACAAAATCGAGCCTGGTACATTCTTTAACTGCCTTGTGGTGCAGTGGTAGTGCTGCTGCTTTGTAGTAAGGAGACTGTGGAAGATTGTGGGTTCGCTTCCTGGTTCCTCCCTGTGTGGATAGCGCTTTGAATACTGAGAACACCGCTATATCAATGTAATGAAGTATCATTATTATTATTATTCTTATGCATCCAGCCCCCTCTCTCGCGCGCCTGTGTGTGTGTGTTTCTCTCTCTCTTGCGCTTCTGTGTGTCTCTCTCTCTCTCTCTCTCTCTCTGGCTCACTCACTCGCTGCACGTGTTCCTGCAGGCATATGCCGCATAATTATTTATTGATGGCTGAACACTTCTGGAAAGTCACAGTTGTCTTAAAGGGGTTGGTTTGAGGATACGATTGTGAGTAAATGAAAAGATGGAACTCTGGAGAGAGCAACATACAATTGTCCGTGACTGAAAACTGGTTTTGGGAGATACATGCATATTTTTTTAAAAGTTTGGCCCTGTGCCTTATTAATTGTCATCGCAAAGGCAATCTAACAGGAAACTGCCTTCGTGTAAAAGTAAAAGGCAAATTATCCATGACAAACAAACTGTTTTACACGCTGCATACAGCGATTCACATCCGCGACAAACATGCATCTTCTTAGATGGTCCTGCTGCGTCCACCCTCGTTCTCGAAGCATACACACCGCCTGGTCATGTGCCCGCTCGCAAGAGCAACTCACAGAGACCCACCCACAAACTCTAATACCATCGCGTGCAAAACAGTTTGCGATGGTGGACGCGGTTGTGCGTTGTAACCGAAAAGAATAATGAAAAGTCAACGTGGCTCAGAGGTGCATGTGGACTGTAGCAGAGACAAACACGAATGATGCCGTGTTTTGTGAGTTGGTGCGTCCGAGTTGGTGGGCGTGGCTCTGCGAGTTTTCGTTGTATCCAATGGTCTTAGAGTTGGTGGGTGTGGCTCCGTCCTGCGTGTGTATATATATATATATATATATATATATATATATATATATATATATATATACATATATATATATATATACATTATATATATATATATATATACTGCATATATATACTGTATATATATTCATATATACTGTAAGAGAAGGAGACAACAATGATAAAGAGTTGAGGTGCCAGTTGAGGTGCCAGCCTGGTCACCCCGTATAACTGATTTGCAAAAACAAAGAAAAAAAAACATGAAATAATTATGGAGATGTGTTTATAGACACAAATTTACAGCAGAACTGCTAAAGATGGTGGAGCTTCCGGATTTTGGTCCTTCTGGTAAAAAGAGGTGGGTCCAGGTGGATGTACACCAGAAGTGACATCAGAGGTGTTATAGCCATCAATCATCTGGTCTGCGGAGGGAAGAACAGGGCATTAGGACACAGCACCAACCCCTGGAGTGGTGGTAGAATTACATTCACTAGAGCACTTTTTAGTTGTTCCCTGTACACACTTGTGTGAACATATACATATATACTAGTCACTATACCTTCAAATTCCAGTTCAAGTTCAAGCACTTTATTGTCATTGTGTAAAACAATGAAATTACTTTTTTGTGACAGCCCCAAGGTGCATTTAAAGAAAAGTCAGATAATTCCAAATATGTCGTATACAGTGTTAAGTGATCAAGTAACCAGAGCAAATTATTATTACTCAAAGTACAGCAGCATAAATTGTTATTGCACCTGTTAATGAATAGTACATTACATATTATATATTGTATTACATTAGTATATTGCACATTACCAATATAGCTTATTGCACATGTTCAATTAAAAATGATCTCAGACTGAGGAGATTCCGAGTTCAGAAAGTTTATGACAGATGGGAAAAAGCTATTTGACCTAAAGTGTCTTCCTGATGGGAGGAGCTCAAACAAAGAATTTCCAGGATGAGTTTTGTCCTTGAGAATGTTTTTGGCCCTTCTCACACAGCAAGTCTTATACAAGAGTTCGAGTGATGACAGTTCAGTCCCAATAATGGCCAATCAAAAATGTTTGATATCTCTTGCTATCTCATGCATCTTCCGTGCCTTTCCTCCAGATTTGTATGTATGAATGCCTCTTCTCTGGTGCTGTCTCTCATGAGAATGTTCCAGTAAAGCATGCGTCTCATACTCTTTCATTATTTGTGAGAACTTTCTCACCTCCCATCTGGTTTTATACTCAGCATCTTTGAAGATGACTCTCTCTCTATTGCTCATATGTCCTCACTTTCTCTTTCGTTGCATCACCAAAGCCAAACTACCAATCCGATTGCTCAGAGAGACTGGATACACAGACCTTGGCATTTTATTATATACAAGATATATATGTATGTCCTGTGTACAAATCTGTACTGTTGGACCAATCTCTGCCAAAATTTGCACACCTCCCTCATTTCAACAGAAGAAGATCATACACTATGTCTTGACCCCAACTTTGACCCTGGGGGTATCTTTGTTGTTTTAATTTTCATTTTTACTACACTTTGAATGACAGTGCCACCATGTGGCTCAGAGCAAGTGAAACATCACCACACACTGAAGCCAGACGAGCAGGCAAATGAACCACAGCTTAAAATTACTTTCCAGTGCAACACTGGGTGCTGCTTCTAGATTTTAATTAAAATGTGTATCTCAAAAAGTACTTGAGTAAAAATTTTGAAAGGCCTGGTCCCATGATTAAATGGACCAAATTGTGAAAAATTCAAGCTAAATGAAACAATTTCTACAGCAGTTATTCTTGGACATAGGCCAAGCTAATTTTGAAGGATATGGAGGTAAGTACTGGACCAGTCTGTAAGAAAGACAGACCTGTAGCCCGTAACAAGGCAAATACGATGCAACTTGTTTGAAGAAGAAAGGCCTTCTGATCAAAAATGAGACCAAAGAGTATGGAGCTTCACTATGATGAAGCAAAATGATTAGCCTGAGAGGAGGCAGAGAAAGACGCTCAATGTCCTCAATAATATATTGCTGGATCCAAGGCCTGATTTAGACTCCCAGAGGCCCCTGGGTGATTTAATGAATAGAGCTCCCTAAACGACAGCTGGTCTTACTTTTAACAATTTATTTCAGTGTGCAGTCACCCAGTTGTTTCACGTGACAGGGTGGTTCCCATTCTTGATTTTGGCTCGTGAACACTTGATTGTATCACAGAATGGGACAGGGGGCAGTACCCCCTTGGTGATTTTGGTGTGTGGACCTGGCCCCTAACCCTTTATTTTCTCCCTCTAGTCTATTTATTTTACAATATTTTTAACTCTTAAAAAGCAATGGTATTGTGCATTCCAGAATATGTCCTGGTCAGTTAGCAAGACCCTCAGGAATCTTGGCACTACCCAGGAAGGAAGATACAAGAAGTAGGCAAGTCAGTTCACACTCAGGATTTTAACACTAGAATTACCAAAGCATACGAAAAAAGAAGAAGAGTGTTATTATCTAAATAAATTGTGAATTTCCCCTTGGGATTAATAAAGTATCTATCTATCTATCTATCTATCTATCTATCTATCTATCTATCTATCTATCTATCTATCTATCTATCTATCTATCTATCTATCTATCTATCTATCTATCTATTTGCTCACCTTGCAGAAGAACTTCGTCATTGCTTCTTACAAGAAAAGTCAATGGAAAAAGAAAAAGAGGTTGCAACATCGACAAGCTTCTATTCCAAGACCTCCACTTCTCCCAGAAAAGCAAACTCAGTCAGTGTCAGGTGCCCTTTCAATGTAATAGGAACCACAGCATAGAGAGAAGTGTGTACATTGCAACAGGTACACATGTCATAAATGTAGGAAGGACAGTCCTTGGGTGTGTGGGAACTGTTAACATTTGAATTTGATGATTCCATATAGCGTGGAAATGACCTCTCTGTACTATTCTTTCCTCTGCATGTCCTGGAGTACAAAAGAAACACCACCATGTCCCAAAATGTGGAGACTGGGCAAGATCGGAAAAAAAAAGACATAGTCACTGATTACAAGCGCAAGAAGGTGTGCGAATGAATATGAATAATGTTGCAACAGTGCCACAATGTTTTCCGAAATGTACTATATAGGTCATAAAAAGAATTATTGCAAATATCATAAATACCTATATCTCTGTTTTTTGTCAGTGCGGCTTTGACATCATGGACCATAAGTTGCATACTAATTCAGCATGAGCAGGAACACTCAATAAAACTGAATAGAAGAAATTTAATTGACAATGACATACCAAGAAGGCATGATACACCAGCATTTGTGTGTCAGCTTTTATCCCTGCAGAACAGAGAATTTCCAGCTCCATTGTCTCAAAACACCACTCACATCTACAGTTATTCCCAGTTTCAGATAAAAACTAACACCATCAGATCTTAGGCGGGGGGTGGCTGTTGTATAATGATCGTGACTGAGAGAATAAAAGTGAAAAAAAAAATGCTAACTTATACAAGTACTATAAATTTACACTGGCTGTTACAGACACAAGTCAAATGTATGTTTTTATTGTATAATATTAACAGTAAGAGCAGCTCACTACTCAAAACAGCAAATTTACACAGGAGCTGGTTTCGAACTCATGATCTCCGAATTATAAGTCAGCAGTTCTTACCGCTGCACCACAGAAGCTGACATATTATCCTTGCACCTTTTGTGAAAGTGTTTATTTGATATTTGGACTTCAGCTTTCACACATTACACAGTTCATGTCTACATTTTGTCATTTATTACTAAAACATGAAAAATGTTTCTGCTTTAACGATGTGTTTACATAGATTATTGTAGACATGGAACACACATGAAATTATTTACTCTATACAACTCTAGGTAGCTCACTCCCAGATAATCAAGGTTTGAGCTGGGAGAGGTTTTTGCCCTTTCTGCAGCAGTGGGAGGGATGGTATAGCAAGCTGTTTGCTGCTTGTGCGTATCGACACATTTACAAGACAAAGGACGCTGATGGAGAGGTGCGAAGGGATTTAAGGTGGGCTGGGTTTACGAGTTTTTTCGTAGGCTTTGGTAATTCTAGTGTTAACCCAGAATCTCTTAGAACCCAGAAAGGTCCAAGAAGGTCCCAGGACAAACTGTGGAACATTAAACTACTTGAAAGGAAATTAAAAATGCAACAAACTATGATGGATGGCAGGTTACTCAGTGTTATCACCAAGGCAAGAAATCAACCTGAGAGATGGCTCCAGGCTTCCTGGGGGAAATAAAAAGACAAACCAGCTGGACAGAGAATAGGAGAGGATGCAGCCCCAGCTGTTCTTGTAGTAAATATATGGACTAGGATGCTTGGTTTCACAACCAGGCACAGAGCTATATAGGTGTTAGAGTTGTTACTTAACTGAACAAGCATGGCTTTGTCAATTGGAAGGGAAGCATACAATAAGTACCTGGGGAAAACCTACACAAATAAAGGGAGAACATGGAATCTTTATAGAGGAAGGATCCTTGGCAAGGATCTGAAATTTGAGATGTGAATCAGCAGCACTAACCACAGGACCACTATGTGGCTGCCATTAATTGATGTTGAATTTATTTTAATTTGACCTTTCCTTGGACATCTTAGTTCAATTAACATTTCTCAAACTTATTTTTCCTCTTCCGTTCAGATATTTTTCTCTCAAACGAAACCAAATTTTAATTATAACAGAGCAAATATCACGGGCGCTGTTAAGCCCTGTACCATATGTGCTCTTTTATTTTAAGGAGGTTGTGACTGGCTGCAGCAGAGAAAACAAGCATGTAGTGAAAAGCAAAGGTTGAACATAAGGACACTTTATGAAGACAAACAGCTTATAAATAGCACAAACAAACAAGCAGCAAAATCAATAACACAAATCGCTCTCGTGTACACAGACATTCCAGCTACTAGACCCTCCATGACTTCACCAAATCTATTAGTTTGCTTTACCAATTGTTTCATTTTTGACACATGTAATTGGTGGAATCACTTTAGCCAGCTTACAAAAGCAAATATCCTGTCTTAGCTTTATTACTTAACTAGCCGAAGTACCTGGCATTGCCGGAGTATACAGTATTTATAGAATGGGTTAGGGGAAAAATAAGTAAAGGTTTATGTGTTTTTTAAATGGTGACCCTGTTGTTATTGCCAGCTCTCCCATCTGTCATCCACACTGCCTCTCCATCGACGTCTTTGCTCTTGTGAGTCAACAATTTGTTTTTTTGGACCTCCTTGCTGGGTTATAACTGACTCATCCTCTTAGTTCAAGGTGGGCAGTTCATAGTAATCAAATTATGAAGAAAAGCCAACAAAGCAGGAGTTAATCAACACCATTCTTGAATGATCCTCATCCAACACCCCCTGCAAAAGCTCACGGTTCTCCTCTTTATATTACTGTAGATAGAATTAGCACATGGCATTGCCTGAGTAAGTAATGTTAAGATCTGGTCATGGTGTCTTCTAGTCTGGCTACAGTCCGTTCAGCTGTTTCACTTGCTCTGAGAAAGCAGGTGGAACTGGTGTGCAGGCTATAGCAGACAGGGGAAAAAAACACTAGAACCCCCCCCCAGAGTCAAATGTATGGGTTCCAAATTAGCCTATCTAGTCCATATAGCCCTAGAAAGCAACTATGCAAAATTTGGTCCAGATAGGTTAAAGGGTGTAGGGTTGTATAAGGAATATACAGACAGACAGACCTCATATTTTTTATATACTAGTTGGCTCCGCCCCCTGCTTGCTAATCTCGCCCACCTCTGGGTTTGGTTTACGGATATACAATTTAAAGAGATTGTTATTTTCATGGGAATTGTTACATATGCATTATTTTCACTTTTACTTTAAAACTTTTGTAAAAACAATACTTGTCCTTTATTTCCAGCCCCGGGCCTGGTTAAATCTTTCTTGCAGGACGTATAACGTTGCTCGTGTTGTGAATAGGGGGCGGCTGAACACACGCTAAGGAGATGCTTTTGAATCATCTGCTGTCTTTCTGCTGCTGCTGCTGGCGAGCTGCTTGTTATTTTGTTGCGCTGCATGTAGATCATTTAAAAGCCTGTATAGCAGCTGTCCTTTTGCCACTTTGTGTCTGTGCCGTTCGTGTTGTGAAGGGGGGGCTGAACGCATACTAAGGAGTTGCAGTCGGATCATCTGCTGGCTTGTTGCTGCTGGCGAGCTGTGTTTTCTGTTTGTCACACTTTGTGTCTATTATTTCAAAGCTTGTACAGCAGCTGTCCTTTTTGCCACTTTGCGTCTCTGCCGCTCACGTTGTGAAAAGAGGGTGCGGGAGCTGAACGCGCGCTAAGGAGAAGCAGTCGGATCATCTGCTGGCTTCCTGCTGCCTCTCTTGGCACGCTGTGTGTTCTGCTTGTCGCTTGTCATTGTTTTAAGAGCTGGGAGCACATGATGTCTGTCTGCAAAAAGCATTCCAACAACTGCTTGGTTAGATGTCCGTAAACTTGTTTTAAATGTTGTCTCACTGCCTTGTCTCGCGTGACGTTAACAACAACAACATTTATTTATATAGCACATTTTCATACAAAAAGTAGCTCAAAGTGCTTTACATAATGAAGCGTTAAAGCGTCTCTCGTGGGACGTCAAATTGTCTTCGCATGACATTAAAGTGTGTCTCGCGGGACGTTAAATTGTCTTCTGAGAAGATCACGTCTCATCTTCCTAGTCTCCTTCCCAGGATTTTTTTTATAATAGAGAGATATAGATAATACAATCATTACACAAACCTGTTATATGCTCATTGTCTCTGGGGTGGGGATAGATAGATAATGCACTATATGATAGATAGATAGATAGATAGATAGATAGATAGATAGATAGATAGATAGATAGATAGATAGATAGATAGATAGATAGATAGATAGATAGATAGATAGATAGATAGATAGATAGAACTTTATTTGTCTCCAGGGGGAAATTTTGCTTTTTACAGAAGCCATTTCAATAAATAAATATAAAGATTTAAATAAATAAATCTTTAATCAAGTAAGACCGAGGTGGCATAACACCCACCCTATGACTTCTGAAGGCTGTCAGAATTACAAGAAGAAATTACCAAAAGAAAGCAGTCAGAGAATGAACAGAGGTGGCAGAGCAACAGAGTTTCTGGCTTTGGATTAGAAGAAACCACAAAATGGAGAGAGCAACGAACCAAGGTCTAGCTGTAGGGATGTCCCCACTGCTGTCCCACCAATGTCCTGGGATTAAAGAGACAAAACTTCAGGGAAAGGTTGTTGTTTTTTTTGTACTGAAATAGAAAACATCAGTAAGTATCAATGAGTAATAACCTTGAAAAGATGAAGGAAGGAAGAAATAAAAACATGACAAAGAATCTCAATTCACTATTCCTATGAGATTTTTGAATAAAATAGCACTACATTTATAAAGGGTGTCTTTCCACTTGACAGGTGTCATGAAAGATGAATCAGTAGAGTGCTAATAAGTAATTAATCTGAGCAATGCTGTGCAATGAAGAAATGATTAATATTCAATTATTCACACATTATTGTTTTTTCAAAGTGCTTTGGAGAAATGAACAGGAAACCTGAAAAACTTAATTTACGGTGGGAACAATTACATCTGCCAACAAAGAGTTGAAGTTGGAGTACAACAACTGCCCATTTTGTAAGACTTTGTCCACGTGCCCTAAACTCTACAGCTTGAACATCAACCAGTCAAAGACGTGCACAGTGCTATCCTGGTTTAAGTCCTACTTACATTATTATTTAGCTGATGCCTTCATCCAAGGTGACAACATCTGAGACACAATTGCTTACATTTATTTTGTTTTTCCAATTGAAGCACATGCAGGTGAATGTGTGCATGTGTGGAGTGGCCTTTTGATGACATTGGTTTCTGCTGTGCTCTTAGTGATGCTTGCATAAGTCCCACTCCCTCATTTTCAATTAAATGGGTTTTAAAATGATTTAAGCACGAGCAATTGCGGGACATCTTCAAGGTTCCACTAATACAGCGTTTCTCAACCTTTAAGTATTTGCGACCCGAGTGTTCATAACAGTTTTAATCACACCACCCTAACGTTTTTTTTGAAAGGAGCCCACTAATACCAATTTGTTCTTTTTTAATTAATGATATATCATAGATGCATATTTTATTATTCCTACTTAACTTTTATCGACATTTATCTAACTCTATATTTATTTTTCAAGTATCAGAGTGTAGTTTAAGTTAATTTGTTTTGGTTTCAATAGATGTATTTTTTATATTTTCGATTCTTGTTTTCTTTTTTTCACATCTCAGTTTGAAAACCACTGCACTAATGGAAGTAATATGACCCCGTGCAGAAAGGGAGCACTCTCGGTTAACACTTTCTCCTTTATCACCTGGAGTTCACAGGCCTGCTGGCTGAATGATAAGTGACCCCATTTCCGTATTCACCAACATTCCCTGTCCCTTCCCAGACTACTCTATAAAGACCCAGAGGGCACCAGAAGTGGGCGTTCATAGCTCCATCTTCCTCAGTCACAGGTCCTGAATGAAAGCCCTATTTTCCGGTAAGTGGAGCGCAGGATCACATGTTACAGTTGCTGTTCAGTTCCCCAAGTTCAGTTGCAGATTGCCGTGTGATTCAATAGGATCACAAGAATATATAAGTTTTTAAACCAGCTGCCAAAATGACACAATCATTAAAGCAACCAAGACCAATACATTCAGAAACATGCAGTTATTATAATTCACAAAGAATCTCCAGCGTTTCTTCAATATATGTCTGATCAATCAACTTTCCACCCCTGGTTAAGGGAAGCAAAGGAAAAAACTGAGTGCTCAAAGAAAATCTTATTTAACCTAAAAAATATCAAGTGATGACGTGCAATTCAAAGAAAGAAGTAAATGTGTTTACCTTTTTGGGGCATCTGTTTCTCTACTGATGTTTGTCATGTGCAAAACCAGTAAGCACTGTAAAGTATCTCTCTCCTTAAATGACCAAAATCATGTAAACAGCAAACACAAGTCTTGGTCAGGGACGAATCTGAAATTGACGGATCCTGGGCCTCACAAGAATGTCTCATGAAAGTGGTGTAAGGTATATCTTTTTATGGAAGTGTGGCAATGATATTGTCCTTGTGACTAAAAAAAGGAGAGAGACTGAGGTGAAGAGGATGAGTTGCAGTAGTACAACACCAGAAGTGGGTGTTCATTCAGGATATGTGACTGAGAAAGAGAGAGCTATAAACTCAGAACATTAGAACAATCTGAACAGGCCAACAAAACTCACCAGTACTATCCATGCAGTTCTTCCAAAATAACATTGAGTTTCGAAAGTCCCTAAAATCCTACTGTCTACCACACTACTTGGTCACTTATCCCATGTGTATATAGGGATAACAAAAAACTTCCTAATGTTTGTGCAAACTTACCCTTAGCAAGTTTCCAACAGTGTCCCCGTGTTCTTGATGAACTCATTTTAAAGTCACCGTCTCGATCCACTGGACTAATTCCCTTCATAATTTTAAACACTTCAATCATATCACCTCTTAATCTTCTTTTGCTTAAACTGTAAAGGCTCAGCTCTTTTAATTTTTCCTCATAACTCATCCCCTGTAGGCCTGGAATCAGCCTAGTTGATCTTCTAGTAGCCATATTTTCAATAGCACAATGCAGTATTTGTACCCACGTGTGTCTTTTCTTATGAATTCTTTAAAACCACCTGCATTAGAATGGGTTTACCCCATTGGTAGCCCAATCCTTGTGTCGGCCCTTCTCATTTATTCTTCTAAATGTAGTATTACTACATATTACAATTTCATAACTAATATAACATGTTTATCATACCTGATATTTTCAGTAAACACGTCCTCCTTCCTAATATTTGCTGATGTATTTTAAGTGCACATAACAAGTATACAGTGCACAACTTTTTAGTGTTTTGACTGTCAGTCGGCTGTTTTCATCTTTCTTGTATGGTTCACACTCCAGCAGCCTAATTTTGTTTTTATTCAGATGTTATTTTTCAGTCATTCTTCTCCCAACAGTATAAAAACAGCTGTCAAATTACATACAAATACCATTTGTCCGAGGCCCAAAACACACTTAAAAAATGTAATATCCAAGCAATTTCAGGTTTCAGAAAATGAGCGTATGAAAATTACTGGAAAAAGACAGACATCCCAGAAGGAATTGAGCTGAAATATTAGACCCTACAGGCATTCATCGAGTAACCTGTGTTTCTAACTGAGGCAACGGTGTTGCCATCTGTTATATGTGTAATATGATGGCTATTGCCCTCTTTGTAGGTTATCAAAGGTCTCAAAGGAATGTGCTCACTTCTCTTCCGAGCAATATATCAACGTATTAAAAAAAAATTACAGCATTTCCTGCTGTCGCTCGTAAAGCAATTTCTAAAGCATAAGTCAATTACTGTATCACTTATGTTATTGGTAAAAAAAAAAAAAAGATTTTCTTTAAATGATTTCAAGTGAGTTGTAATCTTTGAAAAATCAGAGATATTGGCTAACTCAGCCCATCCGTTCACCCTTTTTAATTATAAAGCATGTTCCTCAAGATGTAGTAATAAAAATGTTTCATTTCACAGAGGTAAACAGGTTTCAATCATCCCTTTTTTTCAGCGTCTTTTGTTCGATTTTTGTTTGTAAGAAAACTTTAAGTGAGAAATCCTACTGAGAGTAAACATGTCTCCTCCTGGATGTTTAGAACCATATCTCAAGGAAAGCTAAAAGAAATGCAATTTACTGAAAGGCTTATCTCTGTGGGGCTACAATAGGTCTGTGTCTTGCAATGCATTTCTCTTAGTAATCTAACCTCTAGATTATTTCGCCTTCAGTGTATACATCGTCTGTGACCACGCTTTTTTCTCAGGGAAAAAAAAAATCATTATTGTTACCCGACCTTCAAGTCATTACTTTTTCCATATTACTTTCGGTTTGCTGTGCATTCTTTTATTATTGTGAAAAGACTTATGACCTGGGATTAGAATAGGGTCACCATTTCTTTGTGTGTCATAAAAGGCAACTAAAGGAGACTGATGCTGGGACTGTTATTAAGCCTTACATACATGGCTCCAAACCTTCTAAATAAGTGGAAGAAAGGATGTTTGATGCAAAATTCAAAAAACCATCTGAGCGACCTCAAACTGGAAAAATGGAAAAATAATTTGACCCAAAGTTTGAGCAAACTCAGTTTACGGAGGTCTTACACTTGAGGCCCTTTGAGTAGTCAAGACTGTGGCAAAACAGATGAAAGTTTTGTATTCAGTAAGAGGTGGCATGTTGGAAAGAATTCAGGGGTTACATAAGTCATTTTATTTTTCACTAGCCGTTCCACCTGCATAGTAGTGAAATAGGACAAACTTTAAAAATCAATACACAAACGGGTATAGCGGAGGTAAAGTCCGCTCCAAAATGTGGCCAGAAGTAGACAGATTTAAATGGAGGCTAGCAACTGAGTGAGGAGGGCCCTGTCCGGTGCCCCACTCCTAATGTCACACTTCCTCATCCCCTCGGCCCGCAGCCTCTGTCTCGGATTAGCTCAAATATATTGCTTCTGCAAGCGAACTATGATACTTAGCGCAATGAGAGAAATTGCAAAATCAACCAGAATGTTTGAGCAAATTATAATAAAAAACCTGATCTAAATCTGTTAAGTAGTTCTGTTGTTCGCTAGCTGAGCAGAGGCAAAAAATCTCAGAGACTGTGGCAAAACAGATGAAAGTTTTGTATTCAGTAAGAGGTGGCATGTTGGAAAAAATTCAGGGGTTACATAAGTCATTTTATTTTTCAGTAGCCGTTCCCCGCAGCTCCACCTGCATAGTAGTGAAATAGGACAAACTTTAAAAATCAATACACAAACAGGTATCGCTAGCTAAGTGGAGGCAAGGTTCGCTCCAAAACGTGAACAAAAGTAGTCCGATTCAAATGGAGGCTGGCGTGTGAGTGAGGAGGGCCCTGCCCTGTGCCCCACTCCTGACGTCACACTTCCCCATCCCCTCGGCCTACAGCCTCTGTCTCGGATTAGCTCGAATATATTGCTTCCACAAGCGAACTATGATACTTAGTGCGATGAGAGAAATCGGAAAATCAACCGGAATGTTCAAGCAAATTATAGAAAAAAACCCGATCTAAATCTATTAAGTAGTTCCCATGTTCACTAGGTAGCTGAGCAGAGGTAAGGAACGCCCAGAGGCTGCCGCATGAGTGAGGTGGGCCCCACCCCCCCCTCCACTCAGCCCGCTGCTTGTTTCTCAGATTCGTGCAAATAAATCCATACCACGAGCGAACTATGATACTTAGTGCAATAAAAGAAGTCACGAAATCAACTGGAATGTTCAAGCAAATTACAGAAAAAAACCCAATCTAAATCCGTTAAGTAGTTCTCTCCTGAAAAGATGGACAGACAGACAGACAGATGTTGGATTTTATATATATATATATATATATATAGAGAGAGAGAGAGAGAGAGATAGAGATGATTTTTTTAAAACCAGATAGCCAAAATGACACAACTGTTAGAGCAACAAATAAAGATAAAGTCAGAAACATGCAGCAATTATAATTCACAAAGAATGTCCAGAGTTCCTACAATGTATGTCCAATCAACTCACCTCCTCAGGTTAAGAGAAGCAAAGGAAAAATTAAGTGCTCACAGCAAATCATATTTAATCCTACAAGTATCAAGCAATGAGGTACAATTCTAAGAAAGAAGTAGCCGTGTTTTACTTTGTTTCGTTTCTGTAGTATCTGCTTCACTACTGGTGTTTGTCATGAGCATAACCAGTAAGCCCTAAAAAGTTTCCCTCTCCTTAATGATCAAATGGATGTAAATAGCAATCGCAAAGCTTGGTCAAGGACGGATCTCAAATCTATAGATCCCATGGTGATGTAAGGCTTACTTTATTCTCTGAGTGTGGCACTGATGTTGTTCTTGTGACTGAAGAATGGGTAGCTAGAGACTAAGTTGAAGAGGATGAGTTGTAATTGTAGATTTTAATTGTAATTGTTATTAATGAACCAATGAACGAAGTGCCAAGAATGTGCCTTCCGGCTTGGTAGGAACGACAAAGAGAAGGATTCATTTTAGGAGAGGATGTACTGTAGATGGTGATTTAGTGACCACTTTAGTGGAAAAATGTTGAAAAGGTGGCATCAAGCATATGAGCATCTGGAGTGTCTAATGGTTTCTGGGGAAAAATAGGGGGAAGGCAAAGGGTGTGACACACAAACTACCCACTCTTCTGTTTCCTCCATTATAAATGTGGAACACCCAGCAGAAGATGTCACTTTCGGTAGCACACTTGTGACTATTCTGCCCACAAAGTCATTTAGCTCAGAATTTGATTGAAAGTTGGCATTTAGACTGAATACAGCAAGCCACTAGGGAGCTAGTGGCTTGAACCTTGGCAGTTATATGACAAAATTGCTTGTTTTTGGTGTCTTACACCTTGATTTTTTTCCCTTTTCTTTAGGACATTAAATGGTGCCTGGTTTGGGACCCCTGCTTTTACACATTTCTTGGTTCATTCATTCATAATGGCTAGATTGAATGAGAGGGGCTTTCCACAAATCAAAGTAAGTAAATGAGCTTGTTATGAATGCCTTCAGAGAAAGGCAGAGATGTTTCTTTTTAATTAAAGATCAGGAGAGGAAATGTTGTTCAGACTGAAAAGTCAGTCCTATCTTTTATTAAAATCTAATACAGAAACCAAATAGCAAAGTCAGAAAGGACAAATAAGAAGTCTGAAAATCACATCAAAAGCAAAGCAGAACATATGTAACGTTATGCAAACCTATAAGTCCAGGAAGGCATGCATTGCAGCTTACACAGTGACGCCGATGACATCACACACTGTGCAATCCTGGGGACTCATGGGAAATTGGATCACACAGATAGCCCCAAAACAGTGTCTGCCAAAATCAAACAAAATAGCGCTGATAAATAAAGGTGAAAAAATGAATAACGTCTGAAGGAAACTTAAGTTAAAAAAAAAAAAAAAACAGGAAAGAAGAAAGCCCATGAAAAAAAAAATTGAAGAAAAATGTCAATTACAACAGAGCTAAGGTCAAAACTAGAATTACCTCGAGAAACAAAATTGTCAATACTTGAATGCTAATTAAATTACAAAGTCAAAAGGCAAAGTTGAGTCAAAAGTGTAAAATCTGAAAACTGTAAAGTTTCCTTTAGTATTTGTTGTATAAATTCCAAAACTTGGATGCATGTTTTAAAGACTATACGTAATGACCTCTCATATAACAACGCCGAAACTGATGGGATCAGCAGTCAGTAAGAAAAAAATCACCATGATATCCCAGTTATAGGACAAAAAACACGTACCTATAATAAAAACAATATTAATTTATTGCATATTACAATAGACTTAAAGGAATTTAGGGGTCTTAATAAATATTTTGGGGAGCTGACATTACTGAGAAGCAACTTCAATATATACAATAAAGAGTCCACATTTTTTCCTCATTCATATTAAAAATTGTGAAGATAAACACTTTTGTTATGATTTGCAACTTTTTTATGGGTTTTTACTTATTGATAACAACCAAAACCATTTCATTTCAAAACCAAGGAATCCTATTCTGTTCGGTTTCGTGAGTTACTGTTTTAGTTAAAATTTTATAATTTTCACCATCATTTTCAGCATTTTTGTTATTGGATGTCACCTTTTTGAGAAGTTTGCTAAGGTAATTTCCCTTAATCCTTTGGGACTGCATGATAGGTGACATCATCAAGTGCAACGGTATAAAGATCACCTTGAAACACTTCAAAAGATTTATACTACTGCCATGGCTTTCAGTGCACAACAGTCTCTTAATTTCCTATCTTTCTGTTGTTTCATTTCCATTTCCCTGGCTTGTCAAGAATGTGAAGTTGTTTGTTGTTTATTTCTATTAACCCGAAAGCAATTATCCATAGTGGTAAATAACAAGAGGGATGGTAGCTGATCAGGCTCTATTTGAATTTCTCTGAGTATTCATCTTTAAGTAGCTGTCTTCATAAAAATAGTCTAAATAAAGTTAACAAAATGAGAGTTTCTAATGTTCCCAGTCCTAATTTTGCTAAAAAAGGAAAATATTCAAAGGAATCAATTTCTGATAATCAATGATAAGAGGTACAAAGGGCAGAACATCTAATTAAATGGCATAATCTGTCACTCAAAAGATTTTAACATCTAATTAAAAAATTGTAACAAATATTTGCTGCCCTATAAGACCAGGACTGACCACACCTAATCTAAGGACACCAAAAACAATCTGAAAAAGAAGATCATTTGCCAGGCATCTTTGAAATTCGAATTATCAAACCTATAGCTGTTTCTGTGCTGGATTTATGATTACTTGTGAAGCCTTCTTCTGATAAGTAAGGGCTAGGAAATATAAAAAGGTTAAAGAAAATTTAGTCTAATAGAATACAGAGTTATATAAATTAGTGATTGGATAATTGGAGCCTTTCTACATTCTATGGTACTGTCCACTTAAAATGATTAAGGCAACTGATTGCGTTCGTTTGCCATAAAGAAATAGCTGCATTCCATGAAAATAATAGATAGTGATGGATGGCTCATGAGAAGAAAAAATCTAAAACATGAAAGGTTCTTTGATTAACAGATAAACTGTGAGGAAAGACATCATTAGCAAGCCAGCAACTAGGTAACTCCACCGTACAACCAAAGTACAAGAGTTTGCAACAGATGGAAAAAAAAATGTTAACACTAAATTATGCAACTATGGTCTGGAGACAAAATGGGAAATGTGAATATTATTACATTTGTAAACAGTGAGGAAAAATAATGAAAAGTATACCTGCAATTATAAATAAACATGACTACTAAATTGCAAACACAGGGTCATTGTTGCAGGGTGGTCTAAGGGTTAGTAATGGGGTGCCAGAGCATTAGGTCCTGGATTCAAATTCCAGCCTGGGATCTCATTTATAAAGCTTGCGAATGCATAAAAAGACACTCAAAATGTGCATACACAACTTTCCATACAAACATCTAGATATATAAAAGAGAACTTGATAGACAAACAGGCATATACTTATGGCAACTCTGACCCATGTGTACACACGTATCATTCATGTCACCAAGCTATCATTATAATGTGCATTGACGTGGCAAACATATTACACCTCAAGTGTGATGAATATAATGTACCGACTGTATTTTAGTTCCCTTTCAAGGGGATCAGTGCTGGGTATTTGTATCAAAGAACATTTTTGGTTATTCGTCAGTTAATATCAGCTGTCACTTCTCAGGGAACTGGCCGACAGGTCAAGAATATCTCAGCCAAGCTTCAACTCCATCATTTCTGCGGTGCTGGAAGCCATCAACCAAGCAGTGAGGCATTATATCAGATTTTTGTAAGGTGCGGGTGCACATAAGTAAAACATAACATGATTTTGCCAACATAAACAGGCCATTTGCAGTAGTGTCCGTTTTTCTTAATGTGATCAGAGCCCTGCACTCATATTGTGCTAAGGAAACCTAGCGAGAATGAAGCTGCTTTTGTTAACCATAAACAGAGACATTAATGCACAAGTCATGCCTCATTGGTCTGGGTCAACCTGTGATTTTGTTTTTCTAAAAGTAATGTAGCTTTGGCAGATGTGATGGTGCTCTATGTGGCATCTAACTTGTTGATAAGGTCAATGGCTGAACCCACTGTTTTTCGTATGGCCTGTACTATTTATTGCATCAGCAATCACGTCATTACATGTGCCAGGTGATAGCGGCTACCCTCTCAGATGCTGGCACTTTATGTCTTTCCTGAACCCCGCTCACAGTTGCCAAGCACAGCCTGATACTCTTGAATGCAGGTGCTGGGTGTTCACAGTACATCAGGAGGGAGGCTGCTCTACAAACAAATGAAGCTTAGCAGCATCATGATTGCATATGTATGAGGTTGATTAGCATGCACTATATACGGATGTTTCAGGGCAGTGCTTGAGGTGCATTCCCGTAAACATTTGTAGAAAGTGATTGTGATGTATAAAGGATACATTGCGTAAGAATGTGCATATACCAGATTTTAAAATTTCTGATTTTTTATTTTGGATTATGCATTTGCCTGTTTTTTTGGCGTGCGCATATTTTCATGCTGAAATCCACGCAAAGTTTTATAAATGATGCACCTGCTCACCGTCTGTGTGGAGTTTCCACATTCTCTGACTACATGGGTGTGGAGGCTTTTAAGAATTTACCTTTAATGAAAAATAAATCAGACACTTTAATCATGGATTAGTTCTGAGCGATGCTTATTTGATTTGACACCCACGTTGCAGCAGCTGACAGAGGAATGTGTGTTCTTGTTACATTGAGCAAGTAACTTTTATGAGTTGACACACATGCTATCATACACCCCTTTCCCCAGAAGCACAGGTTTTCCTACCAATTATAGATGTCTCTTGTTACAGACGAGTTCTGCTCCTTCAGAACCTGAATTTGGATGTAAGTTTCGATGTAACTTACAAAGAAAATGTCTGTTAATGGAAATATTAGCAGACATGCATAATTTTTTATTACTTTAATTGCAATACAATTTCCATTATTAATAAAATGACAATGAAGGAATATTACTGCTATTTTAAATCACAAAATACAAATAATTTAAACTAAAATGAACCCCAATGTTAACAACAACATTTATTTATATAGCACATTTTCATACAAATAATGTAGCTCAAAGTGCTTAAGAATTAGAATAAGACAACACTAATTAACATAGAGTAAGAGTAAGGTCCGATGGCCAAGGAGGACAGAAAAAAAAAAAAAAACTCTAGATGGCTGGAGAGAAAAAATAACATGCTTTAACATCCCACAGCTTTTGATGACACAGTATATCATAGAGTTAGAAAATGCATAATGACGGCTGTGTTGAAGTTATTAGCGGTAATTTGAATTGAATGAGATTTGCATATTGTAAAAATTTTCTTCGGGGACCCCTATTTCTTTGTACATCAGTAGATAGATAGATAGATAGATAGATAGATAGATAGATAGATAGATAGATAGATAGATAGATAGATAGATAGATAGATAGATAGATAGATAGATACTTTATTAATCCCAATGGGAAATTCACATTCTTCAGCAGCAGCATACTGATACAATAAATAATATTAAATTAAAGAATGATAATAATACAGGTGAAAAAAACAGACAATAACTATGTATAATGTTAAATATTAACGTTTACCCCCCCTGGTGGAATTAAAGAGTCGCATAGTTTGGGGGAGGAACGATCTCCTCAATCTGTCTGTGGAGCAGGACAGTGACAGCAGTCTGTCGCTGAAGCTGCTCTTCTGTCTGGAGATGATACTATTAAGTGGATGCAGTGGATTCTCCATAATTGATAGGAGCCTGCTGAGCGCCCTTCGCTCTGCCACAGATGTTAAACTGTCCAGCTCCATGCCAACAATAGAGCCTGCCTTCCTCACCAGTTTGTCCAGGCGTGAGGCGTCTTTCCTCTTAATGCTGCCTCCCCAGCACACCACTGCGTAGAAGAGGGCGCTCGCCACAACTGTTTGATAGAACATCTGCAGCATCTTATTGCAGATGTTGAAGGAAGCCAGCCTTCTAAGGAAGTATAACCGGCTTTGTCCTTTCTTGCACAGCGCATCAGTATTGGCAGTCCAGTCTAATTTATCATCCAGCTGCACTCCCAGATATTTATAGGTCTGCACCATCTGCACACAGTCACCTTTGATGATCACTGGGTCTATGAGGGGTCTGGGGTCTGAACTATCCAAATCTGATTACAGTCATGTACGCAATTCTCCCAGGATATTGTCTCTCTCAGGGTGGCACAGTGGTAGTGCTGCTGCTTCCCAGTAAGGAGACCATGGTTGGCATCCTGGGTCTTCCTTTCGTGGAGGGATGTCTACATAGGTTTCGTCCCACAGTCCAAAGATATGCAGATTAGGTGAATTGCCAATGTAGTGTGTGTTTGGTGTGTATGTGTTATGTGATGAAATGGTGCCCTGTCCAGAGTTTGTTCTCTGCCTTGTGCCCTGTGCTAGGTGGAATAGTTCCAGCAGACCCCCACAACCCTGTTCAGGACAAAGTGGGTCAGAAAATGAGAATGACTGACTGTTCTCTCTCTCAGTAACACTGTACTGAAAAACACTGTATTAAAAATATAAATAGATCCAAGCACAACATAAGCAAGAAATGAAAAAACAAAAACAGAAGCTAAATCAACATATTATAATATTACAGTAATCAAACAAGAACTGGCTTCAGGCCAGTTTAACTAATACTAGATAAATATTTATGTTTGAAGTGTTTTTACAGGGGCACTGATTCCAGCAAATCATACTTCTCAGTTTGAGACCGAATCCCTCATCTAGATAAACATACTTGATAATGAATTTGTTCTAAAATTATTAATATATAATCTTTGAACAGCTGTAGCCACAGCATTAAAATTCAGTTCCAATTAAAATTATTGGCTGCTTGTTTTTATAAACTTAAAAAAGTACTTTTTTGTAGAACTGTAGCTGTAAAGAAATTGCACTGTTATCTTCGAGTTTCCTTTAGGGACTACTCATCCGTCTGCGTCAGACAAACAAACCGCGTCTTGATTCATTATTGATCATGCTTAACCAGCTGCACATTCTGAAGCCTCGGATTCCTGATTTTTTTTTTTTGTATTTCAGCTGCTTCTGCTTTTCCTGCTTTGCTCTGTTTAAAGAACAGGTGCACTAATGATGCAATGATCTCCTGCCTAGACTCCTGATTATTTAAAGACTGTATCAAGGCCTACAAAGGTCTATAGTTAACGCTTCTTTCTCTTCGAAATTTTTTTTCAACATGTACAGCAAGTGTTTATTATTATACCCAGAGTGAAAAAAACAGATTGAACAGAGCCCAAAAAAATGAAGGCAAGGGTACAGGAGATGAAAACAACAAAATTCCAATATGTAATTTTTAATTTTTTTTAATGGAGGCAAGGGTCTAAATTGAAAAGTTGAAAAAAAGAGACCAAAGACCTGTGTCAAAAATTAACTTAAAAAACAGTGATTGGTAACGATCCTAGCAACCATAAGCACATTTCAAAAAGATGATGAAACATCTGCAAAGAAAATAATGAAAATATTAGCACTGATGGCCTAATTTGCTTTTGTTTATTTGTGCTCATGCTATCAAGTGTCTGCTCTTTATGTGTCTTAGCAGATATTAAAAGGGACAACACGGTTGGTTGTACCCCAACATTTACTTTTGTGGACATTGTGTTCTGTTTGATTGACCACACCTTGTTTCCTGGAAATTTGCCATCTGGAACGCTTAGACATTTTTTTTTTCCCTGTATCCCATGATGCTTTGCTCTGGCCAGTGTGACATCATAGAGCTGTACCTGCCAATGTTGTATGGGACAGTTTCCTGATGATGAAATATCTACAAAGAAAATAATGAAAATAACGACAATAATGAGAAGGTTAAAAAAAAAAATCGTGACAGTCTTTAGTTGGAGTTTCAATCAAATAAAATAAATCTTATAACACTTTCAAAAGGAGGAATACAGTGGCATGAGAAAGCTTTCAGACCCCTTCACTTTCTATTGTGTTATAGATTTAATTTCAAATGGATAAATTTGTCATTTTTGCCCATCAATCTACACTCAATAACTCCTAATGGCATGTTTTCAGAAAGGTTTTGAAATGTATTCAAAATTGAAATCTTCCATTCAGTATTCTGTAGAAGCCCCTTTGGCACAGTTAAAGCTTTGAGTCTTCTTGAGTAAAACTTTACAAACTTTACACACCAGGATTTGTACAGTTTATCCCATCCCATCCTTGAGATCCTCTTAAGGTCCATTAGATTGGATAGGTAGCATCTGTAAACTGCCATCTTCAAGTATGTCAGCAGATGTTGCGTGGAGTTTAGGTCTGGGCTTTGGCTGTGCCATTCAGGTGTCATCAGAAACTTGTCCTTAAGCCACTTCAGTGTTGCCTTGGATGTCTTCTTATAGGTTGGTGTCATGCTGAAAAGTAAACCGTTGCCCCAGTCTGAAGTCGCATGCACTCTGGAGCAGGTTGTCTTCAAGGACCTCTCTGTATTTGGCTGCATCTTTTCCTCATTTCAGACCACTTTTCCTTTGATAGCATGAAGCTAACATCATGTTTTATTGTAGTAATGGTTATTAGGCAGGTGATAAGCAATACCTGGTCTTTTCCAAATGTAGAACTTGAAGTTCTGCCCAAAGAGATTGATTTTTGTCTCCTCAGACCAGAGTTATTTAAATGCCATTTGTCAAGCATCAAGTGGATTGTCATTTGCCTTTTACCGAAGAGTGACTTCTGTCTGGTCACTCTCCCATACACACCTGAATAATGTAGTGCTGCTGAGATGGTTGTCCAGGTTCTCTCTTCTCAGCAGAGGAGTTTTGAAGCTCTGTTAGACTGACCACTGGGTTCTTGTTCACCTCCATGACCAAGGCCCTTCTTGCCCCATTACTCAGTTTGGACAGATGGCCAACTGGAGAAAGTCCTGGGGGTTCCTAACTCGCTTAAATTTGCAATTATTAAGGCCACTCTGCTGCAGGCCTTGATCTATGCCTCACCACTATTTGAGGTCTACAGAGAGTTCCCTGAGACTTCATGGCTTGGTTTTTATCCTAACATACAGCATGGGTTATGGGACCTTTAATACACAGGTGTGTGCCTTTCCAAAAATCGTCCAATCAAATCTGTTTGCCACAGGTGACCTCCAATCAGGTTCCAGAGACAATTTAAGAAGCATTAAAGCAAACGGGGTGCA
Organism: Erpetoichthys calabaricus; assembly: GCF_900747795.2. Taxonomy (NCBI): domain Eukaryota; kingdom Metazoa; phylum Chordata; class Cladistia; order Polypteriformes; family Polypteridae; genus Erpetoichthys; species Erpetoichthys calabaricus. Next base: position 19,581,922 of record NC_041400.2, on the reverse strand, counting down.
CCTGAACTCAATTTGGAGTGCAACGGAAAAGGGTTTGAATACTTTTATAGGGATGAGAGATTTCAGTTTTTGATTTTTAATAAATTTGCAAAACTTTTTGAAAACATGTTCTCACTTTTTCATTAATGGATATTGGGTGTAGACTGATGAGCACATTTACCAAATTTATGCATTTAAAATGAAGTCTATAACATAATGAAGTGTGCAAAAAGTGAGGGGGTCTGAATGCTTTCCGAATTGAGAAGTTTTAAAGAAAACAAATAATTGAATCTCCAGTATTTCTATCCCCATTTGTTTTAGTAATGTTTATTGAAACACTTTAAACTTTATTTACTGAAATTTGGCTGTTGATGGTATTAATGGTTTTTATCATATCTAATAACATTAATACTTTTAACTCTTAAATAGAGGTCACATAAACAAAACTCATAGTGCTTCAAAATGTAACTCCAACAATAAACAAGAAACAAAGACTCTTAGGTTTTATGATCTTATCTGCATTTGCTGTTACAAATGATGTGAGTACCTGCCCAAGACAAAATAGCCTCTAAAGAGGGAGAAAAAAGCTGAATAAAATATAAGAGCCCAAAATATGTTATGTCTTCTAAGGAGTACTAAAGTACAGTGTACAGCACTTTAAAGCAAAGGGAACACAAACATAAAGAATGTGAAGCACCAAAAACGTATTAGACTTGACAATGCTATTATACCATACGTCTCATCTTGCTTTAAGGAGGGAAATGTGTGTTGAGATATCAAGCGGTAAATTCATGTGTCTGTGCCTGCTTTGTTAAGTGATCGTGTTTCTATAATATCATGACTCAATGGCCAGCTCTGATTATCAGAATCAATGGAAATCACCAAAATCCAAAACAGTCCAAGTAAAAAACAAGTTGAAAAATAATTGAAAAATTCTTCCTCAGCTTACACATTTGGCAGTAACGTTTAGCCTTTGCAATTTCATCTAATTGGAAGCAACAGGTAAGAGAAATCCGAAAGTATTTACACTAATAATTCTCATAAAAATGAAGCTAACCTTATTTAGAACAGGCATACTTGCAACTTCTCTTTAAGTAAGATCTACCGTGTCAAGAATTTGTTAATGCTTATTTTGATTCTTTTCATTTAATTATTGGTTATATTTTAGTCCTTTTGGTTATTTACTTTTGCTAGCATCATTTTGTTGCTGATTTTCTTGTTGTGTTCTGTCATTTTTTTGTGATTTTCATGGGTTTTCATAGTAACAAGGACTGTTGATGCCATGCGATCAGTTGGCAGTGTGGCATCATAAGAATTGGCAGCACACACACACAGACATTAATGTGTGAACTTTGCACTGAAAGAGAGAAACGTTCACTATTTCACATCATCCTCTGAGTTGAAGCCTGGAAGCAATGAGGAACGATTTAAGTACATTTATGTTAGGCAGAATCACCAATGGGTAGTCTTTTGAAAGATGCTGAGAAATTAGTTCACGCGTTTGTTTTCAGTCGGCTAGATTACTGTAACGCAATCCTTTCAGGAATACCCAAAAAAGACATAAATCATTTGCAACTAGTGCAGAATGCAGCTGCTAGAATCCTAACCAGGAAAAGAAAATCCAAGCACATCTCTCCAGTTTTGATGTCACTACACTGGTTACCTGTGTCATTCAGGATTGACTTTAAAATTCTGCTTATGGTTTATAAAGCCTTAAATAATCTCGCCCCATCTTATATATTGGGATGTTTGACATCTTATATTCCAAATCGTAACCTCAGATCCTCAACTGAGTGTCTCCTTAGAATTCCAAGAGCAAAACTTAAAAGAAGTGGTGAGGCGGCCTTCTGCTGTTATGCACCTAAAATCTGGAATAGCCTGCCAATAGGAATTCGCCAGGCTAATACAGTGGAGCACTTTAAAAAACTGCTGAAAACACATTACTTTAACATGGCCTTCTCATAACTTCACTGTAATTTAAATCCTGATACTCTGTATATCTAATTCATTATAATAACTATTCATGGTGGCTCTAAAATCTGTATTAACCCCTACTCTCTCTTCTGTTTCCTTTTCCGGTGTCCTTTTGGTGGTGGCTTGCGCCACCACCATCTACTCAAAGCACCGTGATGTTCCAAAAATGATGGATGGATTAAAAGCCTGAAGTCTGCATGACCACCATCATCAAGTCCTTCCGTGAGAACCCTAACTACAAAGAGGACTATTTCATTTATGTTAGGTAGAATGCCCAAAGGGAACTGGGCGGTCTCGTGGCCTGGAACCCCTGCAGATTTTATTTTTTTCTCCAGCCGTCTGGAGTTTTTTTTTGTTATTTCTGTCCACCCTGGCCATCGGACCTTACTCCTTTCTATGTTAATTAATGTTGTCTTATTTTAATTTCTTCATTATGTAAAGCACTTTGAGCTACTTTTTGTATGCAAATGTGCTATATAAATAAATGTTGTTGTTGTTGTTTTGGCCTTGGAATTACTGCAGATTTTGTTTTTTGTTTTGTTAGCCTCCTGGCCGTCTGACCTTATCATCGTACTCAATAGTAGAGATTTGTAATATGATATTGTATATAAGGATGCTACGTTTCTACAAATTGTATGTCTGTGTTACGTAAGCTGGTATTAATTGATTGATTTTATTATTCTTACCTAATTGAATGTGTTTCTTCTTTTCTTGTAACTATCTCTTTGACACCTTGTAAGGCACTTTAAGCTACATTCTTTGTATGAAAATGTGCTATAGAAATAAATGTTGCTGTTGTTGTTTTTTGCAAACAATCACTTTCAAAAAGCTAATGTTGTAGAGGATTGCTTGGGTTTATGACTTAGGAAAGGAGCTCTGATTTTTTTGACTGTGATTTACGTTTTGGTATTTAGGGCTTGACCTCTTAGTGTTGTGACCTGAAGTGATTGTTGACTAATCTGTTGACCAGCCCCGTTAACAAGACTCATTTCCTTGTCACTGACAACTGAATATTAATGTTGTGAAATAGAGTTCCCATGGACTACTGAGAATGATGGAAAGGCCAGGTGATAAAATGAGAGTCGTAGTCAGTGCCAAACAAAGGTCAAAACTTAGAAATTAAGAATATAGTGAGCAATCAAAGCACTAGGGTAAACAAAAAAACAAAATCAAATAAAAAAAAGGAATCAAACCAAAACTAATCTAGCACTTGGCCTACTTGTAAAAATAACTAATTACAATAAAGGGTTGATTTTCATCCAAATAAAGGATAATCATTACCAGTATCACAGCAATATTTATACTGGTAGTTCTCTATGCATCGCAGACACAACAATTGTGGCCACATGACCCATGACTTGTGTCTCATAAGTAATAAGTGGAATAAAATAAAATAAAATAAATGTATTTTGTTCCTAAATGAGTTCTAAACAAAAAAAAAACTTCAAAAATGATTGGAGAACTGGATTGGAGTTCTTATTCTTTGAAATGATCAGTGAATGTGCTGTGGTCCACCAAGGAGCGTACCACTCCCCAACTCCGACACAGACAGGCTGAGACACAAGTTCAACACAGCACGTTTTTTTATTCTTCAGCGAGGAAGTGTTTTCCTTGTTTGCTCCCCACTACACAGCACAGTATAAAGCACCAAATACAAATAAATACAGTATTTTCTTTCTTTCTTTCTTTCTTTCTTTCTTTCTTTCTTTCTTTCTTTCTTTCTTTCTTTCTTTCTTTCTTTCTTTACTTTGCCTCCTCTCCTCCTCACAAGCTTTGTCCTCCACCACTCCACTCTGGCTCCTCGACTGGTGGTAAGGTGACTCCTTTTATAGTGCACACAGCAGTGCTCCAGGTTTTTCTTGACTGATTTTCTTTTGGCTGCACTTCCAGGTGTGGTGGAAGCGGTTTCTCTAAGGACTCGGCTGCACCTGCAGCAACCCCTGGTGGCACCCACGGAGCCCAACAGGGCTGCTCCAAACTACAACTCCCAGCATGCCCTGCAGGGATCTGTGGTGCTGTAGTAACCCAGTGTTTCCTGAAGAGAGGTATCAGCTCTCTGGAAATGTGTTCTTTTATATTGCGGCGTTTTAATTAACCTGAATTATAAATTAAAATGGTATTACCCCACTCAGCATGCAATGGCGGTTACAAGCTTACACGACAAGTTAGGATAATTCTAGTTCTTTAATAACGGCTTACGCTGCATAATTAACGGGGAAGACACACCGCAGTACTCAGTCCAAGGGTGGGGACCTTGCGTATGGAGTTTGCAGTCATCGTCACAGCGTTTGGAAGGATTTCTCGGACCAAGTCGACATAGTCTCCTGTAGTCCGGGCGTCAAGTCTCCCAATGGCTGGCAATCCTCCAAGATGCTTTATAGTATTTCTCCACATGCAAGCCCCCAGATGGCACAGAGCCCATTTCCAAACAAGGGTACAAACTTTTAGCTGACATCAGACAGTAAGTTTTTATAACACACAGTTCTCCTTCAGGCTGACGACAGTCCTCCAGCTGTCCCTGTTTGTCTTATCCTAATGCTTGGCCCAGCAATTCTGAATACAGACACTCTATGCTAAATCTGTCTCAGCTCTGCATGCTTACAGAAAAGAAATGAATTTATACAGTTTAAACAGATAAAGTGACAATTAATCTTAATATTGTAACAACATTCATATAACACCCAGGGAGTTCTGCCCTCTAATGTCTCGGGGGAAAAAATGTCCTAAATAGGTCTCTCCCTTGGTACTTCCACCCAGCCGGCGTCCTGGCCAGGTAATGACCCCGGCCATCTGTCATAGTGCTCATTGTGGGCTCCAGCCATGTCAAGCTCATCCTAAAGAAAGTTGCATGAAGCTTCTGTTTAGGCTTATAATCTGAAAGGGACATGTGGAGTTCACACACACACACGCTCAAACACACACACACCTTCCGGGATGAATTATATCTCTGGCCTATCTTTGTGATGACTTGAAGTCTTCCAAATTGAGCAGGAGACTCCACTTGGAGAAAGAGATGCTTGTATTAATGTGCTAAGCCAGTTCTAATTGTGACCCTTACCAAGGAAAGTTAATAAAAAATGAATGTATCAATTCATTGATAAATGATAAATAAAAGCACATTTATATTATAGGATTGAAAATATGTTCATGCAATTTGCATACTTATCCAAATCCTGCTTTTCCGTACACTCGGTTTCATTGTATCAGTATCCATCCATCCATTATCCAACCTGCTATATCCTAACTACAGGGTCATGGGAGTCTGCTGGAGCCAATCCCAGCCAACACAGGGCACAAGGCGGGAAACAAACCCCGGGCAGAGCACCAGCCCACCGCAGCATTATATCAGTATACTTTCAGAACTTTAAATACTCTGGTAATGCATGTACTGCAGCATATTTTACCTGTTGTCACCGTCAAAGCATAAAACTGCTCTTTATGGGACTAAAGGGTCCAGGATTCAAAAAGGTTTAAGAGTGCCAATACCACTTTCTGTACCATTGTGCTTGTAAGCTAGCAAAGTGTACTTCTCATGATTTTTTTCTCTCCTCAATATTTTGAAAACTTTTTTTTAACCTAATAGTACTTTTAACATTTCACCTTAAAGAGTTCAACGGTTTCTGCATATTTGTCTGACCTTTATCCTTTTAATTCAGACAAAGTCTATTGTGTCAAAACGGATTTATACTTCCACCCTTTATTCTTTTCATGTCCTATCTGGTTTCATTCGTGTGAAGAACATGCACAGCTTTAGGCGTTCTTTGACTATGGGGTATAAGTACCTGTGCTAAAATGTCAAGTTCAAACTCAGTTTAAGCCATTATGCAATTGCTGGAGGTTGTGAGTCTGTGTTAGAAAATGATTTGATACAAAGGACACAATACCCTTCAAAACATTACATCTGTTTGCATTGTGTCAGCTATAGAATGCTTTGTAGTAAGCACTGCACTGAGGAGCCACCCCAATAAACTAAAAACACAAAACCAAAAAATCGTAAGCCATTGCAGTGTACAGGGGGTATTTTTAATGTCTTTTCAGATGCAGGCAAACTAACAAAATGATAGATAGATAGATAGATAGATAGATAGATAGATAGATAGATATGAAAGGCAGTATATAACAGACAGATAGACAGATATGAAAGGCAGTATATAACAGACAGATAGACAGATATGAAAGGCACTATATAATAGATAGATAGATAGATATGAAAGACACTACATAATAGATAGATAGATAGATAGATAGATAGATAGATAGATAGATAGATAGATAGATAGATATGAAAGGCAGTATATAACAGATAGATAGACAGATATGAAAGGCACTATATAATAGATAGATAGATAGATATGAAAGACACTATATAATAGATAGATAGATAGATAGATAGATAGATAGATAGATAGATAGATAGATAGATAGATAGATAGATAGATAGATAGGGCACTATATAATAGCTAGATAGCTAGATAAGGGAGTATATAATTGGTAGACAGATATGAAAGGCACTATATAATAGATAGATATGAAAGGCACTATATAATAGATAGATAGATAGATAGATAGATAGATAGATAGATAGATAGATAGATAGATAGATAGATAGATAGATAGATAGATAGATAAGGCAGTATATAATTGATAGACAGATATGAAAGGCACTATATAATAGATAGATAGATAGATATGAAAGGCACTATATAATAGATAGATATGAAAGGCACTATATAACAGATAGATAGATAAGGCTCTATATAATAGATAGATAATTATTCAATTAAACTTTTTTACTTTTCCTTTCGTTCCAATGTTTTTTTTTGTGAGCGCAAAAAGATTATATTGTAATGGCAGTTTGTTGTTAGGTGTGTTTTGCATTATTATTATTATTATTTTTAAGCATGGAGAAGCTATTTAACAGAGACTTCTAACCATTTAAAATAATTTTGGCAAAGATTAATTTTGTTTTCATTTGCCCTGTTCTTTGATTACACAAAACAGGAGACGAGTCACATGTGATCTCTGCACTTCTTGTGTCACAGGTACTGACGGTGCAAATATGGCAGCATTTTCACGTATCCAGTATTCCTTGATTGGATAAACAAACAAAAACTTCAGTGTAGTTAGTTTCTAAGCAGTAAGTGCTCAGTATCATTTTGGTTTTTGAACTTCTTTGGTGCCTTTGACTTTTGGTTCTCTGGTTTGCTTAATCTCTCTGATTAGTTTGGCTTTGAAGCCTTTCTGTCCCTCACTGTATTTAGCCACACGTTGGTGTCTCTTGGTTATTTGTTGTCACAATAACACCTGGAGACAAAGTCTCACTACAGATTATGCCCCTTGTTTATTTAAAATGCAATGAATGAAAAAAATAATAATAAAAAAACTACTTACCCGCCATTATAATGTTTTGTATTTATTTTGAAAAATGTATACTTTTGCCAAGCTACGTTAATAAAAAGGGTTGAGTAGACAAATGTTGATATTACCTACTGATTGATGAACTTGTTAACATTCCCATAATATTTCTTACATTTGCAGTGGGAATTTTTCTAAATCTTTTTATTATGTGTTTACTGTCATGTTTATTTTTTTAATTACAATAAATATATAAAACAGGTTTTGTGTGTTTGTTTAAAAACATGTTTAGGTTAACCCAAAATCTGATCATGTGCCAACAAAAATTAATCTGTGCTTCTTTGCATTTTTTAAATGTAAAAGGGGCGAATAAATCCTTAATGGTTTGCGAAGTACATGTTCCTCAAGGTAAGTAATATCACTAAGAGTCGACAGGGGGAGCTGTTGCTAACACATTTTCCCTTTTTATCTGCATTACTGAAGGATGACAGCTGGTAGACTCCTCAATCCACTTCCTCTCCAGCTCCTACCCCTTCTGAAACCCTTCTATATAAGCAAGCGATCGGCAGGAATTAGGCGGTCATTTTTGGATACACGTCTGAGGATCTCCTGCTCAGAAGCAACTTTACTTAACACTCTTTTTGTCTCCATGGTGTTATATTTAGATCAGGGTTCCTCCTCTGGCTGGGGTTCATAGCTTTATGTATTTTTGTTCTCTTTTGGGTCAGTATTTTATGTTAATGGTACTTTCATTTATTAACTGCTCTCTCTTTTCATTGTGTTTTGTGGGTGGTCTCCCAAGGGATGGGCTAACCCTATAAATCTAAGGGGTCTCCTACAGTTCCTGGCGGTTCATTTCATTTCACTCTTTGGGAGTGTTTGGCGAGTCCTGTGATTCTTCTGTGCTTAATGTATCTAATGGCTTTTTGACTCTGTGCGCTGTTTTTTGACTTCATTTTGGATATACTACTTTGGGACTTTGTTTACTTTGGATTGTCTTATTGCTTCAAGCAATTCCTTTGTCTTTTGTGCTCTACTGAGCTTGATTTTGCTTTAGAGGATTTTTGTTAAAAATAAATCTTTTTACTTTATAAAGATTTTTCAAGACCATTTTTTGTGTTTCTCTGGGTTTTTTTTTTGATTGTGCCCCAGTGGGCATTTTTGGAACTGTCATGACTTACATGCTTTGGGACTTCGGATATTCTTAACACACGACAGCCACTATCATTCTGATGTTCTTGTTCTTTTTCATTTTCTTTCATTCGATTAAACAGGGTTTACCTGGGTGGTACCCTATTACCCTAATTCATTGTGCTGCGTTGTTTCTGTTTATTACCAGTTATTCATCCTTGAATCAGTAACAAGTTTGAATCTGACCCAAACATATTTTTCATAGAATGCAGTGTTTCCCACAGCATGTTAAAGCATATAAATTGTGCAACTACTCAAAAATCATAACTTTTTCCAGTCAATATTGCTATTCCCAATACCTTAACACACGTATCCCAGCAGCACCGAGTGCAATTTTCTTTGTTTTCTATTGTATATTCAATATTTTTTCACTCATTGCTACACAATAGTTAGTCATTAAAGGAAAGAGAGTTCTGCTCCCAATCACCTTAGCTCTGTTCAAATGATTTAAAAATTCATAGTGGTCAATATATTTTTGAGGTGTATGTAAGGAAAATAAACTTGTGTATGAATTTTTTCATAAAATACAATATCTATTAAAATGAATATGAATGATGTAAATGGAAAGTGCTTTTTCTTTGATAAAAGGCAGTCCATTGCATCTCCCTTTTTTAATCCACATTGACTCACAAAAGTTCATCTCGTTAAAGTTCAAACTCATTATAGTCACATAAAAATATAATGATACATGACTTTTTTTATTTTACTTGGAAACCAAACCCTGTAGAATTCGTCTATTCCCAAATTAATTGCATGTCTCCTAGATGACCTGCACACACATAAGGTGAAGGGCTGCCTGTTTAACATTTGCACCCAACAGACTCATGAATGGCCTTAGCGTTTCAAGAAGTTTCATTTTGTAGTGATGTCCTCTATTTCTCAGACACCTATATTTTTATACATCTGCATCCTTAACTGTTGACAGCAGGCGACGTAAAGGTCAACAAATAGTGCTGTGTTACACATGTAAATGTAATTATCTATGAAATACGCAGTTTGTGTTCCTGCTAGATGATTCATAAAGAAATGATTGTTTTAAATATATCTATATTTAGTCATAAAGCAATTTGAAATTTATCACTACATTGCCTTGGCTTTTTTTATTATTATAGCCCATCTGTAATGATTTATTTTGGCCTTATTTGGTCTCTTCTGTTAACAGGAGACTTTAAAACATTAAACCAATTTAGCAGCTCATTTAAAGCTTTCAGAGTTGAAACATAAATGAATGTTTTGATTTCTGCTTAAAAAAAATCTTCATCTGGCTCAACTTTTGAAAAGTTATTTCTGAAGAAAGACAATATCCTGCATTCAGTGCCAATGGGCCATTACTTTGAAGCTCAGGCAAGAGGATTTCTTTAAATTACTGCCTCTAGTACTGTAATAGTGACTAAAAGTATACTTTTTCTGCTTTAGGACGTTCCACTGATTTAATTAAGTTTCTCAATTTTGTGGCGAGCTGCAGTTTGAGTACTTTTAAAGTTGTCTAGTGGCAAGAAGCAGCTTGCACCAAAAAAAAAAAAACAAAAAAAAGTGAAAATAAAAATTAACATAATTTTCTAAAGGTTTTGGATGTTCTGCTGATGATTGTAAGCCTGTCACACACCAGAAGAGCAAGAGAAAAGAAACTAGTTTGGTGGACTTATTGCTAAACTCAACTAACTTTAAGCAGTCGGACAGAGTGCCTGCCTACCCAGCTAGCTCCTAGTGAGTATGTGAAAGATCATCATGTGTTAAAAACTAAGATGGAAAAGAAGAAAAGAGCTTTTAAACATTTACTATTTCTTTGGTAGTGGAAAAAACATTCACTTTGCTTTTTCAGAGTGAAACAGGAGAGATTTAAATAAATAGGATTGAGTGGTGAGAAGTGCTCTAGAAAACAGGCATGGATTGTCACCAGAAAAGACAGACAACCAGGCTGTCAAGCATAAAGTACAAAACAAAAATCAAATCTTGTACACCAGGAAAATATTTGTTTATAACTAAGAACAGGTAATTCAAAAATAAAGCCACACATATCAATAATGGAATCGTAATATCGGTTGTTCTGCAATTGAATGTGCTGACCGTTATGCAAACGTAACAGAGGTTAAGTAGCCTTCCAATTACAGCCATTCAGTATTTTATGTATATATACTGTGGAAACCAGTGGAGCTCCAGCTGTCCCAACCCCAACACAGACAGGCAGAGACACGAGGTTGCCACACAACACACGTTTATTCATGTGGAAAGAGCTTTTCTTGCTCCCCACAGCAGCACTACACAAATAAATAGCACCAAAGTCCAGCAGCAGCAGCAGGCCAGCAGCTGCTCGAGCAAAAAGGAGTTAAAAAAATGAATTTGTTTCCCTTTGTATCACCGTTTAAGAGGGTTTTCAGAGACAGGCTTTTTTCTCCTTCCACCCGACTCTGGCCGTGTGAGTGGTGGTTGCTGGCGCCTTCTATGGCCCACCCGGAAGTGCTTCAGGTGCTTGATCTCCTGTTTCCGATTGCACTCCCGGGTGGGGCTGAAGATTAGTCCAGCTGGGCTCAGGGACCCATGCCGCACCCACTGGCGGCCACCCCAGACCCCAACAGGGCTGTGGAGAACTCCATCTCCCATGAAGCCCTGTGAGAGACTGAGGCACCGCTCCAGTCCAGGGGTGCGGCCATCCAGTGTCCAAGGGAAGGTACTGCACCGTCCAGGGCTACTCCCCCTGAATACACATCGAAGGGGTGTCCCGGATGGGTCCGCTACTATTTTTATATATATATATATATATATATATATATATATATATATATATATATATATATATATCTACGAATGCCGTGAATGTAATTACCCCGATCTACATGCTGTCAAATAAACGATCCACACGCCGTGGCGCAACGTTAGGGGCATCGCCTCTGGCGCTGACGTCCGAGGTTCGATTCCCGAGAGGGAGTGCAGTGGAGTGTGTACACCTGATGAGCCCAGAATGAGGGCAAAACATGTGTCGTGTACTCTTTGCATTTATTTGACAGTAAACTATTTCAACCATATATGTATATATATATATATATATTGTGATAGATTGTGGTCTCCGTGACCCCTTGAACCCTCAGACTCGACTCCAGACACCAGGTAAAAGTCCAATAATTATATTTATTTGGACAATACAGTGCACAAAGCACCCTCCTCTCCACAATACTCAATAATAAACAATCAATAATCAATCCTCCACACTCCCAGACACTTTGCCACCCTTCCTCCCAGCTCAGCTCAGTGTACTGGGTTTCCCAGAGTCCTTTTATACACCCTGACCCGGAGGTGTTCCCATTCAACAGTCCACAGTTCCTTTTCCCTTCCGGGTCAGGGTAAACAGTCCTTTTCTTCAACCTGGGAGCACATCGTTTCTTCCTGTCACATGACCGTGACGTACTCCCGGGTTATAGGGCACATGCGAGCCTACGAGCCCCCCTACAGCGACTCCTGGTGGCCCCCAAGGTATCCAGCAGGGCTGTGTATAAAAACTACATAGTCCATGAGGCCCTGCTGGAACTCGGGGCATGTCCACGCTGCTGGGAGAGCTCCTCCTGGTGGCCTGGGGGTGAGGGCCGGAGAAAGAAGCTGGCAATCCACCACAATATATATATATATATATATATATATATATATATATATATATATATATATATATATATATATATAGTATATGTATGTATGTGTGTGTGTGTATTTAAAATTTCAATAGTAACAACCTTATGTACAATAATTTAATTTTAGGGATAATTAAACCTTGTTTTGCATAAACTGAGCATTCTCATGTATTGATGATTATCTAAACTGTTTGATTAACTGAACCAACCAATTAGTTAGGATAATTGACATTCTCCTGTAGCAAAAACAGCTTGCACACAATGATTAAATGGAGGAAGCATTCATTCTGACTGCTTATTGTGTGTTATCAAAAACATAAGCTCTGGAGCCTTTAAAGTTTCCAGAAATGATTAGTGATAGCGCATATTGTTTTTGACATCACCACGAACAAAGATAAAATACCTTCACTTAGCTATGGCAAATGTGTAATATATATTTCAGATTTCTAAGGTGCTTATTGCTTTGTAACCCTGCAGATACACTCTGGCCCTGTATTTGTACTCTTCAGTATTTTCTTGCCTGCCTTTTTATTCAGCAAATCACAAAGACTGTGCATTAGATACAGGATTATGGTAAGTGCTGTTTTGCAAATAATTTAGAATGAGTAAAACATTTTCTTGAACTAGCATGAAAAATCATCTCTGACTAGAAGGTAGAAGTAATCACTTTAAAATATACTTATATCCCAAATACTTCATAAAGAGGGCAAAACAGTGGCACAATAGTTGGTGCTGTTACATCACAAATCCATCCTTAGCTTGAATCCTTCACCAAATTGCTCCTTGTAGTAGCTGCAGTTTGCATACTCTTTGTCGTGTCGGCAGGGATTTTAATTTGGTTACTCTCATTTATCTTCCATTTTCCGTAGACATGCCTGATAGATTAAATTAGCTAGACTACACTGGCTCAGTGTGAGGCATGAATTGGCCCTGTGATGGACAATCTCTCCTTGTTTACCTCCTGCCTCGCACCTAGTACTGCCAGGTTAGGCGATCCTGAAATGGTTTAAATGTGAGTATTTTATGCTATATTATAATATTTAGTAAATTCTGATATTTCTCTTTTTGTAAATCTTCTTGGAATGAACCCCACTGTTAATGTTACTATGTTAAAAAAGACTGACTAATTCACTGTGGTACTTGAAACATGTATCTCCGCAAGAAGGGTTCTCAGGAAAAGATGTTGTTTTGAGAACAAAAAAATAACAATGTAAATCCAATGTTTGGAAAGAAACTGACTTGCTGATCTCAATACCTGGGCATGTCAGACAGCTAGAGTTGGCAGGGCATGACAAGTTACACTGTTCGGTGACAACTTTGCAGCGCAATTTCAAATTTCCAAACTATTGTGAGCTTGCTCCTTTTTGTGAAAGGCAATAACATGCTTGAAGGAGCCAGTGCTGTACGAACTTTTTCCAAGACTGTGAGTTTTGCTGCAATCTTTGCAATTTTTTTTTCTTATTTCCATTTTGTTCAGTTACGTAAAATTGAAGACATCAGAAAGACACATTTCTCTTCTATTTGCAAGGTTTAAAAGATCCTGCATTCCTTATTCCTTGTCACTGTGTTATATGCATTTTCTTTCCGGGGACCTCTCATTGGTTTTCAACTCTCATGCACATATAGACTGGCTCTGTGACTTAAAACAAAATCAAACCTGTCTGATTTGAGTTCGAGTCACAAAGGAGTTTGACTTGGTCACTGGGTGTGCCATACTACATAACTGTAGTTAAGGCAGTGTGGTTTGACTGCCTCTGACTCGCTAAGATTATGTAAGTGAAGTCTGCAACTGAAAATTGCTGAAAAAATGTGCCTGAACCTTTTGTCTACAGTCAAATACTGAGTTGCAGACTAGTTAGTACGGTACATTTTGGAAATCAGTGAGTTTAATTGCAACGAATAAAGCTGATGATACAGCTGAACTTGCGATTAATCTGGTTGAAAGGGTGTGGTGTTGTTTCTGTACTATTACCATGTAATTCAGAGGACGGTACATCAGGATTTTTTTTTTCTCACCAGTATGATAAGGGTGCATGAATATATGAGGGTAAATCAAAAAGGCAATTTGAAAATTACGCAGTACCTGCAATTGAAGCTGATGCAATACAACACAATACACATCGTGATTGCTTATGAGTAGTTTGAACACTCACAGTGCGGTGCTCTCTTGTTAGTCCAGCTGAAACCAAGGTCAAAGGAACATGGATGCTACACTGCGGGATAGCACCATTGTTGAACCAAATGGTGTAATGAGATTTCTTTTAACCAAGCGACGCAACCTGGGGCCGGTGGTTGATGAAGCGGAACAGATAACCAAAATGAGGACTGGTACACAGTGAAGAGTTTCTAGTAGTCAACAGCAAAAAATGGAGCTTTACTTCTTCCTTGAGCTTCACCAAACTTTCTCTTTCCATTCACAACATGTTCATGACATTTTTTTTCCAGTCCAGGACACCGTCCCATTTTCTGGTTACTGCCTATAGGAAAAAATGTACTTTTCAAAGGTTGCTCTTTAATGGCTCATGAGATTCTCAATTATTATCCATTTAAGAATCAACTTTGTCTCCACAGGGCGGAGTGGTGGCTCTGAGGCTAGGGATTTGCGCCAGCAATCAGAAGGTTGCCAGTTCGAATCCTCTAAACGCCAGAAGAAAGATCCTTAATCTATGACTGCTTTGTATTGGGCATGATGTTAATCTGCATCCAGCCCTGCAAGCAGGTCCCCCAACTTTCAGGGAAAACTTTGGGGTTGGTGGCAGGATTGGCACTCTAGCCACCATAAAAAACCTACTGTAAGTGTTCCAGTGTGGTGCTGAGGTGTCACCCACTGCACTTGGGCCCCAATCCAGATGGTTTGTTGCCTGGTGGGTGTGGCAATGTGTTATGAACACAAGCTCCAACCACTCTCTCTCCCTTTGTCACAGAAGTTTCTCCTAAAATATTTAAGGAGAAATAGCTTTAGACAAATAGGACACATGAGATTCAACTGGAGTAAAAGAAGTCACTGTGGTGGGCTGGCGCCCTACCCAGGGTTTATTTCCTGCCTTGCACCCTGTGTTGGCTGGGACTGGCCCCAGCAGACCCCTGTGACCCTGTAGTTAGGATATAGCGGGTTGGATGATGGATGGATGGATGGATAAAAGGAGTCAAAATAGAGTTTGATTTGAAAAGAATGTGATATTTTGAGAGATCTCTTTCTAGTCTTGTTTTAACCTCATTCAAGACTTCATATCTTCATGCCTTTATCCAAGGTGACATACAAAATTTGAGATACAATTGGTTATATTTCTTTTGTTTTTCCAATTGCAGCACAGGCAGATGAAGTGACTTTCTCTTGGCCACATAGTGTCAGTAGTGGGATTTGAACGCACAACCTTAACCACTATGCAGTACTGCAAGCCTTTTCTTCTAGAATGAGTGTGCTTTATTTGGACGACAGCAACATAAATTAGAGCAACCAATCGTATTATTCAGACACAAGGACTATAATTTTGTAATTACTGTCAAGTGTTTTATTACCAGAACCAGCTGTCCAGACATTTCACCATATATTACTGAGCACACAATGCAAATACTTTCAAATTGTAACTACTGGGAAAATCTGAGCCAATTGTGTGACTTTACTGAAATATCTGCTGAAACTCCAGAGGAGACACCGGTGAGATTACCGGGGTATTTTGTCTCAGGAGGAAAATTTTAGAAGCATGAGCAAAAAGTACATATCTCCAATTTATTTCTTTTTGATCTACATGTTGTTTACCAAAAGATATTAAGGAGATCTTGTTTTTGATTTGTCACTCTTATGGGTGTGCTGTTTGCATGGCCCATCAATCACATCTGCCACATCCTTTATTTGCAAAAAGCATGCTCACAAAGCTGTCGAGAGCATCTAAATTAACAAAATAGAAATGAATATATATTGATAAATAAAAAAATTATCGACAAATAAAAATAAAACACGTGTTGGCTAATTTTTTTCTATAATGTTACCAAATTTTATTCAAATCTGTCATTGCATTTTTGAGATTCTGGAGTATTTATTTTTGCTATTGTAGGGGGGTTAACCTCTAAAGATTGATAAATTGAAGTTTCTTTTCTAACCTACTGACCTAGATTTCAGATTTATTTTGTTAAAACTAATGGATGTAGCTGTTTAAAGACCTATTCAGACAGAATTTGTTTTATGCTAGGAGGTGGGGTGAAGTCACTACTTGAACTGGGCCAGTATTCGCCATTACTCTTTGGCAACATTTAACCAGTCTCGCCTCCAGTAGTTAATGTATGCATACCAGTGTGTACGGTCAGTTTGGACCACAGTATCAACTTTTATAACAACAATATGTGCATTCACACAACCCTTTTCAGAATAAATTATACACATCAGCGCATCTTTAGACCTCTGAGGGTAAAGTAAGTATTACCAGTTGACCTCTGTAATTTTAGTTCCACCTCGAAATGGTCAGATTTTACTGGCATGTTGATTCGCACAGGACTCCTTTAACCAGAAGGTATTTTTTAATTGTCTTTTATAGAAGTTGAAAAACTCTAATCTTTCCTGAGACGATTCAGACAGTACTAAAATGACAGTTGTCCTTTTGTTATAATTAATTTACCCCACCTCATGGTGTAAAACTAAACCCATCCTATATCTTCACAAAGTTTATATGCGTTTGCCACATGAAATTGTGTCGTACAGTTAAGCGTTTTCTGTAAATTTAAAAAAATACATAGCCATTCCTGGTAGCCATTCCTGGCACTTTATAATGAACCCAATGAGGCACAGGGCTCCAATGCAAAATAACAGCAGAAAAATTTACCGAATACATCCGATTTGAGTTTCAGTAATAGGAAACATGCCTTCTGTGTTTCTGAAGCACAGTTATAACAACAAAAGTTCCCCGTAAATAATGATTTTATCACATATTCCTGGTACTAATTTTTCTCAAGGTAAGGATATGTTGTCTATTCACTTTTGCGAGTTCTCACATAAATACAGAAGTAAATCAAAACTAAACCAATCACGTGACACAAACAGTTAACTGTGATTTTGTCTTTCAAGATGAAACCCCAGGGCTGTGAAAGGATGTTGCGGAAGACAATAAGCGCTGAAGTAGTGCGCATAGCTGGTCCTTTTTTACAATGCCTGAATCTCAAAATATATATATATATATATATATATATATATATATTAAAAAAAACGTGTATAAGCTATTTTACAATGTGCGTGTAATCGCAAGACGCACATCAATAGTTGACAACTGTCTTGGTTTGAAAAATCAACATATTTGGTAAGTTTTTATACTTTTATTTTGCATTGCAGCCACATGCCTCATAGCCTCCATTGTTAACTGGCAGTAGAAAACACAAATTTAGAACACAATTTAGAATGGTTATATGCCATGTTTGTGAAAAAATACAAAAATTATGCTTTAAAATTAAGCAAAAAAGGTGGGCAATCTTAATAAGTGACACAACTAAAATGAAGAATAAAAATGTTTCTTTTGCAATAAGCGCTACAACAGCAATAACTGTCTTCTAATTACGAAAATAGGTTCTGGCAAAAATCTGCAACCAGGACCGAATTTGCAGACCCCTGGCCTATAACGTAGATCAGTAACAGAGACTGAATGGCCAAACGCACACCAGAGATGACAAATCTCATGTCGATAATTGAAAGGCAATGGTGTTCTGGCAAGGAAATGTGGGCAAATATTAAATGTGAGAGTACATTGGAGAATTGAGAAAACGTCTAAATATAAAAGACAGGCAAACCAAAAAGGTAGCAATGCATTTGCACAGTTTTACAGATAGAGATGATCTCTTGGAGAGACAGGTCTAAATAATCCCTAAAGCTGTTTATTGTTTCATATTGTATTTTAACAAAAATGTTACTCTGTGATCAATCTGACATGTTTTTGCCTTACTGCACACAAGTTCATACTTGTCCTGGGGTTACAAGTGTTTTGTTGGAATGGACGCCTTTTCTGTGAAAGGGTTCTGAAAGGTCAGTGGGACTGCAACTAAAGCAATGTCCTCCAACAGTCACTGCAATGTTAGTAAAGGTGCTAAAGAAGAAGCTGCGATACTTTACATATTCTACTTCAAACATCACTGTTACTCATCTCGAATTTACAAATACAGCAAGCATTGAAATGCCAAGGTTCTTTTTTTATGGTTCAGATGTATCTTTTTATTTATTTCAGGTATGCTTACATATTGTTATTACTTAGAAAGGGCATCCATATAATAAAATGAATTCTAACTGCTTTGGAAACTTCTATGAGCTAGAAAGATTTGTTTATTGCCAAAAGGCTCAACTCATTTTTTTTCTTTATAGACTACATGCACGACTAAGTGCCAACAAACCAAATTATGTCCAGCTTGATAGGATGTTACAGATATTTCTAAACAAAAAAATGACTGTCAGAACAAATTATACTTAGCAGAGTGTAAACAAGGTTATTGAAGGATGCGGTACTACATTCACTCACTCTACCAATTATTTTTCTAGAACAGCTATATTTATTTCTTTCAAAATATGTCTGTCCAGATCAGTAGCACTTATAAGTTCTCAGATATGGATGGTCTTTGCTATTTTT
Source organism: Erpetoichthys calabaricus (assembly GCF_900747795.2). NCBI lineage: Eukaryota > Metazoa > Chordata > Cladistia > Polypteriformes > Polypteridae > Erpetoichthys > Erpetoichthys calabaricus. The sequence goes on along the minus strand of NC_041400.2, from coordinate 19,563,204 downwards.
TTTATTTGTGTCATACATGCTTTTGTTTATGATCATCACTAAGATGCTAAAAAGTTTAATTGTATTTTCTAGTCTTTAAGCGTTTGAAGTCATTAAGTGTTTCCTTCTGGTGAAGTTTCAATGAAATTAAAATGTAATTATTTTTTATATCTTCTCCATTCTTATTCTTAAGTTAGTAGCAGGTTTTAAAATAATTTTTAAAATATAATGCTTAGTTTCTGAAATATTTAAAAAGCATTAGTATTTACTACTACAATTGATTCAGGAAGTATTCCGACCTCTTCACTTTCTGCATGTTATTCTGCATTATATCGTAAAGGAGTAATTTTACCATTTTTGCCCCTCAATCTGCACTCTAATAACCCATAATGACAAAGGGAAAACATGTTTGCAGAAAGGTCTGCAAATTTATCATTCCCATCATTCTCAATGGTACATTAAATCTCAACGGCCACTTTCTAAAGGTACACCTATCTTGTGCCAGGAAAGTGTTGCCAACCACCCGCCGAGGCAGACAACCATCAAATAGATGGGACCGTCTGGGACTAAGGTTAATGGATAATGCAAGCAAAATGTCCAAGGATGATGGCAAAGGAATTGAAAGTTTATTCAAAACAGTCTCTTAAAAACAAGGTACAAGGAATGTAATGATCAAAATATTTACAGTGATTAAAAATAAATTAGGCAAAAATCAGAGATTTATATTAGAACATTAGAATATTAGAACATTTTATGCAAGAACAGGCCATTCAGCGCAATAAAGCTCGACAGTCCTCTCCACTTATTTCTTCCAAAATACATTAAGTTGAGTTTTGAAAGTCCCTAAAGTCTTACTGTCTACCATACTACTTGGTAGCTTATTCCAAGTGTCTATCGTTCTTTGTGTAAAGAAAAACTTCAAAACGTAAGAAGCTTCCAACTGTGTCCCCGTGTTCTTGATGAACTCATTTTAAAGTCACCGTCTCGACCCACTGGACTAATTCCCTTCATAATTTTAAACACTTCAATCACGTCACCTCTTACTATTCTTTTGCTTAAACTGTATAGGCTCAGCTCTTTAAATTCTTCCTCATAATTCAACAGCAGCCTAGTTGCTCTTCTTTGGACTTTTTCTAGTGCTGCTGTATCCTTTGTTAGATTGCAAACCAAAACTGCACAAGTATTCAATTCCCTTGACAATCATAATTTTCTCATGAGAAAAGATTTGTACACATATTTATCCTTTCCATATTTTTAACGTTAATTCTTATGCTGTAATACATTTCCAAAGTCCATCCATCCATTTTCCAACCTGCTGAATCCAAACACAAGGTCACGGGGGTCTGCTGGAGCCAATCCCAGCCAACACAGGGCACCAACCCACCGCAATTCCAAAGTCAAAATAAACAAGTTTCTGTAGATATTTAACTGTAGAAAAACAAATCCAAAGTTAATGTTGCATAAATATTCAAGAGCTACACATTAATACTTTGTCGAGAAAGCTTTTGTTTCAATAATAGCCTTCATTCTTTTGGGGCAAGTATGTCCCAGTTTTGCACATTGTTCAAGAGGGATTCTGAATTGACTGGACATCATTTAGAGAGGCACACAGCTGTTTATATAAGGTCCCACAATTCACACTGCAAGTTAAGACAAAAACCAAGTCATAAAATCTAAGAAATTCTTATGGAATTTTTAGTTAATATATAATAATCTTTTACAATTTATTACAAGTATATATGTATATATGAAGCTATACCAGAATGAATTATTAAGAGGATTGAATTTAATTCAAGGGTAAATTAAATGTAACTTAAAGCTTAAGCACCTGAGGTCTCGTTCTTAAGAAAAGCCACCAAGGTAATTTTCCAAGGTTAGAATGAGGTAAATGAGTAATGAACACCCCTCCAGAAGTAGGGATAAACTGATGGGAAAGCCCATGCAACCCTCTTATGAAACGGTGCTAAGTTCAGTAGGACAGTCCACAAAACACCCCTCTTAGCAAAGCGCTGTTCAGAATAATGGGAAAATCGACACGAGTCAGAAACTACCAGTGGCTTTAGTTGATTGGAGGATGTGATAAAGTACTTCATATTAAGAGTCAGATGATGTGATTTATTAGATAAGGTGATGGTAATCAGAAAAAGGTATAAAAGGAGATGAATTGTTTAATTCAGGGCTCACTTCCTGGATGAAGGCACTTGTGCATAACTCTTTGAAAATAAAGAATTGTTCTGCATTCTCATCTGGATACTGTAACTGACTTTTTTTGAAAATTGGGTAAAGTGTTTTCTATAACACTCTTTGTACAGTTGTGACCAAAAGTTATGAGAATAACACAAGTATTAATTTTCACAAAGTTTGCTGCCTCAGTGTTTTTAGATATTTTTATCAGATGTTTCTTTGGTATACTGAAGTAGGATTACAAGCATTTCATAAGTTTCAAAGGCTTTTATTGACAATTACTTGAAGTTTAGGCAAAGAGTCAATATTTGTGGAGATGGCTCTTCTTTTTCAAGACCTCTGTAATTCACCCTGGCATGTCAATCAACTTCTGGGCCAAATCCTCACTGATGGCAGCCCATTCTTGCATAATCAATGCTTGGAGTTTGTCAGAATTGGTGGGTTTTTGTTTGTCCACCTGCTTCTTAAGGATTGACCACAAGTTCTCAATGGGATTAAGGTCTGGGAAGTTTCCTGGCCATGGACCCAAAATTTCAATGTTTTGTTCCTTGAACCACTTAGTTCTCACTTTTGCCGTATGGTGCAGTGCTCCATCATTCTGGAAAAGGCATTGTTGGTCACCAAACTGCTCTTGGATGGTTGGGAGAAGTTGCTCTCAGGGGATGTTTTGGTCCCATTCTTTATTCATGGCTGTGTTCTTAGGCAGAATTGTGAGTGAGCCCATTCTCTTGGCTGAGAAGCAACCCCACACATGAATGGTCTCAGGATGCTTTACTGTTGGCATGACACAGGACTGATGGTAGTGTTCACCTTTTCTTCTCCGGACAATCTTTATTCTGGATGACCCAAACAATTGGAAAGGGGATTCATTAGAGAAAATGACTTGACCCCGGCGGTCCTCAGAAGTCCAATCCCTGTACCTTTTGCAGAATATCAGTTTGTCCCTGATGTTTTTCTTGGATTCTTTGCTGCCCTTCTTGACACAAGGTCATCATTCAAAGGTCTTCGCCTCCCTCACTGTGCGTGCAGATACGCACAAACCTGCCTGCTGCCATTCCTGAGCAAGCTTTTCACTGGTGGTGCCCGCCGCTGAATCAACTTTAGGAGACGGTCCTGGCACTTGCTGGCCTTTCTTGGGCGCCCTGAAGCCTTCTTCACAACAGCAGTCGAAGTTTATTTTCATGGCAAAGAAGGACTTTGCAATTAATTGCATTTCATCTGCTCACTCTTCATAACATTCTGGAGTATATGCAAATTGCCATCATAAAAACTGATGCAGCAAACTTTGTGAAAATTCATATTTATGTCATTCTCAAAACTTTTGGCCAAAACTGTAGACCTCCACGATCAAATTGGGATGAGGCACAGATCAAGGAAAGGGGATAAACCCATTTCTAAAGCTCTGAATGTTCACAGGAGCACAGTGGTTTAGTTAATTGTGAAATAAAAAAAGTTTGGAACCACCAGAACTCTTCCTAGAGTTTAGTGAATAACCAGGTAAGAAGCAGATTTGTATAGTGCCTTACAGAGACTAAAATGAGCAGAGATAAAATGTTTGTAGAACAGTATAATTATTTGCCAAGATACTGATTCCTTTTCTATATGAGATAAGAATAGAAGGCTTCTGTGGAAGAGAGGTCTAAAAAGAGTAATTACATGCACGCTACACTGAATCAACCACAGGAGTCGTGCTGCAGTATTTTTTAGCTCTTCTTTCGATTTCATACAGTTGTTTATATCACTACTGCGACAAGAAGAGAGTTACAAAAGACAGACACTCAGTTTTCTGCTTTTGACATTGACATTGATTAGGATTAACTTTACTTATGAAAACACTTATATTTTGAAATGTGCTTATTTAGTCAAAAATGTTCATGTATGTGTCTGTATTTTAGCATTTAAATTATGAGTTGTACTTTGCCCTGGACCTTACCTTGTAACCTTCCCTGCTGTTTATAGTTAATTTGATGTTTTGCTGCCTGCTTTTACACATTTCTGTTTCTGATCATATTCCAGCTTTTCCTTTAAGCAACAGAAAAGCATGTTTCAGGTCCTTATAGCAGAAGTTGTCCTCATTCTTTTGGCAGCTTTTACTTTTAAGGTACCGGTTACTTGTGTCCGTACTGGTTACTTGTGTCCATTTAGTTGTTCAATCAAGCAAGATGCAATCTAAGAAGCTTTGACTGTGATATGATTTTGATGCCATACAGTTTGGTATCTCAGGAACAGCTGTCCTTCTGGTACACTATATGGCCAAATGTTTGTGAACATCTGACCATCACACCTATATGAGCTTGTTGGACATCCTACAGTATTCCAAAATTATGGACATCAATATGGAGTTGGCCTCCTTTTCCAGTCTGGCCACCAGGGGGCACACCAGCTCCCCAACCCAGACGCAGACAGACGTGGACACAAGTTCAGCACACACATTTTTTATTTTTTCCAGTGTGAAACACCTTCCCCTGTTTCCTACCTGCACAGCACAGTTCAAACACAAGAACACAAAAGCACACTTTCTTCTTTCCTCTTATCTTCTCTTTTCTTTCCCTCTCTCTTTCTCTGTCAGTCTGCCTCCACTCCTCCTGGCAAGCTTCGTCTCTCTTCCTCCCGACTCTGACTCGCGGAATAAGTGGCTGCTGTTTCCTTTTATAGGGCACCCGGAAGTGCTCCAGGTGTTCCATGACCTCCTTCTGGGTGTAGCAGAAGTGCTGCAAACAAGGAACCCAACAGAGCTGCTCCAAACTCCCACTCCCATGGAGCCCTGTGGGAGTCTGAGGCACCACTAGAACCGGGCTGGGTGGGGAGAGGGGGGCAGCCATCTAGCGCTCTGGGGGAGGTAATGCCTTGCATATGCTTTCTCTCCCCTGGTCCTTCCACTATATAGGCATCCTACTCAGGCAAGGGCACCGGCCATCCACCACACCAGCTATAACAACCTCCACTTTTCTGGGAAAGCTTTCTGCAAGATTTGGGAGTTGTGCTCATTTTGAGATTTGTGCTCATTCAGGTAAAAGAGCATTTGTGATGTCAGGTACTAAAGTTGGATGAGAAGAATTTGCTTGCAATCGACATTTTCATTCATTCCAAAGGTGTTCAGTAAGGTTAGGTTCAGGGCTGTGTGCAGGCCACTCAAGCTCCTCCAAGTCTTTATGGAGGACCTGGCTTTTTGCATAGCAGCACAGTCATGCTGGAACAGAAGAAGGCCTTCCTTAAACTGTTGCCACAATTGTCTGAAATGTCTGTGTATGCTGTTGCATTAACTTTACCCATCACTGGCACCAAGGGGCTTAGGCAAAACCTTATAAAACAAACTATTATCCCTTCTCCACCACACTTTACAGTAGGCACTATGCAGTCCTGAAGGCAGCGTTCTCCTGGCATTGGCCAAAACCAGTTTCATCCATCAGACTTCCAGATAGTGAAGCATGATTCAGCACTTCAGGGAACACATCTCCACCGCTGTTCAAGAGTCCAGTGGTGGTGCGACTCTTGACTGCTCACGACTCCGATTTTGATGTGCATTATACCTCTCCAGCTCGGCTCATAGTCACGGCTTGTGTGCAACAGCTCAGCTATGGAAACCCAAGTCAAGCTCCAGATTAACAGTTCTTGTGCTGATGTTACTTCCAGAGACAGTATGGGACTCTGCTATGAGTGATGCAACACAGGATTGGCCACTGTTATGCTCTATGTGCTTCAGTACTTATTGGTTCTGCTCTGTGAGTTTGTTGGTTTACCACTTTATGGCTGATCTGTTCTTGCTCCTTGACACTTTCATTTGACCATAATAGCACTTACCTGTAGAGTTGACTGAGGCAGATCAAGCAGAGCAGAAATTTCACATACACACTGGCATACAAGAGCTCACATACTGAGCTCTTCAATATGATATATTCTACTGCCAATGTTTGTCAATGGAGATTTAATGGCTATATGCTGACTTGATGAATATGCTAACAATAAAACACCTGAACTCGATAATTAGGAGGGGCAGTGTAGACAAAGTGTGCCACAATGATCTGTGAAGGATATTCATATACATTGTTTTAATTACAATGGGAATCCAAATGACTTGGTGAATCTGAGAGGGAGGTGAGATGAGTCAAGTGTCCTGCTGGGTCATGATCAATACTATGGCAAGGGTCGCTGTCATCTATTTCAGGTCTTGTCACATTGATTCTGCCAAACAGACAACCTCTGCAGTAACCTACTCATGTCTGGAGGTTGTATGTTCAAAGAGAAAAGCATAAAAACACACGGAACCCCAGTGCTCACCAACGGACAGATGGAAGACATCTCTCCTGCCCGTGCCTAGGATAAAAGGCTTTCCTGCACTCTCTCTCAAAGTTGGACAATCGCTGATTGCAGGAAATCAAGATGTTTCAAGCTTTGGCCATATATAGCTCTCCTTCGACTATTATATTATTGAAGCTAAAGTATAATCTTCCTTTAGTGTTACTGATTCTTTCTTCCTGTTAGAATCACCACCGCACTGCTAGGGAAAAATATAATAAATATATATATTGGTTTAGTAAAGGCTGCAATCTCTAACAAACCTCTTCCCAGGGAGCATGTACCCCCTTCTGAATACAGGTGGTCCACAATCTTTTGGCCATACAGTTTATTTTCATATTCTACGGTCTAAAGAAAATGGCTCAATGAGCAAATAATTTCACAGAATGGGTGTTTTAAGAGTGAAAATGATGTGGGAGGTCAAGGGAGATCTTCCAGACTCTTTAGACATATATAAACAAAAGATCTGTGTGTGTGTGTGTGTGGAGCAGTCTGCTCGGCTCACGCTCAACCACAGCCACTAGATCAGAGGTTCTCAAACTTATTTTGTCTACCGCCCACTTTGAGAATCAATTATTTTCTACCGCCCCCCAAAATTTTTAACTTTACCACATCTTAAAAATCACAAAAATTTCTCATCTTTAATAAACCTCACGTATGACAAAAATAGTGCTTCATTAGTTGGTAAAGTGGACTCATCTTCAATATTTTCAGCCATTTCATCAATTCGTCTTTGCACAGAACTATTGCTCAAAGGAATTTTTCGAATGATATCTGCCGCTGGTTTATGGAGCACAGTAGTTATTACTTCTTTTATTGCCGGTAAAACTCTTCTCCAATAGTGTGTGGTTTGCCTGTTTGAGCAATTAACAAAGAGATATTGTACGAGGCTCGAAGTCTGTCATCGTCTTGCTTAGAAGCCGGTGAAAAAAGTTTTGATACAGTTGGCTGAGCTATGTACTTCTTTTCCAGGTCTTGAAAATAGGCCACATTTTTTTCTTTCTTATCTGGATGCATTTTATTCAAATGATTTTGTAGCCTAGAAGGCTTCATCGCTTCATTCGAAAATGTTTTTTGACAAAGAAGGCACATAGGCGAAGATGGATTTGTGGGATTTTCAACAAATCCGTATTTAATATATTCCGCACTGTATTGCCATCTCTTCTTTTTTGCTTCCTACATGGTTTTGTCTTTACAAATACGTGAGTAAAGTATCACTTTAAAAAACTTTCTAACAATTGTGCGCGAAAACGCTAATGAAAATAAAAGAAGTATTACACGCTCTTATATAGGATTAAAATACAGCACGAACCGACAGGAATAAGACAAACATGCACAAACTCGTTTACCTCATTCGACAGAATTCGTACTGAGCAAGTTAGAACGGTAACCATCATTTTTATCGAAAATAAAAAATATAGAAAATAAATATCAAATTAAAAAATGTCGAAATTTTAGTATAAATAAAAAATTGGTTTAGGGGTTAAGGCTAGGGCTAAGATTAATTTTTTATTTATACGAAAATTTCGACATTTTTTAATTTGATATTTTTTATTTTCTATATTTTTTATTTTAGCGATAAAAACGACCGGAATCAGTTAGAACAAGTATCGATGATCCGGCCGCTTGATACAGGATTGCACAAATCGTGTTGTTTAATAAAAACTTGTTAAAACTTGATTACTCATGGGCTACCTACGAAAGCCATGATAAATTATTTATATTTATACAATCAAACAGGACAGGAATAAGAACGAAATAAATCAATGTAGTATAGTAGGTAGGTTTTGATTTTAGTTTAAATTTTAAAATATTAGAAAAAAAACACAAATCAGCCATCGCCCCCCTAAACTGCTTCAACACCCCCCCAATTTTCTCTGGGCCTTTTAATGCCCCCCTGGATGCCTCCAGCGCCCACAAGGTGGCGTTATCGCCCACTTTGAGAAAGACTGCACTAGATGGTGTATGCATGCACTTTTCAAAATTTTCAGAGCTTGCATGCACTTCAGTTCTCACTACAAAAGACCTGTGTGCAGCAAATGCCACCGTGCAACAACAACGAGGTGCTAATGACAAAGATGAAGAGACACAATGTCGAAACTCCGTGGCCCAACAACGTGCAAGTGAAACACCTCAGCAACGGAGGGTAAGGCTTGAAGTTTTCAAGTAAAAACATTGTTCATCTGGCATGTATTTTCTCAAGACAAAGATTAATAGGATTCATATGCCAGTGATAAGGCTAAGATATGGCATCACCAATGTCTTCTTACGAAAGCCAGTAGGGCAGCAAGCATAGGTGGGTCCACGTCCTTTTACCTCTCCAAGTTCACGAATACAGTAAAACTGCTAGGGAGTCTCCAGTTTTTTTTTGTACCAAAGGCCACAGGCAGCTAGTCTAAAATAACAGCTTTTTATAACAGTGGTGTTCAGAAGGGCATCAAAGACATCAACACTGAAGTACATCATCATCAGACCACACCCTGGTTAGAACAAGAACAAGAGGATGGAGATGAAATAGTCAGACTTTAATGTAAAATACCATCAACCTGTGCATCAGTCCTGTCTTGTGTCAGTGGTACAGACCAGTTGTGGATGTGTAACACTAGAAGGAATGCTTTCTTGGAGCACCAATTAAACATCTTTGAAATTGCAACGACATACATAAGCAATTTTGTAAACCACATGCAAACCATCCCTTGGGACCACTCTTTCGGGACTGACTAAATCTGACTGCCACCAGCCCTTAACTTGTCTGGAGTTGCCTAACTATCTTGGAGTACCACATGCCTTCCCTGCTTCCAACAGAAGCAAGTATATCGTTGCTACTCAACCATCATCCTTTCCCCATGTCTGACATACAAAAGCAATGGGACTGACCCAGCACTCCTTCAACATATTGAATGGATCAGCCCGTTGGTCCAGTTGTTCATCCATCATGAGTATTTTCCTGTTAAGGTACTGTATTGCTGAGGCAATGAGAAGATCACAGAATGAATGTGCAGTTGAAAAATCTGCGATGCTATTGAGTCAGCACGGACTGAAATCCCAAAAGAATGTTTCTAGCACCTTGGTTCAAAGATCCATGCTGTTCTGGAGTCAAAAGCTGATCCTACCTGATACAAGATTGGGTGTACGTTAGAAAGTGGTCACTGAGATTATATTAACGGTGCCATTAAACTGGTTCCTGGAGTTTGAATAGAAACGGATTTCTGGTGTTTGGGTTGATTTTCTATGACGCGCTCTCTTTTATGTTGCGCTAGGGCTGTGCAAGCTTAATTAGACATAACCCTGCCTTCTAGTAAGCTCAAAGGCTTTTTTGAGGCGGATATTCTCCCTTCTTTCTTTAGGGTTTTGATTATAACAGGACTGAATTTACAATAAGGAATAAAGTTATACCCATTCTCTTTGCCCTCTTTGTGTAATGTGGGCTTGCAGCGATGATTTGAGCATCCCTTGAAGTAATTTGTCCTTTCACAGACACTCTGCCCTTTATCAAATGGATACTACTAATTGGCTAATGTGTCATGATACAAAGCACGTATAGTCAGATGCTGGTTCCATGAACATGGCATTGACTTTGGTTTACTCCAATGGTTTGCCGAATGGGATGAAGTGGTGTTTGATCATGCAGGTATCATAAGGGGTGAGTCTCCTCATCAGCACTTTAAGTGGTGCTAAACCAGAATATTGCCTTCTCATATTTATACTCACTGGCCTAAGTATCAGGATACAGATAGCTGCATCCCCTCGGCTTGTTTGTGATAGGGCATGCATTATTTTCACTCTACAGTATTTCTGCAGAACAATACAATGAATGTGTGGCTGAGTCAGCATTGGCCAAAGGCCCTAAAGAACGTTTCTAGCACCTTGTTCAAATCATGGTCTGAAGATTCAGGCTACTCTGGAGGCAAATAAGAATCCTACTTTTTACAAGACGGGTGTATCTTATAAAGTGGCTACTGAGATTAAATTTACCATTAAACAAGGTTCTTGAGATTGATGGGAATAGAAACTGATTACTGGTGCTCGTGCTGGTTTTCTATGACGCACTCTCTTTTATGTTGGGCTAGTGCTGTGCAAGCTTAATTAGACATAACCCTGCCTCTGGTAAGCACAAAGGCTTTTTTGTCTACTCCATCTTATTATAAGTCTCTGGCTGCTTCTCACTAGATGGCATCATCTCATCCACATTTATGACAAGGACTGTGAGTCTGCAAATGCATGACCCCTATAAAGAAAAGAATACGAAATCACATCTATGAGAGTGATCAAGCAATATGATTATTTATTAGGTTAGAAGCATATGCAGTAAGGTGAGGTCTGGTCATAGATACTGCAGTCTGGTGGTCTTGTTTACTTCTTTTTATTACTGTTTGGTATAATGAGTAAAAATTCATTTATGTACAGTTTAAGCACACAACACATTGTACAAGTGTGGATATATTATTTAAAAAAAATGTGATGCCCCTAATGCTTTACCCTAAAAATCCACTTAAACTTTAAAAAACACAAATAAGGATCCATCATTTGAAAACCACTGTGGATCGATCCTGCATTCAAATGCTAGCCTTGGAAATGTCTAAGCAATGTCTGCATGTCCTTCCATTTAGTCTTTTTTTTTCTGGGTACTCCACTTTCCTCTTTTATCCCAAGGGATTAGGTAGATCAGTAACTCTGAAAGTGAGGTGGGTATGTACTTGAGATGCCCACAGATGGACTGGCTTACTTGGTGTTGGTTAGGAAAATGGACTGGTAGTTGTCTACACTTAAAAGTTTGAAAACTCTTCCTCATTTCTTTTACAGTAGTCTTTTAGGTGTTCAGCCATACATTTTCTAAACCCACTTATTACATGACAGGGCAAAGGGAGCATAGAGCGTATCCCAGCAGTACTGGGGCAAAGACTGGAATCACTGCTATGACTCCATTCACATGTGGGGCCAATAACTAAATGAGTGTGCATACAGTCGTGGCCAAACGTTTTGAGAATGACACAAGTGTTGGTTTTCACAAATTCTGCTGCTTCAGTGTTTTTAGATCTTTTTGTCGGATGTTTCTATTGTATACTGAAGTAGAATTACAAGCATTTCATAAGTTTCAAAGGCTTTTACTGACAGTTACATTACGTTTATGCAAAGAGTCAATATTTTCAGTGTTGGTCTTTCTTTTTCAAGACCTCTGTAATTCACCCTGGCATGCTGTCAATCAATTTCTGGGCCAAATCCTGACTGATGGCAGCCCATTCTTGCATAATCAATGCTTGGACTTTGACAGAATTGGTGGGTTTTTGTTTGTCCACCCGTCACTTGAGGATTGAACACAAGTTCTTAATGGGATTAAGGTCTGAGGAGTTTCCTGGCCATGGACCCAAAATTTCGTTGTTTTGTTCCCTGCACCACTTAGTCATCACTTTTGCCTTATGGCCCGGTGCTCCATCATTCTATATTGTTCATTGTTGGTCACCAAACTGTTCTTGGACAGTTGGGAGAAGTTGCTCTCAGATGATGTTTTGGTACCATTATTTATTCATGGCTGTGTTCTTAGGAAAAATTGTGAGTGAGCCCACTGCCTTGGCTGTGAAGCAACTCCACAAATGAACTGTTTACTGTTGGCATGACACAGGACTGAGGGTAGCGCTGCTCACCTTTTCTTTTTTTCCGGATGCCCCAAACAATCAGTAAGGGGATTCATCATAGAATATGGCTTCCCCCAGCAGTCCTCAACAGTCCAACCCCTGTACCTTTTGCAGAATATCAGTCTGTCCTTGATGTTTTTCTTTGCTGCCCTTCTTGACATCCACTTGGTATCCCACAAAAGTCTTCACCTCCCTCACTGTGCGTGCAGATACACTCACACCTGCCTGCTGCCATTCCTGAGCAAGTTCTGCCCTGGTGGTGCCTGCAGCTCAATCAACTTTAGGAGACGCTCCTGGCACTTGCTGGACTTTCTTGGGCGCCCTTAAGCCTTCTTCACAACAGCAGTGGAAGTGGGTTTTTTGGGATTACATTCATTTTTCTGGCAAAGATGGACTGCAATTAATTGCAATTCATCTGCTCACTCTTCATCACATTCTGGAGTATATGCAAATTGCCATCATAAAAACTGAGGCAGCAAACTTTGTGAAAATTAATATTTATGTCATTCTCAAAACTTTTGGCCACGACTGTACAGTGAATTCAGAAAGTATTCCCACCCTTTCACTTTCTGCGCATTTTATTGTGTTGCAGATTTAATTCTGAATGAAAAAATTTCCAATTTTGCCCACCAATCTGCACTCAATAACCCATAATGACAAAATGAAAACATGTTTTCAAGAAATGTTTTTAAATTTATTATAAATCAAAAACTGAAACCTTTTGTTCACAGAAGTATTCAGGCCCTTTGCTGTGGCACTCCTCTGTGTGGTTAGGTGCATCCTGCGTACTTTTAATTCTCCTTGAGATGTTTCTAGAACTTGATTAGAGTCCCCTTGTGGCAAATTTAATTAATTGGACATCATTTAGGAATGCGGTGGGTTGGCACCCTGCCCAGGATTGTTTCCTGCCTTGTGCCCTGTGTTGGCTGGGATTGGCTCCAGCAGACCCCCGTGACCCTGTGTTCGGATTCAGCGGGTTGGAAAATGGATGGATGGATGGATCATTTAGAACAGCACATGTGTACCTGGGCATGTTTGGACAAAAAACAAACCATAAAGTCCAAGGAACTCTCTGTAGACCTCCGTGATCAAATTGTGTTAATGCATAAATTGGGAAAAGGGGGTAAAACCATTTTTAAAGCTTTGAGTGTTCCCAGAAGCACAGTGGCCTCAGTAATTGTGAAATGGAAGAAGTTTGGAACCACCAGGACTGTTGCTAGAATTGGCCATCTGGCCAAATTGAATAACAACAAGAAAGGCCTCAGTCAGGGAAATGACCAGGAACCTAAATGTCACTCTAAGAGAGCTTTAGAAGTCCCCTGCTGAGAGGGGAGAAGCACATTATCAATCTGGTGTTTGTAGTAGAGCAGCTAACTTCTCTTTGGAGTTTTATTAATGGAATTTACAGGACTCTGAGAGAATGAAGACAAGGTTTCTCTAATCTGTTCAGACAATAATTGATATCTTTGAGAAGAAGTTCAAGCTCTATGTCTGGCAAAGACAAGGCACTGCTCATCACCTGCCTAATACCATCCCTACAGTGAAGCATGATGGTGCCAGCATCATGCTATGGGGGTGCTTCTCAGTGGCAGGAACAGGGCGACTAGTCAGAACTCAGGGATGGATGACTAAAGCCAAAAACAAAGCGGTCCTTGAAGGAAACCTGGTCCAGAGTGCACGCCACTTCAGACTGAGTTGATGTTTCACCTTCAGCACAACAATGACCGGGGCACAATCAACACAATGCTGTAGTGACTTTGAAACAAATCTCTGATTGTCTTTGTGTGACCCAACAAGAACCCAGACTTAAAACCCCATAGAAAACATGTGGAGAGACATGAAGATTGCAGTTAACAGATGCTTCCCATCCAACCTAATGGACCTGGAGAAGATCTGCCAGGAAGAATAGGATATACTGCCCAATTCCGGGTGTCTAAAGTTAGTAGACACCTACCTAAGAAGGGTCAAAGCTGTAACCGCTGCCAGAGCGGCTTCTACAAAGTACAGAATTAAGGGTCTGAATACTTCTATGTCTTTCATTTTGAATAAATATGAAACCCTTCTGAAAACATGCTTTCAGTTTGTCATTTTGGGTTATTGAGTGTGGATTGAGGGGCAAAAATGGATAAATGACCCATTTAAAATTAAATCTACAACACAAAGTGTGCCCAAAGTGAAGGGGTCTGAATACTTTCTGGGTCCACTGTATCTTTGGGATATGGAAGGAAAGTGCAGTATTTACTTCAAAAATTTGGAACTGTGATGGAACACAGGGCATCAGCGAGCCACAAACCCTCAACCACGATCACACAGAGTCCTGGGTTCAAATAAAGAAGTGTTTTTTAAACACTTTTCCACAAAGTAAAACACTTTTCCACAAAGTAACAAAAATCACAAGCACAAATATCCTTTCTCTCTGTCTCTACAATTCACCTCTCCTTTCACCACTGCACTTCCCTCCTCCAGTCGAGTGTTGCTCTATGTCCTTCCAGCTCTGACTCGCCTGGATAAGGGAGTGCAGTCCCATTTATTAATGACCGCTACCAGGGTCGCTGCCCGATGGAAGTACTTCCGGGTCATATGGAAGTCCCACTTATTAGGGAGCTCATCTCCCTGCAGCACCACCTTGCAGCACCAATGGTCCCCAGCAGGGCTGTGTTGCTGGACTACATCTCCCAGCATTCCCTGCTGGTTCCCAAATGGGCACCGAAATGAAGGGCTGCTACCATCTAGCATCCTGGGGGAATTAAGAGTCCCCAATGACATCTTCTGATGGGCTGTCCGTCCATCCCCTCTGGCCATCACTTCCATGTCTGGCTCATTCCTTTCTCCTGGTTGACATACCCATCTTCTGCTCGGAGCCTCATGTCCCATCCCCTTCTCTGGTTGGGATGCCTATTCAACCTATGTGGCACTGACAGAACATAACGTTTAGCAGGAGACAATGACACGAATGCCAGCATGAAATGTTCAAGCATAAAACAATCCTTGTATACCATCCCTTGGGACTGAGTAGATCTGGCTGCCGCCAGCCCTTAACTTGTATGGAGTTGCCTAACTTTCGTGGAGTGCCACATGCCTTCCCTCCTTCCAGCAGAAGCCAAGTATATCGTCCAATACAATATATGGTATCGTAATGGTCCAGTTGTTCGTCCAATACGAGTATTCTCCTGTTAAGCTATTGTATTGTTGAAGTAAAGTGCTGCTCCATGCACGACAAGGGCAATGAGAAGATCACAGAATGAATGTGTCGCTGAAAAATCCCAAAAGAATGTTTCTAGCAACTTGTTGAATGCATGGCTTGAAGATTCAGGCTGTTCTGGAGTCAAAAGCTTATCCTACCTGATACAAGATAGGTGTACGTTAGAAAGTGGTCACTGAGATTATATTAACGGTGCCATTAAACTGGTTCCTGGAGTACATTTGAATAGAAATGGATTTCTGATGTTTGTGTTGATTTTCCAAGATGCACTCTCTTTTATGTTGGACTAGGGCTGTGCAAGCTTAATTAGACACAACCCTGTCTCTAGTAAGCTCAAAGGTTTTTTTGAGGCTGATATTCTCCCTTCTTTCTTTAGGGTTTTGATTATAACATGACTGAATTTAACATATGGAATAAAGTTATACCCATTCTCTGTGCCCTCTTTTTCTAATATGAGCTTGCAGTGATGATTTCAGCATCCCTTGAAGTAATTTGTTCCTCAGATGACAATATTCTTAGAATTTTCCTTGTTCATTGTTCTGTTTGATGTTGGTCAGGATGTGATATATTTCTTTTCTGTGTTTTAGTGTTTTTTTCCATCCCCTCCCTTGAGACATAACCTTATCTAGTCTTTCTGACTGCTACAGCAACATACTGCACTGGAAAATTAAGTTATTCTGTTCAAAACACAATTCTGAAAAATGCCAAGGTAAGAAACTCTGTGAAAGGGCACCATGTTGGATTTGTTTCACATCACTTAATCCCTTACATGTGTTTTCTAATTTAAACAAAACCTCTTTTTTACTCCACACTGCCAACATCTCCTTCATAGAGGTTGAACGTTTTATTAGTTTTTCCTTTTCATTTCTCAGTCTGTTTTCTGAATCTTCTTTATCCAGTATGAAGTGAGAAAGAAATACAGCTGATGGTTGCAGCAGTAGGTGCAAGACAAGGGACACTCACCCATCTAAGAGCACACTTACATACATAACTGTTCTGCCGAGATTTAATTTGGCATGCCTGAAAGGAAAGAGAGGAAAACTAAGTGAGGGGGTTAAAGCCAAAACATCACAACCCATAATGCTAGCCAGAATCTTAAGCAAAAACGCACAAAACCCTAATTTCCAAATTTATAATTAGATTAATAAGGATACACTTTATTAATTCAAGGGGAAATTTAGATGATGTTATGCACGTGTAATCCCCTTGCTGGTTTGACTAAGCAGTAAGCAATTCCACTCCACGGCAAGAGGGGGCATTGTCACCAATCATATTTTCTCTTTCTCCCTCAGCGGTGACAAGATGTCCAGAGAGGGCACCCAAACTCGACTATGACCGCCAGAGCAGGCTCTGTCCCTTCAGCTCGGGATGCCATAAAATGAGGCAGAATGTGGCATCTCACTCACTACCTAGACTCGATAACATACAACCTCCTGTGTGAGATACAAGACCAAAACACAAACTTAGGGAATGCGGTGTGGGCTGATTTTGATCAGCATCTTTTTTGTTGTACCTTTGGGCACCCTTTTGCTGTTTGTTTTACTTTAATTAAATGGGGCTAACATGTTGAAGCCCCAATGATTCTTGCTGCTTTGCTCTGTTTCCCTACTGCCAGACACAATATATACAGCAACAGAAACAAAAAAGATATAGACTCACAGCAAAAAACAATGCAATCACAATAAATAAATAGATAATAATAGTTACAATATATATATCTATATATATATTATAAATGTCACATTGGTTGGACAGGCTTCCTGACCAGAAGAGGGTATGGTTCCTTACCTGGACAGGAGGCTCTAAGTAGGCAGGGGAGAGAAAGATTCTAGACCCGGAAATAACGGCATGGGGGTGATGGATGGACAGCACACCAGAAGAAGATGTTGCTGTGGACTCCTTATTCCTCCAGGATGCACAATGGCAGCAGCCCCAGATATCGGTACCCAGTAGGGCATGCTGGGAGATGTAGTCCGGCAGAACAGCCCTGCTGGGGTCCGTGGGTGCCGCAAGAGGGTGCTGCAGGGAGATGTGCTCCTTGTTATGTTGGACTTCCATATGACCCGGAAGTTCTTCCATCGGGCAGCAGCCCTGGCACGGGAAGTACTCCCAGGTCTGCAATTAAAGGAACGGCACTCCCTTATCCAGGTGAGTCAGAGCTAGGAGGATGGAAAGCAACACTCGACTGGAGGAAGGTAGTGTGGTAGTGAGATGAATTGTGAGGTATTGTGCAGAGAGAGAGAGAACTTATGCTTGTATCAATTTGGGAGGTATTGTGTTTAATTCTTCTTCTTTCGGCTGCTCCCCTTAGTGGTTCACCACAGCGTATCATCTTTGTCCATATCTTCCTGTCCTCTGCATCTTGCTGTCACACCCATCACCTGCATGTCCTCTCTTACAACATCCATAAATCTTCTCTTAGGCCTTCCTCTTTTCCTCTTGCCTGGCAGCTCTATCCTTAGCACCCTTCTCCCAGTATACCCAGCATCTCTCCTCTGCACATGTCCAAACCAATGCATCTCACCTCTCTGACTTTGTCTCCCAATTGTCCAACCTGAGCCGACTTTCTAATGTCCTCATTTCTAATCCTGACCATCCTCGTCACCCAATGCAAATCTTAGCATCTTTAACTCTGCCACCTACAGCTCTGTCTCCAGTTCTCTGGTCAGTGCCACAATCTCCAACCCATATTACATAGCTGGTCTCTCTACCGCCCTGTAGATCTTCCCTTTCACTCTTGCTGATAACCTTCTGTCACAAATTACTAAGAAACACCCTTTATTTGAACCTGGATTCTGTGTGTATCTCTATTTGGGGGTTTGGGGCTCACAGGTGCCCAGTTCCATCACAATATATTGTGCATAAATCTCAAAATGAATAGAAGCAAACTTAAAGAATATAAGAATTTAGTTTGGGACGTTACGGGGAGACACTGGATTCCCTGATAGCAGTGGGCAGAAAAGATCCCCAAAGGTGCTTCTTTGCACAAAATGGAGGAATGAACCTGTGGTTAAAAGTGCTCCAAGATAGCACGTCCTGAAGGGGATGGAGTGGATTTTTCATGATAACATCCAATTTTGCAATCATCCTTTTTTCCACAACAGCTTCCAGTGTATCCAGGGTTCACCCTCAAATGGAGGAGGCTTTCCTGATAAGTTTGTTAAGACATTGTCTGTCTTTTGTTATTCTTACCTTTACAGTTCTTCTTTTTAGATCTGCATCGGTTCTACCCTGCTTCTTGATGACACTTCCCTAGAAGAATTCCACCTCTTCTAGCACTTCTCCAAGGCAATTGGCCTTCAGAATGTTGATCCTTTCTACCTTGAAGGTGTTTGCCACCTTGTGAATCTCCTTTGCATCTGCTGGCAAGTGTGCAACAATAGGGGCCAAGTCATCAGCAAATTCTAGATCCTCGAGATGAGTAAAGGGTGTCCATTGAATTTTCGTCCTTGACTGGGCTGTAAACATCTTCATTATCCAGTCAGTTTCTAGCAGGAAAAGTAATGGTGAGAGTAAGCATCCCTGACAAAGTGCGATCTTCACTTGGCTGGCATCTGTAAGATGACCTCCATTATATTACATTTATAAGTATTTGTTTGGCAGACACTTTTAACCACAGCAACTTACAAAAGAGGTAAACATAATCACGTAACATTAGATGAGGGGCTGTTTGTAGCTGTTAGTAGGACAGGTAACAAAACCTGATTGCCACAGGTGAAAAAATGTAATAACTAATACATTTACAATCTTAGATTAACAATCGATGAAGTAATTAAACTTAATGTAATAATAAATCGGCTAACAATATGAAAGATCACAAAGCAAAGTTTTTCTTTTTCTCAATCAATTACACACATATTCATAGAACAGATAAATCTTCAATCTCTTCTTAAATTCATTGAGGAAGTCATCAGTTTGGATGGAGGTGGCCAGCTCGTTCCACTAACTAGGAACTACACAGTAAAAGAGTCTGGATTAAGACTTGATACCACACAGAGGAGGCACCACCAGACACTGTTTACTGACAGACCTGAGTGGGTGAGAAGGAGCATAGCACCACACCAGTGTCTCCATATATACAGGTGCTGACTCACTGAATACTCTGTAGGTAAGTATCGGGGATTTGAACTTAATGTGTGTTGCTACAGAGAGCCAATGTATCGACCTGTAGAGAGGATTGACATGAGCTCGTCTTGGCTGGTTAAATACAAGATGGGCCGTTGCATTCTGGACCATCTGCAGCAGCTTGATAGCATATGCGGGTACTCCTGCCAAAAGTGAGTTGCAGTTTTCCAGATGTTACAAGAAGTAAGCCTTGACCAGAAGTTGTGCTGCATGCCCTGTCAGATTGGGTCTAATCTTGCGGATGTTGTACAGCGTGAACCTGCATGAACAAGAAACAGTAGAAATGTAGTCAGAAAAAGATAGCTGCTCATCAATTGCCATCCCAAGGTTGTGTACTGAATTGGCAGGTGTTAGCAACAGTAAGCCAAGTTGTACAAAGATGGAGAGTTGGACAGGCTGGCTGGACGCGATCACAATAAGCTTGGTTTTTGCCAGGTTGAGCTGTAGGTGGTGGTCCTTCATCCAGGTTGAGACATCAGTAAAACATGCAGATACTTGTGTTGATACCATGTTGTCCTTGGGAGGGAAAGACAGGTACAGCTGTGTATTATCAACATTGCACTGATAAGAGAACCTATGGAATTGGATGATGGAAGTGATGTACAGAGAGAAAAATAGAGGACCCAGCACCGATCCTCGGGGGAACCCTGTGCATTTCTGATGTGCACCTGACAACTCACCATGGACTACTCTGCAGGTCACCTCTTCATATGAGTTCCTGATGATGCTGACAAGCTTGGTTAGCATGCCATAATGCCAGAGAAGTTTCCAGAGAGATGCCTGGTCCACACTGTCGAAGGTTTTCTTATAGTGAATGAAGTTAACATACAGATAAGAGATCCATTCCATTGACTGCTCAACTATGCTATGTAGCAGGAGCAGAAGAGTCTTTATCTTAAAAGACTCTTCATGACTTCTTGGTTTTAAAGTGATGTGGGGAGATACCATGTAATACTGGGAACCAGTGAGAAGTCAAGCAAAATGACACCTGTTATTAGCTAACTAAAAAAATACAATATGCAAGCTTTTGAGGCAACTCAGGCACCTTCTTCAGGAGGGTTAGGGTAGCTGAACGCAGGCTAAGGAGTAGCAGTAGGATCATCTGCTGGGTTTCTGCTGCTGGCGAGCTGCATGTATTGCTTGTCGCTTGTCGTTGTTTTAAGAGCTGGCAGCAAGTTAAAGTGTCTCTCGCGGGACTTCAAATTGTCTTCCGAGAAGATCACGTCTCGTCTCCCTAGTCTCCCTCCCAGAGATTTTTTTTTATAATAGAGAGATATGCTCTACATGACTGCCATTGTTTTGAAAACACATTTTAATAGGTGTCCGCCACTGCTGATGAACACGTATTAGCACAGCTGGAATTATGCTTGTAATGGCGTTGGTGATACATTCCCTAAGATGATTTATGTTCGTTCAATGTTTTCTGTTAAATTCGATTGCAACCATGTGACTGCTTCCTGACCCAGCTATCAGTATGATTTCAATTTGTTGCTCTTTATTCAAATGCATTTTTTGGGGTGTCTGAAATATAAAAATAAAATGTTAAAAACCATATGCATGGAAACTTATGGCCCACCCTGTACTTTAAAGGACTTGATGGTGTGGGGAGGATTATGTGTGAGGGAGGGGAGGGTGTATAGGCAAGGTTTGATACAGACAAGGACGTGTCCAAGACCAGACTGTGCCCAGGTCGAGACAATTAGGCACGTCTTTTGGAAGTGCAGTTGGACACAAGTGTGAGTGAATGTGGAAGGATTATTCATAATGGTAAAAGATTCAGTTATTTTGTTGTGTAGTTTAATTTTGAAAGGAGAGGACCTAGCTAGAAATAGAAGAAGTTCTTTTTAATATGGCTTATTATTAACCTGGCAAAGAAGTGCATATGGGGTGCCAGGTATATCCTGATAAAGAGGTTTGTGACCAGAGATGATGTGCAGTGACAAAAAATGATTTTGGAAAAGGATTTAGAAAAGAAAGTTAACAGAGATTTTGAGAAGTAGAGTTTCACAGCAGCCAAGGAGAGATTGGGAAATGGGAAGCAGGGCTTTAATGGGAATTGAGTTTGAATCCAAAATATATGTGTGTAGTCCAATAGATGTTTGGTCCAATGCTTTGGAGGGATGATGGTCTTCGTTTTAGAGATGAAAAATGGGAAAATTACTGTTCCTTAACGCAACCGTTTTTGTTGTATGGATTGTATTTAGTAATGTGTAAATGAAACTAACTTTTATGGAAAAGAAAGAAAAAAACACCCTTAGAATGTAGGAAATAAACCTCGCAGACCTAAAGGAAGCCTCACACATATCCCACACAGATGATGGCCAAGAATGAATTTGAACCCAGTCTGTTGGAGTTGTGAGGCAGCAGCAATAACCTGTTAGCCTCCCCGTACCTTGTCACGCTTTTTTAAAAATTGGTTATGCAGACTTAAAATTACAAAGGTTTTCTGTCACAATGCATACAGAAAGTAATAATAAAACAGGAAAAAAAATAGAACAGACAGCTACTGATCCACTATCTGTCTGTGGAATTACATTCATTAAAAGATATTTTGCTATTAAAGGTGTGAGAGACCTTCACATTCAAACACAAAGAAGGGATAAAAAAAACTTGATCTAGTGTAGCACCACAGGCAAAGACAAAGGGTCAAGCATCAAGGTAACAGAATGAAAGCAATAAAATAATGAAATTATTTATTCAGCACCTACAATGCAAGGAGGCACCATGCACTGTAATTTCTTGCAATATACTGTATCATTTTAGTCATAATTAATCGAATTAACATCCTTAATGTGATATGTCTTTTTTCATAACCTTGTAATTGTACAGTTTATACAATTAAGCAATAAAAGACATTTTTCAAAAACCTTTTTGTAAGCATATTGCTTCAGATTAAAAAAAAGTCTATCATTACTTATAATTAAAATTGCAGATATTAATAATGTGTGCTTACAGGTTTTTTTTTGTTATATACTGTAATATTAATAAAAGAACATCTTCTAATCTACTTCATTCGTTTCAGGAATGCTGGAGCCTATCCTGGCAGCACCAGGAACAAGTCAGGAATTAAACATGGACAAGGCAAGAGAGTCTTATTGGACCCTCTCACGTGCACACTTACAAAGTTAGAATTGTCATGTAGCCAAACATGAATGTAGGGGGAAAATCTGAGTGAGCACTCTGAGAAAAACCCCACACATTTTAGGATGTCCTCCTGCCTCTCACAAAACTTCATCCTCCCTTCTTCCTCTTTAAAAATGGCATCGGTTCTCAAACAATACAGTCATGCAGCGACTTACGGCTTCATTTGGGACCAGCCATTTGGCTGTGTGTCAGTCACAAAGTGTACAGGTCATTGCAATTGAGGCTCTGTGGGTCTGTTGTGAGCACAAACTGAACTTCGAGTCTCTTCATCTATATGCTAGGTCCAGATAAGGTAGTGTTTCTCAACCACTGTCGCACAGCTGGTGGGTTGTGGGTTGCCGTTGTTGGTTTGTGAGTGTGTCACGGTAGGTTGCCTAAGCCAGTATTTCTTAACCACTGGGTCACGACCCAGGTAGCTGCTGATGGGTCATGGGTTTCCATTGATGGTTCACAAGCTGGTTGCCTAAGAGATTGTCAGTGCTGTGGGATATTTTTCCCCATTTCTAAGTGAGCTTGTTTCATCATGGGACCCCTGATAAATTCATTTCACCAAGTGGAGGATGGTTTGCAATCACTTCTGGTGGGTCATCAATAAACTTAAAAAGGAAAAACTGGGTTGTGTGACCATAGAGGTTGAGAAACACTGGTGTAAGGGAAGAAGGTGCAGGCTAAATGCAATAGTCATGTGGAGTGCTGCCAATTTAAACAAACCTTAAAGGGCCTTCCAAGAGTCAGAAAACATATGAGACTCTGTGAAATAATTTCTTGAACATTATTACCTTATTGTTTTCCTATGGCCCTTGGCCGTAAGAATGAATTGCCTTAATTTGAGCGGCGGTAAATTAGCACCTGACTGTGCTTCCATTCTGTGGCACTTGCCACTTTTCCAGAACCCTGAATTTAATAATTGGGTTAGAAAATGGATGGATCTATCGCCATTTAGTCATTTAACATTCTCATGAACAAACGTAAGGTACTGCAGCAAATTGTGAAGGATGCTGTTTATTACGGTGTTATATATATATATACAGAATACTGTATATATACTGTATATATCTTATATATAAACGTCTACGCGTGGAAGTGTGTGTGTCTATCCGGCCCGGAAGTGAGAGGTGGAGTTGGGGTAAGGGCTCCACCTCTGTGGATACACAAGCGAGGCGAGCACATCAGCAAAACGAAACCTCCTAGGACAGAGATGCCCAGAGTAGTTCCTTTCAATTACCTGACATCTCTACATTTCAATTTTTTTTCTGACGATTTCAATAATTTCTAGGACCCCGGGCTTTTTACAGCACGGACTTACAGAGCTACTGTGTGTATATATATATATATATATATTTTTTTTTTTTTTTTTTTTTGGGTATTTAGTACACTGTATTAATCCCCAAGGGGCAACCGCATGACCTTTAAGGGGTCAGAGTGAAGGGTCAGCCATTTTACATCACCCCTGGAGAAATTTTCATGTTAAAGGCTTTGCTCAAAGGCCCAACGGAGAAGAATGCCTTCTGGCAGTAATGGGATTTGAACCAGAAATTTTCCAGACGCTACATTAAACATATCCAGTGACAGTACACATTTGCTTAGCTATATTTTAAAATGCATATGAGATTCACCTCATTTACAGAAACATGAGAACAGTTTTTCCCAAATGACTAAAACAGTACAAAAAGCTAAAACGTGTGAAGTACTACTCCAATTTTATGTGATAGAAAATGAAAACAAAAGATGCATTAAACATCAAGGAATTTGGAAATTAGTTGAAATAAGGAATTAAATGTCATCGTTTTACACTTTAAATCATTTATGACATGCAAAAAGCATATGGCCTATTAAAGAAATCATTATATAAGCAAAGCATCATAAGGATTAATGTGTTGTGATTTTGATTCTCAAACAAAAAGCTTTACTGTAGAGGCCTCCTTTGCCTCCCTGGAAAAGGCCTCATCCCAATGGGGCTTAATCCCAACTCCACTGGTTTACGTTAGGTCTTTCAGGCCCAAAAGGGATTGAGGTCAACAAAAGGAACTTAAAATACCAAAAATATATCAAAACACCCCACAAGTAGGAGGGTAACCGTAAACCTCAGCTTGTGAACTAAGCAAATTGCTCTAAAGAGCGAAAATAGGCAAAAGGATATTTCTAAAAAGGCAATCCACAGCAAACAAAGTCTAATTACACAGTCATGAATTGAAATCCTTAAGACAAAAGCAAGATATCAAAAATAACCAAAAACAACCAAAAATAAATCAATTACAAATACAGTAATACTCAATTTACAAAGCAGTCAAAAAAGTGCACTGATTGCACATCTTAACTCAGCCAGCACTTCACCAAGTTTCCCTAAAAAAATGCTCCACAAACTCCACCAAAAACAAAATGCTTGAGTGCTGAATCCTGCTTCTAGCTCAACTATAAAGCAAGAAGGAGGAGCCAGCAGCTATGACATCAGGTTGGCCACGCCTCTTAGAGAACCCTCCCACAAAGCACAAGGAACATATGCAATATTAAAGAGACAGTATGTAATTAACCAACAATAGCTAAATGAACTTAAATAATATAAAAATAACAATTGTAATTCAAAATGAACTAAAACAACAATAAAACATAAAATCGAAAAAAATTAAGACTATTACACAACATATTGAAGCGTGCAAGAAGAAGTTTCAAAGAAAAAAGTGTAAAAGGGATGAACGCGATTGGCTGTCTAAAATGTATTCTAGCATGTGTAAAAATGATAGCAAACCTCCTTCTGAAGCACCCAGCTTGCGTTGTTCTCATTTTTGCATCTGAGGTAGGAAGTCAGAGGCAGGAAGGAGGATAGCGCTTTGCTGGACAGCGGAATGAGGATGCAGTTTTTGGCGTAGGTCAGAGGACTGATGTTAGTTTGAAAGAGGCAGGAGGAAGGATGTTGTTTTTATTCAAAACTTAGATAAATTGGGAGTGCACATGCCAATCTTTATGCCATTGTGGCAATTAGGTTGTGTTCTCAAAGGTGGTTGTGAGAAACTTTTCTGTAGCAGCTTGTGACATGAATGTGACAAAATGGCCGTGCCCCTAAACAAACACAATGGTGTCAAAGAAAAGTGGTTAAAATTTCTTTTTCAGGACACCTCCTAGTGAGTAATAAATGTTAGAATCAGATTCATAGGATTGAATATCCCTTACATAGATTTTTAGATCCATTCAGAAATTCCCACAAACAATTAATTAAACGCAGCAATCTCAACAATCTTACAAATATATTTCTTAACCCTTAAACTGCCACATACTTGGGGGGTTAATGCACTTCCCGGCTGCCAAATACTTTTTTGCTGCACTTTTTAAGGAAACGTCACAATTCACCAAGAAAAAGTGAAATTTTAACAGAACAGATTCTTTTCATGTAAAGAGCATCACAATTACTGCCACACTGATCATTTTACACACTGCCAATGAACTGTAAAAAGTATAAAAAAAAAAAACTGCTGCAACAACCTATTATTATATGTGCAAGGTGCAACTGACGCCATTGATGAAATTCAGTATATCACTGTGCCAACTGCGCTTGAACTGGCTGCAAGCAAGCACAGAGGCTAACGCTGATACTTGCAGGGTGGTCTAGTGTAGCGGCTGAATCCCAGGGACAGTGACAATGATTCACTAGGGGGCGGCAGTGGTCATGAGCTGGCTGCTCAACGACTGTATGGCACTGACTGATCAGCTCCGGCGTGCTGGCAGATTGCACTGGGAATTAAACTCTGGTGGTTTAAGGGTTAAACTCTGGGTCGGATTGCAGGTTACCGCCTTTTGGGTTGGATAAGATTATAAGTCACAGTTGTATTTAATGAAAAATGTGTTGCATATGGTTTGCATAGTGTGTCATTGTGGGTTCCTGCAGGTTGTTTAAGCAATGGACATTACTCCTCTCTGACAGTTCATGGCGATTCTTGAAGAGGGAACCCCTACCTGATAATTGGTGGTGATTCTCCATGGGGGATCCCCCCTGCCCCCACTGTGTTGAGCATCATGGGTCTCGAGGACACTTTGAAGGACAAGACTGGCTCGTGAGAAAAAAAAACAGTTTAAGAAACCCTACCTTAGAGTATTGAGATGACCTGTTGTTTAAGAGTTGTAACCACATAAAAGGACCCTCTTACGGCCCAAATGAGGAACAAATTAAAGTCTCATGCAGACATTTGTTGGTGAAATCGAATTCTTGAAGACTTGCTTAACCTCCCCAAGAAAATTAAAGCCTTTATTGCTTTCAATAGCTGCTAAAATCCTTTCCTGGTGGAATAATGGTTTATAAAATTTTTGATCATCAAATTGTGGTGAGAAGGCATTCATTGGCTTTGATATTTTTTTCAGCAGACTAATATGAAATAGTAAAATTAAACTTAGTAAAGAACAATGTCCATCTAGCTTTCCCAGCATTTAATCTCTTAGAGATAAATTAGATTTTTGTGATATGTGTAGATAAGGAAAGGTAACTCTCTGCCTTCAAACTAATGTCACCATTCTTCTAAAACTAATTTAAAACCAATGTTGTCATTCTTCTAAAGTTAATTTAATGGCCAATAATTTTCTATCTCAGACATAATTTTCCAGCTACGCTTAATTTTTTAGAGAAGAAAGCACATAATAAGACTCATCAATTTCAAACTCAAATTGCAAGGAAGAAGAAGGATGTCTTGGCCTAATAAAGAATTCCTTCAACAAGTCAAATGTAACCTGGTTATCTCAGGTCCAAACATATTTCTTATTTGTTTTCCTAGTCATGCTAGATATTGACATTATAAAAATGCTGAAACTCCTAACCTGCTGGGGTGGTGAAGCTCCGTAAGATCAAGTGAACTTTATCTCATTTTTCAATTAACCTTTTAAACTCAGCCCCACTGTTTTTGACCCACGGTTGGGACCGAACAATAATGCAAAATTAACAGAAACTACATTAAAATTAATTATTTGAATAATGCAAAATTAATAGAAACTATCCATCCATCCATCCATTATCCAACTCGCTATATCCTAACTACAGGGTCATGGGAGTCTGCTGGAGCCAATCCCAGCCAACACAGGGCACAAGGCAGGAAGCAAACCCCGGGCAGGGCGCCAGCCCACCGCAGGGCACACACACACACACACACACACACCAAGCACGCACTAAGGACAATTTAGAATCGCCAGTGCACCTAACCTGCATGTCTTTGGACTGTGGGAGGAAACCCACGCAGACACAGGGAGAACATGCAAACTCCACGCAGGGAAGACTTGGGAAGCGAACCCAGGTCTCCTAACTGCGAGGCAACAGAGCTATCCACTGCGATACCGTGCCGCCCCTTAATAAAAACTACATTAAAATCAATTATTTCATTATTGATATGATTAAAATACAGTGTTTTGCCGTTAAAATGCCATATTGCACACCCAATACCACGTTGCAATAGTTTTCTTTCCTCCCTCAAAGTTGGCCAAATTTCACAACAACATCTGCCCCAATTTGGCTTTTCTGAATGTCCCAATTCAATTGTGTACAATTTGATGGACAGAATATTAATTACTGCGGTGGGTTGGCACCCTGCCCGGGACTGATTCCTGCCTTGTGCCCTGTGTTGGCTGGCATTGGCTCCAGCAGACCCCCGTGACCCTGTGTTCGGATTCAGCGGGTTGGAAAATGGATGGATGGATGGAATATTAATTACTAAATTAGAAGGGTATTTCAACATTTTAAGATGACACCACGTTTCTCTTTCTGTGTTTACCACTTTCTATATTTCAGAATGTTTTTAAATCTTGAAACTGTTGGTATTGTAAATTAGATACACATTTGAACTTCTTTATTAACTATATATATTCTGACAGAGTAAAATCTGCCCTTCAAAATGATACACAGGCCACTGGTCTTTAATAATGGATATATTTTATGGATACTTTTTAGAAAAGAGTAAAAACATAAATAAAGAATCCTGTTTTTTGTACTGCTTCAAAATAGTAACACTAAACATATTGCTGCCATGAAAAACTTTTCTCAGTTTCCAGAGAAGACAGTGTGGAGTCCAGATGAGAATGCAGGACATTTCTTTATTGGCACAGAGTTCCATGGACTCCATGGAGTGAGCAATCAATGAAACAATTCATCTACTTGTACACTTCTTTCTAATTATCATCACCTTATCTAACGCATCACATCATCTGACTCTTAATATGAAGTACTTTATCACGTCCTCCAATCAACTAAAGCCACCAGTAATTTCTAACGCATGTCGATTCTTGCATTATTCTTCACACCGCTTGTTTAGTCTATCTTACCCCAGTCAATAATGTGTTGGTGAATTATCCATTTTAAACTGTGCAGAAAGTGAAAGGGTCTGCATACTTTCTGAATCCACTTTATAAAATTCTTCAAGTTAAACATATTGCTACAGTGTTTTCAATCATATACAAATCCTTGTTTCTATAATTCTACTCTTCACTTACATTCAAATGTTAAATCTCTTTTTTTAATGGGAAGATGCAAATGTTTGTGACACCCAGAAATATTAGACACATGGATGTAAATTCCATCAAAAGCTTGGCATTGTTGCTGCCATTGCAGCTTTCCAGAACAGAGGCTGATCGGGGGCACATCGTTTATTGCAGACATGTCCCTTTTTCTGTCTCTGTGAAGAGAACTGAAGGCAGCATCGTGTCAAGAAATGCTCTCTAAAACAAAATTTTATTGATCTATTTTATTACTTTAGATCATTGTCTAATTTGATTTCTAAAATTACACCTAAATGTACTTTTCGAGCATTGGCATTAGAAAAGGAAAAAAAAAATGTTGTGTTAGCTTTTTCCAGATAAATGCATGGCAGGCTGGGATTGTTACAGATTCCACACACCATTTGTACTTGCTAAATGATTGATGATAAGTTATTTATTTCACATTTGTAGGATTTGTTTTTACATAATCTAAGAAATGCTTTTTTGATTGTCCCATTTGCCATTGTTTTGGCTTTTTGAACCATGAGAAATGAGGAAAAGGTGGGAAATTCAAATGATTGTCATTGTGATTATGAAAAACATTTTACCAAATGCGGGATTAACTGTTTGTTTGTAGTGCCCCCCTTTCTAAAAACTTTAGTAATTTCTTAGCCAAGAAAGGGTATCATAATATGGTGAAGGGAGTGTAAGGTATTCATTATTAAATTGTTGGAATTTTCATTATAAATAGATATTTATTTGTCCCAACAAAAAGTTTAACTTCAGTTATGCTAATTAAGCTCTAAGTATTTTGCAAATGTTGACATCTCCGTCACATCTCAAATTAATCAAAATCTTAGGGTTGTTCTTTACAAAAATATTTTGTAAAAGTCATTTCAAAGACAAAAGGAGGGGAATTAAAAAAGTGGGTAATTGATGATTAGATTTTATAGAAATTATTTAATTAACTTGTTTTTATTGTAAATATTTCAAAAGCCTTTAGAAGAAAAGATTTTTAAATTTTTTTTTTTATTTTTAATTAATCAAAGACAAAGACTCTTCCTAGTCAATCTTAGCTTTATATACTGCAGCACCTTTCTCAAGGCAGATTAGAAGATTATACTGTGGGTATTATTTTTTTAGTTTTGTTGAATATTGGAACACTAACTGGACAAAATACTTCAACAGTGCAAAGTTGACATCATGTGCGTATAGGAGACCCGATGGAAGGGTCAAAAAATCAAGAGATATCAGCCATGGCTACAAGCTTATCTATAGTGAAGTGACTAACAACAAAGGAACTGCTATCAATTGCTATCATTGTTGGTGCAGAATTGTGAAGCCAAGTTGCCAAGGTACACCGATTCTCTGACCCCTTGATCCACCAGCTAATAATTTTCTCAGCCTATACGCTGCAAACCGGCTGCAACGTAGAAGAAAAAGAGCTATTTTGGATGAAAATACAAGATCAGGAATCCACCAGCCCACAAAAAGATCTTGTTAAATTGTCACGTTAGATGTGCGCAGAACAGCTATATTTGCCATGGAGCCAATGATTTTGCTACACACAACGACGATGGCTACTGAGTCCTGGACCACACCAGCAACATGTTCTTTAAGAAATCTGTCAGCCACTGAATCATCTATGTCAGTGGAAATCACAATAGCCAGACTGATTTCACTCTAGTGCAACAACGAGATTTCCTAACTGTCGATGCCTCATGCTGCTACAGGATACTCATTGCCGACATGAAAGTCAGATCAAAGGTTAGCAAACATGCAAGTAAAGACAGTGGCAGGACCCTGAGAAAATCAAATGGTGGAAGTTGTGCAATTACAAGGCTGACCTTGCAAACTACTGTACATTGTGTTCCCACCAGTCATCGCTGATTCAATAGACGTCACCTGGAACACTTTATGTAGTACTTTAAGGCAACCCTCGGCACCACTAAGCCAGGCTGCAAGTGCACTGACAAATAGGCTTGGCTCTGGACAGATGTCATCAACCAGAAAGATCAGAAGAAGAAAGTGGTGTAGAAGAACTGGTTCATGGAAAAGATAAACAAAAATTGGGAGAAGCACGCTGCTACAAAAAGGGAGGCCAAAAAGCCTGTCACTGTGGCCAAAGCCGAGCACTACGAAGACCTGTATGAACAACCTGACACAAAAGAAGGAGAGAAGACCATCTACCGGCTAGTGAAAGCGCATGTGAAGGCGGCACAGGATATTGATCACTACATGTGCGTGAAAGATGCGGATGGCCAATGACTTCAGGACAGGGGTAAGATCTTGAAACACTGGCAGCAGCACTTCAATGAGATGTCTAATATTGAATTTCTGCATCTGCCAATTCCTGAAGGTGTCTTACACACTGGCCCAGTTCCCCACATCACAGCCAAAGAGGTCGCCAAAGCCATTGATGGCATGTAAAACTCCAAAGTGCCAGGCCCTGATGATCTGCTGGTGGATTTCTGGAAAATGATGAAACTGTGCATCACTTTGGCCGAATGACTAGTGACTTTCTTCAACTCTGGCCTTGTGTCACGCGACTGGACCAAGAGCATCATGGTGCCTATTTTCAAGAGCAAGGGGCATCTCTGCAGAATGTTCCAAAAGTATTGAGCGACTGCCTCAGTCAATATGGTCTCAACATTAAGAAAACATACCTGGAGACCATCTCAAATGACAATGTCTTACACACTGGCCCAGTTCCCCACATCACAGCCAAAGAGGTCGCCAAAGCCTACCCTAGTCTACGGCGAAGGCCTAACAAGAACAGCAGCTTCAGATACCTAGGTTTGCGCCTGCAAAGTGATGGCAGTATCAACGACGAAGAGCGGGGGAGGGTAAATGCAGCCTGGATACGTTGGAAAGAAATCACAGGACTCTTATGTGATAAATGCATACTGGCCAGTCTCAAGTTGAAGGTATACCAGATGGTAGTCTGCCAGTTACGCTGTATGGAGTTCCCTTTCCATGCTATAGGGATGCACATACTCTGCGGGATTGCTGGTGTGACTATCCTAGACTGCTACCCCAATGATGCAATTTGGAGGCAAACAGGGGTTGCACCAATCATGGTGAAAATGAGGCAAAGGTGACTTCAGTGGTATGGACATGCCCTACAGGCAGCGTGGGAAACCATTGCTGACATCGCCTACCACTTCACAGTTGTGGGCCGACACCCATGATGACGGCCAAAGCACTGATGGTAGGACAAAATCAAAACTGATATGAAGATCATTCAACTACACCCGAGCAATGCACTTCATCACGCAAAATGGCATACTGATATCCTAAAAAGTGAACCTGGCACCAGCAGGACAATGGTAGGATGAAGAAGATTGTTTCTTTAGTTTTAAAGAAATCCAAATGTATGCCTAAACCAGGGCTAAGATATAGTCAATGTCAGAAAGCCATGCTTTTCTTTTGGCTTGGTAATTTCTTCTGTCCATTTTACTTTCTTAGCCATCACAGGAAGACCAATTATGCCTGGGTGACCTTCATCTGCATTCATTTTCTGCATCAGAGACCTGTGACAGTTTTGATTAAAGATGCTTGATGGCACAGCAGTTATTGCTCTCCCTCAATTTGAAGTCATTTCAGGGACTGTGAGGGAAAGCTAGAAAACGAAAGCCAGGAGCACTGTGTCTTTATTAATGTAACCATCAGAGAATTTTCTTTTAAATATTGACTGAATATTATAAATAAATAAAAACAGTTTCGCATTTCAGTATGAAGCAATACTCAGTTTTTATCAAAATACGTTGTAGAGAAGTGATTCAATGGGCTCCCAGAGACTACAGCAGTCAAGCAAACAGTGATATCAATACTGAAAGTTAAAAGTCAGAAAGGTTTTTACTTGCAATGCTGAAAAGAGAGGGCTAAGGTGGTATTCTAATTTCTCTAAGGAAGGGGATCTTTCCTAATAACATATCCCACATGTAACAACATTTCCAGCAAATCTGGTATTGGATTACAGAATGTATGTTTTGTTTTCCCTTTATAAAATAATAACCTTTAAAAGCACTTTCAGTGTCAAAGAGGTGAAGATTAGAGCACCTATGTAAAGTATACAAGCAATCAAAAATAAAAACTCTAGTAGACCACCAGAATTATAACTATCTACAATATCTGCAGCTATGAAATTGTAGAAAAAGAATCACTTTCTTCAGCAAGTACACTTTCATCTACTAGGAATTTGGATAATTTTGATTAATTGGATACTTATATTTAGGAATATTATTCCAATAAACATAGAGAAAAATATTATACAATGGTATAAAGTATAGGGTTGTACAGTGGTTAGTGATGCTATTCAATCATTTCAATATCCAGGACTTGAATTCCATGTGTGGATGTTGTCTACATAATTTGTACATTCTTCATCTGCCTGTGCTTGTACTCCAGTTCTTTACTGATATGACAAATTCAGTTTTATCCAAAAGTGTTAAACTCCTCATTTTATTGTGTTATCAGATCCCCTATCACAAAAAGTACCAACTAACTTCTTCTTTTCTCTAGTGGGGGATAGGAAGAAATGCTAAAACCAGCTTGTCCCTGTGCCCTACTTCAGGTGCCATGCCATGCAGCAGCCTTTACAGAACCTCTCTTTCTTATCTTTTATAGAATTATTAGTGTAATTAATTAATGATATTAATTAGTAATATTAGGATTTGGCCTCTGGCTTGTTACCATACATTTTTTAATGAAATTTTTAAACTAAACTGAAGTATTGCTGCCTCTCAGACAAGCTGTGAACTTGGGAAATGTCAGATGGTGAGTGTAAAAGATCTGATGGCTGCCTAGGTCTATAACTCCTAAGAATATAAGAAACTGAGGAATGTAAAGTGAGATCTATTAAAACATTCCCGTATTCCCCTGGTAGCACTGAGATCACTGCCGCATAAAGAGCCTTGTTACGCCCTATCAGAAGGGTGATAATTAAAACCGCATACAGGCGACTATCCAGAGCAAGGATAAATGTTACAAGCTTGTCTAGAGATGCAAGGGGCGAAGATCCAAATTTCCCCTTGGAGACAAACATCTATCTATCTAATGTGGATAGAATTTAGAATTGTCCTGACTTCATATAATGAGAAATGCTCTGTTGCTTTCATATAAATTGTTTGAATTGTTATATCTCAAAGCGACTCCAAGTCAAGTTCAAGTACTGTGATATTTTGGGTACTGTGGAGAACCAGCTTACACCTCTTATTTCAGATGCTATTTTAATGCTCGTTGGGTTTCTTCGGACTAAGTGGAAAAATAGCAGGAGTGGGACTGTCGATTTTTGCGACTGTGCAATAGTGAAAAAGGGAGCACAGTACAATTAAAACAAAATGTGTGAGCAAGATATTGAAATGCAGAGTGAATTCGTCTGTGTCACTACCCAGAGAGATATGATACTGTACATCATCCTGGCTCACTCAGATAGAAATGATTCACTCTGTTACCAGTATCTTAATGATGAATCATTCTGAATCATGGTGACTTCAAGCAAAGAATCAAGTGTGTAATAGCCCTGTTTCATTTGTGAGCAAAACAAGCTGCTCTATCCAAATATTAACATAAGCCTATGCTACAATCTGAGCAGCTCGGATCTCACCTTGTTGTTTGGGGGGGATTGTTTTTTGTTTTTATTTTAATTATTTTTGGAGCTTCAGTAAAATTTTAATTTCCCCTTGTGGATAAATAAAGTACAATCTAATCTACCTGTAACCTCTCACTGCCTGTGCTGCATCCTGGGTATTTAACCACTTTATTCATGCCTCGGGTCTCTAGTGACCCATGATATGTTTACCCGGTGTTAAATGTGAACCCAGTTCGTAACATATGACTCATACTTTTCATCTACAATTTAGTGCCAATAATATGCCAAAATATTTTAAATTATTTTATTATGCTAATGTATTTGCCTAAAACGAATCAGGTCACCAAAGTGTCTATAAAGTGTCAGAAGTTTTACATGTGCATTTTAAGTGTGTTTGTAAACAATGCTCAAACAAAGTGTGCTTTTTTCATGATTTCTTTTTGCTTATACAGTATATGTTCTTTACAGTTGTGTTTCTGTCCTGTTTCTTATTATGCAGGTTTTTGAGGGGTAAGAGAAAAAAGAAATGCTGAGATGCTGATTGTAACAAAAAGCCCTCGAAAGAGTCCCGTCATTGATGGCACTGATAAGTTTGAAGCAGGCAATGGAGAGACAAATGATGAACAACACAGAGTGATGCTTGTTATGTATCAGATCATGAATGTGGTGGGCAGGAAATTGAAGAGGGGCACAACTCAGACAAGAAGGTGGAGAATGAAGGGGAAGGGGTATATGCTGCTTCAGCAGCTATACAGAGAAGGTAACAGCTCAAGCCATATCAGCTGAAACAGCTTCTTATGGATGCAAAAGTAGACCAAAAACAAAGAAGGTGCCACATGCAAAAAAGTTTACTGCTAAAATAAAAAACAGATATAATGGTAAAAATTTAATTAATTAATATTAATCTTACTATTATTTATTTATTAACTGCAGGTTCCATCATAGCCTCAACTTGCTGATGTAATGTACATGTAATTATCCACAGAACATAATCAGAAATGCATTTCCTATTTTTTAACAGCCTGTAGGCAATTTAAACACATACTATCTCAGCATTCTGTCTACTAAAGGTTATTGTCATCATAGAAAACACACAACTGAATGACAAACAAAAGATGAAGGCTGCACTAATTAGACAGAGTATCACTAGCAAGGAGAAACTCATCTGTTGAATGAATACAAGTTTGCTGGAAGCTTCAGCCTTAAATAAAGTTCTTGAAATGTTGCCATTTACACATTGTAATGAGAGTACTTAGCTAAAGTTACTAGGTAATATTTAAGATGGCTTTGTGGAAAAAGGCTCAAAGATGGTTTTGATAAAATAGCTCAGAGGCTTCTAAATCTTAAAAAACTCCTGCGCTTCCCCATACAGAAATGATTTTTATGACTAGCTTGCCCAGAGGTCCATTGTTTAAATCTAAGTTGCGTAGACATTGGCCAGTTCAAATTAATTACCAGGCAGAGGAAGCAAGCTTCTGTTAATTGTAGCTGCTGGATGGCCAGAATTTGGCTTACATTATGTAGATAAATATTTCAAGGCAACATATTGAACAAGCTAAATATATTTCTAAATGTGCAATATCTTGAAACATACTCTAAAATATTAAAAAATGTAAATTATTCCTGTTAAAATTGTAGGTGTTGGGAGATAAAATATTTTTAAGGATCTTATGCTGTAGACGCTGGAAGGAGTGAAATTAGCTTGCATTACATGCATTAGATAAAATACTTTCAAACATCTTATTAACAGAGAAAAATATATTTCTAAATATACAATATATTCCAATATACTATATTATTTAAAAATGTAAATCATTCCTATGGTATAATTACAGATTCTGGGTGGACAGATATTGGCTGACGTTATATAACAACGTTAATTAAATATGTTTAAGGACCTTATTAAAAAAGCATAATAAATTTCTAAATACACAATATCTTGTAATATGCTGTAATATATTTAAACATGTAAATCTTCCTATATTATTCTATTATAGATGCTGAAAGTACAGAAAGTATATACAGTACATGAAAAAAACTCAAACATATTTAAGGAGCAAAATATATGACATATTCCAATATACTCTTAATATATTTTAACAAATGTAAAATTAGTCCTGTGCTATAATTGTTGAAGCTGGACAGACAGAAATCCATTTACATTAAATATAATAGACCAGTAACGGCGGATTGCATGATAACGTGTAGTGAATACACTTGACTTGAGCATTCCTAGTTTTCCTCCTCATTCTCTGTACGTTTACCATTCGTTCGCTCAGAGTTTGATGTGCTTGCTGCTTCCTGAGATTTTCTTTTCTCCACCCTAGCGGCCCCGCTTCTTCTCTTCTTTTGTCGGCATCTTTTCGCATTAAAACTGATTAAGTCCGTGTTTGTGTTGCAATTACTTAGTACGTTTTCTGTAATTTTTCACTTAAACTGGCACTTAAGTCTTCAATCTGCCTCAAGAATGATTTAAGATATGAAGAGGTAGGGAAGTGACGGTGAAGGTGGTAGGAATGAGAATGGTGCCCATACGCATGCGCCGCATGACCGCTGCCAAGCGTTGATTCTACAATAAAATAAAAATAAAAAGAGAAATAACCTTGGAGGTCAATCATCACCCTGAAAGTGGACAGTAGAGGTCACGTAGTATATGTGTACCAAATTTCAGGTCAATAGGTCAAACGGTTTGCGAGCTACAGGTGATTTAAAATCCTGGACAGACAAACAGACAGCCACGTTAGCATATTATATATAAAGATGAAATATTTTTTCTTATTAAAAAGCAAAATATGCAATATCTTGCAAAATGTTGCAATATTTTTAAAAATATAAATTATTCTTATTTTATTATATTGAAATATATTTTTCTTAATGCATATTTTAGAACATATTTATATTAAATCACATTAGGTTCAACATTTAGAACTTAAGAATTTTTACAAATTAGAGGAGTGCATTCAGGCTATTATAGGAATACTCCTCCAAAAATGATATATTTTTTTAATTCATTACTTATGCACACCTTGTTTGAAGTGATGACTCATATTGTAATGAAAATCAGCGATCACAAACCTTATGATACAACTGGATGGCTCAACGTGGATCATGCAACACGAGTAACGTGAGATTTTTTTCATGATAGTTTTGATCTTGTTTGGTGTGGTCCAGTGTTGGTCACCGTCCACTTACGTTAAAGCAAAAACTTAAGATTAAAATTTTTTCTCAGCCATTACTACAAATCACATGCGGTATGTAACATTTTAAAAATATTCCTTCAATTCCCTTTGCTTCCCAGAGCTAGATATGTCTTTGAGTTTGGCCATCTCCATACATTCCAAATAAAATATAACCAAGCAACAAGGATTTTCTTAAGCATACTTTCATTTTCAGATTACATCTTAATACATAATTCGCCTGCCTCCTCACTCACTCACTCACTCACTCACTCACTCACTCACTCACTCACTCACTCACTCACGTCCGTCTGAAGTCGAATGCGCAGTCGCCTTCTGCGCATGTCTGAAGCCGAATGCACAGTCGCCTTCTCCGCAGCTGCCCGAAAAACCTTACGAGACCGACATCCAACCGCAACATCGCGGCAGGCGGCGGATTTACGGCCACAAAAATTCAAAGAGAAAGGCGACTTCGATTAAAGCTTTAGACTACAGCTCGAGGCCTAATTATGCATTCTGATTCAATTATGCATTCATTCAATACACCTATATCAGGTTTGTGGTGCTTATTCTTATTACTATTCCATATTGTACTGGAACATTCATCATTCAATATTATACTATAGGCCTGGAAAATTCATCAACTAACAGTACAAGCCTATACAGTAATGAGTAAAGCGGACTACAATCATTACAAAACAACTTCTTCGTTACTTATCATTTGTTCTTCATACACTGCTGACACAAACTTGTGCCCGTTTCATCTTACGTTGTCGAAACGGGCTCTTTGTCTAGTCATACATAAACAAAAATATGTAAGATATATTGTTAGAAACATACTCTAAATTACACTGCAAGCATATTAAAAAATGCGTCATTGAAAAATATATATTATGATATACTGACTGATTATTAAACATTTTTTTCAATATACATTGACATATTTCATTTCTTTGCAAGAGGTACTTTAATAAACCACAATCCAATAAGAACCAAGAACTCTTTTATCATGCATGCAGCAAAGGGTTAATTTTAAATTTTTGGAGCAGTTATTCATTTAGAGGTACAGAGCTTTAGAATAAGCTTTGTATTGCATTAAATAAAGTTGTGCTCATCATTTCCCATATGACTTCTAGAATTAGCAGTGCCCTGACTCCCTTGCTTATATAACCATGACTTTTCCACCATGTGAAATGAATGGAATGCTCCTGACATCTGTTACCTGTGTTATCTGAGCCATATTGTACATGCCATTTATTATCAGCTGAAAGCTTCTCTTCACACATGACAAAGCAATGAATATATGCAAGTGTGCAGAAACAATACTTAAATGTTTGCAAAAATCTATCCTGTTGTTTGAACCCAATTTACCACACTGTATTTATAACACTCCGTAAGGAAGGATGACTGACGTATTGAACTGTCTGATTTAAAGAGGTTTACATTACAATTGTGTTTCGTGTTCGAGAACAGGGTTCAGATATTAAAGCCAGGGCTTTCAAATGGTTTTGTACAGATTGAAAAAAATAGCCTGGAGCCAGAAACAAGGCACATTTGCAGCAAATAACAAAAGAACAAGCTTTACAAATGCATAGGGTAAAAAAAATGGGACCACTATAAAAAGTAATCCCTGAAGAAACTTCACTGAAAAATGGCAGAAGGAAGAAGGAATTAATTTCCTTTAAAAGAAAACAGTCTCGTTATCTGATGTGTGAAAAGATGGTATACTTTATCTAGTGTTTGGGGGGCATATGCTGTGACGCGTGAGACACTGTCCTGCACATGAGAGAAGACGCCGAGTCCAGAGGCTTCAACAAAACCAACTTTATTCCTATCAAAACAGGAACAGTCAGGGTATTTATTCAAACTGGAGCCACCACTTCGGTACATACAGGCACAGCAAACAAGCAGTGAGGGGGCCAAGTTAGTGGCCGGATTGGAATGTTCCACGCATCAACAATCGGCCGACAGACATGTTACATGGGGAGGCTGTAAACTTGTAGTTGCCTCGGTGGTGCTGCGAACCTGTGGTTGCCTCAGCAATGGACAAGGAACCTTCAAACAGATGCGTCAATGGCATTTCACAGTGCAGCTCCGTTGTGGAGGGTCTCAGAAGAGCTCAGAAATCTCCCAATGCATAACAGACATTTAACGACTGGAGCAAAATGAACAAAAAGGAAATGACAATAAAGAAAAGAAAAACAGTGGGACAGCGCAGTGATTAGCATTGCCCTTTCACAGATATAGCATCTTGGATTTAAGTCCCACACATGGTCACTGACTGAAAGGAACTGGCACATTTCCCTTTGTCTGTGTGGATTTTGCTGCTGGTAGAAGAAGAAGAAGGCATCGCATTTATATAGCACTTTTCAAGACACTCATAGTGCTTTACATAGCAAGTAAGGAGCCACTCAAACACCACCAATGTGCAGCTTCCACCTGGATGATGTGATGGCAGACATTTTACACCAGCAGGCTTGCCACACCTCAGTTAATAGGTGATAAAGAGGAAAGATAGTTAGCCAGTTAAAGATGGTGGATAAATAGGAGGCCAGAATGACCAGGCCGTGATGGACAATTTTGGTGAGCACCCTTTTCTTTATGAAAGATGTCCATAGATCTTTAATGACCACAGAGAGTCAGGAACTTGGTTTTACCTCTCATCTGAAGGACGGTGCCATATTTACACCATAGTGTCCCTGTCACTGCACTGGGGCATTGGGGTCCACACTTGGACCACAGAGTATGTGTCTCCACTGGCCTAATCAACCACTTCCAACAGTAACCCAAGCATCGACTGGGCCAGAACATGCTTAGCTTCAAGTGGATTACCTGTCCTAACGTGCATGTGGTATGACTGCTGCTACTTTGGTTTTTCCACCCTACCATGCAAGTCATTTTAAACAGTAATTCTATGCTGTGAGTGTGCATGTGTGTGTGTGTGTGTGTGTGTGCCATACAATAGACTGGTGTCAGTGCCTGAAGCTGCCAAGAATGGCTACAAATGTCTGCTTTATACTGAGTTTCTTTTTTCTCCCAATGTCTACATGGATTTTTGTCAGGGAAATGTGGGTTTCCTACTCCACTTCAATAATATGCAGTGGGCTGGCGCCCTGCCCAGGGTTTGTTCCTGCCTTGTGCCCTGTGTTGGCTCCAGCAGACCCCCGTGACCCTGTGTTAGGATATAGCGGGTTGGACAATGACTGACTGACTGACTGACTTCAAACATATGTGAACTGTTGACTGTAAACTTGCGGTGTATAATCAAGACTGAGTGTGTGATAGAGTGTATTCTGCAATGAGACGGCACCCGGGATAGGCCCTGGACCAAACTTAGCAGGTTTTGATAAAAAAAGATTGAAATTTTTGCGCTTAATTGGGCAAATATCCATTGGTTTCACTTTTTTCCTGTTCAGAATTTTAAAGTAGATAACAGGTGAACAGGTCAAACAGATCCTATCCCAGCATCATTTGGCATAGAACAAAAGACAGACCCAGACCATCACAGAGACCTCTCGAGCACACATCCTGATTCACACTGGATCCAGTATAGAGTCACAGGTTAACAAGTTAACATAAACTGCACATCTTTGTGGATGTTGGAAATAAAAAGGAATAAATGGATGAAAACCACAAAGACAGGGACAGAACATACAAACACATAGACTAGGTGTATGATTCAAGTCCAGAACACTGGATCCACAAAGCATCACTGCTAGCGGCGGTCCTACCGTATATATACAGTCAAACCTGAGCTTTGGGAGCGTTTTTTACATCTTTATGCTAGACGAATAAGGGAAAGGAAGAGTTTAATACCACCACTAATTTTTGTTATGTCTGTTTGCCTAGACGAGGTAGAGAAACCGCTGGAGGTCACTTGTTATCCTCACTAAGTCTTGCCCATATATAAAGTCTCCAGATGAAGCTGGAGTTAACCTTCGAACCAACTTCAGAGAAAGTCAGAACTGTTCATGGAGAAGTGTCATTCCTGCACCTGGCCCCAATAAATTTTTATATTTATGCTTATGAAAGCACTATTTGGAAAATAATGACAAAACAGAGGATATTTATTATTTAATAGCTTTCTTTTTTAAATGCAAAAATCAAACAGAGTAGCAGAGGATCTGTCTCTGCTGAACAGCATACAAAGTGTAAGGAATATCCAAACACGAGTGGAGTTCTAAAAAAAACAGAAAAATAAAAGACTAAGCCCATATTTAGAAGGCTATAAAAAATACAAAGGACAGGGAGAAAGGTATAATGGCGGAGCACAGGATGATGGTGACTTGCCTAAATTCATACTTGCTATATCAGCAGAATAATTGTACTAATGAAGATGTGGTCAAATTTAGAAAACACAGGCAGCACATGAATCAAGGGGTAAGAGACGGACTTAAACATAATGGTATGGAAGCGAGAGGAGACAAGCCATTTGAATTGAATAGTACTTTATGATTTATGTTTGTTTTAAATTAATTATCCATCTCCCCGAGCTCTGTTATTAACACACTATGGAAGTCATAGAACCCAATTTTGGCATTATTTTTTGGATTCTAAATTATTTTTTTATGGTTACATATTTTTTTGTCTTTTAGCGATGCCACCTTCGTTTTCCTGTGCACCTCTGTTTTGAGCATTAGCTGCTTTAGTAATGCTATAAAATACTCTTAGTGGTGCACAGCATGTGGGATAAAAGGTTGTTTATGCATTCATCCAGTGTCGTTTTTCTTTAGACCCTTTTTCCAGCTTTAACTTCAATTTTGTTTTTTGCAGACTAGATTTGACAATGGTAATGATATACAGGTATCTGCTTGTATTATTCAAGTTTCTTCTCCTGGTCACCTCCATTGTTCTGATGATTGTCTCTGCAACCATAACACAATCCTCATCTATCTTAGCCCAGTCTTTGAAACTGTTATACTGTGCTTTCCTAATGTTTAAAACACATGATGTGGATTTTTCCCTGGAGAACAGGGCACAGCAGGAGGTTAAAATACAGCATTCCTGAATAACGTAGAATAACGTAGAATAAAAAGAATGTGAAAAATAAGAATGAAGATATCTCTGTTTTTATTTGTGTTTCTTTTTGTGTTAAATGGTGCACATTTAAACTGCCCTACAGCCATACTAAGTCTCTTGATGACCTGCCAAACACTTTCTAACAGCTTTAAATATATTTAAACAGTTTTCTGCTTGTTGCATACTTTCAAATAATCAAACCTGTCATTTTCATTCTGCACCTTGAAGCTAATCGTTCCCATATTTTCAACTGGTGGAATTCCAGTAAAATATTAAAAAGGACTGTCTGTCTTTGGAAGCGTGTCTACTGGCCAATGTTAAGATAGTTGGGCACAGAAATATTAACAAGATGTGAGGTCCAAAATGGTTATATATATTACAGAGTGGAAGAAAAAACTGCTATGAAATAAATGAATATGGTGACATTCAAGCCTTCAATAAGTGTTGCTTGTAGCTACAAAAAATGTTTTTTATCTGTAAATCTCCATACGTTATTGTATGGCTCAGAACAGTGACCAAACCAATAAACCTACAAATTAACATTTAATGAAGTTGTCAGAACAGACATTAAATTATACATAGGTAGCTTGCACATAAACATTTCATCAATTCAGAATTTGAATAAATCCTTTGAGCAAACAATGAAAGGAAGTAAGAGCACCGTATTGGTTTGAATTCTGGAGGAGAGCAATCCCCTGGTAGACCCTTAATTTTCTGCATAAAGGTATAGAAGCTATAACCCACACTTTAAAGAACACTCACACTATTTCAGAACTGATAAGGAACCTAATGTACTAATATTTGTTGTCTCCTTTGCAAATTAAAGCAGCTAAGAGAAACTATGGGCAAAGCTCACCTAGCTCCACGCAACCAATGAGGTTTACAGGAGTGGCAGACTGCAAAGGGAATGAAAGGGTTAAAAAGGGGAGTCAGAGCAGGCGCAGTCAGTAGGAGAGTGTGTGAGAATCAGATGGGACCAAACAGGCAACATGTGTGGAACTCATGACGTTTCCATGCCGTGTTTCGGGGCAGAGTGAAACACCAGAGCCAGTGGTCAAGGACCCCAGTGCTGGAGAAGTACTACTAAGAAATGTAAATAGTTATTGTTCATTTCTTTTTGTTACTGTCATATAAGTGATCCAGGAAAGCCTCAGAGTAGATTGTCTGCTCCTCTAG
Organism: Erpetoichthys calabaricus; assembly: GCF_900747795.2. Classification (NCBI taxonomy): domain Eukaryota; kingdom Metazoa; phylum Chordata; class Cladistia; order Polypteriformes; family Polypteridae; genus Erpetoichthys; species Erpetoichthys calabaricus. The sequence continues at coordinate 19,519,233 of NC_041400.2, read as the reverse complement.
ATTGAGTTATTTTGTTTTAAACCATTAAGAAAAATGAACTTCTGTTTATTATTTTGTTTTTTTTTATAGTGGCTAAGAATCTGTGCTGGTATCTGGATGGTTTCAAATCCTGGTAATGAGGGATCCTACTCCATTGGGGCCTTGAGCAAAGCTCTTAACCTATAAATTGTTTCAGTGGTGCTGTACAATGGCTGACTCCAAAGGTCCTGCAAAAAGACAATTTCCTCCAAGCATTAATAATAATAATTATTATTATTATTATTTACTTTTACATAGTCCTTTTCTCACTACTCAAAATGATTTACATAGTGAGTGGGGAACCACTTCAGCCACCACTAATGTGCTGCCTGCACCTGGATGATGCAACGGCAGTCATTTTTACGCCTGTATGCTCACCACACATTAGCTGTTAGGTGGTAAAGGGGTGACAGGTACTTAGCCAATTAGAGACATGGGATTATTAAGGGGCCAGAATGACCGGGCCATGGTGGGCAATTTAGTCAGGATATCAAGATACACCCTACTCTTTATGAAGGATGTCCAAGGATCTTTTATGACCACAGAGAGTTTTACATCTCTTCCGAAGGATGGCACCATTTTTTACAGCACTGGGGCAATGGGATCCACATTCAGACCACAGGGTAAGCGCCCTTTACTGGCCTCACCAACGCCTCTTCCAGCAGTAACCCAAGCTTTTTCCTGGTTGGTCTTCCATCCACGTATTGGCCGGGCCAGAACATGTTTAGCTTCAGGTGGATTACCTGTTTTGAAGTTTATGTGGTATATCATCATTATGATCATCGTCATCAATCCATGGTGTCCTTTTCTCTTCCTCAACCTACAATATATTTCTGATTTTAGTTAAAAATCTAGTGAGCACAAAGTGCACTATGCAATGCTTTACTGAATTTAGTTAATTAACTTGTTCAGATTAGAGTTGTTAAAATCCATCCTCTAACACCTAATAAAAAAAAATAGTAAAAAATAAAAGGCGGAATTTACCAGAAGTTTGATTTCTGAACTTATATAAACCTTGCCTACATTAAAATCAACAAATATGCTTTTACAGAAAAAGTCCCATGGTGCATATTTGGAAACATACACATCTGTAGCTAATATGGAAAATGGGAAATTTAAATATTACTACATGAAAAAGAGGATTAAGCATTTTTTTTCAGCTTTTAATCTTGATGGCTGGGTTTCAGTTTTATGGCACTGCTAAGTTCTACAGGGTAGTGAAAGGAGACGAGAGCTGGGTGACTTCTCTGCGGGGTCCTAATGTCCCTCATTTTCTGTGTTGCCACTGATCTCCTTGAGGCATAAAAGGACTCCATGACAAACTAATAGACACCCTCACCCCAGCGATTATAGGACCTTCATCACTTAAACGCCATGCAACCATGTAATGGAAAAACACACCTGGAAAATGGATGGATGGTTGGGTTCCTCAGACAGGTTCTCAGTGGCAGACTAAAGCAGTTGCTTGCAGTAGATCAGAAAGGATTTACTTCCTAACATGCCTTTGCTTCTTCTTTGCAAGAAGTTAAGCCTCACTGTCTCAAATGACATTTGCTTGAAGGTGCTATTTAACTGTTCTATAGTGAAAAGTGTAAAGAAACAATTTTCTAAGTTTATATTTAGCGTGTAGTTCATTACAACCTTATATGCAACCCTAATGCATCATTAAATGGCAATTATTTCAATTTGCAGCAGTTAATGATTTCATACTAATGTTTGCCATTCTTTTAAATATTGTTAAGAGTTACATACACTTGACAAAAATAGCCTGTAGTCACGCTTAGTATTCACGCTTCAAAGCTGCAAGAAAATGTAGGGCAAACCGTTATATTTCCATTAATGCCACGAGGGGCGAGTGAAGTAAAAAAATGACAGCACTGGCCTGCAGTCAATTAGAAATTCACTCCTGATGACACATTTACTTTAATATAGCAAATTAAAATATTTTTAGCTTTCAAATTGTTTATCCATTGTTTTTCTCAAAACCTACTGAACCGAGCATATTATTGTTTTTAGCAAAATTGAATTAATTGGACAAAGCAAATGAGCATAAATTTAATTGTTTGTGCAGCAGAACTGTTGGGATTTTGAAACTTTTTATTGTAAACAGTAAGTCTGTTAAGATTAACCATAAAGTACTGTCAACAGAGTATAAAGAGTTTTTCTGTATTTTTGCCTTCATTGTTTTTTATAATGCAAGGATATTTAATGTAGTCTAGAAGAGAGATTTGATGACACAGGTAGGAGAAATTCACAAAAAATTTTTTTGTAAAACTTACAGGGTATATTAAAAACTAAAATAATACAACGTTGTATACTCATACATTTATTTCGAACATTTGCATGTTTTTAAACCAAACAATTGTGGCGGTACTACATGAATGGGGACGTTCGGTGCTGAATGGCATCTTTTATAGCATTGTCCCATTTATCTAGTCTATTGTGTGTCTGTTTAAATGTTTTCCCCTGGAAACAAAGGGGGAAGGAGAATGCTGTAGCGCTGTGACCCCTTGAGGTAATTGTTTCTGTCAATCACATCAATTCCATCCGGGCCATTGCTATATAAACAAAAGAATAAAAAGAAAAGGGGGATCAGTGACAACCCGGACACTTCACTGGAAATCAAATACGGAATTTACACCCTTTTCATACTTGCTGCTTTCGATGCCAAACATTCAAGTGCTTCACCATCGCTACGCAAACCCTGGGGTTCAGGATCATACCGATATGTCGATTTTTTGTCATTTGGGGAAGGAGCAAACAACTATTTCATCCGAATGTTATTTACCAGAGACACTTATCAGCCAGAAAAGGTTCACATCAAGGTTCCAAATCTTATTATGTGATATCAGCTACTGTTAAATTCTGCTCTGTACTTGTAATATTTTTATTTTACTAGTATACTGTATTGAAGATTACTTGTGTTTTGTTCTTTTGTATTGTATTGTATTGACCCCCTTTTTTGACTCCCAATGCACGGCCAAGGTACCTGGAAAGGGGTCTCTCTTTGAACTTATTTTCCCTACAAGGGATTTTATGGGAGTTTTTCCTTGTCTTTTTAGAGAGTCAAAACTGGGGGGCTGTCAAAAGGCAGGGCCTGTTAAGGCCCATTGTGGCACTTCTTGTGTGATTTTGGGCTATACAAAAATAAATTGCACTGTATTGTATTGTTCACTCTCATTACTCATCTTCTGTTTATTCTTTTGGACTTTTATGTGTGTTTTGTGTTCTCCTTGTGTCGTATTTGTTTCATGTTCAGTGTAGGGACAAGGGAGGGTTTTGTGTTTATATATTTTTTGCTTCAGCTTTTACTATTATATTCCGCTGGTCACTTTTAAGGGTTGAGTGTTATGTTGGGGCTGATTGGGGTTTGATATATAAATACATTGTTTGGAGTTTGTTTCATTTCTTTTTATCAATGTATATTCAATTTATTAATTCACATTCTGTTTGCTTTATTGCCTGTTTTGATCGTCAATTGGGGAAGTGATCTGGAAGAGGTACAGCTTCTCTGGTCTAATGTTCCCTCAGTTTGCCAGGCTGTGGGTCTTCATGAGGTAGCTGCTGTTCTGGGTGAGTGGGTCGGCCGTTACACAATGACTGAAAAAATTCTACTTTTCTATGTAGTTTTCAAAGTTGTCCATCAAAGATGTTCCACCATTACACTAAGGTGTTCCTCCCAGGTCAGATAAAGTCAGTATCAAGGCTTGTGGACTGGATTGCCATCAACTACAAGTCGCTTACCACCAAAGTGAATTTTCAAAGTGGGAACGAGATGGAATTCACTTGGTAGAAGGTCCAAACTCTGAGATGTGTAGTCCAGAAAAAGTGCCATAGGAATTCACTAATTGTTTTTACATTCTGCAATCTGGTGTTATAGTGAAGCAAGATGCTTCCTTGACAACGATGGCTGACTTCAACCACTCAGACATATGACCATAACATCTCTATGTTGGATCTTGTTTCAAAATGGACCATCTTTGACCACTTCAAATTGGTGAACTGTATGCAGTAGTAGATGTTCAAGTCAAAATCCCCAGAATGAAATCTACAGTAGATTCCGAAAACCCCTTTCACTTTCTGCATGTATGCCCAAAAATCAACATTCAACAATCCTTAATGACTAAGTGAAAACATGTTTTCAGAAAAGTTAGAAAATTCATTTTAAAAACTGAAATGTCTCATTTCTTTAAGTTTTCGACCCTTTGCAGCAGCACTCCAGCCAGAGGTCATGTGTGTCCTGTTTGCTTTAATTCTCCTTGAGATGCATTTAGAACTTGATTGGAATCCACGTGTGATAAACTGAATTGATTGGACATCATTTAGAAAGGTACATACCTCTATATATGAAGTCCCACAATTCACACTACATGTCAAGACAAAAAACTAGGCCATGCATTCCAAGCAACTCTCTGTAGATCTCTGTGATCAGATAGTGGTGAGGCAGAGATCAGGGCAGGGTTATAAAACTATTTCTAAAGCTCCCAGGAGCACAGTAGCCTCAATAATTGTGAAATGTAAAAAGGTTAGAATCACTAGGACTCTTCATAGAGTGGACCATCTGTGCAAACTGAGTAACTCTGCAAAAATGGCATTGCTCAGTGAGGTGACCAACAAACCAAAGGTCACTCTAACGGAGCTTCAGAAGTCTCATTTAGAGGATCCTTTCAGAAGGCAACCATCTCAGCAGCAATCTATAAATCAGCCATATATGGTAGAGGGTCTAGGTGGAAGCCACTCTTGAGTAAAATGCATATGACATCCCACTTGGAGTTTGAAAAATACCATTTAAAGGACTATGAGAGCATGAAGAAAAAAATACTGTGGTCTGTTGAAACAGACCGGTCTGAAAAGAAAGAAGGATGAATTCAACCAAATCTAGAGAAGTTCTGGAAGAAAATCTGCTCCAGAGTGCACACTGCATTTCAGCTCGGGTTAGTAGCCTGGCTGTACAACTATTTGACTCTGTTTCATACATTCTGTACATTATGTTTAAAAAGGAATTTGTCTGTCTGTCTGAAAATCTACAGTACATCTGTCTCACTTATACTTAGATATTTTGGAGTAGAATGATGAATAGGTGAAATCGTCACACTGTTTTTTTGTGTTTCATTGAAAGTTTTGAATGTTTTCCTTTCTCTATGTAGTACTCTTCTTGTTCATTTAATATACTGTTATCATTGTGTTCGCTCTGTTTATTATCATCACTTTGTTCTTGTGTTACGTGAATGCATAATCTTGTTTCATAATCAGTTTCTAAGCTCTAAATATCAGCCTTGTTTCACGAATTTATGTTTAAACCATATTTTGGTTATTTCCCACGGACCATCCCAATTGCCCTCTAGTAATATTAATTCAACTTGACTTCTTAGTTCGTGTAGCTTCTCCTCATAATGTTGGATCAGAATCTGCATTATGGTGGCTTCCCCATTTTTTGCATTGGCTATTATCAGTTCCTTGACCCGTTGATTTGGGAATGTCGGGTTGATTTCTTCCATTAGTATTTGTGTTTGTCAATTAATAGCAACAGGTATTATATCCTCATAGTACATTTTAACTATTTCATAATGCCTTTGAACTCGTGTCCATCTAAATAAAAGTCTGGCTTTTTCTTCAAACAGAAATGTATCCTTGTTTTGTTTATTTTTATGTTAAACTGATAATTGAACTGAAAGTGTTTATACTGTTGTTGAACTTCCTAAGATTTTATGAATCCTGTTTTTATATTTGTTTAAATATTATTTAAGAAGTAGCCTTTAAAGGTGCTATTTTTAATACCTTAAATTTTACCAGTAAAATTTTATATTCAAAAATATAGAACATTATAAATTTTACCACTAAGATTTTAAATTAAAAAATATAGAACATTACCCTAAGTTTGAAAAAAAGAACACAATTTTTTGTACTTTTCCTCTAAGCTGCCTAAAATACTTTATAATCTTATATTTTATAAGATCTTTTAAATGTAGTTTAATTAAAATCAAGGTATGTAAAACATTTTAAATATATAATATAAAAAAGAAAGAACAAGGAAACCTCTAATGGGTGCTTAATGAATTGGAATGCTTAATGAACTTAAGAATATATTAAATAAGTTATATGTATTAGAATTTGCGTTCTGCTTCTTTAAGACAGTCACTCTGTGTTAATAAAGTTGGTTGAATATGACCAACTGATGCCTCTGTCGCATGTTTACTTCCTTGACTGCTATGTACCGTTTTGTTGTTCATATTGCTGGAGTTTATAACTTATAAGTAATTGCAAGTCATAATGGCCAAATGTTTCGCTTCACCAGGCTTCCTCAGTAGCATCTGGTGCTGTTGTTTTTAAAGCAGCATTTACTTTTTTATGTTCAAAGATCTTTATAGAGTAGGTAGTAAAATCTTTCTTATAAGTTCTGTCATTTTGGTAACTAATTCCCTGGGTAGGAAATGATTTCATAGCACACAATAGACCCCTTCATGTCAAATGAGCATCATTTAAATTTCACAATTGTTGACAATGTGCATCCACTTACTTTTAACAGGATAATGTGTAATGTCACTAACCGTCGTCATTGTTGTCATTGTGTACATCCCTCCTCGGGCGGACGTGGAGTCAGCGAGTGACATCATCCATTCTGCTGTTGCTAAGTTACAAACGCAGCACCCTGAGGCGCATGTGCTAATCGCTAGAGACTTTAACCATGTGACGCTGGACAAAACATTACCTGCCTTCTCCCAGTATGTGGACTGTAACACCCAGGAAATAAGACTATTGATTTACTGTATGCAAATGTTAAGGACGCATACAGCGCCACCCTGCTGCCTGCGCTTGGGAAAGCAGATCATAACCTAGTTCTGCTTCAGCCTCACTACAAAACCAAAAGTGAAGGTCCTACCCACAACCACATGATCATTCAGGAAGTGGACCCCGGAGGCTGAGCAGGCTCTGAGAGAATGTTTTGGAACTAAAGACTGGGATATCCTGCAGGGATCACAGTGAGAACATTGAGGAAATTGTTGACTGCACTACTGACTACATCAACTTCTGTATGGACATTGTAGTTCCAGTAAGAACTGTACGCTGCAATGCTAACAACAAGCCATGGATTACAAGTGACATCAAGGGCCTTTTGAACCAGAAGAAAAGGGCTTTTAAAGGCGGTGATCAGCATGAGCTCAAGCGCGTGCAGAAGGAACTCCGAGTCCAGCTCAGGGCGGCGAAGGAGCAGTACAGGAGAAAGCTGGAGCAGAAGTTGCAGAATAACAGCATGAAGGAAGTGTGGGATGGGATGAAGATCATCACTGGCTGCAGCTCGAAGCGGGGTACCACCATCGAGAGAGACATGAAGAGAGCAAACCAAATGAACAACTTCTTTGACAGGTTTGACCACCCTAACCCACTCTCATTCTCACCTCGGAGTACTGCACCCTCCACACATCCTTCTGTTGATACCAGCATAGGAGAGTCATCCCCACCCATAATTACAACAGTGCAAGTGAGCAGAGAGCTGAGGAGACTTCGTGCCAGCAAAGCAGTGGGTCCAGATGGAGTATCGCCACGACTGCTGAAGGTCTGTGCATCGGAGCTGGGGGGTCCTCTATAGTGCATCTTCAACCTGAGCCTGGAACAGGGGAGAGTCCCAAGGCTTTGGAAAACATCTTGCATCACCCCAGTCCCAAAGGTATCACGTCCTAGTGAGCTGAATGACTTTCGGCCTGTTGCTCTGACATCACATGTGATGAAGACCATGGAGAGGCTGTTGCTTCACCACCTGAGGCCACAGGTTCAACACGCCCTCGACCCTCTGCAGTTTGCATATCAGGAGAAGCTGGGAGTGGAGGATGCCATCATCTATATGCTACATTGATCCCTCTCTCACTTGGACAGAGGCACTGGTGCTGTAAGAATTATGTTTCTAGACTTCTCTAGCGCCTTCAACACAATCCAACCTCTGCTCCTTAGGGACAAGCTGACAGAGATGGGAGTAGATTCATACCTGGTGGCATGGATCATGGACTATCTTAAAGACAGACCTCAGTATGTGCATCTTGGGAACTGCACGTCTGACATTGTGGTCAGCAACACAGGAGCGCCACAAGGGACTGTAATTTCTCCGGTCCTGTTCAGCCTATATACATCGGACTTCCAACACAACTCGGAGTCCTGCCACATGCAAAAGTTCGCTGATGACACTGCTATCGTGGGCTGCATCAGGAGTGGGCAGGAGGAGGAGTATAGGGACCTAATCAATGACTTTGTTAAATGGTGCGACTCAAACCACCTACACCTGAACACCAGCAAAACCAAGAAGCTGGTGGTGGATTTTAGGAGGCCCAGACCCCTCATGGACCCCGTGATCATCAGAGGTGACTGTGTGCAGAGGGTGCAGACCTATAAATACCTGGGAGTGCAGCTGGATGATAAATTAGACTGGACTGCCAATACTGATGCGCTGTGCAAGAAAGGACAGAGCCGGTTATACTACCTTAGAAGGCTGGCGTCCTTCAACATCTGCTATAAGATGCTGCAGATGTTCTATCAGACAGTTGTGGCGAGCGCCCTCTTCTACGCGGTGGTGTGCTGGGGAGGCAGCATTAAGAGGAAAGACGCCTCACGTCTGGACAAACTGGTGAGGAAGGCAAGCTCTATTGTTGGCATGGAGCTGGACAGTTTGTCATCTGTGGCAGAGCGACGGGCGCTCAGCAGGCTCCTATCAATTATGGAAAATCCACTGCATCCACTAAACGGTGTCATCTCTAGACAGAGGAGCAGTTTCAGCGACAGACTGCTGTCACTATCCTGCTCCACTGACAGACTGAGAAGATCATTCCTCCCCCAAACTATGCGACTCTTCAATTCCACCCGGGGGGGGGGGGGGGGTAAACGTTAACATCATACAAAGTTATTGTCTGTTTTTACCTGCATTATTATCAATCTTTAATTTAATATTGTTTTTTGTATCAGTAAGGTGCTGCTGGAGTATGTGAATTTCCCCTTGGGATTAATAAAGTATCTATCTATCTATCTATCTATCTATCTATCTATCTATCTATCTATCTATCTATCTATCTATCTATCTATCTATCTATCTATCTAACCACACATAATCTCAAAATTATTCTAGTTTACTTCACTTCAGTTTGCTTCAATGACTACACTGTCCATAGATCTCAATCAGTTATGGTGCCTGGTGGAACAGGTGGTTGAATGTGTGTGGCCCTAAAAATACGTGGAAACTGTGTGATACTATCAAATCGGCATGGGCCAAAGTCCCTCAAGAATGCTTCCAACACCTTTTTTGAGATTAGGTCTAAAAAAATTCATGAGCTGTGGGTAATGACAGACAAAATGAGTTCACGAGTACAAGCGGCAGAAATGAGGCTTCTTTGCTCAGTGGCTGGTCAGATACTCCATGGTAGGGTGAGAAATTCAGTGATGCAGGAGAGCCTCAGAGTAGATTGTCTGCTCCTCCAGATTGAGAGGAGCCTGTTGAGTTGCTTTTCCAGGCATGTCCAATCTCTGTGGCAGAACCAAGACATGCTGGAGGGATTATATTTCCTGGCTGACTTGGGAATGCTTGGGAATTCCTTAGGAAGAGTTGGAGTCAGTGGCTTGAGACAGGGATGTCTGGGTTGACCTTCTCGAACTGTTGCCACTGTGATCCTCACCAGGAAAAGCAGTTTCAAAAAATGAGATGGAATGAGAATGGAAATTCAGGCAAAAGGGGGTCCTATCTGTTACAAGATAGGTTCACCTAAGAAAGTGGCCAATTTGTACATTTTCAAAAGGGTGAGAACAAGACGGGACGTCAAAAGCAAAATAAGTAACAATTGCGGTTCCCGCTAATTTTTGTATTTTCCGTTAATGGAATGACATATTGCATGGCTGTTGATTTGGGCTGAAGGGGTAATTTAGGCATTAATATGTCTATCAGTGCATACACCTTGATGATGCGGTTCTTTTCAAGATACACAACATTCTACAGTCAAATATATTTTGCAAGGTTTGAAGCAATATGTTGGATAAAGGAAATAAGCAGGATTTATCCGAATTGTAGTAAAACTCATATTTTTCTCTAGTATTTCATATCCCTGTTGATGCTGAAAGCACATTTCCAGCATAATGTCAATAAGCCATTCATCAAAAATAAAAGAAAAAAGCTAATGTCGCCATAGGAAGTGCACATAATTTTGAGACCCTACTGTACCAAGTATTTTCATAATGTATTCATTAAAATATTTCATAGACTGATCTTTTGAATATCAAGATACTTAGCAAAACCACATGTGGTAACAAGAACACTAAATACGTAGTGCCTCTCTGTTGTTTCCATTCATTAGTCTTTATGAAACACAGGAGCTCATGAATTTCAACTGTGATCACTATATTTTGCAAACCATTTAATTCATAGTAGAGCATTTTAATTGTGTTCTTTTGGAAAATAGGAACACAGTGGGGTGATCAGAGATATTTTAACAAATTAACTTAACATTTTCCAGCCTGCTTAATGCAATTCAGGGGCTGTGGTAGGATGGAGCCTAGCCTGCCAGCAGGAATCAGCCCCGGATGTTATGATTGAGATGTTTTTGAAAATGCTTAAAATAAATATTTCCTAAACCCATCATTAATGTTTTTTGATAACTGGAACATAGATTATGATTTCATCGTTATTGGATTTAGCAGAGATGCTACAAAATTAATTTCTTTGATTACATTTTATTTTTACCGTTAGCACAATGCCATTTTGTTGTTTCCGTTACCTACATGTGGCTCCCAGTTATTAAGCAGTGCAGTCTCAGAAGTCACAACATCTGACTTCATCTATGTAATACTTTAAATACCAGCATAATGTTTTCTTTCCTTCTATAACATTGGATAACCTAAAATGATTTTTTGTGTGTGATTATAGTGAATTATGGATTTGAAATCTCAGTGACCCTTTTTGACTTCAGTTTTTCTTAGTGGTTAGGCTTTGGTGAAAAATTTTAATGTCCCTCTTGTTTTTGTCCACTTTATTTTTCTGGCTTTAGACTTTGATTCATCTCCTGTTCTGTTTCTCGTCCCTTCTCTTCTTCCAAACAGAACACTGGATGGGGCACCATGTCTTTTGTGGGGCATATTAAAAACTCAGATATGGCCAGTTAAGAAATTTTAATTAAACATTAAAGTACATCATTGGGGATGTGGGAGGAAAACTGGAGTACCCACAGATAAACCTACAAAGGGACAGGCGAGAGAATTTTTCACCACTTAATGTAATAGCATGGCCATTTGATGTCAGTTAAGTATAAAAATGTAACTTTAAGTAAAAATAGCTATAAAAGTACATAGATATTGTCACAAGTGAGCAAATTGGAATACAAACTCACTCAGAATAACATGAAAGATGTCTGGAATGGACTGGGCATAATTACTGGACTCGAGCAATCCAGGGCTCAGGTGCTAGAAGGGGATGTGAACAAAGCTAATTCCCTGAACAATTTTTAAATAGATTTTCCCTCCCACTGCCACCTTCTTCCAATGACCAATCTCCACACACTATTCCTACTGCATCAACAACTCCCACTACATTAACTGGAATGGCCATTGACAAGTCCACCTCTGACCACCAGTATGGGCTGTCCATATCTGAAGACTAATTGAGGAGACAACTGAAGATGTTACATACAGGAAAAGCTACAGGACCAGATGGAGTCAGGCCTTGAATTTTTAAGACACGTGCTGACCAACTTTGTGGTGTCCTCTGTCACCTGTTCGGTCTCCTCCAGAAAATGCTGCTGCTGTAGAAAACATCCTGCGTTTTCCCTGTTCCAAAGACGGCAGGTGTCTCTTCATCTAATGACTACATATTAGAGGTCCTTACATCCCACATCATTAAGGCCTTTAATATGCTGGTCCTGGAGTATACAAGTCATCTTGTGCTAAACCACCTGGACCCACTGCAGTTTACCTATTGGATAAAGATTAATGTGGACAAAGCAATTACCGGTCAGGCAGAATGATGTTACAGGCAGCATAACATTCTACACAGGCTTTTCCAGACCCTTTCATGTCTGCCACATGTACTCAGGGTGAACCTGCTCTCCTCTGTGAAAAACACAGGGTGCCAATTCTGGTATTCTGTGGCAAATGCCAATCGGGCTCACTAGAGGACGTCGGGCTCTCAAGCCACCCTCATGAAGTCTGTTTTTGATTGTTTAGTCATAGACATTCACACTAGTGGCATGCCTGCTGGAGGTCATTTTGTAGGCTCTGGCAGTGTGCACTCTGTTCCTCCTTGCCCAAAGGAGCAGATACCGGTCCTGCTGATGTGTTAAGGACCTTCTATGGCCCTGTCCAGCCCTCTTAGAGTAACTGCCTGTCTTCTGGAATCTCCTCCATATCCTTGAGACTGTGCCGGGAGACACAGCAAACCTTCTGGTAATGGCACATATTGATGTGCCATCCTAGAGAAGTTGGACTACCTGTGCAACTTCTGTAGGGTCCAGGTATGGCCTCATGCTACTAGCAGTGACACTGACCATAGCCAAATGCAAAATGAGTGAAAAAACAGATGAGGAAGGAAAAATGTCAGTGGCCTCCACCTGTTAAACCATTCATTCCTGTTTTGGGGGTCGTCTCATTGTTGACCCTCTAGATCACCTGTTGTTAATTTCATTAACACCAAAGCAGCTGAAACTGATTAACAACCCCCTCTGCTACTTAACTGGCCAGATCAATAGCCCAGAAGTTTCATTGACTCGATGCTATACTCTGATTTCCCTTAATTTTTTAAGCAGTATATATTATATACATATATACTATATATATATATATATATATATATATATATATATATATATATATATATATATATATATATTGTAACAGTAGGGGGCGCTATCGCTCCCTTGAACCCTCAGGTATCATGCCATACACCAGGTAAAAGTATAATTCCTCTTATTTTTATTACAATACTGTGCACTAAGCACCCTCCACACTGCACATACAATACTCAATACTATTAATTCACAATTCTTACTCCCAATCCTCCTCTCCCAGACACTTAGCCACCCTTCCTCCCAGCTCAGCTCAGTGTCTGGACTTTCCCACAGTCCTTTTATATCCCCTGACCCGGAAGTGATTCCAACTCTGCAGTCCATGATTCGCTATCACTTCTGGGTCAGATTAAAAGTCCTTTTTTTCATTCCTTCTGGTCATGTGATCACGATGTACTTCCGGGTTATAGGGCATGTATGAGTCCTTGAGCCTCCCTGTAGCATCCTCTGGTGGGCCCCACGGTGTCCAGCAGGGTTGGGAATAAAAACTCCATTGTCCATAATTCCCTGCTGGTCTTCGGGGCACTCCCATGCTACAGGGAGGGCTCCATCTAGCGGCCTGGGGGTATTGGCCAGGATGAACAGCCAGCCATCTCCCACTATATATATATATATATATATATATATATATTGTCACGCATGAGCGCTTGGGGAACAGCTGAGCGACCCGGTTTGCTTCATAAAACATCCCGCAGGGGGACAATGGCAGTGTACTAATCTTTCTTTCTTTACTTCCTTAGAAAGGCCGAGACATCGCAACCGTAAAAGGCGCCTGGATGGCTTTAGAAAGCGCACACTTCCGGATCTATTTCTCCCCTCTGCTGACCCGTGATGACATCATGCTCCCAGAATCCACCACAACGCTCCCAGCATCCTTCACATTAATATCCAGTCCACCCCCATAAAATGTCCGTCCTCCCTCACTGCAATGTCTTTTGAGTTTTGAATGAAACAATTGACAAACTTTATTTTACAGTATACGGGGCTAAAAACCCCACACCTTTATCATTGTTTGTGTCCTTGTTCACAATATATATATATATTTATATATATATAGTAACAAACTCGACAAAAGCCACTAAAAGGTCTAGGGAAGCCACCCATATATTTTTTCCTGGCTCCAAAATTAAATGAATAAGTGTACAGATGAATACAGGTTGGAGTCCAGAACACAACTGAACTGATTTGCTTTTCACAAAGATGTTGGCTTTAACGGAGAGCGGAGGAAGTGATGTCATCAGTAGGGTAGCTTCTGTAAAAAGACAAATTTCCCCGTGGGGACAAAATAAAGTTCTATCTAATCCAATCCATATAGCATTGTTGAAGCAAGGAGACCAACACCAGTGCCTAGAAAAACTTTGTTGCTAAAGGACTCTCTGATTTCAACACACTGATGTCTTTCTGCTTCTATCCTGGGGGTCCCACCTGTTCTGCTCCATGGAACATTTAAAGAACATTCCAATTGAATCCAACACCGAGGAGTACAGAGCTCTGCTGTGATGAAACAAAATCTCAGCCTGAGAAAAGCTACTGAAAGACGTACTGTGTCCATACTAAAATATTACCAGATCTTTTTCTTTTTCCCACATTTTCCCTTTTGGATTAAACAGAGTGGCTGACCCTCAACCCTTTAATGTCTCCCTTGTTTCTTCATTTCACAACATCTTGAATAAATATCTCATTTTATTTATCCATCAATTTCCAGGATATGCTTTTTTTTCAGGATAGCTAGACACTTTTGGCAGCACTGTGAACTGATCCATCATGAGACACACTCACACTCACACATATTAGGTCAAATTAGGTCAGCCAATTCATCTAACATGCAAGTCTAGGAGATATGGGGCAAAATACACTATTGGAGAAAACCCAAATGAATACAAGAGACACACACATTTTACATAGACAATAGCTAGGGTGAGTCCATCAATTTCAGAGGAAGCCACTGTAATCTGTGTGTTACAGTGCTGCTAAATTAATATGACATAAAACGTGTTACATGAAAACAAACAAAACATCAACAGGAAGGAATATGAAATCAATTTTATAATGAATTAATGCAGTGTAAAAGAAATGTGAGAACTTGCTAGAATAGGTGAAAAGCTGTCACTATCCCACACAGTGGGGCAGTAGTAGCTTTACAAGCAGGAGTCAAGGTTGGGATTCAAGTACACCAAAAGTGCAGTTTATTTTTACCTTTTTCATCTTCCACAACTTTACTAGATCTACTTTAATTGGTGCTGTATATCAATCAGGTCGAGCATAAAAGGTGACATAACGTTTATTAGTTTGCAACCTGAGAATCAAAAAAAGTATTCAGTTAAACTGACATATTAAAATTGAGGTGAATTTCATTTTATAATTAGACACCCTCAGAGTAAAGAAAATGATACAGCATTTTATTAAAAGTAAGGCAAAAGGGTGCTGTAGGTCCAATTACTGACAAGAAAAAACAATTTGAAATAGCTATGATGTAATTAAATTTGCATGCTCTTTGATTGCCTTTGTGAACAATAAATAGCTCACATAGCTGCTTTACTTCCAGGTCACTCACTGGTAGTCGAAACACTGGTAAATATGCTGAATGCCTTTGAAACGATGCAAAAATCTATACTGAATGTGAGAAGCAAGTGGCATGAAAGATGGTAATAATATGCATATGCTTAGTAGGGAACTCAACAATGCTGACTAGTGATAAGTGAACCCCACTGGATTCACTTTGCTTTGACAAATTTAATCTGATTCCACAATACTTCACCCTTTATCTCCTATCCAGAGCTCCTATCACTATAACAAATACCCAAAGGATCCTCGTTATATAGTCAGGGTTTGGAAAGGCTGACTCTGTCACTACCCCATCTGTGCTACATAGCGAGGATCATGACATGCTTAATCCATCATTGAAGATGCAACAAACAATGAATCTATGCAAACAATGCATTATCATCATACTATTTTTTTATAGCCAGCTAATGTACCCTTCAAATGAAAATACTTCAAATCCGGCTGGAGTATCACACTTGCCTCTCAAAACATCATGGGGCTCTGGGAAAAAAAAAGAGTTCTCTTAAGCCATCCTCATGGTAAATATTCAGCGAAAAATCCACCAAACAAGGTCAGAGGTGAATCCAACAAATTCTTTGCAAAAAATGCTTTGGTGAATTTCAACGAACAACACTACTGCTGAGAGTCAATTGGTTGTGAATGTTTTATTTTATTCGTTTTTTACTTTTTTAAACAGGTTTTTATTTGAATTTTTATGGTTGCTGTGGTTTTGTGGGCTGCAGAATCCATTTCTGGCATGTTTTTCTGTTTCAGTTTTGTTTCAGTAAAGTTGCAAAGATCTTTTCTGGTAGCATTTTGTTATTTATAATTGTTGCAGTTTTGTGGCAAGGTTGCAATCATGTTACACAACATGATAAAAAGTCAGGCTGTCTGCTTTCTGGTCGTCGAAGAATTCCTTATCCTTTACTTGTGCATTTTTTTTTTCATTTTCTTGGTTTAAAGAAATATCTTGATACACATTTTTGACTAAAAGTGTTGGGTTTTGACTTGGGCTTGATGTCTTATCCTTCTGGATTTGTTTTTAAATGTGGCATTGCTTTTTGTTTGCCTTGAAAATCCACTGCTGCAGAACACCATTTCAGTTCAAGATATGGTAGTTTCCATGGCCTGTGTTATTAACACCATAGGGCTTTTTTGGTAATTCTAATAATTATATATGGAAGGTTTAGTAATAACTTTGTACAAAGTGCCATCATGTCTCTTTTATTACTTGGTTATTATTGAGGATGCTCCTTAGTTGGTGAGGGTTTTAGACTGTGGGGAGAAAGGAAGCTTCAGGGTAAGCTGGGTTTCCTTACAATGCTTCCGCTTGTTCTGAGTCTTTCAGGTTGGTGAAGAAAATGGAGGTATATTAACTTGCAATGTGCCCTCCAAAACTCTTGAAAGTTACATCACTTTTATTGATATGTGTACATTGTACAATGAAAGTCATACTTGCTTGTCTCCTCAGAACAGTTGATAAAGAAAAGTACAATAAATAAATAATATATTTAGCATTTAATATATGAAAATATAATTATATTCAATACACACTGATCAGTCAAAACATTAAAAGCACTGACTGGTGAGGAGAATAACATTAGATATTTTGTTACAATGGCACCTGTCATGGGGGGTATATATTAGGCAGCATGTGAACAGTCAGTTCTTGAAGGTGATGTGTTAGTAGTAGGAAAAATGTGCAAGTGTAACGAACTGAGCGACTTTGACAAGGTCCAGATTGTGATGGCTAGATGACTGGGCAGAGCATTTCCAAAATGGCAGGTTGTGTGGGGTGTTCATGGTATGCAGTGGTTAGTACCTGCCAAAAGTGGTCCTAGGAAGAACAACTGGTGAACTGGTAAACTGGTAACAGGGTCATAGGGTCCCAAGGTTCATTGAGGTGTGGAGTGAAGGTTAGGCCGTCTAGTTCAATCCCCAAAATTGCTGAAAAATGTAATGCTAGCCATGACAGAAAGGTGTCAGAAC
This sequence comes from Erpetoichthys calabaricus, assembly GCF_900747795.2. Taxonomy (NCBI): domain Eukaryota; kingdom Metazoa; phylum Chordata; class Cladistia; order Polypteriformes; family Polypteridae; genus Erpetoichthys; species Erpetoichthys calabaricus. The sequence continues at coordinate 19,501,879 of NC_041400.2, read as the reverse complement.
ACACAGTGCATCACAGCCTGCTTATTATGGGGCTGATTAGCTGCAGAACGGTCAAAGTGCCCATGTTGACTCCTGTCCACCACCGAAACTCCCTATATTGGACATATGAGCATCAGAACTGGATAATGGTGTAATTAAAGAAGGTGGCTAGCCTGATGAATCATGTTTTCTTTTAGATTATGTGGACTGCCAGGTGAGTGTGCATCATTTACCTATGGGAAGAGATAGCAGTGGGATGCACTATAAGAAAAAGGCAAGCTGGCAGAAGGAGTGTGATGCCCTGGGCAATATTCTGCTGGAAAACGTTGGGCCCTGGCTTTCATATGGATATTACTTTGAAACATACCACCTACCTAAAGCTTGTTGCAGAGAATGTACACCTTTTCATGACAATGGTACTCCATGATGCCAGTGACCTCTGTCAGAAGGATATTGCGCTGTGCCACACTGCAAAAATTGTTCAGGAATGGTCTGAGGAATATGACAAAGAGTTCAAGATGTTGACTTGGCCTCCAAATTGTCCAGATCTTAATTCTATTGAGCATCTGTAGGATGTGCTGGAAAAGCAAATGTGATCCATGAAGGCCTCACATCACAACTTACAGGACTTAAATATTTCTGCTAACATCTTGCCAGATGTCACTTTCAGAGATCTTGTGGAGTCCATGCATCAATGGTCAGAGCTATTTTGGTAGCATGAGGTGTGCCTACACAATATTAAGCTGGTGGTTTTAATGTTGTGGATAATCGGTGTATAACCATTGTAAAACAAAACACAAAATAAGCTCATAAAGGGTCTGGGGTACTCGAAGGCAAACCCTGTATATTGAAGGGTGTGCAGAAGGAGCAAAAGAAAATGGAGACTAGTACTGTGTTTAAATCAAGTGTGCTCCAAAATGGCAGTGGCTTCGGATATGATGGTTTCTGGGAGGAACAGGCGGGCACAGATGGGGGTACCCGGCAGTGATGTCATTGATGATGGCATGTCAGTATTCCTTTCTACAGAGGAGAAAGAAGAAGAGGTACCATTATTGCACACTGCCCTCTGGTGACCCGGGGTAATATTGTCATCAACTAAGCCTGTAAGTTGTTCCCCAAGAGTAACCGTATGACACCGTTTACTGTACAGTATATACCATATGTATTTGCAAGAATTATATATTCATACATACTGTTATGTTACAAATTTGAATTCTTATGATTTACTGTTAGGGTGAGAACCTCAGGAATTTGGAAAAGCATCAGGGTAGACTCCTCTCAGGAACCCAGTGAGGAAGTTTGGGCACTTCGTAAGGATTCACTATGGGAATCTAACTCCTGCAGCTATTCCAGGCATGTCCTACTGGGAAAACTTGAAATTCCAAACAAGAATGGAATAAACTTCCCAAAACTGGTGTGTAAAGCTTGTGGAGACTCAAAAAGACTCAAAAGGGGTGATTGCTGCCAGAGGAGCATCCAAAAAGTACTGAGTTAAGGGTCTGAATACTTAAATGACTGAGAAATTTCATTTTTTAATTTTTAATGAATTAGCAAACCTTTCTATAAACATGTTTTCATTTTGTCATTGTGGTTTACTGAGTGTAGATTGATGGGCAAAGATGGAAAATGTATCAGTTTAAAATAAAATATACAATATACTGCAGTGGGCTGGCACCCTGCCCGGGGTTTGTTTCCTGCCTTGCGCCCTGTGTTGGCTGGGATTGGCTCCAGCAGACCCCCGTGACCCTGTAGTTAGGATATAGTGGGTGGGATAATGGATGGATGGATGGATATACAATATAATGAAGTATGCCGAAACTGAAGGGGTACTGAATTCTTTATGAATTTACTGTAGATTTAAAAACAATTTAGTTAAGCTACAAATAAGTACATTATGTGTAGATACCTTAAGCTATGTCTAAATACATGGCAGAGAGACAGATATTCTTAATCCCTTAGTTTAAGGTGTGTCTAAATATGCTCAAGAAGAATCATTTCCAAATTCCTTCACTTACACAGATTCAGTCTCACCAAAGCAGGATGGCTAAATGTGAACTTTTAAGCTGGTAAATTAGCACATCCCACATTTTTTTTTCTTAAACCAACAAAGCATTTTATATACACTTGCAGTCTTGACTTGTGACAGATCCATTGATATGAAGAAGCACATAAATCACAACATAGTTTTGAACTAAAGTCCAGTTTATTTTCTAATAACAAGTGACTTGACGTGACTAGTTTTGATGCAGATGGATAGGTAGCAGACATCAATAACATAATATAGTATCATATAGTGCTTTCGTTCACGCGTCTCTGATTGTAACCAGCAAATGTCACTGGCAGCATTCAAATATACATATATATATATATATATATATATATATATATATATATATATATATATATATATATATATATAATATATTGTAATAAGGACACAAACAATTATGAAGGTTTGGGGTTTTTAGCCCCGTATACTGTAAATCAAAAATTTGTCAATCGTTTTCTCCAAAACACAAAAGACATTGAAGGGAGAGAGGACGGACATTTTATGGTGGCGGACCGGATATTAATGTGAAGGAATGCTGGGATAGTTGTGGTGGATTCTGGGAGCATGACGTCATCACGGGTCAGCAGAGGGAAGAAATAGACACGGAAGTGTGCGCTTTCTAGAGCCGTCTGGGTGCTCTTTACGGTTGCGACGTCTCGGCCTTTCTAAGGAAGTAAAGAAAGAAAGATTAGTACACTGCCGTTGTCCCCCCGCGGGACGTGTTACGAAGCAAACCGGGTTGATCAGCTGTTCCCCAAGCGCTCGTACATGACTATATATATATATATATATATATATATATACACACACACATATATATGCACATATGTATATACTAGGGGGTCTCTCCTACTTGCTTTGCTCACCAGCCACTTCGCGTCTCTGCCGCTCGTGTTGTGAACAGGAGGGCTGAACACACCCCAAGGAGACGCGGTTTCTCCTCCGAAAACACCTTTTAAACGGTGATACAATGGGAAACAAATATAGTTTTTCCCCTCCTCTTTGCTCGATCAGCTGCTGCCTTGCTGCTACTGCTGCCGTGCCACGTGATCTGCATCTCACACAGCGCTTTGAACATTTAAAAGCCTGTACAGCACCTGTCCTACTCTTTGTCTTTTATTTCCAGCCCCGGGCATGGTTAAATCTTTTGGCACAAAGTCTCGTCTCATGTGACGTGAGTTCTTGATATTTTTTAGTTTATAATTTAAAAATGGAATAAGAATCTGAAAATCTAACAACATCACATAAAAGATTGATAAATTCTGAAAAGAATGATACCAAACATATATATGTAGGCTTTAAAACAAGTCTGATTTAAAGCGTGACAAAAAACGTGACATAAAAACATCACACAAAATCGTTGCACCTTTAGGCTTAAGATTTTATATATATTTTATATATATACAGTATATATATTTTATATATATATGTGTGTGTGTGTGTGTGTGTGGAAGCGAAGGTCTGATACGGTTTGCATATTTGTAGCTAGTGGTCCACAAAGTTGGAAAATGAATGAATAAAAGTTCCAGAGAGCAGGCTGAATCATGGCTCTCAGATGAAAACACCATTAACAGACATTTGGACATGAACCCAGCATATGCAAGCTAAAAAAGAAAGACAGCTAAATAATAAAAAAGACTTTATGGCTAACAACTTCTGAACCCCACCTTATTGATCCACTCCCATTCCCATTTACTGTATATTGCGTTTGATTCCTGTATGTCTAATCATTAATTATCCTGTTACACCTGGTAGGTTATCGACAGCGTAGGAATAAAAAACTATTTTAAGATACAAGATTCATTTTCACCCTTTGAGGACTACTAGCTACATAAATATATACAACGTTGTATACTGTATATATACTGTATATATATAAAAGAGAGTGTCGGTGAAGAGAAATTCACACACTCAAATCATGTCATGTCATTTTCTAACCTGGTTAATCTAGACCAGGGCAGCGAATGATGAGGCAGGGCAAAATCCAAAATGCTTGGGACAGCAACTGGGAAAAAACCCATTTAATTCACACAAGAAGAAAAAGCATTAACAATAAAATATGCTTTTGATGGTGCTCTGTCGCTAGGGCAATTCCCTTGGGATTGTGCCCTTTTATACAGGATGCACTCTTTCTCTTTCACTGTCAATAGCTGTCAGGTCTTAAATAAGATGCCACCTTCTAGTAGTGTCTCCCTTTTATACTGAGTGGAAATAAATATACTGTATATATTTATATAATACCAGTAACGGTGCACTGCACGTTACACTTGACTTGAGCATTCCTAGTTTTCAGTCTCTTTCTCTGTACATTTTTGCTCAGAGGTTGATGCGCTTGATGCTTCCTGAGCAGCTCTTCTTTTCTCCACCCTAGCGGCCCGCTTCTTTTCTTCTTCTTTCAACATCTCTTCACGTTAAAACTGATTAAGTCAGTTTTTGTGTTGCAATTACTTAGTGTGTTTTTCTTAATTTTTCACTTAAGCAGGCACTTAAGTGTGCAATCTGCCTCAAGAATGATTTAAGATATGAAAAGGTAGAGGAAGTGACGGTGAAGGTGGTAGGGATGAGAACGGCGCCCGTACACATGTGCCGCACGGCCGCCCTGCTGGCTGCTGCCAAGAGTTGATTCTACAATAAGATAAAATAAAAATAGAAAGAGTAATAAAAATCATCACCCTGAAAGCAGACAGTAGAGGTCACGTAGTATATGTGTACCAATTTCCAGGTCAATAAGTCAAACAGTTTGCAAGCTACAGATGATTTAATATCCTGGAGAGACAAATGGACAGCCAAGTTAGCGTATTATATAAGAAGATACTGTATATATTAATTCTGTAATGTTTTAATTTCCCCTTGGGGACAAATACAGTCTATCTATCTATCTATCTATCTATCTATCTATCTATCTATCTATCTATCTATCTATCTATCTATCTATCTATCTATCTGTCATACAGTGCCTTGTCTATCTATCTATCTGTCATACAGTGCCTTGTCTATCTATCTATCTATCTATCTATCTATCTATCTATCTATCTATCTATCTATCTATCTATCTATCTATCTATCTATCTATCTATCTATCTATCTATCTATCTATCTATCTATCTGTCATACAGTGCCTTGTCTATCTATCTATCTACAGTATCTATGAGGGAATCCACATAGAAAGCCAAAACAGAAATAAGTAAACAGTAAATTCCTGAATACAGAGCACAAAAACCAACAAGTGAAGTTTCAACTCCTAACAAATGAACGCATGCGGCTGTTAAAAGAAAGCAAACTCAGGCAGAGTGATTTCTGATAGAATAAAGTCTTCCCCCTGAGTAATATACTGTATTCTTCCTGCCTTACCATGACCTTTGCAGCACTCTGTGGCTTAGTATTTAATCAAGTAACACTTCATTAGCAAGAGCACCTGAGACACACATGATTGCTAAAGCCCTACAGGATGTCTGAGATTGGCACTGTTTAAAGTGAAGAGTCTCCTTTATGTCATATTTCCTCAGAGGCATTAATACATACATACTTTACATGAACTGTTATGCACCACAGAGTATTTCTACCGTTATGCCTTATTCTTAAATAATTCAATTTTCTCTGCTGCACTAAACCTACTAAAAATAATAATAAAAATGTCTTTGATTCCATTTTGAGCAGGAAATGGCTCATTGGGCCTGTGAGATGTGAGTGAGTGGGTGAGTGTGTGCGTGTGTCTGTTTGTGTGTGTGTGTGTATATGTGTGGTGGGCGTTGATTTGAGTATTCTCTTTAATGTTGAAAGACAAATTGAAAGAAATAAAAAGTGTATACAGGGATCAAGGGGAGGCATTTCAGTGGAAAAAATATATATTTAATGGAATCAGCCTTTACAAAAAGTTAAACAACTTCTTGAATTTTTATAATGAGGACATCTATTTGTGTTCACTGATAGAGTAATCTGTCTTTAAGAATATAATATTGTAGTTACAGTAGAATGTAGAGCAAACATGAGGGGAGATTTAAATGTCAGAATAAGCCTGATGAAACTGAAAACACACATGTGAAATTTTGACAACTTTGGGAATCCTGGATATGGTGGAAACCATCTTAATATAGCTGAAATGCAGAAGAAAGAATAAGAGATCCATCAATATCAATACAGTCTTCTTCTCCAAGATAAACAGAGAAAAGCCAATGCAGACACTGAAAGGACGGGCAAAGTCCAACAAATAGCGAACTGTTATAACACGGGCCTGCAAAAAAAAAATAATAATAATAATCACTCCCATCAAAAATTGGAGGTGCTTTTTACAGATTGGAGGGAATCCAAATTTGGCAACAGAATTGCTCTCTTATATCCAATTTTGAGACATGAAGGTTTAAAAAGAAAAAGAAAACACTACTTTAGAGCTAAAATACATTTCAAAATAAATATATTTTATTTAAAAAATATATTTTTAGATAAATATATTTTTAATTGTTTAGACTTGAAAACATTATAAATTGTATATTTGTTTTATGTGTAATTATTACTTACAAAAAATAGTCACTTGGTAGTTTTTTCCTCTTATAATCCTCTGAAGGTGTTTCATGGTGGAATGCCCAACTGATGTCTGCTAGTATAGACTTTTTTTCAATTTCCATTATAATGTCTCTACATTCCTCCTCGAACCACCACCTTATCGTAGTGGAGGGGTTTGTGTGTCCCAATGATTCTAGGAGCTCTGTTGTCCGGGGCTTTATGCCCCTGGGAGGGTCACCCAAGGCAAACTGGTCCTAGGTGAGGAACGTGACAAAGAGTGGTTCAGAAAACCTTCTATGATGAATGAAAACCTTGGATGGCGTTTTCCCTTGCCCGGACGTGGGTCACCGGGACCCCCTCTGGAGCCAGGCTTGGAGGTCGGGCCTCGATGGCGAGCACCTGGTGGCCGGGCCTGCACCCATGGGGCTCATCCGGGCACAGCCCGAAGAGGCACTGTGGGTCCCCCTTCCCATGGACTCACCACCTGTAGGAGGGACCAAGGAGGTTGGATGCAGTGTGAGTCGGGTGGCCGAAGGCGGGGACCTTGGCGGTCCGATCCTTGGCTACAGAAGCTGGCTCTTGGGACATGGAATGTTACCTCTCTGAAGGGGAAGGAGCCTGGGCTAGTGCACGAGGTTGAGAGGCTCCGGCTAGATATAGTTGGGCTCACCTCGACTCACAGCATGGACTCTGGAACCAATCTCCTTGAGAGGGGCTGGACTCTCTACTACTCTGGAGCTGCCCATGGTGAGAGGCACCGAGCGGGTGTGGGCATACTTATCACCCCCCAACTTGGAGCCTGTTCATCGGGGTTCAACCCAGTAGATGAGAGGGTTGCCTCCCTCCACTTTCAGGTGGGGGGACAGGTCCTAACTGTTGTTTGCGCATATGCGCCGAACAGCAGTCTGGAATACTCACCCTTTTTGGAGTCCCTGGAGGGGGTGCTAGGGGGCGCACCTGATGGGGACTCCCTCGTTCTGCTCGGAGACTTCAATGCTCACGTGGGCAATGACAGTGAGACTTGGAAGGGCATGATTGGGAGGAATGGCCCCCGTGATCTGAATCCAAGTGATGTTTTGTTATTGGACTTCTGTGCTCGTCACGGATTGACCATAACAAGCACCATGTTCAGGCATAGGGATGTCCATATGTGCACCTGGCACCAGGATACCCTAGGCCTCAGTTCAATGATCGACTTCGTGGTCGTGTCATCGGACTTGCGGCCACATGTCCTGGATACTCGGGTGAAGAGAGGGGCGGAGCTGTCAACTGATCACCACCAGGTGGTGAGTTGGCTTCGTTGGTAGGGGATGATACCGGTCAGGCGTGGTAGGCCCAAACGTATTGTGAGGGTCTGCTGGGAATGTTTGGCAAAGTTCTCTGTCAGAAGTAGCTTCAACTCACACCTCCGGCAGAACTTCGACCACGTCCTGAGGGAGGTGGGGGACATTAAGCCTGAATGGGCCATGTTCCGTGCCTCTATTGTTGAGGCAGCTGACCGGAGCTGTGGCCGTAAGGTGGCCCGGCAGTGAGGGATGCCGTCAAGCTGAAGAAAGAGTCCTCTGGGAGTATGGGGTACAGGATCCCTTGATAAGAGCTGTTCGGTTCCTGTACAACCGGTGTCAGAGCTTGGTCTGCATTGCCGGCAGTAAGTCAAACCCGTTTCCGGTGAGAGTTGGACTCCACCAGGGCTGCCCTTTGTCACCGATTCTGTTAATAACTTTTAAAGACAGAATTTCTAGGTGCTGCCAGGGCGTTGAAGGGGTTCAGTTTGGTGGGCTCAGGATTGGGTCACTGTTTTTTGCAGATGATGTTGTCCAGTTTGCTTCGTCAGGCTGTCATCTTCAGCTCTCTCTGGATTGGTCCGCAGCCGAGTGTGAAGTGGCTGGGATGGGAATCAGCACCTCCAAATCCGAGACCATGGTTCTCAGCTGGAAAAGGGTGGAGTGCCCTTTCAGGATTGGGAGTGAGATCCTGTCCCAAGTGGAGGAGTTCAAATATCTTGGGGTCTTGTTCACAAGTGAGGGAAGAATAGGCTCTGCATCGGTCTGTCGTGGTTGAAAAAGGAGCTGAGCCGAAAGGCAAAGCTCTCAATTTACCAGTCGATCTATGTTCCTACCCTCACCTATGGTCATGAGCTTATAGGTAGTGACCGAAAGAACGAGATCGCGAATACAAGTGGCTGAAATGAGTTTCCTCCGCAGGGTGTCTGGGCTTTCCCTTAAAGATAGGGTGAGAAGCTCAGTCATCCGGGAGGGGCTCAGAGTAGAGCCGCTGCTCCTCCGCATCGAGAGGAGTCAGATGAGGTGGCTCAAGCATCTGATCAGGATGCCTCCTGGTCGCCTCCCTGGCGAGGTGTTCCGGGCACGTCTAACCGGGAGGAGGCCCTGGGGAAGACCCAGGACACGCTGGAGGGACTATGTCTTTCGGCTGGCCTGGGAACGCTTCCTAGTAAATAAAGCTAGTAAAAGTGGCCAGGGAGAGGGAAGTCTGGGCATCTCTGCTCAAGGTGCTGTCCCCGCGACCCGATCTCGGATAAGCGGAAGAGAATGGATGGATGGATGGATGGATGGATGGATGGATGTCTCTGCATTTGAGCAGAGTCCTGGTAAACGCTCTTGAGGGACCACCCCTTTATTCTTGGGGAAACGATCCAAATTGGATTGTAGGAAATTAATTTTTAAAGATATGTTGCATCAATCCAAGTGCTAGGTAGAAAGTGAAGCTCCTCAACTAGTTCCTCGTAGTTTTGTATCTGTAAAACAAATTGTGCCACATGCTTTAAGTCAGTGGGTAACTGATGTTCTCTACTACTTGAAATTGAAAAAAAATCAAATTAAAGGATCTGTTTCATAATTTTTTAAAAAATATGTCAGTATCTAATCAATAACATTTTAGAATAAGCTTCCGCTTCAGGGAAAAGGACACCCCTTCTTTTCTTGCTCCTTTTATAGAGTAGCTTCGGTTGTTGGCTACTCTCTCTTTCTCTTGGGTGCGGGTTAAATTTTGCTTTGATTTCATTAATTTGACTTGACTGTATGTAATGTTATCTGTTTCTACTGTAATTAAAATCAATAAAAATTTTAAAAAATAAATAAAAATAAGAAAGATTGTCATTTTTCAGCTCAAAATATATTTTAAATAATATTTCGAGCGTGAAAAATACTTATGCCACAAAACAAATCTAAATTATTTTTAAAAAATCAATTCATTTTTTAAAACTAGCATTTTCCTGAATCTGATATCTCGCAAAAATGGTTTGTGGTACAGAAATTCTTATTTTAGAAATGAATTCAGAACACCTAAATCTGTAAAGTATGTCAATTTTTTTGGAGGATTTTAGTGCAGACCATTAAAGTATGTTTTTATTTGAAATTAATTACTCATTTATTAGAGCTCTATTTATTATGTTATGTGTCTAAATATAGGTTTTTGGGGTTGTAGAACGTAATTTTGGCCCTGTCACTTCCGGTCTGACTTCCTTTTATACGGCAGCACCAACATCTTTGTGTCCGTTGCTAATCTGACTGTAGTCCTAACAGACCTATAAAACCTATTTTACCTTTTTTTTTCTTTATTTTTGCCATCAAATATACATAGTTTACCTTCAAGGTACTCCATCCATCAATCCATCCATCCATTTTCCAACCCGCTGAATCCAAACACAGGGTCACGGGGGTCTGCTGGAGCCAATCCCAGCCAACACAGGGCACAAGGCAGGAACCAATCCCGGGCAGGGTGCCAACCCACCACAGCAAGATACTCCAACTCTTTCTAATTGTCTTTGTATTTCATTACAGATACATTTACAAGAAAAAAGTGCACTTGGTATGGCTGCAGGCTATAGTTGTTGTGACCAGCCAATACCTTCTTTAATATGAAATAAAATGGGGGAAAGGAAAGCAAATGTTCCCAGGGTATTATTGCAGACATTCCACATCCTCTGCCGTCTCTTTTCTCGGGCTTTATAGTGGCTTCTCTGTTCTGGAACTCAGTGCTCTTCACTCTCTGGTTCTCTGGGCGTCCATTGGCGCTGTTCTTTACAATTGTGCCATGAGCAGAAGAGGCGGGTTCTTTGGTGCCAAGCTGGAAATGACATCAGTGGGCTTTGTCCTCCAGGCTGCAGGCAAAAGGAGGGAGAGATTGATAGTGATCGCTCCTCCACTGGCACTGACACCTGTGCTCTTACCACCATAATGCCGTGAGGATGCACTCGGTTCGCTCGCCTGTGGCACTATGTAGAGTTTATATCTTCTTCTATGTTTATCCTCGGGGATTTCAGTTTTTACTCCCATATCCCAAGCACAAGGTTGTGAGTTAATTTGATCTAAATAAGACCTGTTTGGTTGCATGTAGTGGTGGGTTTTGCTTAGTACTGGTGCCCCATTTCCTCCCAATGCAACTTGAGTTTAAATTATAAAAGTAGAAAATTATATTAGAAAGCATCATAAAAATAGTGAAAATTGCATCTACTGCTAGCCAAAAATTAATTTCTTTATTTCATTTTATTGTTATGTACTGTACGACACTTGGTGAGCACATCCAGAGCTGGTTCCTGCCTTGTACTTGATGTGACAGCCCTCTACATTCCTACTAGTTGAATAACTTTTGAAAAATGGTTGGAAGAAAGAATTAATCACATATATCAAACTGATATAACAAACAGTGGAAACAACAACAGCTTTAAAACCTTTGCTGGGTGAGTACCCCATATGCAGCCGGTTCCTGCCATGCACCTCGTGGTGCTGGATAGTCTCTATCCCTCCTTGACCTTGTAAAGGATTAAGAAGGCTTAAAAAAATGAATGGATAGGGAACATAATCCTTAGAGCAATAAAAAATTAATAACACTTATTATATCCTGTCATGCACTGGCTCTGTCTCCCCCAGTCCCTGTTTTGGAATAACTGGCCTAGAAAAGTGGATGAATTCTCTATAAAGAACAATATCAAAAATCATTACAATGATTTGCTCTGTTAATCTCAAGTATTAAAACAAGCCCATTCAAGGTCAAAGTAAAACTTTCATAGCTATCGGAACAGCATTTAAAACATTTTTTGTGTCTTTCATACATAAATGTACAGTTTAGCCTATTAAAATATTGCTGAATAAATTGGAGTGCCAAGACTCTGAACATTTACTGAATATTTAACGTTGTTTTCAGCCAATGATGCCTGGCGTTAATCCTCATTCTGCTTAATTGGTGTGATAGCCTTCTGCAGATCATGTAACACTTTTAAACAAAATATGTACAGCATATGCACATTATAGACAAGCACACAGTCATCTTTCCACATTTTTAAACATCTTGCTAAATTATGGATACAAATTTACCCTACAAATCAAAAGCACTTTGAAGCACTGATTTGCCATAAAACATTTTTTCCGTGCCTGGCACAGAGGAAACTTTTATTTACTCAGTGCTATTCTGAATACTGAATGCTACCTTTTTAATAAAATAGAATGCTATGGATTCTTGCAGGTTTATAAAATACATTTAATTAATCCCTGGGGATGAACACAAGGACTGAGTAAACTCTTAACTTCACAGTCCAGACTGAATCCTGCACACCACAAATCATCCTTTCAAACATCTGGTTGCTATGCGTTTATATTCCATCAGTGCAGATATTCTTTGGTTACAAGCTTTCATTATTTCTTGAGGTTATGCTTATTTTGCAGGAAAAGTTCATATGGTGTTTAACATTCAATTAAAAAAGTTAAAAACTCTTAAGGGAAGTTCTCTTCTGACGCAATGCCCTTATAATCAGCGGAAAATAATTTTTTAGTTAGTGTTTAAACAGTTGACTAAATTTTCTCCAACATGTTTACGATTTAAACTACTAATTTTAAGAGAGCTGTGTTATGTTTACCAAAAGAAAGAAGGACAAACTAGAAATAATGAAGGTGACCGGGAGGAGAAACATTAGAAAACCAGAAAAAGAATCGATACCAAGAATCTGTTCTATCTTTTGTCTAGGCTAATTCATTAAACCAAAAATAAAAGTCGAAGCCATCAAGGGGGGTCTGTAACACCAATAATGAATACAAACAACCACATGTAGAGATTGTTTTGGATTTTTTCACCAACTTACCAGCAAGTGCATGGTGCCAACCTTTTAACCCGTCACGGTGATAACATCAACACCGGGCACCTCTCAGTGCATAGCAACATTATAATGGTTAATGCTCAAAATGGTGTCGCCCAAGAAAACAAAGATAGATCAAGAAAAAAGACGCAAACAATATAAAACCATTAGAAAGTGGCTAATCCAAAATGTAATATCAAAATTAAGTTCAGATATATAATTTAATAACCAGAGCTCCTTGAGATACACTGCCCTCCATAATGTTTGGGACAAAGGCACATTTTTACTTGATTTCCCCCTCTGCTCCACAGTTTAAAACTCCAAATCAAACAATTCAGACATCGTGATTAAAGTGCACATTGGAGACTCATTTATGGGGATTTGCAGACATTTTGTTAATAGCATGGAGAAATGACAACACTTTTTTTAAATAGCCCTTCATTTAAGGGCACTATAATGTTTGGGACAGTTGCTGTCACAGGTGTTTGTAATTTCTCAGGTAGGTTTCATGGCTTCAGAAGACTCCTGACTTCTACCCTTTGGAGTCTGTAGCTGTCATTGTTCAACATGAGGACAAGAGCTGAGCCAAAGAAAGTCAAAGAAGCCATTAGGAGGCTGAAGAACAAGAATAAAACCATTAGGGAAATCGGTAAAACCATAGGATGACCAAAATCAACTGTAATCACAAAGGGACTTGTAAGCCAAGGAAGGCCTCCACTACTGGTGACAGAAGAATCCTCACAATGGTAAAAAAAAAAAAAGCCCTAAACGCATGTGCGACAGATTAGAAACAGTCTAAAGGGGGTAGAGGTGTGTGTGTGTCAGAGACTTCATGAATAGAAATACAGAGGCCACACTGCAAGATGCAGACCACAAGTTAGCCACACAAACAGGACGGCCAGAAAACAGTTTGAGAAAAAGGACTTCAAAGAGCCTGCAGAATTCTGGGAAAAGGTCTTGTGGACAGAAGAGACAAAGATGAACCTCATCAGAGTGATGGCAAGAGCAAAGTGTGGAGATGAAAAGGAACTGCCAAAGCAGACCACCTCATCTGTTAAACATGGCAGTATTGGGGGTGTTCTGGCTTGGGCATGTGTGCCTGTCACAGGTCCTGGCACACTTCTCTACATTGATGATGGAACTGCTGATGACAGCCCCACAATGAATTCTGAGGTGGACAGAAAGATCTTATCTACTGAAGTTCCAGTAAATGCCTCCAAACGTATTGGACAGTACTCCATACTACAACAAGATAATGACCCCAAACATACTGCTAAGGCAACTCAGGAATTTATCAAAGCTAAAAAATGTTAAAGTCTTGAATGGCCAAGCCAGTCACCCAGTTTAAATCCATTTGAACAGGCTTTCAATATGCTGAAGAAAAAACCTAAGGGGACAAAACCCAAAACAAGCAGGAGCTGAAGATGGCAGCATTCGAGGCTTGGTAGAGCATCACCTGAGAAGACCCTCAGCACCTGGAAATGTTTGTGAATCGCAGACTTCAATTGGTTATTGCATGCTGGGATATGTGACAAATGACTAAATTTGACTCCTATGCCTTGAAATGGGCAGACTAAAATGTACTCAGATACCCTTAAGTATCTCATATACCCTTGTATCTTACGTATACCCTTATAAGTGCACTTTAATCAAATCTGAATTATTTTATTTATAATTTTAAATTGTGGAGAAGAGGAGTAAATCAAGGAAAATTGTGTCTTTGTCCCAACCATTATGGAATGCACAGTAAGTAATGCCTTTACTTAATTCTTGGATAACATACAAACTCCATGAAGAATCTTGTGCTGTGAAATAGGAATGACAGCTTTAGGCTTCCACTCTTCCAATGTTACAACATCCGCACTAAACTTACTACACTTTATCCTGATTAAAACTAAATGTATGCCTGTAATGTCTGATCAGTTCTTGCTACTTGATTGGAATCTTTATCTTGCTATTCCACCTAAGCAACATGTGTGCATTATCATTCCAGCAGCAGTATAGTGGTACACAGAATGTTAGTTCCAACAATTCTAAAAGTATTCCCAATAATGCCCACTCAAGAGGGATAAGCCTGTCAAATTTAAAGGGCCACGTAAAATCTTCATAAAACAAAAACCTTTATTCTTGACAAAATCATTCTGTGAATATAAGCAAGCTCTACAGAGCACAAAGGCAAAATGGAAATGCCTAAAACGCAAAGGCAACTCAAAGCAGAGAAGACCCAATACTGCATCCCACTCAAAGTCAAAATACAGAGCAAAAGGTAAAAAAAAATTCCATAAATCCACAAAAGGAAAACACAACCAACACAACACTCCAGAACACATTCCAAATAAACCACCAGGAATCTTTGGGTGACCCTCTGGATTTGCAGGTGGCCCCGCATCTTGGGGGACCACCCATAAAACACATGGGACAAAACCAAGGCATGGATACATAGACAACATAAAAAACAAAGAATACAAATAAACTCAAGCAATATTAATGTGAACAAAAGAACAAAAAACAAATAAAACAAAGATCTGAACTGCAGCCAGAGGAGGAACCCTGGCTGAAACATGACATGCAACATGTGATACTGTATCTTTCCAAAATAATGAAATAAGCTTCCATTTAGTGAAAGACTGAAAGTAATGGCTGTGGTGGGCTGGCACCCTGCCTGGGGTTTGTTTCCTGCCTTGCGCCCTGTGTTGGCTGGGATTGGCTCCAGCAGACACCTGTGACCCTGTAGTTAAGATACAGCGGGTTGGATAATGGATGGATGGATGAAAGTGATGGTTAAGATTGCCTTATTCAAGTATTATCATCCAGTTGTCTACAGAACAGAGCATGTCAATGGCACTTGGAAATGACTTGTCACTCTACTGGTCCCAAAAGGTTGCTGTAGAAGAAAATAAGTGGTGAAGTAAAGCGCACAGCCCCTCTCTTTTTGAAATGTCTGAATCTCACAAACATGTTTTCATTTTTTAAAACAATGTAAATATGCCTAGATATGTGTACAGTCTCAAGACATGGATCCATACAAAGAGGTTTTGGCTTCAAAAATGGACGTATTCAGTGAGTTTTAATGTTTGTTTCCTGTTGGGACCTCGGTACTTATTAGCTCCATTATAAAACTCATGAGTGGGCTAGCAATATTTTAAATGTGTATCAGTGCTACTTAAAATTGCCTACATCTCCCAGCAGCCCTGGCAGGATGGAGCTATTGGGTAGATTCAGAGGGTGCAGAAGTTGCTGGGAAGAAGGATGATTAAGTTGGTTCAAAAAGGAGCCAAACAGACACCAAGAGGATTGCGATCAACTGTATCTGTATTGCGGTCAACTCTCGGTATTTGTCTCTATGCATTACACACTCTGTTGGATTACAACTCAACCACCATGGATTATAGTTTCTTCAGGATGTATGTGCTGTCCTGTGCCTACTTATCCACCATGTTTATGACCCCCCACCCCCAAGTAGCTGCCGCTCAAGTGTCACAAGCTTCAAGGATTCATTGCATTGTCTCCTCCTCGTTCACATTGGAACGGCACTTTAGGCATAACGCCCGGAATTTATAGACAAAGTCCCTGAGACTCTGCAATGGCTTCAACACAAAGGCCTGGAGTTTCTCTTCCAACAGTGCTTGGTATTCATCAGAGAGGATAACATTTAGAAAGGCAATGCAAAATTTCACACAGTTCTTCCATTTGTGCCACTCCGCAAACCACCAATTGTGAGCTGGACCGCTGAGCACACCGTTCTGGAATTCCTGCTGCTCCACAAACAGGTCGGTCTTATCTACAAAGTGGACTATACTTGTGGGTGCACACTGAGGGGAGGGCTTAGGGAACTCCATCTGTGGCACCCCCATCTGTTTGTCCCCTGTCATTCCCCACCCCACCCGCTGCTACAAATGTATAAAATATGCTTCACTTTATAACACCATTTCATATGGCAATAATTTCTAACGTGATTGTGAAGGAATAACTTTGACATGAAAAATACAAAACTTATCATTTAATGACACGAGATGACACTTTTGTGAAGTCCTGCATTGGTGGTAGACTGGGTTGAAGTAATGGACTGCAAGTAAAGACAAGCACAGTCAGTGAGCTGCCTGCCATTAGAGGTCTCAAGGGCACAAAAACAAGTCAGACAGGTAAGAGGATATAGTTAACATGTACGCTGCTAGTCTGACATTTCTTCCTACATCCCCCATTAATGTTGTCTTGACGGTCAAAAATGGCCCATTTCTGACATTGCCAGTAGAAATGAAAACCCTAAACAATTTTTTTTTCCTCAATTAAATTTACAGCAATGACCCTATCACTACAAATATATATATATATATATATATATATATATATATATATATATATATATATATATATTTATATATATATATATATATATATATATATATATATATATATATATATATATATATATATATTGTGAGGGATTGCCAGCCATATATTCCGGCCAACACCTCCAGGCCGCCAGGTGGAGCTCTCCCAACAGCATGGAGGTTTCCCGAATTCCAGCAGGGCCTTATGGACCTTGTAGTTTGTATGAGCAACCCTGCTGGATACCATGGGTTCCACCAGGAGCCGCTGTGGGGAGGCTCTCAGACTGCTATGTGCCCTATAACCCGGAAGTCCGTCATGAACACATGACCGGAAGGAACAGCGTGCTTCCGGGGTGAAGAAATGGAGTTGTTATATGACCTGGAAGTGTTCCTAGTCACGTGGACAGAGAGGGCAAAACACTTCCAGGTCAAGGACTATAAAAGGACTATGGGAAATCCCAGACATTGAGCTGAGCTAGGTGGAAGGGTGGCAACGCGTCTGGGAGAGGAGGATTGGTTTATTGTATTGATTATTGATTTATATTTGGAGTGGAGGGTGCTTTGTGCACAGTATTATCATAAAATAAATAATAATTGGAGTTTTACCCTGTGTTTGGAGTGGTACCTGAGGGTTCAAGAGGTCGATAAATACCTCTACTGCTACAATATATATATATATATATATATATATATATATATATATATATATATATATATATATATATATATATATACGAGGGGGGACCCAAAAATAACTGGAACTTTGTTGTTGTTAGGTTGGTACTTGTAGTACGTGGTTGGGCCGATAGGGCGATCTAGTTACACTCCTCACAAGTCAGTCTGCCAAGTGCCATCAGTCTGGAAGGTTGTGCTTGTGTTCAGTGAATTTTTTTGTAAAAGTAGGTTGCGCAACAGTGTGAGAAGGAAACGCCCTGATTTGTGGGAGTTGGGCGATTGGTTATTTCATCATGACAACGCTCCATCTCACACTGCTCTCAGCATTTGCCAATTTTTGGCAAGAAACGGTATGACAACCCTGAACCACCCACCCTACTCACCGGATTTAGCTCTGTGTGATTTCTTTTTGTTCCCTCGGATGAAAAAAGACTTGAAAGGAAGGCGTTTTGCTGACATCGAAGAGGTAAAACAAGAAACGACCAGAGCATTAATGGGCATTACTTCAGACGAATTTAAAAAATGTTTTGAACAATGGAACAAACGATTAGATAAGTATATTTCCGCCAATGGAGAGTACTTTGAAGGAGACTAATTGTAGTTTGTACAGAAAATTAAATTAAGCACGTTTTAAAAATATTTCTGGTTATTTTTGGGTCCCCCCTCGCATATATATATATATATATATATATATACCTGTATATATTTTTAGAAATTATCAGCTTTTTTGGAAAAAATCAGTTTCTTAAGAAATTAGTAATTAGTCAAGGTACAAGGAGGTAAAAAAATAGTTTAATGGCAAATTGACACATTCATTAAAGATAAAAGGCAGCAAATATGAATTATAATAAACTTCCAGAGTCCATTTTCCTTTGATATTTCTCGTGATTATCACCTATGAGCACATATATAGTACATGCAACATTTCACTTTCTCACACTGTCTCTTAGTCACACACACACACACACACACACACAAGGAAAGATGGAGAGTCAAAGATTGCATGTGTGTGTGTGTGTGTGTTTGGTTCAACAGCTTTCTCGTGAATAAACTGCTTTGCATTTCCTCCGACTTCCACACCTGACTGTGCATCTTGTGGGAAAACCAAGTTTTTACATCTTCTGTGCATTCAGGCTCATAATTTCACCATACATCTTACTGTGAGAAAGAAAATGTCACAGACAGCATTTCTCAAAATGTAAGGATGGAGGCATGCACTGATTACAGCACGTTGCTGCACCCACCACAAATGTAAAAAGTACAAATGCTTGCTGCGGGAGAGCTCTGTTTTCTGACATGGAATAGGTTATGAGTAATGGAAGTCCAAATGCAAGAAACACGTCAGTACCCCACTTTGCCATGAATGAACGTTACAATATCCAGTGGATTCTTGACATGCTTACTTCAGAAAATGTATAGGATGAGCCACAGAAATGGAGGAGATCTCTGAAGAAGAGGATGATAAAGAGTTCAACCAAGATCATGATGAATCAGCTTCAGAAGAAGAGCTCTCTGAAGATAATCAAGCTGAAAGAAGAACTTTTTATTTAAGAACGAGCTAGAAGGGTCCTCATTACCCTATTTACAATGAGGGCAGAATGGGAAGCACACAATCTGATAAAGATGACTCTAGGACCCACTAGATTGTCCATTTCCAATGCCGAGGACATTGCCTTAACCTTCCACCTTTTCATTACACATGCCAATGAACAAATGATCCTGGAAATGATGAATAAGGAGGGTTTCCTTTCGATAAACTTCACAGAAACACTCATATTTGTCAATGTGCTATCTCATCCTACAAAAGCATTCAAATTCTTTTTAACTCAGGTGGTATATTTAGAAATGGCTGTAATAATAAAATGAATCACAATACCAATATAAATAATTATAACAATAAGAGCAAAACATTTCATTAATGTGTTCTGTAGTGCAAATGAGTAAAGCACATTGAATAAGGGAAGTCCCGCTGTATTGTAAAACACTTATTGACCAAGTTCTTAATGGGTGGCAGGTCCTTTTTTTTCATATTGATTTAAGGATTAAAAGTGAGATTTTCTAAAAAGGGATGTGTTAAAGGTGGGTCATTTCTGACCCTAAGAACAAGGGGCATATACAGAATATAAATACATTACAAAGGTGAAGAAAAGAACCTTAGGTTAGTCGGTACCTTTTATGTTAAATTCATGTCTTAGGTCAGTGTTTCCCAACCATTTTTCTGGGGTGGCACACTTTTGTAACCAAAATCATCCCAAGGCACACCACTATTTCACTAACCACTGTCACGCACGTGTGAATAGGAGGATGTTGCATGGACCAAACAAAGATAATTCCACGCCAGGACAGGGGGTGGCAGGGTGCACTAAACCTTCTCCTGTTATCTCTGCAGAGCAGCCGCAGGAAAACCTGTCTGTCTCATCGATGAAGATGTCACTTCCGGTTCCGGCGCCCTGGCTGACGTCACTTCCGGTTACAGAGCTCATGATGACGCCAGAAGGTTACTTCCAGTTTCCCTATGTCACTTCTGGTTTTATCAGTTAAAACCGCCATCTTTCCAAACTTCAAACAGTTCATGTCTGGACTCCAACAGTGACACTTCTGTCTAAAACCAAACCCATTGCAGCCAAGGATAATATACGGGTGGCTGCCCCAAACCTTTTTAAGTGTGTCGAGTCTGATCATTTCACACCACAAACACATTTTATCTCATACACGTGCTCAGCTGTCTGAAGGAGCCGGACTGCTGGAGAAGCCGGTTAAAAAAGTAGCTCTGAGATCCACATTCGCAGACATGGCACTAAGTGAGCACCACCACACACCCGGGTAGATGGACTCTAACAGCCATGAGACACATCCAAAGTGCTTTAACATAGTGATTGCATGGCTGCTTTTATGCCAGTTTCTCCAGTTAGTCCAGTCCACTTCAAACAGGTCTAGTCCACCAGTGGAGTTTGTCCCCCTCAAGTTCAGACCCACGTGCGCTACACTATCATTTCCATGGCACACCTGGGTAGCTCTCATGGCCACCGATGAAAACACTGTCCTAGGTGATCTGATAACATAATAAGACAAGTCTGTAAGTTTGAGTCATGTTTATGTGATTTTCATATCCTGTATTATGTTTTTTACCCACATCCTTAAGACATGCATATGAGGTTAACTGCCAAGAGAGTCTGAGATTGTTTTGCTATACTATACTCAAATATCTGGGGTACATGCATTACATGCACAAGTTGAAATCAGAAAGAATGGATCTATGATCAACCTTTGTCCATGTCCTAAATTCATGAAGATTTAAGTCCTAAGGAGTGCAATCCCAGAAGCAGCAGGCAATGAAAAGTGCTGGATATGCAAGGCCCACTCACTTATAAGTGTAATAGTGGCCAGCCCGCCAATTCTAAATACACATATTCAATCAAAGTATCTGGAGGAATGTGCACTCTTCACGTTGTGTCAAGGCCAATGGGTTAAACCCACGTTTTGAAATCGATGAGGTAACAGCTAACCTTTGTGCCACCTAAAAGTAAAGATGAAGCTTATTAAATTCCCACAAACTGAAGTGTGCTTAGAAGCAAACAAAAATAGCAGTGTATTTTTTCAGAGAAAAAAAATAAGCTCATTATATGTAACCCTCCTCATATAATTTGAACTCAGTATGCATAAAGATGAACAAGCACAGTAATTATTTTTATTTTTGTTATTGATGTTGCCAAGATATACTATTATGTTTTTTCCCTGACATTCAAGGTTATTTAAAGCCAGGATATATTAAATGGTAAAGTACTGTACACCATCACTGTTGTCTTTGATAAGCATTACAGCAGCATAAAACAGCAGCTGACATTGTAAAGAATATCAATGATACAGAGGGCAATATTATGCTTTAAGTACTGTTGAAAATACAGTTTGTTGTTAAGGTTAAAAATAGGTCACCTATTACACCGTGAAGGATGAAGTGGATGGAATTATTTTGTTATGGATTAATGGAGTGCAAAGCCGAGGACGAATGGGAATCTATATTCACTTTTAAATAATATGTATTTTTAAGCATTAGAGCAGATAAAAGACCTTGCAGTCCATACTGAATGTCAGAAAACACTAGATTCAGTAGATTATAAAAGGCAAGAGCATTAGAGCAAGAAGACAAGGCCAAACTACAGCATGAAAAGGTTGCATTTGGTGTATACTGCACAAAAAGATGTGACAAGATAATGTTCAAACAGAAGAGTTAACAAATATAAGAATGGCTAAGGAGTAGGATCGAAGTATTTAATGGATGGGCAAGATAATTCAATGGAAAGATCATGAAAGGCCCCCCCCAGTGGACTGGACCCCATTTGGAATACCAGTAAAAAAGTCATATTTGGTCACTTTGTTATTGTTGAGGTTTAAGCAGTATAAGAAACGTACAAAAGAGTAGCAGCATATTTTAATTTCAAAATACAAATCATAGGCCTCAGATTGCTTATCGCAGATGTAACAGTGATGTACGCTCTATGGCTAGAAGTATGTGAGCAGCCCTCCAAATCGAGTTGAGGCGTTTCATTACTAACAGGTGTATCAAACCAGTGCACAGCCATGCAGTCTCCGTCGAGAAATGCTGGCTGTAAAATGTGTCGTACTGAAGAGCTCACTCACTTTAAATGTGGCCACCTTTACCACATGTGTGGTAGAAATTTAATTGGAAATATATTAAAGGAAGAAATCTTGTCCTGAACTATGACCCTTTTTGAGTCAGAAACCAGACAGGAGGAAGCTTGTCCATTGCGTCTTTAATTTCTCTTCATGAAGAGGGATACACTCCATTACAGTAGCCTGTGGAAGAATGGTCAATAAACAAAATTACAGGCTCGTGTTTATAGACAATTGAATTTACATAACAGTGCTGAATTAATCCTGACATTTGCTCTGATTGGCTTGTTTGCTTGCGCCATATGAATATTTACTCTGATTGGTTAAAAGACAAGAGATGTTTCCAGCAGAGAGTATGAGGTGAGACATAAAAATAATTGGACTGGGCTTGGCGTTTTCCTGGAAAACCATCTGGAGGTCGGCCGGACGTGAATTATAGAATTATATCCCCTCCTACATGCCCTCTCAAACTGCCGACCGGCTAGGTATATCCTGTGAGTAGCCTAGTCAGTTTTTGCACAACAATTGCTACACGAGTTGCCTCGATAATGTCGGGTGAAAAAAATCGAACAGCGAATCAACATCAAATTTCTCTTGAATTTTCTCTTTTTCCGTAAAGCAGTTTTTAAAAAGCATTCCTGTCCTCAATCATCCTCCCTCTTCGCCCAGTTTAGCTCCCTATGATTTTTACTGGACCTGAAGGGAACACATTTTTCTTCAATAGATGAAATGAAGACAAATGGCAAGCCTGTTGAAGAGCCTCAAGCAAGAAGACTTCCAGCACTGTTTCAATCAATGGAGGATACGTATGGAGCGGTGTAGAGATCGGGAGGGGGAGTATATAGAAGGTGACAATGTTTAGAATGCTGTAACTCATCAATAAATATATTTTTTTTACCAATCCAGTTATTTTTGTGTCTCACCTTGTATAACCAGCTTACATACCCCAAAATTAAAGGCTCATTTCACTATTTTTGGACCTTTCAATACTTTTCAGTACTTTTTGAGTTCCTGTCTGCATGACATCTGTCAAGTCTTACTAGGTGCATGACAGTCAGCCAACTTCTTGAACCATCACCCAGAATTTTCTTGTTCTTTGTTGTTCACTTGACCATTATCTGGTTTTCTGATATGCTTGAACAAGTCTCTGACATTTGTTAACACTTTCGCTACTAAAATAAATTCCATATTTTTAATATGAAAAGCATACCAAAACACTTCATGCACAATAATTATATTACTATGTGACCCCTAAGTCTCAGTTTTCTTCCACACATGTCATTAAGTGGAATTTCTGCTCTGTTAGATCTGTTTCAGTCAACTGTTAAGTGATATTATTTTGATGTGAAAGTGTCAAGGAGCAACAACAGTTCAGCCATGAAGTGGAAGACCAACAAACTCATAGAATGGGCTTGCTGAGTGCTGAAGTGTATAGTATGTAAAAATAGCCTATCCTCGTTTGAGTTCCAAACTGCCCCTGGAAGCAACATCAGTACAAGAACTGTGCCTTGAGAGCTTCATGAAGTAGTTTTCCATGACCAAACAGCTGCACACAAGCCTGAAATCACTATGCACCATACCAAACATTTGCTAGAGTTGTGTAAAGCATGCCACCATTGACTCTGTAACAGTGGAAGTGTGTTCTCTAGAGCCATGAATCACATGTCACTCACTATATGGTAGTCTGATGGATGAATCTGGGTTTGGTAGATGCCGGGAGAACCCTACCTTCTGGACTGCATTGTGCCTAAGTTTGGTGAAGGAAGGGCTGATGGTCTGAGGCTGTTTTTTAGGGTTAGGGCTAGGACCATTGGTTCCAGTAAAGAGAGGGAGAGAAGAGGTTAAGAGCATGCACTGATACAGCCCACTATATGACAAACCACCTAAGGATCCCAGATAAGGACCTGACTACAGCCATGCGATAGGTCACACCTCAGCACTACACTAGCGTGTTTTTTATGGTGGCTGGTGTGCCAATTCTGCCACCAACCCCCAGTTTTCCCTGCAGGCTGGAGGGCCTACTTGCAGGGCTGGATGCAGATTAATGTCATACCCAGGATGGAGGAATTGCATGTTAAGGGCCTTGCTCAAGGGCCCAGTGGAGCAGAGTTCACTTTTGGTGTTTACAGAATCTGAACCCGCAACCTTCCGATTGTCAGTGCAGATCCCTAGCCTCAGAACCACCACTCTGCCTGTTCCAGCAAGGATTACTGTTATTGTTATAGTATACAATGACATTTTAGACAATTGTGCACTTCCAACCTTGAGGCAATAAATTCTGAAAGACCCCTTTCTGTTCTACCATACATCTGTGCACAAAGCCAGGTCCATAAAGACATGGAGGAAGTTGAGTAGCCCTGACCTCAACCCTATTGAACACCTTAAGAATTAATTGGAACGCTGATTGTGAGCCCAGTCTTCTTGACCAACATTAGTACCTGACCTTACAAATGCTGTTTTATATGAGTGGGGATAAATTCCCACAGACATGCTCCAAAATCTTATGGAAGGCCATCCCAGAAGAGTGAAGGCTGTTATAGCTGTAAAAGGGATTGCAACTCCATATTAATGCTCATGGTTTTGGAAAGGGATGTCCTACATGCTCATGTAAGTTTGATGGTGAGGTGTCTACAAACATTTTAGCCATATAGTGTGTGTAGCCAGAAGAGGGTTTGTTTATCCGAGAGTGTTAAGAAAGACTACATTAGCTATTATTACATTTTGGGCTAAAGATACTGGCCTGAATGTAATCTGATGTTGCCCTAATTAGTTTTTTCGTGCATGTTTATTTTTATTTCCAGTAGGTATCATGGACAGGTAAATTCTTTTCCAGTTATACTAAAAGAAGAACTTTGTAGTGTGCCTATGTGTTCCAATTTAAAACAAAAACAACTTTTCCTGATTTCTCACAGCTTTCCAACTGACGAAGCATAGAGGAGAAAATGGATCAAAGCCAGCAAAAGGGAGGAAGGATTAAATTTTATTACAAACTGTGAAACTACAGTATGTGTGTTTGTAGCTGGCGCTTCAAATCCAATGAGAGCATAAAGTTTATGTGATGCCTTATGATTCATGTTGCACCAAGAATTTTTAGCTGGAACATTTTCATTGTCCTATTGACACAGAAAGCGTCCTTTGATAGGGCAAATGCTCATCTCAGAGTTAATATTTGAGTGTCTACAATGATGAATGAGCACACTGAGTGCCTTGTCAGTGGAACATAACTATACAACGACACTGTCAAGGTTGTCTAGTTTTGTTAATATTTTTTTTGTTTCCTATAATCTTCTTAGGTAATCTTTATATTCACTTTGGTTGTTTCTACAATGGAGAATTAGTTTTTGACATTATTTCATTTTCAAATTGCACCATTTAAAGGTTGACTATGTTTCTTAATATTACACATCATCATCTTTATTTATCTGTGGGCACTGCTGCTTTTCTCGAGCTTTGGAATGCTCCATTGCTACAGCAATGTTCCCATAATCCTCTGGAAGTGCATGACATCATCAACATGAAGGTACTTAAAATATCACATACAGACCTGATTAATCCAAGATTGAATTAAAGAAAACCTTACATGCGATTCATTTTGTTTAGTACTTTTCTGGTTATTTTGAACCTCAGGATTTTTCCTAGATGTTGATTTTCAGATAAGGTTAGGAGTTTACGATATATCAGTATTGTTTTTTTTGGTAATGACGTGGAGCTAATCCTGTCCGTTTTAAGATAGAATGAGCACCTGCTCCTGGTCATTATACACAACTTATTATAACTGCAATTAAATTCAAATTTATTTTTCTACTACAGTCATATGAAAAAGTTTGGGAACCCCTCACAGCCTGCATAATAATTTACTCTACTTTCAACAAAAAAGATAACAGTGGAATGTCTTTCAATTCTTAGGAACATGTGAGTACTGGGGCGGTTTCCGAACAAAGATTTTTAGTGAAGCAGTATTTAGTTGTATGAAATTAAATCAAATGTGAAAACCGGCTGTACAAAAATTTGGGCCCCCTTGTAATTGTGCTGATTTGAATGCCTGTCACTGCTCAGTGCTGATTACTTGTAACACCAAATTGGTTGTATGAGCTCGTCAAGCCTTGAACTTCATAGACAGGTGTGTCCAATCATGAGATATAAAGGTATTTAAGGTGGTCAATTGCAAGCTCTGATTCCCTTTGACTCTCCTCAGCATGGGATCCTCAAAGCAACTCTCAAAAGATCTGAAAACAAAGATTGTTCAGTCTCATGGTTTAGGGGAAGGCTACAAAAAGCTACCTCAGAGGTTTAAACTATCAGTTTCAACTGTAAGGAATGGAATCAGGAAATGGAAGGCCACAGGCACAGTTGCTGTTAAACCCAGCAAGTCTGGCAGGCCAAGAAAAATACAGGAGCGGCATATGCGCAGGATTATGAGAATGGTTACAGACAACCCACAGATCATCTCCAAAGACCTGAAAGAACGTCTTGCTGCAGATGGTGTATCTGTACATCATTCTACAATTCAGCGCAATTTGCACAAAGAACATCTGTATGGCAGGGTGATGAGAAAGAAGCCCTTTCTGCACTCACGCCACAAACAGAGGCACTTGTTGTATGCAAATGCTCATTTAGACAAGCCAGATTCATTTTGGAACAAAGTGCTTTGGACTGATGAGCCAACAATTGAGTTATTTGGTCATAACAAAAATCGCTTTGCATGGTGGAAGAAGAACACCGCATTCCAAGAAAAACACCTGCTACCTACTGTCAGATTTGGTGGAGGGTCCATCATGCCATGAGGCTGTGTGGCTAGTTCAGGGACTGGGGCCCTTGTTAAAGTCAAGGGTCAGATGAATTCAACCCAGTATCAACAAATTCTTCAGGATAATGTTCAAGCATCAGTCGCAAAGTTGAAGTTACACAGGGGTTGGATATTCCACCAAGACAATGACCCAAAACACAGTTCAAAATCTACAAAGGCATTCATGCAGAGGGAGAAGTACAATGTTCTGGAATGGCCATCACAGTCCCCTGACTTGAATATCATGGAAAATCTATGGGATGATTTGAAGCAGGCTGTCCATGCTCGGCAGCCATCAAATTGAACTGAACTGGAGAGATTTTGTATGGAAGAATGGTCAGAAATACCTCCATCCAGAATGCAGACACTCATCAAAGGCTACAGGAGGCGTCTGAAGGCTGTTATATTTACTAAAGGAGGCTCACCTAAGTATTGATGTCATATCTCTTTTGGGGTGCCCAAATTTATGCACCTAATTTTGTTATGATGCATATTGCATATTTTCTGTTAATCCAATAAACTTAATGTCACTGCTGAAATACTACTGTTTTTATATGGCAAGTCATATATTAAAAGGATGTTGCTACTGTGAAAGCTCAGCCAATGATAAACAAAAATCCAAAGAATTAAGAGGGGTTCCCAAACTTTTTCATATGACAGTAACTAACAACATGAACTGTAAGTTCAAAACCATGTCTAATGTTGCATGGTTACGCATTTTATGGCAGGAACTTAATAACAGATTTTGAAGTTTTGAGACAATATCAAGATAAATTATAGATAGGTAAGCATGGATGAAGTACGTATTTTTATTAAAAAATAAAAAACAGGTTAGCTAAAACTGTCAGCATACTGGCATAAGGAAGTGAGCAAACTTTTATTGGTAATTTTGAAGGAAAATTTCCACAAAATATATATACCCTGTGTCTTCTTTTGATGCTTTCATTGTGTAGTGCTTTTTAACAATAATATTTTTCATAACAAAAAATCAATTTTTGGAAGTCAAAAGGAAATAAACACAATCCATTGCTGGTTAACTAACAGAAAGTAGATTTATACATCGATATGTCAACTTCTGGATTTTGTGAAAATGGCAAACTGGAAGTAATGTAGGAGTACTGTAGGACAAAGTGGGCATTGGCCAGTATGCTTGACTTTTTAGAGGCACACAAGGCCTGTTAAAGACAGAGGGTTTAACAGGGAGGCAGAACTCTAGCTTCACCAACCTACTTACATCCCAGAGTAAGTGGCTGAACTGTAGTCATCACCAATAGTTAATCTGATATCAAAGGTGTACATCTGTTCAGCTGACATCTTTGCAGAGGCTCCTTCAGACCAGAACGCCCAGGTTCGAACAAACACTAGAATTCAACAAGTGACAACTGTGATGGACAACATAATGCACCTATGATCAGGCCCTGATTTTGTAACTACAAGTGACTTTAATCCAATCACTAGAGGTTACATCTTCATTCAAAAACTAGCAGTACTCGTCTCTCTTTAGAAAATCTTTC
Organism: Erpetoichthys calabaricus; assembly: GCF_900747795.2. NCBI lineage: Eukaryota > Metazoa > Chordata > Cladistia > Polypteriformes > Polypteridae > Erpetoichthys > Erpetoichthys calabaricus. Next base: position 19,473,324 of record NC_041400.2, on the reverse strand, counting down.
TTGCACTCTATGAAACCTAAAAGCTACTGAGCCGCTCTCTCTTTTGCTGAATGCTGACAGCCTCTTCACTTTGTGGACCTGAAACCTGAGATCCAGGTAGAAAAAAGTCAAGCTCTTTTCTAGTGACTGAGCCCAGTGTGTGATTACTGAGAAGCTGCTATTACTTCAAGATTGGAACTTCTAAACTTCTGTGCCAGAAAGAGTAATGCATTTCTCTGTGAAGTCACAGAAGACACTGCAAAAAGCCTTACTGAGAAATGCACAGCACAGCACGAATTAATGACCACGTCACAAAGGGAAAGAGTGCACTTCAATGGAAGGAGAATCCACCTCTTGAGCCCAGAGCAACAACAGCAATAACTTGGCACAACACTGGACTTCATTCTTAAAAACCTGGAATCGAAAAACTGTTTATCTGTGCCTAGAAAAATTAGAATTCCAAGTAGACACTAAACAGCGGGCCTATTCTATCTTATATGTCTGTCTGTCACATCTGTCTTGTGTCCTGTCCTCTATGTGGATATATATTCAGTTATCATATTTCTATAATCCTTGAGCTTATCAAGAAATGATGTTATCCTGTTTCTTAAAATGAATGTACTTCAGTTACATTGATATACATTTGACAGCCAGAGACTGCCTACTACGGAGAAAGGTAAGGCCTTACCAAATTATAATAATAATAAAATAATAATAAGTTGCATTTATAGAACACCTTTCACAAACCTGAGGTCACTTTACATACACAGTAAAAAAAATTACACAGAAGACAAAAGTTCGTAAAGAGGAAAGTTTTCAGAAAGAGGACCAATCTTGGAGAGACTGAGGGAGAGAGTTCCAGAGATGAGGGGCCATAACACTGAAGGGTCTGCCTCCCAGGGTGGAGAGTCTGGTGCATGGGACAGTAAGGAGATTACTGTTCGAGGACCTGAGAGAGAGCGCGACAAAGAGTGCTAGGAGCTGAGTGAGGTAGAGGGGGGCAAGGTTATGTAAGGCTTTGAAGGTGAGAAACAGAATCTTGAATTTAATCCTTGATGAAACCGGTAACCAGTTTACCTGGGAGAGAACAGGGGAGATGTGAGCAAAACACTTTGTGTGGGTGAGGACTCTGGCTGCGGAGTTCTGAATTTGCTGTAGCTTCTGTATAGATTTTGCAGGGAGGCCGATGAAGAGGTAATTACAGTAATCAAAACGAGACATTGTGAAACAATGAACCAGAGTTTCAGCATCATTAAAGGACAGAAATGGACTGAGGTGGGCAATGTTACGGAAATGATAGAATGAAATTTTGGAAAGAGACCTAATGTGTAGCTCAAAGTTAAGTGATGAATCAAACAGAACACCAAGATTTCTGACAACAGGATCAGGTTTGACAAGTGTACCATCAATAGAAACAGATAAATTGGATGCCTTAGAAAGTTGGGTGTTTGGGCCTACCAGTAACACTTCAGTTTTATTGGCATTAAGTTTGAGAAAGTTATTTTCCATCCATAGCTTAAGATCAGTGATGCATTCAGTGAGTGTGCTGGGATGTGAATCTATAGGAAAGTCTGTACTAAGATATAACTGTATATCGTTTGCATAACAGCGTAAGTTAAGGTCATGTCTGCGAATAATCTGACCCAAAGGAAGGATATACTGTAAAGTAGAAAAAGTAATGGCACAAGGAATGAACCCTGAGGGACACCACACGTCACTAGTGAGGTGAAGGATTTCTATCGGCTGATTATGACAAACTGTTGCCTATTAGAAAGATATGATGTGAGCCATTGAAGGGCTAAACCAGAGATTCCTACAGCAGGGAGACATGACAAGAGGATTTCATGATTAACAGTGTCAAATGCTGCACTTAAGTCAAAAAGGAGGAGAATATTAAGTGAACCACAATCTGTAGACCGGAGAATATCATTAACTACGTGGAGAAGAGCTGTCTCAGTGCTGTGCTGTGTGCGAAAGCCAGACTGAAAAGGCTTATAGAGCGTATTGTCCAGAAGAAAAGCACGGAGTTGTGTAGCAACCACACGTCCCATCACCTTAGCCAAAAAAGGGAGATTAGAGATAAGCCTGTAACTGGAGAGAGTAGAAGGGTCCAGGTCAAGTTTTTTAGGGATTGGGGTAACTGCAGCAGTTTTGAGAGTAGTAGGGACAGAACCCATTTTCATGCCAAGAAAGAGCACCACAGGTGCAATGTTTGCTCTGAGGATGTTGATGGAGAAGTTTAGAGCAGGCCAGAAGGAGTTGCATTGCGTCTTTGTGGACATGGAGAAAGCATATGACAGGATGCCTCAAGAGGAGCTGTGGTATTGTATGAGGAAGTCGGGAGTGGCAGAGAAGTATGTAAGAGTTGTACAGGACATGTACAAGGAAAGTGTGACAGTGGTGAGGTCTGCGGTAGGAGTGACAGATGCATTCAAGTGGGAGGTGGGATTACATCAGGGATCGGCTCTGAGCCCTTTCTTATTTGCAATGGTGATGGAAAGGTTGACAGACGAGATTAGACAGGAGTCCCCGTGGACTATGATGTTTGCTGATGACATTGTGATCTGTAGTGATAGTAGGGAGCAGGTTGAGGAGACCCTGGAGAGGTGGAGATCTGCTCTAGAGAGGAGAGGAATGAAGGTCAGTAGGACCACCAAGACAGAATACATGTGTGTAAATGAGAGGGAGGTCAGTGGAATGGTGAGGATGCAGGGAGTAGAGTTGGCGAAGGTGGATGAGTTTAAATACTTGGGATCAACAGTACAGAGTAATGGGGATTGTGGAAGAGAGGTGAAAAAGAGAGTGTAGGCAGGGTGGAATGGGTGGAGAAGAGTGTCAGGAGTAATTTGTGACAGACGGGTATCAGCAAGAGTGAAAGGGAAGGTCTACAGGATGGAAGTGAGACCAGCTATGTTATATGGGTTGGAGACGGTGGCACTGACCAGAAAGCAGGAGACAGAGCTGGAGGTGGCAGAGTTAAAGATGCTAAGATTTGCATTGGGTGTGACGAGGATGGATAGGATTAGAAATGAGGACATTAGAGGGTCATCTTGAGTTGGACGGTTGGGAGACAAAGTCAGGGAGGTGAGATTGCGTTGGTTTGGACATGGTGCTGAATATATTGGGAGAAGGATACTAAGGATAGAGCTGCCAGGTAAAAGGAAAAGAGAAAGGCCTAAAAGAAGGTTTATGGATGTGGTGAGAGAGGACATGCAGATGATGGGTGTAACAGAACAAGATGCAGAGGACAGAAAGATATGGAAGAAGATGATCCACTGTGGCAACCCCTAATGGGAGCAGTCAAAAGAAGAAGAGAATGAAGGGACAGAACCTGAAATGAAACATGCATTTATCAATGAGGTAATAGGAATACTAATTATGGATGAGCATGTCTTAAGCAGAGAAGTGGGGGCAGGATCAAGCAGACAGGAGGAGGAATTAGACTTATTAATAACTTCAGAGAGGGCGAGTGAGTCAACAGGCAAGAAACAAGTGAGTCTTGATGATGGAGATGGCAAATCGGAATGAGTGAGTGACTGAGGTGTGGAGGGGAAACTGTGATAGATTTGATAATTTTTGGTAATAAAGAAATGTAAAAATGCCTGACACTGTTCAATCTATGGTTGGGAGACATGGATGCTATCTAGTGACCTGAGACGAAGACTGGACTCCTTCAGTACTGTGTCTCTCCGGAAAATCCTTAGGTACTGTTGGTTTGACTTTGTGTTGAATAAGTGAATGCTCATGGAGTCCTGAATGAGGCACATTACCTGCATTGTGAGGGAGTGTCAGTTATGGCACTACGGCCATGTGGCCCGTTTCCTGGAAGGGTGATCTGGCTCATTGTTGAGGACCCGAGTGGCTGGACCAGGCCAAGGGGTCGCCACGTAACACCTGGCTGCAGCAGATAGAAGGTCATTTCCAGAGGGTGGGACTGGAGTGCGTGTCCGCCTGGGGGGGTTTCCAACCGGGATCCCGAGTTGTTTTGTCATGTAGTGGGTGTGGCCATGAACTGTACCAGTGCATGCTCCCCAACTTGACTTGACTTGGACTGTTCAGCTGTATTGGGGCATGCTAGAGGAGGGGGTTGGAGGAGTTTATTTAGTAATGTAATTTATTTTATTCAATTATTTAATTAGTTAAACGCAAAATTGATAGTTAAATAACCAAAGTTAAAATCACTCTCCTTCCTACATTCCTGGAGGCTGTCAATTTAAAATCCCTTCTTTTTCCAACATTACCTTGATGCCCCTGGGTGGGCAAGTTAAATTCTTCCTTTTTTCACAGTACAAATCCATGGCTTTTATTGCATGGATGATTTTCAGTGGTTACAGTTTTAGATAAAACCCTGGCTAGAGATTTCCTTTACAAAGACTTAATATATCTTTCTCAAACTTACTTAAACCAATCCAGTGACACTTCTTTTCATGTTTCTTAACTCTCTAAAATCATGAATAAAAACGCAGCTGTAATGACAGCTTCTGTTTTTTTGGCTACTTTTGCTTCTGTAAGAAGCTGTTTCAGGTGATGTGGCTTGTGTGGTTTTAGTTCCTGTAGCAGCTTGATATCCTTTATCTTCAACCTCCTCCTCGTCCTCGCCTTTTTAATAACTCCAATTATCATTTGATTTTGTGTATTTTCTTATTTTTATTTTTTTATTGTGTTGTTCCCTTATAGGTGAGGTAATGTTTCATTTCGGTGGCCATCTTTGTTGTGGCTTGATCTTCTGTTTTCAGTCATGTGACTCTGACCTTGTGATGTATGACATCATCACTGATAGGATATATAAAGATGGCTGGCTTTGCCTCTGGTTTTCTTTTCTTTTCTAAAGAAATCTATGCTGTGTGTGCTTCAGTTTACTTAGGTTGTGAATTTTTCCTTGGCTAGTTTATTTGCTGAATTCTGCTCAGGAGTTTGACTTGTAAATATTTTTTTGCACAAAAAACAATTTAGTTTGTTAGTCTTATCTTCTGGTATGTGAAGCTGATCATTAATTTTTGTTAGCACCAGAAGATTAATGTGGGACAGAAAAAGGCACAATTTTCAAGGCAAGAACTGATAGTCAAAAAAGGTCAGAACCATAAAAAATCAAAAAAGAAATGTTTTAAGCAAAGTACTGTATGTAGAAAAGAGTTTTAAATTCTCAACTCAGATGAGGAAGTGAGTTTTAGTCAACCTTTTAATCCAAAATGTCAATTATCCATGCATCAAGAGGTACTGTCCTAATGGCAGGAATCCAAAATGATGATGATTGTTAAAATACAAGATTGCAGCCAAAAATACACCAAGAATTTAAACAACTTGTAAAGGAAACAATAAAATGAAAAATTAACACCAGAAATGAAATCTACGACTTAAAAAAAAACCCCAAAACAAAATAAGTGTTAGATCATACAAATTAGTTAAAATAAACTAATAAATATAAGGGCAGCATGGTGGTGCAATCCTAGTGCTGCTTTCTTGCAGTAATGAGACCTGCGTGCTTCCTGCATGGAGTTTGCATGTTCTCTCTGTGTCTGCTTGAGTGTCGTCCCACACTCCAAATACATGCAGATTAGGTGAATTGGCCCGTGTGTGTGTGTTCACCCTGCGATGTGCTAGCTCTCTGTCCAGGGTTTGGTCCTGCCTTGCACCCTAAGCTATCTGGGGTAGGTTCAAGCAGATCCCTGCATTACATTTCAGGACTAAGTGGGTTAGATGGTGACTGACTGACAACCGTAAATATAAACAGAAATCTCGTCATTACCTTATCTTTACTGGTTTTGATCTGTTTGTCCATGACTCGGACCTTGTTTCTTACTCTGTTTAGCTCTTTTCATCTTGCACTCACATTATACACCATAATCTTGGCATAGACTCTTGACTGCTCCTAACACACAGCCTATCCTAGCAGCCGGGAGTGTAAGACAAGGACCATCTCTAAACAGGATGACAGACCATCACAAGGGCCCACTCGCATTCAAATCCACTGGGCCAATTTAGAACCATCTACTGTCCTAACACACGAATGTGGAAACAAAACCCCAGTATTCCACAAGAAATCCAAAAGGTAAGAATGTGCTGTTACTACATAGCGAAATCAGGGAGCTGAGCTAATAACAGCCACACCACTACTTTTACTAAAGACACTGTAAAAGAAAACAAAGAAACAAGAAAAAGGTTTGGGGATCCATCCCGCATATTGTCAGAAGTTATGAGCTCCATAAAGTAGCCTCAAAAGACTGAGTTGGGAATGGAACTGACTGAGGAAGACAAGTGACTACTTTTATAGGCAAGTGGAAAGGAAGAGGAGGGTCCAACAGGGCACCGGAGGAAGTGACATCAGCAGAAGGGTGTGGTCTGGAGAGGGAAGTGGAAATTGGTTAGGCTGTAGTCAGTCTTCTCTTCTGTGGTTCTGCAGAGGAGTGAAAGGAGATGTTAGTGCACTTTATCCCCCAACCCTTAGTTAAGCCTATAGACTGCCTCCCATGTGCATGTGTGTGACAACCCTTGAGAATTATTATCATTATTATTATTATCATTACAGTGGTGCTTTGGATTGTGAGCATAATTCATTCCGGAAACGTGCTTGTAATTCAAAGCACTCGTATATCAAAGTTAATTTCCCCATAAGAAGTAATGGAAACTCAGATGATTCGTTCTACCACCCAAAACTATTCATATAAAATGATTAATAAAAAATATAAAGTAAAAATACATAAAACAAATTAACCTACACTTTACCATTGAAAAGAATCATGGCTGGTGTGAGGGAGATGACAGAGAGGAGAGGAGGAGGGTTATTGTGTGGGACGACTTTCACTCTAACTAACGAAATCTGCTATCCGTCGGGCTCACTGGAATCTTTAACAAGGAAACCTATCCAATGACAGTTGCTTTTGCCTGAAGAGGTACTACACTTGGACACAAAATAAAAAAAAAAATACTTTACGCACTGTAAGGTTTCTAAACTCTTTTGGGATTCCCCCCAACGGGGCGACATGTGGAAGAGCATCCCGAAGCAACCGCAAGGCTTCCAGCGCTGTTGCAGTTCGCCGCAAAAGCGAATCTAAAAAGATCGCGGTCATGCTATAAGCACAATGGGTGATGCACGAGACATTATAAATGAAAGGGCACAGAATTACTTGGCCATTAACCTGGCCCCGACCCTGCTTGATTGCTGTGTCTGTGTATAGGAGAGTGGCAGATCCCGCTACAATAAATAACCGTGCTGTTCTTGTTTCAAGCTGATTTAAAGCTGGTTTTGCTAAAGTACTGAGACTCAGCTTCATGTTTTGGGGTGCATGACAGGGACTCACACGTCACAGCACACACACACACGTGGTCGCAATGCTATAGTAAACAGTATACACGCGTATGGATGTTGACTGTATGAGTGAAGCACACCGACTGAGACCGAGCATGTGAGACGATTACCCACAATCCCGCAGTGAGAGAGAGAACCATCAGCTCAGTTGTGATCACGTGATGCTCGGCAGACAAAGCGTAGACATACTACTTGTATTGCAAGACCTCGCTTGTTTATCAAGTGAAAATGTATTCAAAGTTACTCACAATCCAAGGTTCAACTGTATATTTAATCATTGATACATTGAAATCATTTAATCCAATTGCAGGACATAAGGGTGTGGAGGCTATTCTTCCAACATTAGGTGCAAGGCAGGAGTCAACTTGGGTAGGGAGGCAGCTCAAAACAGGCCACATTCATGCCCACACAAATAATTTAGTCAGTTTAGAGCCCCCACATAACTAAACACACATATTTGGGATGTGGGAAGAAAACCTACATGGACATGAAGAAAAACTTCCATCCATCCATCCATCATCCAACCTGCTGTATCCTAACAACAGGGTCACGGGGGTCTGCTGGAGCCAATCCCAGCCAACACAGGGTGCAAGACAGGAAAAAAACCCCTGACAGGCGCCAGCCCACCGCAGGGCGTACACACACGCACACACACACACACACCAAGCACACACTAGGGACAATTTAGGATCACCAATGCACCTAGCCTGCATGTCTTTGGACTATGGGAGGAAACCGGAGTACCCGGAGGAAACCCACGCAGAAGCGGGGAGAACATGCAAAATCCACGCAGGGAGGACCCGGGAAGTGAACCCAGGTCTCCTTACTGCGAGGCAGCAGTGCTACCCACTGTGCCACCATGCCGCCCAAAGAAAAACTTTCAACTTTATAAAGTGTAAATGAATAAACAAATCGAGTAAATGAGGGTTGGGATTCTAGGGGATGCCCTGTTTCCAATGGACAAATTTGGTAAAGTAAATATAAATGCCATTGTGAAAAGAAGAAAATCTCCTGAGGCGTGGAGCAGGGTCTGAGATTAAACTCTGACTTCAGCTGGCCCTCATTTAAGTATGACTGTGGCTGGATGGAGTGGGACCTTGTACTGACCCAACATGATCTCTGCAGTCCTCTAGGGTTTACTCTTCCTCCACTCTAAAGACAAAGACAGAACTAATGTTAGAGATGGTGTTGCTTTAAATTCATGCCCCGTATTTTTCTAACACAAACCAGTGAAAAGCTCCAGATGCCCATTTCTCTGACAAGGGATGATGACTGGGCCATGATTCAAATCTTAACTCCTGTTATCTGTGTACTTATTCATACAGAGGTCATATTTATGTATTTGACTAGCAGATGCTTTTTCCCGGGGTGACATCATGGCACGGTGGTGGTGCTGCTGCCTTGCAACAAAGAGACTGTGGTTTGTGTCCCAATTGCTCTCTGCATGTTCTCTCCGTGTCTGGTTGGGTTTACTCCCACAGTTCCAGTTAGGTGTGTTGGCACTGCTAAATTGGCACCAGTGTGGGGTTGTGTTTATGCTGTGGTGGACTGAGGAATTGTTCCTGTTTGCTAAGATTGACTTCTACAGTACTCCCTTGTGAACCTGCTCAAGATAGGCAGGTTTGGAAAATGATTGGATAACTTTACACAAGATGACTCACAGCAAAACTAATTGTTGACAAATAAAATATATTTCCATGAGTAGCAAGACAGTGCAGAGTTAAAAGGCAGTGGTAGTGTGTTCGGAATATACTGTACGAATTTAAGCATTGCAGCCATAGTGAAGACTATCAACAAAGTCACAGTAAACCATGGATCAATAAGGTCACAAAAAGTCGAAGATGCCAACAGTAGAGCTGAGTGGCAGAAAGCTTAAGGGGTCCCGAGGTGCTTTATGAAGAGATGCAGTTTTAAGAAGACCTCGAGCATCAGTAGCCTGAGAGTTGTTCACACGATCATGGAAGATAATTGAAAGACTTGAAAGCAAGAACTGAGGAGCAGTGTATATTATTAGAAGCCCTGGTGACAGAAGGGACAGTTAGCAGACAGGCTGAAGCAGAAGAGAGGCTTCTTAGGGAGACATTTGGAAAGAATACAGTATATCCATGCAATAAATCGTAGGCCATAGCAAGCATTTTGAATTTGATACTAGTAGTAATAGGTAGACAGAATGATGCAAATGTAAGGCTGGGATAAGACCTTTAGAGGCCCTAAGCACTTGAAAGATTTTGATGCCCCCACATATATCTAATTCAAAATATAAGCAATAATAAACCGTGTGCTGGATGGCTGGCCCCCTTGCCCGACTGGGACGCCTTCTTAATGGAAGGACCAGGGTAAAGGACATAAACAGGGCATTATGTCCCCCAGTGAGCTAGGTGGCAGATCCACTGGATTGCAGCAGTGTCAGATTCCCACAGGGTTTCATGGGAGTTGGAGTTTGGCACAGCCCTGTTGGGTTCCATGGGTGCTGCAGGGACTGCGGGGCCCTACTTTGTCGGGCTTCCACCTCACCCAGAAGTGCTTCCAGAACACTCTAACAGGCCACCAGAAGTACTCTGTGGTGCAGATTAAAAGAAGCCCGCTGATACTTCGGGAGTCAGGAGGAAGGTGACAAAGCTTGCTGGAGCAGGAGTGGAGGTGGACAGACAGTGAGAAGAAGACATAGAAAGAAGAGAAGTCAAAGTGTTGAGCTTCTTGACACAATGTTTATTCCTGTGCCTGTGTACTCTGCTTATGGGTGGGAAACGCTTCAGAAAAAAGTTTCCCATGGAATAAAGCCTGTGTTGTGCTTGTGGAACTTGTGCCTGCCTCTCTGTGTCAGATTTGGGGAACTGGTGCGCCCTCTGCAGGCCACATTTTATTTTTCGAAATGATACAAAATTTAAGATGGAAAATAATGTTTCTTTGTATACTTCCACTTTACTTCCTCCCACACTATGCGACTCTTCAATTCCACTCCACTTTGTGGTAAACGTTAACATTATACAAAAGTTATTGTCTGTTATACCTGCATTTTTATCACTCTTTAATTTAATATATTTTTTATTTTATTTTTTATTTATTTTTTTATCAATATGCTGCTGCTGGAGTATGTGAATTTCTATATTTGTAACGTTTTCTCTTTTTCTAATTGCAAAGTCTTTGATCAGATCCTCAAAACATATCTTGTGTAACACATCTGCTTCTATGCTTAGTAGAGATGAGGCATCCAGCCTGCCTTGTTGTACAGTTGTTTGGATGAGATTTTTAATGCACTTCAACAGAGAAAATGAACGCTCAGATGAGGAATTTGTGACCATTAATGTTAAAAATATACAAAAGCAAATGTCTACATTTAGAAAGGTACGCTCAATATTGTCTTCTACAATTATTTTATAAAGTTCAGCATGACTGGATGACAGAACAGGACAGCCAACATGACCAAGACAAGAATGATCACATGAGCCTCAGTGGACCATGTGGCAGTTACCAGATTGTAAATTTGTTGTATGCCCAAAGATTAATATATAGTACACTAGCTGTGTAAGCCTGCTTTGTAAAAAGCCCAGGCTCCTAGAAACTATTGAAATCATCCAAACAAAAAAATTGAAATGCAGAGTCAGCTGTTTTGTTTCGCCGACGTGCTCAAGCTCCCCTGTTTTTTTCATCAGCTAAACGAGTTTCTCTCTCCTCGGAGGTTTCGTTTTGCTGATGTGCTCACCTCGCTTTTTTCCTCGGCAGTTTCACTTTGGCAACGGAGTCGCTTTATCTCAGCTTCATGCTGTAGCCTTGTATTTCGTTCTTCTTCCGATTTGTTAACTTGGGGCCACCTTGCCGGCTCTTTGAGCTTCATGTTGTAGCCTTGCACTTCTGGGCCGGACAGACAGACACACAGACTTTCACACATAGACGTTTATATATAAGATATATTACTATTTTATCAGTATTTTTATTATTGTATTTGTGTGTCTGTGTATGTTTCTTTTTGTGGAACCTGATTCAGCTGCACCATTTCCAGTTTTGTTCCATGTAGTCCATGGTAAATCTGGCAATGGCAAATTTCTGCCATGCCCCCCTGTTTCCTTAAGAGGCATTAGCTCTCTGGAAATGTGTTCTTTTCAATTGCGGCGTTTTAATTAACCTGAATTTAAATAATTATAAATAAAAAAGGTATTATCCCTCCCCCAGCATGCAATATGACGGTTACAAGATTACACGAGTAGTTTAAAGGATAATTTAGCTCTTTACTGACGGGTTCACGAGGTATTACAGACGTGAAGCTTATGACAGACTCTATCAAGCAATGTGGGTGTCTTGACCTACGCAGTCTGTCATCTCTCGTCACCACGCTGAAAGGATTTTCACAGGACGGAAGACATAATCTTCTGTCCGGCAACTTCAAAGTGTGTTGGCCGTAGGTCCATCCTTATATTCTGGTTGCTCCATGTGCAGGCTCCTTCTCTTGATCCAAACAAGGACAGGAAAGGACTCAAACCCCACCTTCAAAAATACAGGAATAGCACAATGCCTACATACAATTCTCATTCTCTCAACAAGGAAAGAGGATGGTGTGTTGACAAAAGACAGAAATACACTAGTCTGTCTTTAGGCTGACTAATCAATTCTCCAGTTGTCTTTGGCTCTCTAGTCCTGTCCTTGGCTCAGCAATTCTAAATGCTGATGCTGTGCCCCTGTGTACCATACTTGGTCTGCCTGTATGAATGAGTCCATAACAGTGGGCACAGAGAACAGTGACATTAAACTTAATAACAAAACATATTAGAACACCCCCCTTCCCTTGATGCTTTATTTTGCTTAATGTTTAATCCAGCCCTGTTAGTGGCTGATATCATACTCCAATTGGATGGTAATGTTTTCTCCCAATTCCCAGACCTTTCTGGTGAGCACCAGCATATGTACCCAGCATTCAACTCTTGTAACTTTTCACAATTGATTGTTATACTAGATAGATAGATAGATAGATAGATAGATAGATAGATAGATAGACAGATAGGGCAAATTCACATACTCCAGCAGCAGCATATTGATAAAGAAAATATTAAATTAAAGAGTGATAATAATGCAGGTATACAGACAGTCAATAACTTTGAATAATGTTAATGTTTACCCCCCTGGGTGGAATTGAAGAGTGTAGGGGGAGGAACGATCTTCTCAGTCTGTCAGTGGAGCAGGAAAGTGACAGCAGTCTGTCGCTGAAGCTGCTCCTCTGTCTGGAGATGATACTGTTTAGTGGATGCAGTGGATTCTCCATGATTGACAGGAGTCTGCTCAGCGCCCGTCGCTCTGTCACAGATGTCAAACTGTCCGTGCCTACAATAGAGCCTGCCTTCCTCACCAGTTTGTCCAGGCATGAGGCGTCCTTCTTCTTTATGCTGCCTCCCCAGCACACCACTGCGTAGAAGAGGGCGCTCACCACAACCGTCTGATAGAACATCTGCAGCATCTTATTGTAGATGTTGAAGGACACCAGCCTTCTAAGGAAGTATAGTTGGCTCTGTCCTTTCTTACACAGAGCATCAGTATTGGCAGTCCAGTCCAATTTATCATCCAGCTGCACTCCCAGGTATTTATAGGTCTGCACCCTCTGCACACAGTCACCTCTGATGATCACAGGGTCCATGAGGGGCTTGGGTCTCCTAAAATCCACCACCAGCTCCTTGGTTTTGCTGGTGTTCAGGTGTAGGTGGGTTGAGTCGTACCATTTAACAAAGTCCTTGATTAGGTCCCTATACTCCTCATCCTGCCCACTCCTGATGCAGCCGAACTTTTGCACGTGGCAGGACTCCGAGTTGTACAATATTGAAACACAGAGGATTTAATTTGACTGTTTTATGCACTGATCAGCAGAAAAGATCCTTTATTGTCTAACTTAAAATAGATGTCTGAAAAGTGGCCTAAATTAATTATAAATATAAAACACAAAATAATTGATTGCATAAGTATTCACCCCCATTAATATGACATACCTAAATCATTACCAGGGCAGCCAACTGGTTTTAGAAGTCATAGAGTTAGTTCAATGGAGACCACCTGTCTGGGCTTTCAAGTGCTTATTGTAAAAAATGCACTTGAATGTGGAAGATCCAGCTTGTGGTGATTCAGTATGGAGGCCTAACCTACACAATGAAGACAAAAGAACACTCCATGTGAACTCTGTGAAGAAGTCATTGAAAAACACAAGTCAAGTGTCACTGAAATTTCACTTGGAGTCCAGTTAGATCTATCATTAAGAAATGCAAAGTAAGGCACAGATGGAAATCTGCTTGGAGCAAGCTGTCCACAAAAACTGAACGATGCTTGAAGAAGATGACCAGTAAGGGAGACCTCAGAACTCTGAAAGAGTTAGAAGCTATAGTGGTTCAAACTGAGGAGACTGTGCAGACAACAACTGTTACCCGAGTACTACTCTTGTCACAGCTTTTATAGGAGTGGCAAAAAATAAAGCCACTGTTAAGAAAAATGCGCATGACATTTCAGATAAAGTTTGCCGGGAGGTACACAGGGAGACCCTGAAGTCAGATTAAGGAAAACGCACTACATATTAAAAGCAGGCCTTTCTTCCAGTTAAGAATAGTTGTGGCAGCATCATGATGTGGGGGTGCTTCTCTGCAGCCGGAAGAATTGTGACGGGAAAATGAAAACAGCAAAATGCAAGAAAACCCTTCAGGAAGACCTGCTGAACAACTTAGGAGAAAGATTTGCGTTTCAAGCAAGACAATGACCCCAAGTATGAAGACAAAGCTACACAGGAATGACTTCAAGACAAAACAAATGTGAATGTTCTGGGGTGTCAGAGTCCAGATCTCAATCCAGTTGAAAATTTTGGAAGAATATTGCATGTTTCTCACTGGTGTGTTACCAGCAAGTGCCAGATATCTGTCAATTACAAATGCTCAAAAGCATGCTATAGACAACAATTCCACACATGTCTTGATATAACTTTTTATTTTTTCTCCCTTTCAGGCAGGTCCAAAACTACACATAATGACAATAAAAATACATGGTATGTCATAACAACACTTTAAGAAAAAATCACTTTAACACATTTAATTTTTTTTAAAATTTTCATTTCATTTGGAAGGTTGCCCTGAGCAACTTCATTGTGTGATTGGACCAGACAGATCAGCTTTGCAAAACAAAGGGAATATTAATCTGCATCATTATCAGTGCCATTTGGAAACAGAAGGCCTATAAAATAATGTTGGCAGGATCAAGGTCAGCCAATCCCTATTTTAAAATAGAAGAATAGAAACTCAATAAAATACAGAACTCACACTTTGTAAATCTAGTTTGCAATGCAAATGGTGGCTCTGAGGCTAAGGATCTGTGCTGGTATCCTGAAGGTTGATGGTTCGAATCCCCGTCACTGCCAAGAGAGATCCTACTCTGCTGGGCCCTTGAGCAAGGCCCTTAACCTTCAATTGCTCCAGGGGTGCTGTACAATGGCTGACCCTGTGCTCTGACCCCAAGGGGTATGTGAAAACTAACAAATTCCTAATACAGTGGAACCTCAGTACACATACAAATTGGTTTACGACCAAAAAGTTTGCCAAACTTTTGCCTCGGTTCATGACCACACACTCGGTATACGAACAAGCCAGTTTCCCTTTCAGTTTGTACATGTTCAGTCTCTCCCTGTGCATTTCCTATGCAGGGAGCAAGAAAGAGAGAGTGAGAGAGCGCCACACACACGCACGCACACGCACACGCACACTCACACACACACACACAGAGGCAGCGCGAGAGAGAGAGCTGGACTCATAAGGTAGAGAAGGCAGTTAAAGAATGTACTGGGCTTGATTTTGTTTTAACTTCTGTTTACAGCGATCGGTTCATAGCGTGCATTGTTGCAATGTTACTTTTCTTGGTGGTTTATTAAATTACGGATTTTTTCAAATGTTCATTTTTTTCCCTTTTTCCCCTTAAAACTCATTAAAAAAAAACATTATTAGCCAGCGGTTGGTAGCGCTATAGCGCAAACTATTGCAGTGTTAGTTTTCTCTGTTGTTCAAGGTTTTCTCAGTGTTATTCAATGTTTTTACATTAGTTTACTATTACGCTGTGCATTCTATGGTTTAATTAACTATATTTGTGCTTAAAAAAAAAAAAAATATATATATATATATATATACATTCAGTTCGTGGAACAGATTAATTGTATTTACATACAATCCTATGGGGGAAATTGCTTCGGTTTACGATCAAATCGGTTTACGACCAGAATTTTGGAACAAATTATGGTCGTGAACTGAGGTTCCATTGTACAAGAAATTGTATAAGGTGAAATAAAGAACAAAAAAAAAAAAAACCCTAATCTTAACCATTTATACTACAAAAACCACACTAACCCCAACCTCAACTTATCTTTAATCGTAACTGTTTATTCTACATGCTAACCTCACTAACCCCTAACCTTTAACTTATCCGTAATCGTAACTGTTTATACACCATGTTAACCACAGTAACCTCTAACCTTAACTTGCCCCAAATCTTAACCGTCTATATTACACTCTAAACACATTATCACTTAACCATAACTTACCCCTAATCTTAACCAGCTATACTACACTAACCCCTAACCTTATGTTAACCCTAATCTTAACTATACTAAATGCTAACCACACTATCCTCTAACATTATCATCCTCTGTAAAACTGCTACCATAGACCTGTAGTGATGTATGGTACTGTAGCTCTGCAGTTGGATATTATTGACAGCATGAGCCAGCTGCATGGTGATGACTGGCAATTCCAATAGGGACTGACAGCAGGAGTGATGGGCAGGGTGTATGAAAACCAACAATTGCCAATGAGGTGGACAGACAACTAAAGGAAGGAGGCCCCCTGGAAAGATGAAGAAAGGGGATCTTGTGTGAATGGCAAATGAGTTGTGGAGTGGAAGGAGAAAACGACAGAGAATCAAAAGGAAGATGGTTGTGAGGAAGAGCCCTATACAGAGGTCATGTAGGGGTGCCAGGCACAGTGGCTATGAGTGCAGGTCTTGCAAATGAGAAGGAGTGGAGTTAGTGGTGTGTCTAAGTCCACGAAAAGCTAGGAATGGTGTTGTGTTTTGGTTTGTTAAGTTCACACCATTATTTTTTTTGACCTGTACATCCCTGCACTGTCCCCAATTCTCCACCATTTTGAACCTCGCACAGTAAAAAAGTTCTTTTTGGTGTAACTCATGTGTTCAGTTCCTCTTCTGTAAGTACCATATGTGTGTGTGTATATATGTATGTATGTGCGTATATATTGTCAGAAACTCCACTCTGAGTCATAACAAGGTTTGGGGCAACCATCTGTATATTTGATATCCGGGCTGCAAAGCTGCAAAAATATAAACAGCACTGATGTGCACAAAACCGAGTCCAAAACAGACCTGAGGGAATAGGGAAAAGGTGGAGGCTTTTAAAGGGGAAGACAGGAAGTGAGGTCAAAGGAGTCAGGCTCACAAGGGTCTTCAGCAATAGGCTTGAGCCCGGACGTGACATCACAGGGGCTGGAGCCAGCAAGGACCTACATTGATATGCTTGTTCAGGTGTGGACAGTGATTGTCTGGTGCCCTGTCCTTTAGTTTCTTCTGTAAATGCCAGGCTCCACCTGCTATGGCCTGCACTGGATTAAGATTTGAAACTGAGTTTAGTAGTTAGAGTAAAAACGTGAATATTATTGATATCTGATGAACTAGTAAACATCATCTTTATATCGCATAATAAGATGGCCACAAGCCACTGATTGAACTTTAGAGTACTGTATGTTTTACAGTAGAGCCAAGAAAACTAAAAAGAACAGCCTGTTTAGAATATGTCTGTCAAACACAAAGGCTAACATCATAAACCATTTATAGAGTTTTTCATTAGAAGTGCATTATCTGCATAAGTAGTATTCTACCGTTGGTAGACAACTTAGCAAATGTAATGTACAAGATCTGGATATTTTACAAATGGTTTAGATAATTAGAGCCTGTGCAGGTTAAAAGATTTAATTTGGCTTGCACAGTGTGTCAGACATGGTGGTTTAAAAATGAGAGCCTTAACCAGTTTGCCGTGCCTCATTTAGATAAGCCTTGTTTTCCTCATAAAATGAAAACTGCAGTCTTGAAGTAGTCTATAAGTAATCTGACCTTTGAATTTCTTCTTTAATAAAGTTTGTGACTTCATTATCCTGCCATGTTCTGATGGATTTAGCAGGTTAAATCTGGATTAATTCAGGTTTCAGAGATTAACAGATTGAAAAGCAAATCATCTGCGAAAGACTGTATTTGTTTCACTGACCTATAGCTTCTTTTTAGTTGAGCAACTGTACATTTAACAGAGGGAAATACAATTTCATAAACAGTAAGATTGCATATTACATAAGTGTATATAGAATATTCCATTACATACACCCAAAAGATCAATACTAGTAATAATAATAAAGGATAAAAGTCAAATATTTGTCAAACCTATTTTTAGGTGCCATCTGTCATCTGGAAAAGTCATGTGACTAAAATGAAAGTGTTACTTGTATTTCTGTAAAATAGATAGATAGATATACTTTATTTGTCCTCATTGGAAAATTTAAACTTTACAGAAGTTTACTACCCTGGGTGTCTCTCTCCTAGGTTTCATTTCACCAACGTGTGTGCCTCGCTTGTGTATTAGTGGCGGGAGGAAAAGTAAAAGGGATACCATTTTGCTGATGTGCTCGTCTCGCTTGCGTAACAGTTTCTCTCTTTTCTCGGCGGTTTTACTTTGGCAACAGTCGCTCTCTTCTTCTGACTCATTAACTTGAGGCCGCCTTCCCAGATCTCTGAGCTTCATGCTGTAGTAGCCTCTCACTTCCAGTCCAGAAGTACAGACGCACACACTTCCACGCGTAGACGTTTATATATAAGATACCCATTTTGCATTAAGCTAGTGTACTTGTCACTGCTGGTAGCACAAGGTGGTACCCACAACTGATTCAGGTTGCAAAGGTAGTTCAACTCGTCCAAGATGGCACACCCATATGTGGTGTTAAAAGAAGGTTTGCTGTGTCTCCCAGCACACCCAAGAGCATGGAGGAAATACTGGGAGATGGGCTGTTACACGGGAAGATCTGGACATGGCCGTAGAAGAGCATCAACCCAGCAACACAACTGCAGGACTGACATCAGCTCCCAAGGTGTTGAGAAACAAGAGGAACACTGCCAGAGCCCTATAAAATGACTACCAGCTGGCTAATGCTGTGCATATTTCTGATTAAACTGTTAAATGACGGTGGCGTGAGGGCCCAACATCCTTGAGTGGGACCTGTGTTCACAGGCCATCACCATTCAGCTCAATTGGCATTTGCCAGAGAATGCCACAATCACCAGTTCCGCCACTGGCACCCTGGTTTCTTCAGATGAGAGCAGATTCACACTGAGAAAATCTTTAGAGAGTAGAGGAATGAAGGTCAGTAGGAACAAGACAGAATACATGTGTGTAAATGAGAGGGAGGTCAGTAGAATGGTGAGGAGGCAGGGAGTAGAGTTGGCACAGGTGGATGAGTTTAAATACTTGGGATCAACAGTACAGAGTAATGGGGATTGTGGAAGAGAGGTGAAAAAGAGTGCAGGCAGGGTGGAATGGATAGAAGAGTGTCAGGAGTAATTTGTGACAGATGGATATCAGCAAGAGTGAAAGGGAAGGTCTACAGGACGGTAGTGAGACCAGCTATGTTATATGGGTTGGAGACGGTGGCACTGAGCAGAAAGCAGGAGACAGAGCTGGAGGTGGCAGAGTTAAAGATGCTAAGATTTGCACTGAGTGTGACGAGGATAGACAGGATTAGAAATGAGGACATTTGAGGGTCGAGGCGAGATTGCGTTGGTTTGGACATGTGCAGAGGAGAGATGCTGGGTATATTGTGAGAAGGATGTTAAGGATAGAGCTGCCAGGGAAGAGATAGGGCTTTTTTTTTCTGGGAAACAATCTGGTGCGTACCACTTATTATCTCGCGCCCACCATATACAATATGGTGCACCCTAAACCCTGTGTTTACATAGATTGTTGTAGACACAGAACACACATGAAATGCATGTGTTCCAAATAATTATATAGTATTTACTCTATACAACTCTAAGCAACTGACATGCAGGTAAACAGACTTGAGCTGAGAACACTTTGTGTGTTGGTGGGAGGATATGATAGCAGGCTGCTTGCTACCTTATCAACATACTTAAAAGACAAGATGCTGACGGAAAGGTGCGAAGGGATTTAAGGTGGGACGGATTTACGAGTTTTTTCGTAGGCTTTAGTAATTCTAGTTTTAACAGCTTTTTAAATTTTGAAAAACATAGAAGTAATTGACCAATGCATCTTCATTTAAAAAAGTGTGAAGTTTAAAAACAGATAAGTAAACATGTTTCTCTATTTTCTCCTTTTAATACCCCTTTGTATCAAATTCTATACATGTTCTGAATTGCAAAGTGAAGCCTGCAGGCAGAGCCAAAAAGGGACAACTAGGAGTCGGAGGCAGAAACACAACACATTGAGTTGTTGTCAGAAAATCATGAGAACATCAGAAATAACCACCCTCAATAGCACAAGACACAAAAACAAGAATCACGTAAAAAAAAAAAAAAAAAAAAAACAAGCAAGAGATCCTAGCACTAGAATTTATATCTGTTTTGAAAAAGGCAAAAATAGGGGTAAGTCCACGAAGCACACCAGGAGTCTCATTTATAAAGCTTTGCATGGTTTTCAGTATGAAAGTTTGTTTACACCAAAAAAACTGGGAAATGCATGTGTCAAAAAAATCTGATTTATAAAAATTAGCATACACACATTTCTATGCAATTTACCTTTATTAGTCACAATCATGTTGTAAAGGTGTTTGCATGAAGGTGCCTAAAACTCTGCATGGACATATGTGGACTATGCTAATCAACTTTGTACATATGTAGTCACAAACCTACAGACCTTCATTGGGTGATAGAGCAGCCTCCTACCTGACGCACTGAGACACCGCCACCTACATTTGAGAAGATCTATGGTGAGCTCCACAACTGAGTGTGCAAGAGCATGAAAAGCATTATAGAACATCTCCTCTGTGCTCTGGGGGGTCTGGGAAAGGCGAAAGGCTATCACCTACTAAAATGAATAGTATAGACCATATGAAAAACTGAGGGTTCAACCCATTACCTTACCACCAAGCCAGACATCACCTACAGCACCTTCTGGAAGTCAGCAACCAACACTACTTTGTCTCAGAATAAAATAAATCATGGAGTGACACAGGCCACTGAACCACAACGTTTGTCATACTCATCTTGGCTTCACAGATGACGTGTGTGTTAATAGAATGTTACTGGCTTATATTTACCAACAGCAGCTTCATTCTTGCTAGTCTTCTTGCTAATATGAGTATAGTCAACTGTTCCAACTACATTAGGGAAATAAGACACCCCTGCAAATTTCCATTGTATGTACACCCACACCACCCAAAACCAAATGTAGCACCTTGTCAGTCAGTTAATGCCTTCCAGCACGGCGGGCGGGATGGAGCTAAAGCTTGGCTCATTGAAGCCTGAGATACTGCTGACTTGTCAGCTAATTCTCTGAGAAGTGACAACTGGTAGCCGATATAAACTAACGAAAGACAAAAGAAGCTGAAAACGTTTGCAATGGCTCTCTTAGAAGGGGACTAAAATATTCAATACATTATAGTCATCATGTTTGAAGATAAATATATTTGTCACATCAATGCACATTATAATAACTCTGTAATATGAATTATTATACACGAGTCATCATTTAGCTGGTTTGCCTGCATTTCCATACTTTATCAAGGGTGTTGTTATTTTCCAGCTTCTCCAAAATGTTGCATATGGATGGGGCAGAACTGCCATAAATATACCCAAGTTCTCCAGCCAAATTTTCTTTCTTAAATCCTAATGTTTTTGTGGAAAGTTGCATATGCACATTTTGGGCCTCTTTTTTGTGTATATAGAAGTTTTACAAATCTGACCCCAGGACTGTGACTAACCCACCCAGAAGAAGGTCATATAAGAGAAGAGGCCTCATATACTACCTGCCGGCTTCAGTTGCTGAAGGCCCCAAATATGGGTAGCCAGCAAAACAACATGAATCTTCGACATATATATTAGAAAGCCCTACAAGAGAGTGAATAACCATAAACCAATAGCCTGTGATCAAAAAGGGCAACAAAGAAACTTTATATTCCATCCATTTTCTAACCCGCTGAATCCGAACACAGGGTCACGGGGGTCTGCTGGAGCCAATCTGAGCCAACACAGGGCACAAGGCAGGAAACAATCCCGGGCAGGGTGCCAACCCACCGCAGGACACACACAAACACACCAAGCACACACTAGGGCCAATTTAGAATCGCCAATCCACCTGACCTGCATGTCTTTGGACTGTGGGAAGAAAACCAAAGCGCCTGGAGGAAACCCACGCAGACACAGGGAGAACATGCAAACTCCACGCAGGGCGGACCCGGGTCTCCTAACTGCGAGGCAGCAGCGCTACCACTGCGCCACCGTGCCGCCCAGCTTTATATTTTTAAGATTTATTACCAAAAACAGAAAAATACCAACAAATGTTAAACAGAGCAAAAAATACCAAAGAATTATCCTAAAAGGCAGTCCTTCAGCAAACAAGTCACATTACACAATCCATAAACGGAATCCAAGAAAAGCAGGTACGAATGTCACAAAAATCAGTAAATGGAAGCAGGAATAACAATAACTCATAGAACTCTACGATGAACAAAATGATCTCCTGCTCCTGAGCCTTCTCAGTTGTATTGGATAGCCAGAGGGAAAGCTCAGAAGTGGAAAAGTCAGGGTGGGTCCCCCTCCTGGGGCTCCACCCACAAAGAACAAGGAACAGAGGTAAATGTAAAAAGACAGTACACAATTGTTCAACTATAAACAGAATCAACAGAAATAACATTAAAATATGAAAAAAGTAATACAATGAGAAAAAAACAACAATAAAACATTTAAACACACATTAATACATAACACTCTAAGAATCACAGTTTATCTTCCTCTAACAGTAACAAGAAAAAAATGAAAGCTTGAAAGATGCGCACTACACCTATGCCAAAAACTGTTTTCTGTCATCTTTAATACGGTAGGTATTAAAGATGACCAAATATTTTATGTGACCTCCGTGAGTAGCAGCAGGGTTATCGTCCATAAGCAACATAGTGCATCCATAAAGAAACTGCTCCACCAAAAAACTGAACACAATGTTGTAGGCATAGAACCATAATAATTAAAATAGTACAAAATACAAATTATATTTATACTAGAAGTTAAAAAATGAGTAGTGAAGTATGAAACATGCAGGTTACAACAACATGTTGACCTCCTCTGAAACACATTCTTCTCGATGAGAGTAAATGCTAGAGTATAAATTTTATTTGTTTTAACATTAACCCATGCATCAAGAAGACCTTTGACCTAGCGAAGTTGAGCATTTATATGTTCATTCCCGCTATTGAAAAACAATAATTGTGGATGACAAACCCTTATTTTGCTGGAAATGAACAGCAGATCTAAAGCATACTAGATACATTATTTGATCTCTTGGAGTGTGTTTCCAATTTCCTTTTAGACTATGAAACTGCTTGCATTCTCAAACTTTAAACTTATAACTGACACATTATAGAAAGTCAATTTATAGTTTATAGGTTTAAGTCTTAGCCTACATTATAATTCTTCCATAAAGGATATTTGATATCACCTCTTAATTACTCAAAGATGTTCTCCTATTTTCTGGCGGAAACCTTCCTGAAGCACAGATTGGTTCTTTCCTTTATGGAAAGTCAAATCTCAGATTTCTCCAGCTGTCAGCATCTAGGATTGGGTTTTATAAAATATTTGTTTTAACCTTTTCTTTGCCAAGTACATTAAAAGATGAGATGTAAAAATATGACAAAGCAAATTGAGAGGTTTAATAGAAAATAAAGTTATAGACAGAGAACTTTAGAACAGGTAGCTTACTTTACAATGTACAAAGTACTGGAATCACAATTAAAATTAAAATTTCACTTTTTCTTGATGAATTGTGATGTTTCTTTAAAAAGTGCCACAAAAAAATATTTGGCATCCAGGAGTGCATTAATCCCCTAAGTATGAGGCCGTTTAAGGGTTAACATTACACAGGACAATGCCAGGCAGCAGAACTGTCCTGATGGATGAATGTTGGTGTCCAGGTACCACCTTGCATCCTGAACTTAACTGCTTTAGAGCAGGCCCGGCCTTAGGCATAGGCGAAGTAGGCAACCGCCTAGGGCCCCGGCGTCCGGGGGGCCCCGGATCGACGGCGGCCAGGCCCCCGGCCCGCCCCTCCCCTTGCATGTTTAACAGTTCAAACTGGCTAAATTGTAGCAGCTAACTACTCCGGGCGAAAAAGGGACGCAGGGTGATGACCTCGTAACATTACAAGAAAACGTCTCCTTGGTCTAATTTTCACGCATTTTGCAGAGCTTCCAGGGGGGCTCCTGGACCTCCCTTTCACCTAGGGCCCCATAATACCTAAGACCGGGCCTGTTTAGAGCGCTTCTGGAAGCCCTGGATTGCGACACCCAGAGTAATGACCCTCTTCCAGGCAGTGGCCAGTGGGTTTGTCAGTCTCTTCTGCAGGAATCGGATAATATTGGACAAGTGCAAATTCAGAGGCTCATTAGCTCTGTGCACCAGAGGTGGCAAGCAGTGGTGGCTAGAGCAGGTGGTGGCCAAACACTGAAGGACTGCAAGACAACCTGCTCACAGTTCTTCTGTTATTGTCATTGTGTTTAGCTATTATTCCGGTTTGTTTACTGTCATGTCATGAATGATGAATTAAATTTTAGTTAAACAACTGGCGCTGCAGTTCTGGTTTCCATTAGTGTCCATTATATATGGCTAACAGATATTATAACTTTGTCTTCGAAAGGTTGCCTTATGAGCAAATGACTACAAATAGCTAATGTGCAAGCTATTTTGTGGAAATGTAAAATTGCATAAAGGCTGTAAAGATTGTACAGGTGTTCCAATTAAAATCCACTTATAAACTTGTGCTCATTATCCGTGCTTTTCTTTCTAAAGATCTCCTTTCAGCTATTTAACAGGATGCACAATATGAGGTTAATAGCTGAAAATGATGTTGGAAGCCTTTGGACAAAAAAACATAACCTCAACAGTACCTATTATCTGAATCAATGGGGAGCAAATCAAGTCCAACAATTTTTTTTTTCCCAAGCTAAAAAAATCAAATTGCAGACTTAAGGTGAATTATAAGAATTATATACTGAATGTGGAAATAATGGACCGGTAATGGCTACAATTTGGTCTTGACATTATTTTTTCTTATATAGAAATGTACAGAGTTTATATATCTCAAAAAGGATGAACATTTTAGACTCTAATCATTTGTGAAAGTACAAGTTTTATCAAGACATTTTCTTGGGTGCAGATGGATAAATGAATGTTAGAAGAGAATTATTTGTGTCAAAAATGTCACTTGTAAGTTTTGGTGGCACTCACGATCCCAGAAATACACTAGATAAGCACTGGAGAAAGTAAAATAAAGTGATTTATTCATAAAGAAAAATAAATACTTAAAGGGTAGGTGAAATAGAAAGAGTGACACAAAAGAAACACCAAGCCTAACTTCATTTTGGGGCCTTAATAACACAAATAAATATCTCTGGGTAAGCCGGGAGGTATTCCTTGAATGCCGCTATGTGAGTAACCCTCCCTTAAATTGAGAGATTAATAGTAAAAATGTAAACACTCATAATAAAAACTGGCAAGTATGGTCTGGTATTCATAAAGACGATTTGCAGAGAGATATTTGTGGTTACATTAAATGTATAAAAAGCCAGTTTGCTTTCAACAACCCCATGGGGTCATCCATGATGGATCCATCTTTTGAAAATCCGATGAATGTGGATCTCAGATTGTCCATAGCAAATATTGTTAAAGGACAGCACAGACCCCCTGGTCATTTCCTGATGGCTATAGAACTGCAAAAAACTAACATTATATGCAGTTTTAGTTGAAGCCATACATTGCTAAGTTAACGCACAGCAGCAAATCAATGACCATCATGCAAACAGTTTGCATCATTTTTATTGTTTTATTAGTTTTCTCTTTTTTTTGGTAAGTGAGTTTATGTAAAATGTATTTATCTATGGCCGTTTCTGCAAAAATAGATCATGTTATTTCAGCTTTCCAAATGTCATGGGTGCAATAGACTACACTTATGTGTGAATAACGGCACCTCCAAGTTCATCAATGCACACGTCAGTGAAATCAGACTTGTGATTCTGATGAGGGCAGACTCCTTCAGCTACACAGAAGATTTTAGAAGCAGTATGGTTTCATGCCAACAAAGAGCACCACAGATGCAATGTTTGCTCTGAGGATCTTGATGGAGAAGTTTAGAGAAGGCCAGAAGGAGCTACATTGCATCTTTGTGGACCTGGAGACAGCATATGACAGGGTGACTCGAGAGGAGCTGTGGTATTGTATGAGGAAGTCAGGAGTGGCAGAGAAGTATGTAAGAGTTGTACGGGATATGTACGAGGGAAGTGTGACTGTGATGAGGTCTGTGGTAGGAGTGACAGAGGTGGGATTACATCAGGGATCGGCTCTGAGCCCTTTCTTATTTGCAATGGTGATGGACAGGTTGACAGACAAGATTAGACAGGAGTCCCCGTGGACTATGATGTTTGCTGATGACATTGTGATCTGTAGCGAGAATAGAGAGCAGGTTGAGGAGACCCTGGTGAGGTGGAGATGCGCTCTAGAGAGGAGAGGAATGAAGGTCAGCAGGAACAAGACAGAATACATGTGTGTAAATGAGAAGGAGGTCAGTGGAATGGTGAGGATGCAGGGAGTAGAGCTGGCGAAGGTGGAGGAGTTTAAATACTTGGGATCAACAGTACAGAGTAATGGGGATTGTGGAAGAGAAGTGAAGAAGAGAGTGCGGGCAGGGTGGAATGGGTGGAGAAGAGTGTCAGGAGTGATTTGTGACAGACGGGTATCAGCAAGAGTGAAAGGGAAGGTCTACAGGATGGTAGTGAGACCAGCTATGTTATATGAGTTGGAGACGGTGGCACACGGCAGAAAGCAGGAGACGGAGCTGAAGGTGGCAGAGTTAAAGATGCTAAGATTTGCATTGGGTGTGACGAGGATGGATAGGATTAGAAATGAGGACAATAGAGGGTCAGCTCATGCTGGACGGCAGAGAGACAAAGTCAGAGAGGCGAGATTGCGTTGGTTTGGACATGTGCAGAGGAGAGATGCTGGGTATACTGGGAGAAGGATGCTAAGGATAGAGCTGCCAGGGAAGAGGAAAAGAGGAAGGTCTAAGCAAAGGTTTATGGATGTGGTGAGAGAGGACATGCAGGTGATGGGTGTAACAGAACAAGATGCAGAGGACAGAAAGATATGGAAGAAGATGATCCGCTGTGGCAACCCCTAACGGGAGCAGCCGAAAGAAAAAGATAATGGAGAATGTGCACTGAGTGTCCCAGGAGTGACATTACAGAACAGGAGTGACATTAGGACTTTGCACCAGTGACAGAAGCAGCAGTTTGCAATTTGAGTTGCAAAATCCCTTTACTAGGAATCTAACCCATTATGGACCTCTATCAGATGGTGAAAATGTCACATTTCTATTTTATTCGATAATATTTAGACTAAACATTTAAATTGAATCACGCATTTTGATATTTGAAATATCTGATGCAACTATCCTTGTTTATTATGTACTTCTACGTCATGAAGTTAATTACTGCATTTATTATGAACACCCTGAATTTGGGTGGCTTATTTTCAGTCAAACTGTCATTTCTAAAAATATGCAGCACAAAGAATTATAATACGGAAATCCAATAAAAATTAATAATAAAATTAAGAAAAATAAAAGAAATACAGAAATACAGCCATAATTAAGGTTTGCAATCATACACCTCAAGAGCATTCCAGCATTTCTTGAAGGCAGCCTGAAGCTCAACAAAATATTTTTCATGCAATGTAACATTTTGTTTTTTCAGACTTTATCATTGTGCTATGCAGATAATTTTTTCAGAATCTTACTCCAGTATATAAATTTTCTTCTTACAAACAAAATTACTTATTGTACATAGTTTAACTTTGCAAGAAGAATCCTTTGTACTGTAGGCGTGAACACAATTACAAGTTAACAACTGATTTAACATGCTAGCTTTTCAGTGGGTGGCTTGTTGACTCACTGGTTTCATGCTGCAGTTCTACTGTCTCCCCAGCTGTAGAAGACTGGCACTGAAGACCTGGCCCATTTACTGCATGAAGCTTGCATGTTCTTCTGTGTCTGTCTGAGCTTTCCCTGGGTCCTTCTAATTTTTTCTTCCCACATCCAAAAGCTTAGTTAGTTTGAGTGGTAGCTCCTAAAGTGGCAGAATGGTAGCTCTGAGGCTAAGGATCTGTGCTGGTATCCAGAAGGTTGCCGGTTCGAATCCCCATCACTGCCAAAAGAGATCCTACTCTGCTGGATTTCTACTCTTAACCTATAATTGCTCCAGGGGCGCTGTACTGTACAATGGCTGACTCTGCACTCTGACCCCAAGGGGTATGTGAAAACTAACAAATTCCTAATACACGAAATTGTATAAGGCGAAATAAAGAACAAAAAAAAAAAAAAAGTGAATTAGTATGACTGAGGGTGGGCATGCACTTGAGTATGCAGAGTAATGGACTGTCACCTAGGGACTGGTTTGCCTGATGTTCCTCGCAGCTTTACCACTAGAGTAAGTAGGGTTCATCATAGGGATTAGATTAGATAGAAATATACTGGACCCAAGGGGGAAATTTAGCTTTTAACAGAAACTCAATAAATAAATATTATAACAAACAAAAAGAGAGAGAAAACTTCTAAATTGACTAAAGAACAAAAAAGAAGTCCCAGTGAGGTATTATAAGTGTACTGCCGTTGGTATAAAGAAGCCCCCCCCACAGCATTTCCAGACTCACTCCTGCTGAATGATTCGTTTTCTGAAAGTTCTCAGTGTTAGTGTGTCAGAGAGAGGATGCGCAGCGTTGTTCATAATGGTACTCAGGTTTTCTCCTCATTCTCTCCTTTGATACATCCAGTGGGTCCAGAGTGCATCCTATAACTGAACTGTCACTTTTAATTAGCTTGTCAATTTGGTGGGCCTCTCTTGAAGTGATGTTACCAGCCCAGCACACCACACTGTAGAAAACTGCATTGGCCATCACAGAGGTATAGAAGATGTGAAGGATATCACTACCCACATTAAAGGAACATAGTTTATAAAGAAAAATGAATCTGCTCTGCCCTTTCTTCTATATTTTCCGCTGTGTTGAGACTAGTCCAACCTGTCATTGGTGTGGACCCCCAAGTAGCTGTAGAAGTGCACCTCCTCCACGTCCACTCCATGAATAGTGACAGGACATAGAGGCTGTTTGGTCTGGTGAAAATCAATAAGCAGTTCCTTGGTCTTGCTGCTGTTACACTGCCGAAAATATTTTTTGCACCAAGAAGCAAAGTTGTCCATCTGACTCCTCTCTTCTATCTCATCCCCTTTATCAATACACCATAAGTGCATAATTATTGCAGGATTTCTGCTAGTGACCTGACCTGCTGTTATATATACTCTGCGGGGTACATAGTGAAGAGAAAAGGAGACAGAACTGTTCTTTGTGGAGCTCCAGTGTTGTTCACATCTGTATCAGAAACACAGTCCTTGAATCTCACAATCTGCAGTCTGCTGGACAGATGGTCCATTATCCAGGACAACAGAGGCTCATCCACCCTCAATTGAGTTTAAACCTTAACGGGGTAGTCTGGATGACACTGAAAGCACTAGGAAAATGAAAACACATAATCTTCACAGTGCTGGCAACTTTGTCTAGATGGGAGTAATCCTTGTGGAGCAGATAGATAATGGTATCCTCCACTCCATTCTTTGTCCAATAGGCATACTGCAGTGTGTCCAGGTGGTCTAAATCAAGAGGACTTACATAGTCCAGGACCAGCCTCTCAATGGTCGTCACAATGTCTGACATGCCACTGGCCTGTAGTCAGTAGGTGAAGAGGCATCTGCCTTCTTTGAGTCTTTCTGGATGTTTGCCACTGCAGTGTTACCTTTTGTAGCCTCAGTGACCGACTGAACAGGTGGCAGAGGAGACCACAAAGTTGGTCAGCAAAGGTCTTAAGAACTCGAGAACTAACTCCATCTGGTCCCATGACTTCTCCTGTGTGTAGGTTCCTCAGTTTTCCCCTCACTTGGTCATCAGTTACAGGGATGAATAGAAAGTGTCATAACATCACTTGCAATTACAGACAAAAATATGCAAATGTATTTAAAATAATTGTTTTCTCTTATCCAAAGACAGGATAATGAGCACAAAGTGAAGGAAGGTTATACGTAAGCTACACAATGCACTAGTTAAAATTTAAGCCTAACAAACTGAAAAAAATGCTTGAATTCTTCTAAATAGTAGTGCACTCTCCGACAAAAGCCTGAGGCCCACCAAAAAAAAAAAAAATCTACAAAAAGGGCCAAATAAGGTAAAATTCAAAATGGGAAGGGAAACGGTCAACACCCTTTGCTCAAAACCCAATACACAAGACATTTGTCCAAAAAAATGTAAAAGACAGAACTAAATAAATCTTATAATTTGCAGGCTCACAAAAAAACAGCATTCACAAGGGTCAAGGCGGCCCAAACTTAAGACATAGGCATTTGACCTGCTCAGGCTCAGCAAAAGGGGATAAAAACTTTAAGGTTTCAATAATCACAAAAAGGAGAGGGGAAAACCATAAAACCTCTGGCACACAAAAACCAAAACAGCATTGCTTTTCATAATTAAATATTAACTTACAAGAAATATTCAATAAGAGAAACATCTAATATTAGGTTATTTTATACATGTTTTTGTAGGATTTTTTTGTATGTATTTTATTTTTTACATTAGTTTTTACTTTCATTTTCAATTTGAGATTGTTATTTTTGTTTACCATTTTTAATGCTATTTTGTTTATTTAGCAGGCAGGGTGGAATGGGTGGAGAAGAGTGTCAGGAGTGATTTGTGACAGACGGGTATCATCAAGAGTGAAAGGGAAGGTCTACAGGACGGTAGTGAGACCAACTATGTTATATGAGTTGGAGACGGTGGCACTGAGCAGAAAGCAGGAGACAGAGCTGGCGGTGGCAGAGTTAAAGTAGCTAAGATTTGCATTGGGTGTGACGAGGATGAACAGGATTAGAAATGAGGACATTAGAGGGCCGGCTCAGGCTGGACGGTTGGGAGACAAAGTCAGAGAGGCAAGATTGCGTTGGTTTGGACACGTGCAGAGGAGAGATGCTGGGTATATTGGGAGAAGGATGTTAAGGATAGAGCTGCCAGGGAAGAGGAAAAGAGGAAGGCCTAAGAGAAGGTTTATAGATGTGGTGAGAGAGGACATGAAGGTGGAGGGTGTGACAGAGCAAGATGATGAGGACAGAAAGATATGGAAGAAGATTATTTCATATCTTTCCCATAGAAATAAATTAGAAACCAAGAAAGTGTCAGAGCTAAGAAATGAAATTACTAGAATAGATGAAGAACAAGCCAGGCATCCAAGTGAAGCTCTTCACAGGAAAAGGCAGGCCCTGCATACAGAACTTAACATCTTAACAACTAAAGAAACTGAACAACTTATTTATAAGTCTAGACAGCATTACTATGAACACGGAGAAAAAGCTAATAAGCTTTTAGCTCAACAAATTCATAAACAAGAAGTTCACAATGCAATACCAGTAATCACCAACAAGAATGGAGAAGAAATCATCGACCATAATAAAATAATGCACACATTTAGAGATTACTATAAGTCTTTATATTCCACTGAGCCCAAAGAAGACAACACGCAATCTAATGCATTTCTGGATAATTCACAAATACCACAAATACATGCTTTAAGTGCTGAGGAACTGGATAAACCTCTAACGCTAACAGAATTACTAGACGCTATAAAGTCACTACAACGCGGGAAATCATCAGGCCCTGATGGTTACCCCATAGAGTTTTATAAGAAATTCTCCACTCAGCTAGCTCCACTCTTATTGGTAACATTTACAGAAGCTAAAGACCACCAAATACTACCTCAAACATTTCAACAAGCATTAATCACCGTCTTTCCTAAACAAAATAAGGACTTGTTACAATGTGCATCATATAGACCAATTTTACTCCTGAATAATGATGTTAAGATACTCTCAAAAATCTTAGCTAGAAGGTTGGAGAAAGTGCTGCCCTCGGTAATATCACAAGATCAAACTGGATTTATTAAAGGCCGACATCTATCTTCAAATCTCCGACGCTTGTTTAATGTTATATATTCACCAGCAAAATCAAACACCCCAGAGATATTACTATCATTAGACGCAGAAAAGGCATTTGACATGATCGAATGGAATTACCTTTTCACTGCATTGGAGAAATTTGGGTTTGGCCCGAATATTTGTGCTTGGATCAAACTACTGTATACCAGTCCAGAAGCTTCAGTTTGTATTAATAACATTTGCTCAGACTACTTTAAACTAGAACGTGGTACCAGACAAGGATGTCCCTTGTCGCCACTGTTGTTTGCAATCGCTATTGAACCACTGGCGGTTCACTGCCGAAATTCTTATCAGATAAAGGGGATTGTCAGAGAAGGACTGGAACAGAAAATTTCTCTATATGCAGATGATATGGTCTTATATATATCGGACCCAGAAAACACTGTCCCTGCTGTTTTAACAGCACTAACAGAATTTCAAAAGATATCTGGTCTTAGAATTAATCTGAATAAAAGTATACTCTTTCCAGTGAATTCACAAGCATATAATAATAAATTAGACACCCTACCTTTTACCATAGCAGATCAGTTTAAATACCTAGGGGTAAATATCACAAGTAAACATAAAGCTCTTTATCAACAAAATTTTGGCGTCTGTATGGAAAAAATTAAGCAAGACTTGCATAGATGGTCAACCCTTCATCTCACTCTAGCCGGAAGAATTAACATCGTTAAGATGAATATCCTTCCTAAACTTCTCTTTTTATTTCAAAACATTTCAATATATATCAATAAATCGTTTTTTAAACAGTTAGATTCAATAATAACCTCATTCATTTGGAACTCAAAACACCCACGTATCCGAAGAGCGACCCTACAAAGACCTCAGGCAGAAGGTGGCATGGCTTTACCTAATTTTCAGTTTTATTACTGGGCAGCAAACATACAAGCCATAAAAACCTGGACACAAATAAATGAACATACACAGGCTTGGTCCGCAATAGAAGTAAAATCCTGTAGTACTTCTTTATATTCCCTGCTCTGCTCTCCAATAAATGAAAGTTATCGCAAATATACTAATAACCCAATTGTGCTTTACTCACTCAGAATATGGAACCAAATTAGGAAGCATTTTAAGATGGAAAATCTTTTATCAGTGGCACCTCTGCAAGAGAACCACCTCTTTCAACCTTCGCAAGTATATCCAGTTTTTAATACCTGGAAAAGTTTTGGGATTAAAATGCTCAGAGATCTTTATATAGACAACATATTTACCGTACATCTTTTGAACAATTACGTTCAAAATTTAACCTCCCAGCTACACATTTCTTTTACTATCTTCAAATTAGAAATTTTGTTAAACAGAAATTGCCCGATTTCCCCCACCTTGCACCCTCCACAATGCTGGAAAAAATACTGCTCAATTCCGAGGAAACAAACACTATTTCTGCAATATATAAAATCTTATTAGAGTCCCTACCTTTCAAAGATCCAAGAGGACATTGGGAAGAAGATCTCTTAATCAATATATCAGAAAAGGAGTGGAAGGTAGCAAAGCAGAGAATTCACTCGAGTTCTATATGCGCAAAGCATAGAATTATTCAACTAAAAATTATATATCGAGCTCATCTGTCTCGCTTAAAACTGTCCAAAATGTTTCCAGGCCAGGATCCAACCTGCGAGCGCTGCAACCAAGCTCCTGCCTCACTGGGTCACATGTTCTGGGCCTGCACCAAACTAACATCATTTTGGACAAAAATTTTTAAGTGCCTCTCAGACAGCCTTAGTATCACAATCCCTCCTAACCCACTAACAGCTGTGTTTGGTGTCCTTCCAGATGGACTGGAATTGGAGAAGGACAAGCAAACGGTGATTGCATTCACTACACTCTTGGCACGCAGACTTATTTTGTTAAATTGGAAGAATCCTAATTCTCCTCTTATAAGTCAGTGGGAAACCGATGTTTTATATTATTTGAAATTGGAAAAAATCAAATTTTCAGTTAGAGGATCTGTACAAAATTTTTTCAAAACATGGCAGGATTTAATCAATATTATTTTAGAATAAGAGAATTAACTATTATTGCATTTAACTCCCTTCTCCATCTCTTATTTATATAGATATTTACTTCTCCCCTTCTTTTGTCTAATGTTGCCTTATTAAAAAGCTTAAAGCAATTTTCCTTTAGCTAAGCTCTCCTTCTCAGGGGTGGGGTTTGATTTGTCTTCAAATTTGTTGGGTTATAAATTGATCTGTTTGTATGGAATGATTACAATGAAAATTAATAAAATAAAAATAATAAAAAAAAAAAAAAGAAAGATATGGAAGAAGATGATCCGCTGTGGCAACCCCTAATGGGAACAGCCGAAAGAAGTGCGTTTTAGCTAATATTATCTAGATGGGAAACGTATTTTTCTTTTTTGCAATTTTGGGTTTATTTCCAAAAATATTAAACAATGCATATTTAATGTAGTTGTCTAACACATAGTGGCATTCAATTATCCCTGATTTCGCTAACTCTAATATGACACATTGTTATAAAAATATGATAACAGACTCTTGGATGAAGTAAATAAAAAATGTGAAATGCTCCAAACTTTCATGTCCGTTAGCTCAGCCCCCAAATGCACCTGAATGATGATCCATGCACACATGCACCCCTGACTAAGATTTCAGCTTTTCATCTCATGTTAACACCTTGGTAAAAACACACACACCCAAACAGAAGCGACTCTTCTATGAAACTAATGAAGCTTAAGTGTCAAGGCCTGTAATCCTGGAGGGGGACCAGAAAGAACTTTAGTCTACATTGCTTAAAACTTTTGGTTGTCTACTGTATGATAAGGGATTTAAAAAAAAAATAATATAAATAATATATTGTAATTTAATGCAAAATCATAATTAAAATAAAAAAAATAAAAAGTTATCATGTATTCACTAGCTGTAAATGAAACAGTTTTCAAATTAAAGTTGTTTCATTCTATAAAATCTTAAAATATACTAAACATATAATACATTTACAATAAATTATAACAATTTTACTTATGTACAATTAAGATACAGTAAAAATTAAAAGGTAATAAAAATATCTTTTTTAGTAGATGCAAACAATAGATAACATTACAAAAGAAGGGAGCCATTGAAAGGGAATAATCAATGTTAGCATTGTGGTTGCCTTTGCAATGTGATGGCAATCTAGACATAGTGTTCATAAGGATCCAATATTTTAATTATCTCTACTCAAAATTTAATGTTCTATTTAGAAAAGTAAGTCAAGTAGTAAAGGTGAAATAGTTTTAGATTAGCCTAACCCTATTGTTTTTATGAACAGTGGTTACCCAGTGCTCTTTGCTGGTTGCAAAGAGGGCCCCCATAACAGTTCAAGCTTCAGGGCCCCAAAACTGTAAGTCTGCCGCTGCACATCAGGGTCAAAGCACATACAGACACACCCTCATCAGCGACCAACTTAACATCTGCAATCCACCCAACCCACATGTCTGTGGACTGTGGGAGGAAACTAGTGCACCTCGAGGGAACCCATGAGGACATGGGGAGATAGTACAAACTCCATTCAAGGAGCACCCATTGTAAAAATCCCAAAACAAGTGAAAGCATAAAAACAAGAGTTACACCTAATGTCACAGCACCAGCACCAAGCCTTTTAGCCTTATATAAGACTATGGGACATCCCAAAGCTGTAGCATCAGGAGGTCCTAACCCTTAGGATCAACTTGAATTATGCAAGGCACATAACATGAAGAACAGACAGACAATCTAGTAACATAAGTTAACATAAAATTAATAAACAGACAATACTCGCAAAGAAATAATACATTGTATGAAAAAGAGAACAAGTATATTATCAACAGCAAAATGTACATAATAGTAACAGAGAAGAAAAAGGTTAAACAGAAAGAAATTACAACTGAGCTAGGGATGACATCTTTGTTATTTCTTAAGAATACAAAATGAATAACTGAAAGGTCAGTGCAAAAATGAACCAAAAAACAATCTGGGAATATATCCAGAGTAATGGATGACACACATGGGCTAACAGACCAGTCAGGACTGAACAGGGAAGCCAGTGCAATGGAAGGGCCAGAAGAGATGATGACTGGTGAATATTTTCTCCCCCAATAATCTAGATGGCTGAATCCCTTGGCTTTGGTATCCTTTCCGATACTCACAGGGCATGTTGGGAAGTGGAGTCCCAGAGTACAACTCTGTTTGGTTCTGTGGGTGCCACCAGGGGGTGCTGCAGGAGTTTACCTGACCCAGAAGTGCTTACAACGGACCATGTCCTAGCACTGGAAGTACGTCCGGGTCTGAAATAGGAGTCAGGAGGTAGTGGGTGAAACTCACCAGGAGGGAGGAATCTTGTGGTTATAATTATGTGTTTTGGCTGTGTTCACTAAAAAAAGTGTTGGTGAGGAATCAAAATCCTTTATTATTCTGAACCTGGAATTGTGTTGGGTGATTTTGTATCTGTGGTTTGGGGCTCAGTGGCGTCCTCTTGTGGTTAGACCAGATAACAAAGCCAAAAATCTGAAATAAAGATCCAAATAAAAATGATCTGGGACTGACAAAGTTTTTAACAAGAGCAGTGACACAGAAGAGAGCTGAATAGCAAAATCAAGAAAAACTAGTTAATGATTCGGCAGAAGGTGCATATAAATTATAAGGAAATGGAGCAGAATTCTAAATAACACAATATAAACTGAATAAAGAACAACACCAACAAGTAAAATTAAACATTTAAAAACAAAACACTATAAAACACAAATATAATGCTGGACACTGGTGAGTTCTCATCTGGAGTACTGAACATCCAGTCTGCAGCTCTGATTTACAGCTTCTCCATTCCAACAGAGTTCCAACTTTGGGATGAGCTTGTTCTGATATTATATGAAATGTAAAAATGAAAATTTAAACCAAAATCAAAAGTTTTGAGAAAGATATCCAGCCCAACACACCTTGCCTTTCCATTTACGTTGATAATTCAAACTGGATTTATTAAAGGCCGACATCTATCTTCAAATCTCCGACGCTTGTTTAATGTTATATATTCACCAGCAAAATCAAACACCCCAGAGATATTACTATCATTAGACGCAGAAAAGGCATTTGACATGATCGAATGGAATTACCTTTTCACTGCATTGGAGAAATTTGGGTTTGGCCCGAATATTTGTGCTTGGATTAAACTACTGTATACCAGTCCAGAAGCTTCAGTTTGTATTAATAAAATTTGCTCAGACTACTTTAAACTAGAACGTGGTACCAGACAAGGATGTCCCTTGTCGCCACTGTTTGCAATCGCTATTGAACCACTGGCGGTTCACTGCCGAAATTCTCATCAGATAAAGGGGATTGTCAGAGAAGGACTAGAACAGAAAATTTCTTTATATGCAGATGATATGGTCTTATATATATCGGACCCAGAAAACACTGTCCCTGCTGTTTTAACAGCACTAACAGAATTTCAAAAGATATCTGGTCTTAGAATTAATCTGAATAAAAGTATACTCTTTCCAGTGAACTCACAAGCATATAATAATAAATTAGACACCCTACCTTTTACCATAGCAGATCAGTTTAAATACCTAGGGGTAAATATCACAAGTAAACATAAAGCTCTTTATCAACAAAATTTTGGCGTCTGTATGGAAAAAATTAAGCAAGACTTGCATAGATGGTCAACCCTTCATCTCACTCTAGCCGGAAGAATTAACATCGTTAAGATGAATATCCTTCCTAAACTTCTCTTTTTATTTCAAAACATTTCAATATATATCAATAAATCGTTTTTTAAACAGATTCAATAATAACCTCATTCATTTGGAACTCAAAACACCCACGTATCCGAAGAGCGACCCTACAAAGACCTCAGGCAGAAGGTGGCATGGCTTTACCTAATTTTCAGTTTTATTACTGGGCAGCAAACATACAAGCAATAAAAACCTGGACACAAATAAATGCACATACACAGGCTTGGTCTGCAATAGAAGTAAAATCCTGTAGTACTTCTTTATATTCCCTGCTCTGCTCTCCAATAAATGAAAGTTATCGCAAATATACTAATAACCCAATTGTGCTTTACTCACTCAGAATATGGAACCAAATTAGGAAGCATTTTAAGATGGAAAATCTTTTATCAGTGGCACCTTTGCAAGGGAACCACCTCTTTCAACCTTCGCAAGTATATCCAGTTTTTAATACCTGGAAAAGTTTTGGGATTAAAATGCTCAGAGATCTTTATATAGACAACATATTTACATCTTTTGAACAATTACGTTCAAAATTTAACCTCCCAGCTACACATTTCTTTTACTATCTTCAAATTAGAAATTTTGTTAAACAGAAATTGCCCGATTTCCCCCACCTTGCACCCTCCACAATGCTGGAAAAAATACTGCTCAATTCAGAGGAAACAAACACTATTTCCGCAATATATAAAATCTTATTAGAGTCCCTACCTTTCAAAGATCCAAGAGGACATTGGGAAGAAGATCTCTTAATCAATATATCAGAAAAGGAGTGGAAGGTAGCAAAGCAGAGAATTCACTCGAGTTCTATATGCGCAAAGCATAGAATTATTCAACTAAAAATTATATATCGAGCTCATCTGTCTCGCTTAAAACTGTCCAAAATGTTTCCAGGCCAGGATCCAACCTGCGAGCGCTGCAACCAAGCTCCTGCCTCACTGGGTCACATGTTCTGGGCCTGCACCAAACTAACATCATTTTGGACAAAAATTTTTAAGTGCCTCTCAGACAGCCTTAGTATCACAATCCCTCCTAACCCACTAACAGCTGTGTTTGGTGTCCTTCCAGATGGACTTGAATTGGAGAAGGACAAACAAACGGTGATTGCATTCACTACACTCTTGGCACGCAGACTTATTTTGTTAAATTGGAAGAATCCTAATTCTCCTCTTATAAGTCAGTGGGAAACTGATGTTTTATATTATTTGAAATTGGAAAAAATCAAATTTTCAGTTAGAGGATCTGTACAAAATTTTTTCAAAACTTGGCAGGATTTAATCAATATTATTTTAGAATAAGAGAATTAACTATTATTGTATTTAACTCCCTTCTCCATCTCTTATTTATATAGATATTTACTTCTCCCCTTCTTTTGTCTAATGTTGCCTTATTAAAAAGCTTAAAGAAATTTTCCTTTAGCTAAGCTCTCCTTCTCAGGGGTGGGGTTTGATTTGTTTTCAAATTTGTTGGGTTATAAATTGATCTGTTTGTATGGAATGATTACAATGAAAATTAATAAAATAAAAATATAGTGATAATTTAATACGGCCCGGAAAGGCAGATACGGCTACTTTATGCTTCTGCTAATTCGCTCAAAGCTTAGATGCTGAGATGATCACATCCTACTTGCACATCTAACATCTCAAGCAGGGGGTGAATTCTCTTTACCGTGACAATCACCCTGTGACTAAAATGTATACATGTACTGTATGTTTATTAAACGTGCCCATCTGTATTTAGATGTTTTGGAACTATGGGGTGTTGCAATACTGACAACCAATTATTAGAAGTGGTAAATTATTACAAGTAGAATAATTAAAGTAATTCTTGATATATTCCGATTTTGTTTTATTATTTTCTACTTTTTAGTGTGATAGATTTGCAGCATGATGTGAAGCAAATTGATTGAATGAACATGACCAGAAGATCAAAGAAAACTTCCCTGCAGGTCTTAAAAGAAATTAAACGTTTTCCCAAAACTGTGAGATAATGCAGACTATTCCTATTTCCGCTAAACAAAATCGGCGCTTCACATGAAGTGAACAACAGAGTTTGTTTCCTAAGAAAATTTAACGTTATGCTGCAGAGCTCAATGAAATCTCCCTCATCTTCTGAACAAAGTTATTTTGTCTCCTCTTTGTTATCTCCCTCAATACATAACTTTTTTTCATTTGTTTACCACGTATCTCTCTTGCCAGAAGTCACCGCAGAAGTGATTTCTAGTGGCCTTTTAAAAAGTTGCCTGTGTATCCGTGAAATCCTTTCTTCTCTTTAAGTGGCAGTCTAACGAGATTTGGGCATCTTGCTTTTCAAGTGGATTGCTTCAGTTCGAGATTTATAACCCTTCCGTTTAACAGAACACAGAAATGCTGTCTAAGCATCTCGATGATCCTGGGGAATTTACATCCCTCTGCACTTAATAGATAAGAACTTATAACTAATAAGACTAGAAATTCCTTCCATTTCCACAGTCTGTGGTATTTTCAAGCACCAATGAAAGTGAAATAGTACAAAGTGTTGGTCTAAAATCCGTAGTATTTAAATGTTGAGAAGGTTTTAATTTCACACGGCTTGCCCTATGAGATCTCTGTAATGTTATTTGCTTTCATGTCATTACAAGCATCAATCAGTTTGTCAAAAGAATACGAATACATGTTGGTATATGTTATGTGTGCTGGAATACTGGTACAGTGGGTAGTGCTGGCTTGTGGACCCTTTTCGCTGGGTTAGAATTTAGACCCCATTTACTGTCTGTGAGAGTTTTGTCCTCCCCCAATAAGTTTGATGGCAGCAAAACTAGGCTTTGGTACCCATTCCGATATCCACAGGGTATGATGGGATTTAGACTCCCAGAGTACAACCCTGTGGAAATCTGCAGGTGCCATCAGTGGGTGCAGCAGGGGTTTACCTGGCACAGAAGTGCTTACACTTGTACCCTTTTCCCATATGGTCTTTCCTCTAAGTACTTTGGTTTTACTCTGAAATTTCCCAAAAACATGCAGGTTCAGTTTACCTAGAACTCTAAAACGTTCCTGTGTGATTGTGTGTGAGGAAGCCCTGTAATAGACTTCCACCATCTCCAAGCTCCTCCCTTGCTTTTGGACCCTGAATTGGATTAAGCATGTTTAAGATTTTTATGTTCTAAAGTTTGGCCTCCTAGTGGGGAAACCTTAGAATGCAGTCCAGCTGGTTTCTTTAAAAATATTAATTTATAATATAACATTAAGGTGTGTCTGTCTGGTGTAGGATAAAGTGGATATTGACCATTCTTCTAGGCTTTTGTAGCACACCAGGCCTAGAAGAATGGTCAACAAAGATTTTTAGTTAAGCAGTATTTAGCTGTATGAAATTAAATCAAATGTGAAAAACTGGCTGTGCAAAAATGTGGGTCCCCTTGTAATAATGTGCTGATTTGAATGCATGTAACTGCTCAATACTGATTACTTGCAACACCAAATTGGTTGGATTAGCTTGTTAAGCCTTGAACTTCATAGACAGGTGTGTCCAATCATGAGAAAAGGTATTTAAAGTGGTCAATTACAAGTTGTGCTTCCCTTTGACTCTCCGCTGAAGAGTGACAGCATGGGATCCTCAAAGCAATTCTCAAAAGATCTGAAAACAAAGATTGTTCGGTATCATGGTTTAGGGGAAGGCTACAAAAAAGCTATCTCAGAGGTTTAAACTGTAAGGAATGGAATCAGGAAATGAAAGGGTACAGGCACAGTTGCTGTTAAACCCAGCAGGTCTGGCAGGCCAAGAAAAATACAGGAGCAGCATATGCGCAGGATTGTGAGAATGGTTACAGACAACCCACAGATTATCTCCAAAGATCTACAAGAACATCTTGCTGCAAATGGTGTATCTGTACATCGTTCTAGAATTCAGTGCAATTTACACAAAGAACATCTGTATGGTAGGGTGAAGAGAAAGAAGCCCTTTCTGCACTCACGCCACAAATAGTCGCTTGTTGAATGCAAATACTCATTTAGACAAGCCAGATTCATTTTGGAGCAAAGTGCTCTGGACTGATGAGACAAAAATTGAGTTATTTGGTCATAACAAAAAGCGCTTTGCATGGCGGAAGAAGAACACCACATTCCAAGAAAAACACCTGCTACCTACTGTCAAATTGTTAAAGTCGAGGGTCGGATAATGTTCAAGCATCAGTCACAAAGTTGAAGTTACGCCTGGGTTGGATATTCCAACAAGACAATGACCCAAAGCACAGTTCGAAATCTACAAAGGCATTCATGCAGAGAAGGCTCTTTGAGCCTTTTCCTAGTCCAGTCACAATCAATTGGATTGAGATCTGAACCCTGACTTGGCCACTCCAGGACATTAACATTCCTGAAGCTATGTATGTTTGGGCCTGGCCAGTACTTGCTTAGGAAACTCAACCAGGAAAGAAGTGTTGGGGAGGCCAATATTTTTGGGGGGTCACTTTCCCTGGGCTCTGTGTGTGGATCCCAATGCCCCAGTGCAGTGACAGGGACACTGTGCTCTAAATACTGGCACTGTCTTTCGGATAAGATATAAAACTAAGGTCCTAACGCGATGCGGTCATAAAAGATCCCTGGGCATCTTTTGCAAACAGTAGGGATGGAGCCTTATGTCCTGGCTAAATTGCCCATCACTGCCTGTTATTCTGGCCCCCTAATAACCACCTTTCTCTGTCATTCCTTCACAACCAAATAACTAATGTGTAGTAGGGAATCCATTCCTGGACGGGTTTATCCATTCCGGGAATTCGGGAATCCCGCATGTCATTTCCGGGAATCCCGAGCTCCCGGTGATAGATAGATAGATAGATACTTTATTAATCCCAATGGGAAATTCACATTCTTCAGCAGCAGCATACTGATACAATAAATAATATTAAATTAAAGAATGATAATAATACAGGTGGAAAAAACAGTGATGACACAGTGCATGGGCATCTCACATGTGAATGGTTTTAGAATGACCGACACTTATTTTTAATAAAACTTCTGCAATATGTTGACACAAATAAAAGACTAACCTTAACTACAAGCAGTTCATGCTGTCATATAAGTATATGTATCTAGTTAGTTGCGGTAATAAGAATGTAGAAAGCATAACGTGTCGAGCGTGCGGTCGTCCAGGCGAGAGCGCACCTTCATGCAGAGTATGCCAGCCGCTGAGAAAGCACGCTCTGCCTCCACTGAAGTAGGCGGCACAGTCATCAGATACTGATACACTTGTTCTAAACAACACCCGCACTTGCCGTTGCTCTGAAACACCGCCATTTCAGCTTCTACTGATGCATCCAGTTTCTTGTCATCATTCTGTGATGGCAAGTTTCTTGGCACAGATAATGCGGATGCAACAGACTGACGCATTGCAATTTCAAGTTGCTGTTCAAAGTTATTGTCTGATGAAGTGCAAGCTGCAGTGATGGCCCCACCTTAATTATTTTCAACTATAACTCTGTTATTTCTTGATCGATTTTTACACTTTTACACGCTATATATGCGAGCTTGGCCGTTCCCATTTTCCCGGGAATTACAGCAGTTTCGGGAATGAAAAATGTCCGGGAATCCTCGGCTCCCGGTAA
The DNA here is from genome assembly GCF_900747795.2 of Erpetoichthys calabaricus. Taxonomy (NCBI): domain Eukaryota; kingdom Metazoa; phylum Chordata; class Cladistia; order Polypteriformes; family Polypteridae; genus Erpetoichthys; species Erpetoichthys calabaricus. The sequence goes on along the minus strand of NC_041400.2, from coordinate 19,430,401 downwards.
TCGATGGATTCCCTAATGTGTAGCGTATGGACAAGCACAAGATTGGCTTGCCATAAGGTAGATGCTGCACATTAGAGGAAGTGGCTCCCCAGTCTCATTGTAAAGAAGTGCGAGTAGTTAGAATAGCGCTATATAAATTATTATTATTGTTATTATTCCTGTGTAGCTTTGGCTTTATACCTGAGGTCATTGTCTTGTTGGAAAACAAATCTCTCAAGTTACAAGCTCCTTGCAGACTGCACCAGGTTTTCTCCAGGACTTCTCTGTATTTAATTGCATTGATTTTACCCTCACAAGTAATCCTGGGCTTGCTGGATAGAAGCATCTCCACAGCTTGATGGTTTCATGACCATTCATCATGGTGGGAATGGTGTGTTTTTTTTATAACATAAACAATGTAACATAAAACAGCATTTAGTTTGATGGCCAAAAAGTTCAATTTTGGTCTTACCAGGCTACAGAACCTTCTTCCAGCCAACTTCTGAGTTTCCCATATGACTTCTGGATGAGGTGTGTGTTTTAATTGTCTTTCTCTTTTCCACTTTCGTATAGCTGTGGCCAGTGAAGTGCCCAGGTAACAGTTGTTGTCTGCACAGTCTTACAAATCTTTCCCACTGTAGCTTGTAACTCTTTCAGAGTTCTCATACGGTTGGTCTCTTGTTCACCTGTCAAGTCTTCTTCATGTCTGATCATTCTGCTGTTGTGGACGGCCTGCTCTAGGTAGATATGTCATACATTTTTTATTTCTTAATGACTGATTTAACTGGCCTCCAAGGGGATATTCGATGACTTGAATATTTTCTTGTCTCCATCCTCTGACTTTTGCTTTTCATAATGTTTCTTGTCTTCATTGCGTAGATTAGGCCACCATACTGACTCAACACAAGTTGGACCTTCCATATTCATGTGTAGTTGTACTACAATCAATTGAAAATTCTGACAGGTGGTCCCCATTGGACTAATTGTGCGTCTTCTAAAATTAATTGGCTGCACCAGTGAGGATTTAGGGGTGAATATTTACGTGATCAGTAATTTTGTGTTTTATATTTGTAATTTAATTTAGACCACTTTGAAGTGATCTGTTTTCACTTTAATATTAAAGAGTCTCTTTCTGTTAATCAGCTCCAAAACAGCTAAATTAAATCAATTGTGATTCAATTTTGTATTTTAATAAAATATGAAAACTTTCAAAGGGTGAATACTTTTTATAGACCCTGCATGTCATCTAGTGCTGTTTATTGTCTCTCAACTGCACTTTAGAATTGTTAGTAATCCAAGGAAGACATGGACGTAAGAATGTCATCATCCTGGTACTTAGAATCATTGATTCTGAGCACTGTAGGTCAGTGAAGCACAAGAACTATTACACATGTAGAAATTAAGCATTCCAAATCAAAACAGGCCCAAGGAATGGATTATTTCATCAAAATGACATCAGAGGAAGCTTGAGGAGATGATTGCATATCACAAGTACTCGATGACCTCTTATTTCCAGCAGGTTGATAAAGCTTTCATGATGCAAGGCAGAAATCAAAGCTACATTAGTCCAGCTTAGATAGTAAAAAGCAGTGGAAAAACTAAATATTCAAAGGACCACCTGAAGGCTTATGTATGCCAACTTAAAATACATTCCAGCCCTCATTCAAAAGAGAATGGCAGAAATCGTTATTAAACTTTCCATTTCAGGTATTCATTAAACTCTTTCTTCTAAACATATTAAAATGTTAGGCCCAAACTGAGTGGTGCCAGGGAGAATTATTGTGCTTCAGCCACGTGGGCCTAAATTTGTGTCTGGATGTGTGAGAAGTTGAACTTGCCCCTTTGTATTCTGCTCAAACTTTTTTAAAGATTTTGCTTAGCTGCCTTGGATTAATTAACTTCAGAGTCTGAATTGCCTGCTGGGTCATCAGTTGTTGTCATTACTGTACAGTTTAGAAGTTTTAAAAGTTTATTTTAATTTGACCAGAAAGAGATTTCTGAAAGAAACTTTGCACAGGTGGATGTTTCATATAAAGTGATAAAGTTTAAAAAGTGGCAATATTGTTAAAAAATCGCCACCGCAATTAGCAGAGAGAAAAAAAAGTCTGAATTGGCATTAGCAGCCCTAATTCTGGATGTTCATAAAAAATGTAAAGATTTATTTCAAGAGGTAGAAGAACAGTACATAATAAACAAGAATAGTTGTGCCAGGTATCTGAAATATTAAAATGTGCGCTTCAATTTAAATGTTTAGTGTCTATATATTCTCAGTTGTGATAGAAATTTGTCATTTTTCGCTCTCTGATAGAGGTCCATATTGGGCTAGATAACTAGTAAAGAATCAAAAAGGCTTTGGACTTCATACCCTGAGGTTGTGGGTTCAGATCCTGCTGCTGACAATTGTGTGACAATGAACTGCCTGTGCTCCAACTGGAACAACAAATATAACCAATTGTGACACAAATATTATAAGTTGCTTTGGATAAAGGTGTCAGTATCTTGTATATAAACATCTACGTGTGGAAATGTGTGCGTCTGTCTGTCCGGAAGTGTGTGTGCAGTCGGGCTTAGGGCTCCACCTGCAAAGATACACAGGCAAGCACGTCAGCAAAACGAAACCTCAGAAGAAAGACAGAGTCGCTTAGCTGCTAATAACAGAAGTGAGGTGAGCACATCAGCAAAACGAAACCTCGGAAGAAAGACAAAGTCGCTTAAACGCTAATAACACAAGCGAGGTCAACACGTCTGCAAAACGAAAACCTCAGAAGAAAGACAGAGTCGCTTAACAGATAATACACAAATGAGGTCAACACGTCAGCAAAACGAAACCTCAGAAGAAAGACAAAGTCACTTAGCAGCTAATACACAAGTGAGGTGAGCACGTCAGCAAAATGAAACCTCAGAAGAAAGACAAAGTTGCTTTAGCCGCTAATACACAAGCGAGGCAAGCACGTTGGCAAAATGAAACCTCCTAAGAGATAAATCCCTAGAGTAGTTCCTTTCAATTACCTGAAATCTCTACATTTCAATTTACAGCACAGGCTTACACTCCTATAGTAATAAGTAATTGAAATCAAAAATAGCATCTCAATCACTGATCTTGAAATATTCTAAAATGATATTCCACGTGTTTATATTTGAAGTTTCTCATTTCTTTAATCTTCTGGGAGAGGTTATGAGAGGGCTGGGACCACCAGTCCATCCATCCATTATCCGAACACAGGGTCACGGGGGTCTGCAGGAGCCAATCCCAGCCAACACAGGGCACAAGGCAGGAACCAATCCTGGGCAGGGTGCCAACCCACCGCAGGGGACCACCAGTAAAGAATCAAATTAGAACAATCTAGTCGAGAACAGGCCATTCAGCCCAACAACACTCACAAGTCCTATCCACTTAATTCTTCTAAATAAACATCAAGTCTAGGTTTGAAAATCCCTAAATTCCTACTGTCTACCACACTACTGTACTCGGTCACTTATTCCAAGTGTCTGTGGTTCTCTGTGTAAAGAAAAATGTCCTAATGTTTGTGCAAAATTTTCCCTTAACAAGTTTCCAACTTTAATGTCAAAAGTATTATCATATTCATGATCAGCAACCTAGAAATAGCATCTGCACATACAAGAACAAAAAGAGACATTTCAGCTGACTTCAAACACTGGAAGGAGCCCACGCCACTACTTTGTGGTACTGCCAATGTTTTACCCAAGAGTGAAACTCTTTGAGTGCAATGAGCTATATTTTGTTTATGTTACAAGAGAACAGACAGACCACAATAAAGATTGGGGGCACCACACTGGTGACCCCTTTCACACACGAGCGCATAGGAGGCAGTCAATGGGCTTGGCTGAGCGTGATATGCCGAAACAAGGGTTGATGGGATGCACTAATGCATTTTCTTTCTCCCCTCTAGTCACTCTGAACATAAGCTTGCCTTACTCTACCTTCACTTCCAGAACCTTCCCTACCAGTGACCTCACTTTCGGTTCTAACCCCCTGGACACACCCCTTCCTCCTCAGCAGCTATAAAGAGAGCCACATTTCCCCCATTCACTGATCCCATCTTGGACACAGTCTGAAGTGATTACTCATCTCCATTGGAAAAAAAAATTACATCTTCCTCCATAGAAATTCAAATATATAAGATGGAACCCCAAACCTTTTTCAGTCTCTTTTTGTCTTGTTCAATTGAAATTGAAATGAAAACAATCACAAAAAAAAAAAGCAAGAATTACGGATGCAAGTTCCCAAATGAACTATTCAAGATGGCGGATCTCCCGGTCTTCAGTCCTTCTGGCACAAAGAGTCGGATATAGGTGGATGGGCACCGGAAGTGGCGTCAGTGGTGTTGTGGCTGTCAGTCTTCCAGTTTGCAGAGACAGGAAAAGAAAAAGCATTAAGACACAGTGGCAACCCCTGGAATGCTGGGAAATAACATTGACCAGAGCCCTTAAGCTGTCCCCTATGTGCATGTTGTGTGTGACAATGGTTTGCTAGTTTGTGGCTTTTTGTTGTATTTTGTTTATTGTATTCATTCTATCTGCATGTTTCGTTGTTTGAGGCACAGTGGTGAAGTGGGTACCACTGCTGCCTCAGCGCTCAGATTTTTTGGCCATAATAATCGGTTCAGCATAGTTGGCAGACTGTCCCCTAGCCCTCAGAGATACTTTAAAGACCACTGCACCATTATAATCCACTCAAAACGAGTTTGGTTCCTTCTTCCATGTTGACTCCAATGCATTTCACAGAGTTTGGGCAAATTCGTGAACAATTCTGCACAGTTTGCTCACCACTACTCTTAAAGATGGGTGTAACTATAATGGGGGGTTCTCTTTCTTTCCCCACTACCATTTTTAGGCAGCATTATGGATTGTTTGCTATCAGTGCCTGAGTGTGTATTGGCGTTCATGTGCCTAGTGTCTGTCGGCGACTAGGAAAGGACAGTACCTGAGCCATCTGTCACCTGCTCCTTAGTGGTCTCCTTTGAACTGCCTAGAGCATTTGGATGAAAGAGGAGGACCAAAACTTTCCATTACATTTAAAATGGAAATGTGTCTGTGTATTCGAGCCTTAAGGGTACTGTCAGTTTGTATGGACTCGAATGTGACCTGTGTGTGATACTGAGCTCACCCCTTTAACAGTATTACCCAGAGTGCTGTGCAGTTGACATAAACAAACTGCACGTTTAAGTTTGTGAGAGGTGAGTACCTGCTATCAAATCTTTAGGGGGGCAGGCCCCAGTGAATGTGTGCATCCTGTCTTGCCACTGTCTGTAAATAAATTTGACTGTACTTATATTTAATTCTTTTCATTCGTTTTCCACTGCTTATCCAAAACCGCGTTGCAGGATGCAACAGTCTTAGCAATGAGGCCCATGCTTTCTTTTCCCCAGTCACACTTGCCAACTCATACTGTGAGATCCCAAGGCATTAACAGGCCATCCAGGAGATACAGTATAATCCTCCCAGTGAGCCCTGGGTCTAATGCATTTAATTCTGTTAATTTTATCTCAGAGAAGCAAAGTGGTGCAGTGGTTAGCATTGTTGTTCCACAGCTCAGGTCACTTTTTGGCCACTATAATCAGTCCAGCATGGTTTTTGCAGCATTTTCCTTACCTGTCAGGGGAACGTAAAAGACCACTGCACCAATACAATCCACTCAGAACTAGTTCACTTTCTCCTTCTTCATTGACTTCATTAAATTTCGCAGAGGTCGGTGAAATTTCCAGACATTTCCACAATTTTATGAATTCAGTGGGGTTCAGTCATCACTGTTTGCTTGTCACACTGTCCCATTTAATTTTACCTTCTTCAAAAAACGGCCCTGTGCATCTAACAGCATAGCACTGAAGTCCATATCAAGCTCAACCTAAGCCGCTGAAGTTCGCTGGATGACTGTTAATGCTGCCATTACGAGGTGCTGCAGTCTCTCTACTGTCTACTTCTACCTATTTGAATTCATTTTCTCCCAGGAAAAAGAATCATATGTCAATTTACAAACAAATATTAGGTAAAAGAGAAATTATTTAATTAAATTTAAATATTCCAAAATTTGTTTTTTGTGTTTCTGCTGACAGAGTTATTAAAACCATATAAAATAATGAATAAAATATAATAAACAGTGAAACACATATAAGAGTAAATATCAAAGCAAAGCACAAGACACATCCTATTAAGATTGCAAGAGGCCTTCATTTATATTTTAACAGAGTTTTTCAAATTATTATTATTAACATCTGACCAAACAGTTTTTACATACAATTATGCGAGTATAGTAAAACTCCAGATTTTTAATGAGAATTGGTTGAAGAAAATAACTGAAAATTAGAGTAAATTATTTAATAGCACCTATCTCCAAATTCTTTACAAACTGACTGGTTGCTTCACCGGTCCATGCATAGAATTAATTCAAAGTACTGTAGATAGATTTTGAAAATTGAATGCACATTAGTTATGTCAGTATGCGGAAGGAAAGTAAATTGAGAATTACACTAGTCAAGCAGACCTGCAAATTAGCACAGACTTTGTTGTCTCTCAGCATTAGGTCTACCTGAGAAGTTTCTGACGCCATTAATTATGTATTGCTTAAAGTAACTATTCTGGCTTCCTCTTTGGAACCTTCATTCTCATTTGTTCTTTCAAGCCAGCATTTATTTGCATTTTGCTTGACTTTTCTGAGAAACTGATTTTGATATGATTTCATTTTTAATCGCATGTCATTACTTTTGGGTTTTCTAACACATGTATCCAGCACTGAATCACAATACTAAATAAGTCTGAGTTGAGATTTTAGGCATTTCATTCTCCTGACACGTAACCCATGGCTGTGCACTGTATCTTATCAACTCTGAAACTGTCAACTAAATACCAATAATATCAGCCTGAAAAGTAACAAATGTTTGATTATACATTGTGGCCAGGTACAGGAATGACATGTCACAAAAACCAAAATCTCTCTATTATAAAAGAAAAATTTTGAGATGAAACAAAACTTTTGCCAAGAGATTTTTTTTAAAGTCCCACGAGATGAGACTATTCCCAAGAGATTTTTTCAAGTCCTGCCCTCCTCTCAATCATTTCAGGTTAACAGCCCATACTCACAATCCTCTCACCTCTCATTCATGTGAATGCTTTTGTCACCTCTCATTCGTGTCAGGCAAAATATCCGAATCTACAGTAATCTGTTCACGTTCACATCATTCAATGCTCAAAACATAGATTTACACGATACTGGACCATACGCTATGAGAATGTGGTCCCGCAACAACTAAAGCTACAACAAGTTTAATTTTGAAGAAACCACAATTTGGTCAGGTTTATATTTATGATCATGAAGAAGCGATGCATCATAGAATCGAAAGAGTTAAATGATTGAACGTATTAGAAATTCTACAGCCAATAATGGATACAAATCCATACGTCCAAAAGTATCACACTTTACACGAAATTTATCTACAAAACATGGACAAAGGAATACAAGAAAACATCTATATGAATCCAAAAGATCACGGTCGCATTTATAATAAACCAACATGTGACAAATTGTCAGCGATAATAGTTTTGAAATACGGACAAGAAAGGTAATGTAGTACATCTTCCGCGAATAACATTAGACAGCAAAGAAGATCTTGATATGCCATTCATATTAAAACGTTTACAGTTTCCCATTAGAATAGCTTTTGCTATGACAATTAACAAATCACAGAGACAAACATTCAAACAAGTCGGTTTATTTAATAGAGAGACAGAAACGATATTCACTCACGGGCAGTTATACGTTGCGTTGTCACGATGTAACTCCAAACACGGAATCAAAATTCAATGCGATATTGATGAATAGTTAATTCCAAATACTGTTTTTACTGATGTTTTACAGTAAAAGTGTAAGTTTAAACAGTATTTGCATGTTTATTTCAAAGCCAAACAGAACAAAAATTTATCACGCAACGAATACCTCTAACGCAACATGAAACATAATTTTCTTTCAATTTATAATGTTTTACTATTTTTTACTATGGTTAATTACTCACTGTAATGTAAAATAGTTAGTTCAATTATGCATATGTAACAATTCCCATGAAAATAACAATCTGTTTAAATTGTACATCTGCTTCCCCATACATGAGCAGCAGATCCGTGAAGTGGCTGGTGCTCAGCACCGAGCCCCCTAGTAATTAAATAAATAAAAGTTAGGACGGCAACTGTGTCATCCCATTTAATTAACTGACAATATCTAACAGAAATAATGCCTTTTGGAATTTATACTTCTCGCCCTAGCTAGGCTTAACTAAACAAACTGGTTCAGCTTTAGCCGTAGATTTTGCGTCTGTCCATCCCGTGGGTTGCTCTGGTTCCAAAAGACACCTCCTTCCATGCAGCTGGGCTTATTATAGCTGGGGAACCAGAAGGGGCGGGGCTAAGTGCCCTCAGTGAGCAGGGAGAGAAGGAGAAGACATTTTTGCAACTTCATAAAAAAATAAGAAAACTGAAATCTCTCATTGACACAAGTATTTAGACGCTTTACTCAGTACGAATCCCCTTTGACAACCTGGAGTCTTCTTGAGTCTGACACAACAAGCTTCACACACTTGAATTTGGGGATTTGCTGTCATTCATCTCTGCAAGAAGTAAGAGTTGTACAGGATATGTACGAGAGAAGTGTGACTGTGGTGAGGTCTGCGGTAGAAGTGACGGATGCATTCAACGTGGAAGTGGGATTACATCAGGGATCGTCTCTGAGCCCTTTCTTATTTGCAATTTTGATGGACAGGTTGACAGACAAGATTAGACAGGAGTCTCCATGGACTGTGATGTTTGCTGATGACATTGTGATCTGTAGCGAGAGTAGGGAGCAGGTTAAGGAGACCCTGGAGAGGTGGAGATGCGCTCTAAAGAGGAGAGGAATGAAGGTCCGTAGGACCACCAAGACAGAATACATTTGTGTGAATAAGAGGGAGGTCAGAGGAATGGTGAGGATGCAGGGAGTTGAGTTGGTGAAGGTGCATGAGTTTAAATACTTGGGATCAACAGTACAGAGTAACAGGGATTGTGGAAGAGAGGTGAAAAGGAGAGTGCAGGTAGGGTGGAGAAGAGTGTCAGGAGTAATTTGTGACAGACGGGTATCAGCAACAGTGAAAGGGATGGTCTACAGGACGGTAGTGAAACCAGCTATGTTATATGGGCTGGAGGCGGTGGCACTGACCAGAAAGCAGGAGACAGAGCTGGAGTTAGCAGAGTTAAAGATGCTAAGATTTGCACTGGGTGTGATGAGGATGGATAGGATTAGAAATGAGAACATTAGAGGGCCAGTCTGTTTAAGTTGGACAGTTTGGAGACAAAGTCAGAGAGGTGAGATTGCATTGGTTTGGACATGTGCAGAGGAGAGATGCTGGGTATATTGGGAGAAGGATGTTAAAGATAGAGCTGCCAGGCAAGAGGAAAAGAGGAAGGCCTAAGAGGTTTATGGCTGTGTTGAGAGAGGATATGTAGGTGATGGGGGTGACAGAGCAAGACGTAGAGGACAGAAAGATATGAAAAAAGGCGATCCACTGTGGTGACCCCTAATGGGAGCAGCTGAAAGAAAGAAGAAGAACTCTGTTCAGATTTCTACATTATGCTGCTTTTGTGCCAGTAGCTGAAAGGCATTTTGCTTTGCCTTACTCTGTTGATTCGCTCTATTATGGAGTGAAAGAATTGACTAGGGTAGTAATTATAGTTCTTTTTCTATTTAATGCTTTCTTTCTGTGCATTTCAATTCCATTTTATTACCTTGCTTTAGTACATATGTTGCTGCTGGAAACAATTGATTACACAGATTCACTCCTGAGGGCCTTCGTTTGGAATTTAAGAAAATAGATAGAGGTCACTGGTGCCTGTCTTTTGGAGGTTTGTTTGTCTCTAGTACTGACTTATTAAATTGTTTTGTTTTATAGTGTATACAATGCCTAAAAAGGTATACACTTCATTTGAAGTTTTCACATTTTACTGTTAAACAACATCGAATCGCAATGGAATTAATTTATTTTATTGTTAAACAGTACAAGATCGAATCACAATGGAATTAATTCAGCTTTTTTGACACTGATCAACAGAAAAAGACTCTTTGATGTCAAAGTGAGAACACATCTCTATAAAGTGGTTTAAATTTATTACAAATATAAAACACAAAATAGTTGATCTTATAAGTATTCACTGCTTCAGGTCAGTAGATGCACATTTGGCAGCCATGACAGCCTTGAATCTTGGTGCATAGGTCTCCCTCTATCAGCTTTCCACATCTAGACTCCTCTCCATTCTATTTTGCAAAAAACTGCTCAAACTCTATCAGGCTGCATGGTGACGGCGAGTGAGCAGCCCTTTTTAAGTTAAGTCACACATTCACAATTGAACTTGAGATTGGCACTCTGACTTGGCCACTCACAGACATTACCATTGTTGTATTTAAGCCATCGCTGTGTAGTTTGCGCTTTATGCTTGGGGCCATTGCCATGCTGGAAAACAAATCTTCTCCCAAGGTATAGGATTCTTGCAGACCAAATTAGGTTTCCTCCGAGATTTCCCTGTATTTTGCTGAATTCATTTTCTCCCTGTGTGCCTTACAGAGTCGGCTGCAGAAAAGCATCCACACAGCATAATGCTGCCAACACCGTGCCTCATGACGGGGATGGGCTGTGTGTTTGATAATGTACCGTGTTCAATGGTGACGTTTAGTCTAAAGGCCAAAAAGCTTAATTTTGATTTCTTCAGACCTTAGCACCTCCTTCCAGCTGACTTCAGTCCTCGACTGTGTGCCTTCTGTTACTATGTCATCTTTGTATTTTTTTACCAGTGCTTTTCTCTCTTCCACTTTCCCATGTAACTGTGATTTGTAAATTACCTGGGCACAGTTGTTGTCTGCACAGTCCCTCCAGTGTCAGCCAATGTAGCTTGTGACTCCATTGGAGTTCTCATAGGCCTCTTGGTGGCCTCCCTCCCTACTCCTCTGCTTGCCCAATCACTCAGTTTTTGTGGCTGGTGTGCTGTTGGCTGATTTACAGCTATGCCATACTCCATCCACACACGTGGCACAGTGGTAGCGCTGCTGCTTTGCAGTATGGAGATTGTGGGTTTGCTTCCTGGGTCCTCCCTGTGTGGAGAGCACTTTGAGTAGTGAGGAAAGCGCTATATAAATGTAAAGAATTATTATTATTATTTATTTTTTTCTATCAGTAACGGTTGTAGCCCATTGTTCATAGCAGGTAGTTAGTATTATTAGGCTTCAACAACCTATGTGGAGTTCCTTGGTGTCTGCATCCCTTCTGCAGCAAAAATGTCACGCTTTTATGTATATATCACAGACTTTAAAGAGTGTGTGCCCCTTGATGTACGGAACGTGTGCAGTTTTTCTTGCAAAAATGGTGCCCCTCAGATGATAATGCTCTAAGCCATTATCGCGGTGGCTACAGGTTTTCATTCTAACCCTTTTCCTAATCAGTGACCAGTTTTCACTGCTAATTAACTTATTTTCTCATTATTTTAATAGCCCTGTTTTTAAGGATTCAGTCCTCTGAATTTATTCCTTTCTTCATTAAATGTCAGCCAAACAGAAATGAGATGTGAAACGAAACAACGGATGACCAGCTAAACTGGAATTGCTAATTCCAACCAATTTCAATCCAAACAATCTCTTAATAAGAAGCCAATTCTTGCTGTTAATTAAGCCCGTTATTTAATTCCATGGCTTGTTGCTGCTCTCATTCTGTCACAGCAGACATTTCCAAAACTGTTGATTTTCTGTTTTTTCACCGTCACCTGTCAAAATGTTTTGGTGACCTGAGACATCTGCTTTACCAAGACTTTCACCTTTCTTTATTTTCGGATATTGTGTGATGGGCACAGGTCAGATGGTCATGTGGCGGCTTGTTTTGTGTCTCATTATTGTTTGGCTGCTAATTAAGGAAAAAGAAACGACTAAGGGACCTGAGACAAGTTAATTGAAATTAAGGCAAAATAAGTTAATTAGCAGCAGAAACTGGTCACTAATAAAGAAGATGGTTAGAATGAAAACCTGCAGCCACTGCGGCCCTCCAGGACCGGAGTTCAACACCCGTGGCTCTGCTTTGCATTTCTTAAAGATTGATTTAAGTGGATATTCAGTGGGGCGGCACGGTGGCGCAGTGAGTAGCGCTGCTGCCTCGCAGTTGGGAGACCTGGGGACCCGGGTTCGCTTCCCGGGTCCTCCCTGCATGGAGTTTGCATGTTCTCCCCGTGTCTGCGTGGGTTTCCTCCGGGCGCTCCGGTTTCCACCCACAGTCCAAAGACATGCTGGTTAGGTGGATTGGCGATTCTAAATTGGCCCTGGTGTGTGGGTGTGTTTGTGTGTGTCCTGCGGTGGGTTGGCACCCTGCCCGGGATTGTTTCCTGCCTTGTGCCCTGTGTTGGCTGGGATTGGCTCCAGCAGACCCCCGTGACCCTGTGTTTGGATTCAGCAGGGTGGAAAATGGATGGATGGATGGATATTCAGTGACTTGGATATCAATCAAGTTACTTGGAGTGTTTTGTGTCTTTATTGTGTGGGTTAGGCCACCATAGTGACTCACCACAAGTTCAACCTTCCAGAGAGTCAGGTGGATGTATACGACAATCATTTGAAACTCCATACAGGTGGTCTTTATTGAACTAATCCTATGTCTTCTGAATCCAGCTGGCTCCACCACTGATGATTTAGGTGTATCATGTTAGAGGTGAATACTTATGCAGTCGATCATTTCGTTTATTTGTAATTAATTTAGACCAGTTTGCAGAGATCTGTTTTCACTTTGACATTAAGGAGTTATTATCTGTTGATCAGTGCTGTAAATGACAAATCAAATCCACTATGATTCAATGTTGTATAAGAGTAAAAAGCGAAAACTTTGATCGGCCTATTTGTGCATTTTTTGGGGCACCAGAGGTGCTGATGCTCAGGAGGTCCATAGAGTCTTACATTAACCCTAATTTTCTTCAAATTAAGAGTGGCGTATGGGGGTGGCAAGTGGGGTGACCACCCCGTGCCTAAGGGGGCCCCGCTTTTGAGGTCCGCGTGCCCTGTTCGAGTGGATTTGTTAAGTTATATTCTCCAGTATATATATATATATATATATATATATATATATATATATATATATATATATATATACAGTATATACAGTGCATCCGGAAAGTATTCACAGCGCATCACTTTTTCCACATTTTGTTATGTTACAGCCTTATTCCAAATGGACTAAATTCATTTTTTTCCTCAGAATTCTACACACAACACCCCATAATGACAACATGAAAAAAGTTTACTGTAGGTTTTTGAAAATTTATTAAAAATAAAAAAAATTGAGAAAGCACATGTGTGTGTGTGTGTGTGTGTATATACTGTATATATATATATATATATATATTTTTTTTTTTTTTGAGATGCATCTAAGAGGAACCCTTTTAAAATGCCAAATTCTATACATGTACGTCCTTGAAAACATTTCATAGTCCACCTTCATCGCCCGAAAAGGGTCGCCAGTATAATCCCTTCCTAAATAGGTATAGCCCATTAGTTGCTGTGTTGGCTTCTGTTTTGACTTGGGAACAACTGATGGCTTGTCGCTTATGACTCCTTCATATCCGGAGAGCCTACCATCGTTTCTTAGTTGAGTCTTTGGTTCAGATTGCTACAGTAGGCCTAGTTGAAACAGTGTGGGAAGTGTTTGGTAGTGGAACATGCAGCAACATTTTATTACTGGTTTAGCTGTATTTCTGTCAGCGCAATGAGTCGAAGAGATCGTGGCGCACTGTTTTAATAGATTATATCGTTTTATATTTTGATAAAGTCCACATGTTATCTTGCAAAAATTTAGCTGAATACTGTAATGAGAAAATCCAGTGTATGTTGAGAAAGCTACTCCTGCTTTTATCTTTTCTCGCCTTGATTACTGCAACTCGCTGTATTCTGGGATTAGCAAATACCTGATATGCAGGTTACAGTTGGTCCAGAATGTTGCGTTTCACGTAACCGGCCCCGCATGGGGTTGGTTAGCCCTAGGCCCCACACACCCCTAAGGCCGCCTTTGCTTCAAATACTTTACGGACAGAACTATTCAGTATGAATGAGAAGAGTTTCTAATAAGAACAGAAGAAATCTGACAAAGGAGAGGAGACCACTCAGTCCACCAAGCTTGTTTGTTCAGCTAGCAGTTAAGCTGTCCCAATATCTCATTCAGATACTACTTAAAACTTGTCAAGGTTCTGTATCACCTACATCGGTTGGTAGTTCACCTGCCTGTGAGTTACCAATGGTGATTTAGGAATTAGAAAAGGTATGAGATATTTTTGGTTCAGGAACTGTGAGATCAAGCTTGCTTTTATCCTTGGCAGATTTATACACCTGCTCCCATAACAATTGAGCTGGTTTCGCTCTGTTAGCATACGAATAACAATGGCCAAGACCATATTGCTCTCCCTTCGTCAAGCTTATCCTGTTATACTCACATCTGCTGCTGCCGCCAAAATATGCGCTTTTTGTTTGAATGGATAGGTCATTACAAATATGCTGCGTTATGAAGAAAATCTTTCCGACAAAGACACCAATATAAGATGAAAGGAAGAACACAAAAGTTTCCATTAGTTCTGCTGCCTCAAAAAGTATATATCTTGTTGAATACCATTAAATGAAGTAACAATCATAAATAGCCTGTAGCACTTAGTTAGATGCATCTATAATGATCCACATCAACTCCAGAGGGGAGCTTCAACATTCATTAAAGTGATGTGATATGAATCACCAAGTGATACTTAAAATTAATCCATTTGAAAACTGACACCACAAGAGTTGAGGCCTGCTTAACCACCGAGTTGATTTCTCGCTGTGAGAGAAAAATGCTTATTCTCCTTGGTTTTGATTCTGTAGGCCTGTTATACATCTAAAACAGACTTTAAAAAAAAATAACATGATGACATTTTTAATTCAGATCATTTTTTTTAAGGTTTCAACAACACTTCAGCCAAAGTTCTCATTGAAACACACAAGAGCCCTTCTGTTATTCAGTTATTACTGACCCCCTGTGTCTTCCTAAAATTAAAAAATAAGTTTGACGTTTTTCAAGTCGAAGTTATTTCTTCACAATCATTGTATATATTAATTTTCCACATGAAATTGTGTTCTAATGTAAAGCATATTTTATACATTTTTAAAAAATAACTAGCCTCCTCTTTTGTTTTATAATGGATGTGATGAGCACGGGGGTCCCACTGTGGAAAAAAAACAAAACAAATACTGTATCTCCAATTTTCAAGATAAAAATGTTATGAAGTATTGAATCATTTCTTGTGATTACACACTGTAAGTGCCATGGAGGAAAGGCTGGCATCCTGGCTGGGATGGAGACTGAGTTCTTGACGGACTGGGAGGCCATAATGGAAGGATTGTAGAAATGGAGACCCAACCCAGTTGAAACACCCAGTAATGTCCGTTCTGGCTGGGATCGAGGTATAATGAATATACTGGGTGAATGTGGATACTGAGAGCAATTCATACCCCCACACAGAAGATGGCAGTGTTCCTCTAGGCTCATCCCATTCAGGACATCTGCAGGGTTGTATGGGAATTGGTGTGTGAAAGTGCAGCCCTGTAGGAGTCCTTGGAGCCACCAATGGGCACTACCAGGGGAGGACAACACTGGTTTCCGCTTGACCTGGAAGTGCTTCCAACATGCAGTGCAGTGACAAGCATTCCCGAGTCTGACTTGAAAAGGAGTTGCCACCTCAAATCAGAGAGTCAGAGTCGGGAGGCAGCCGGCGAAACTCACCAGGAGGAGCTGAAGGAGAGGAAGACATTTATACAGTGGTATCTGTGGCCGTGTGCTCTAGGAAAGGACTTTGGTGAAAATAAAAATCAGAGTTGTGTTGGGTTATATGGTGTCGGAGGTTTGGGGTTCAGTTGCACCCCTTTGTGGTTACAACACATACTGCAAAATAGTGGATCCATGTCGTTTTTAGGAGGAAAAAAAAAACAAAGGCAAATAATTATTGTGAGATTGGTTGACCACTTCTAAAGGAATCTGGTTGTGTGTTTCACTTTGCTATTCGTCTTCCTTTGCAGCACCCTTCTGGACAAGGGTCCTGGATTCACCTCAGAAAGTCATCATCATGTGCTGTGATTGACCCTGAATGCTCTGATGTGCATTGCCGTCTCTGTTCTGTAGACAGCTAGGCAACTGAAAAAAGTTTCACTTACGATAGCTTATATTCTTTTACTATATGGAAGCTTATTTCATTATTTTGTTAAGGTACTGCCTGCTGCTTCTGGATTAATAATGCATGCATGTGCTTTGGTGACAGAGAATATTGAGCATGCAGGTAGCATGCAATCAAGTGAGAAGATCTGAATGGACATTACAAGCATCAATCATCCGTCATCCTAACCCGCATATGTAGGGCAGGGTCACAGGGTAGCTGAGTAGGGTAACTGGGCACCAGTCCACTGCAAGGTGAACACACACATATTCATCCACACCCACATTAGGGTCAGTTTAGAAGCAGCAAATTGCCTAAGTTTAATCAGGTTGAAATGTAATACATTCAGTACAGATGTTTTAGCAAAGGCAGAGTGGTAGTGCACAGCTGTATTTTTCTGCCTCACAGTGCCATTTTGTATAAGGAGTCTGCATGTTCTCCTTGTGCATTTACTGATTGCTCGATATCAGTGAGCATTAATGAGTTTACTCACTCAGAAACGTTGTCCTCAGTTTTTTTATTACCATATCCTCAGAAACATGGACTCATATGTTAAAAAATATGATAAATTTGTGGTACTTCAAGTTGTTTCATTGTGGTTGGGCTCTGTTGCACATTCTGCCTTTTTTCAATTTCTCAGTATTTTTTTCTGTCATGTATGAACTCGACACGCCATTGAAAATGTGATGTAAAAGTAGCTCAGTTCTTTCAAAAATCCAAGTCTTTTTTAAAAATTATAATGCATTGTAATCAGTTCAGATTTATTGTAATGTGTACAAACTGCAATAAAAAGCATATGCGCTCTTTTCGCTATTCTGTCACTCAGTGTCACCCTCATGGGATTCAAATCGATACGAGACTGACTGTCCTGAACATTTTTCCCTTTCTCATCTCTTAGAGACGATGCCATCAACTTATTTAATTTGTCTTCCATCCTGCGATATGATTTGTGCAATCGCTCCTTCTCTAACCTGCTCTTTTCTCCATTTTTCTTCTATCAACGCATACTCTCCATCTGCTTTATCATTCTCTTATCTTTTTTTGCTATATCTTTATCTTTCTCTCCTTCCCTCTTATTGATCACTGCCCTTAGGAATTCTATGGGATCCAAATCAAAGGTACCTTCTTTAGGCCACCTGTAATTTTTAGGCTGTTTTTCACCATCTTTTGTCCAATTGTGCCATTTAATTGTATGCTGAACAAAGGCCAGTTTCTTCTCAGTAAAACTGATCGATCATACATCCCAGTGGGCAGTCTTGTGCTTTAGATGCTATACCCAAGCGTGATTGGCACTTATGCATCCCAAAAAGACTTCCTTGCCATAAGACTGACTGAAAATACTGTCTTACCTTGTACGACACTGTAGGTGACTGGGAGAATTGGGATGTGCTCACAGCGCCAACTGTCAAAGTCAGATCACAAAGCCAGTTCGGAAGTTGAGTGATACATCCTTGGATTCGCTGGGATGCATCCTTATGGATGTATCCTGTGGTGTTTAGGTGTTATGGGCCTTTCCCAAAATCAGACACCCTTATCCAGGTGACCCAGCAGGGGGTGATCTGTCCCCAGCTTGCATCCAAGCAGCTCAACCATGGAGCCTCCCTCTTTAGCCAGCGCCACCTAGGTGCCCTCTCTGCGGTATATATAATGGTCTTGACGGCTCTCCTCTTTGTCACCCTCCCCATAACTTGGCAGAGAGAGTGGTCTGTGAAGCCTCAACATCCCATCTCTCTATTGGCTCACACAGCTAGTCTTCCAACCCTTCTTTCTGCATTGTTCTACTAGCTCCTGGTACTTCTCACATTTCCTCCCCTGTGCTTCGTCCGGACACTCCTCCCAGGGTACACTGAGATGTATCATGATCGTTTGTTTAGTGCTGTTAGAGAAAATGACCATGTTTGGCTGGAGTGATGTTGCAGAAATGTGCTTCGGAAACCTTAGCTGCTTGCCCAGGTCTACCTTCATATGTGAATCAGCAGCTGAGTTTAGGAGGCCCTCTGCAGATCTGGGCTGTGTGATGTACTTCTCGCCTGCCTGAAGGTGATGGACTGCTTAGGTCGGTGATGGCTGCTGGTGGTTATGGCAGCAGCAGCTGTTTGTGCAACTGTTCTCAGTATTTGGTCATGCCGCCAACAATAATGTCCTTCTGCAAGTTCTTTTGGGCAGCTAATGAGAATGTGCTCAAGAGATCCTCTTCCTAAGCAAAGAGCACAAGATGGTGATTCGCTCTTGCCCCAGACATGGACATTTGCAGGACTTGGTAGGCCATCATAGACAGCCTCAGAATCAGAAAGCAGACACAGTAGTAGTCTGCTTGCAGGATGTGGTCTCACGTTACCTTTCTCTGCTATACTTATTCCTGCCTTGTCCATGCTCCCTGATGTTTCAGAAAGACCATCCAAGAATACCTTTATTAACACGTACATGGAGCCACTTAGTACATGGAAAGAGATGACTTACTTACTAGAGATTACTTAAGATGCTTGTCACATTTCTTAAAAACACTTGTCAATTACAGAGGTACGTGATGAGTTTCACATCTCATGTCCTTGCTAGTTACTGATAAACAAGACCCTAGAAGTCAGGATTCTGCTACACTAGATTGTACTGGTTTTCTTATCTATCCTTGTCCTTGTGCTAAAGAAGCAACAGGACTGGGTCACAGATCAAGAAGCTTTAATTAAAATGCTTTCTAAGAGTGCTAAAGGCAAAAGCTAACAGTTAACAAGGACAGAAGTCATTCAATGCAATCAATACATAATTTGTGAAAATCTTATTTATTAGTAATAATCAACTCTAACGCTACACCAAATAACATAAAATAAAAACACAAAATGTAACCGGCCAAAAGAAGGAGCCATTTAGGAAAAATAGTCATGTGATCTGAAAACACATCTGTATGTTATTACAAGCAAGCAAACAAACTGAATTTGGACCAGTATAGGACTAGTATGGACAAACTCATTGGCTCGATGTGGGCAGGCAGCAGTGGGCCAGTTGAGAACTTCAGGCCCAGTGTGGGCAAACAAACAGGGAGCCTAAATTTGGAATTACACTGTAAAATCACTATCCATATATATGCTTCTCAAATACTTTTAAAGAGTTAAATATAGTGATAAAGCTAACCTTGGCAACCCTGCATAGGATTATAATTTGTTGATATTTATACCAAGGAAGATGTGCAATAAAATATATGTATTAAGTATAAGCTGTCAGTGCCACATGGTTTTGACTGGCATCCCGGCCAGGAGACAGGAAGGAGCCAGACCCAGAAGGGATGGATGGACAGCCCATCAATTGTAAAAGATGTCACAGGGGAAACATTATTCCCCCAGGAAACAAAATGGCAGCAGCCCTTCATATTGGCACCCATTTGGGAACCAGCAGGGAATGCTGGGAAATGTAGTCCGGCAACACAGCCCCATTGAGTACCATGGGTGCCGCAAGGGGGCACTGTGAAGAGATGTGCTCCACAATTTATGGAACTTCCATATGACCCGGAAGTACTTCTATCGGGCCGTGGCCCAGGCACTGAAAGTACTCCCGGGTGCGTATCAAAGGGACCAGACTCCCTTATCCAGGTGAGTCAGAGGTGGGAAGAAGTAGAGCAACACCCGACTGGAGGAGGGCAGTGTGGTGATAAGAAGAGAAGTATTGTGGAGAGAGAGAGAGAGAGAGGGAATCTGTTGTTTGTGCTTGTGCTACATTGGAGGTATTGTATGGAATAAACCACTTGATTATTTGAACCCGGGACTCTTTGTGTGTTTGTGTTTTGGATTTACTGACGGCCCAGTTCCACTACAAAGCTCATTTACATTTGTAAAAATTTGGTATGTAGCCAATCCACCTTCACTTCAGAATACGTAAACCACCTAAACCTAAGCGTGTTCTGGGCTGGCCAGCTCTTGGCTGAAAGACCATCTAGGAAAAAGCTTAGGTTGCAACTGGAGGAGGTGATGGTGAGGCCAGCAGGGGCTTCTTACCCTATGGCCTGAGTGTTGATCCGAATGCCCCAGCAAAGTGACTACAATACTGTGCTACAAAAATGGTGTCCTTCAGATGGGACGTGAAACTGAGGTCCTGACTCTTTGTGGTCAAGGGCATCTTTCGTAATGAGTTGGGTGTGTCCCAATGTCTTGCCTAAACTGTCCAATCATTGTCTGGTCATTCTGGCCTCCTAATCATCTCCCTGTGTCTAATTGCCTACCTGTCTCTGTCACCTCTTCACCACATAGTAACTAATGTGTGGTGAGTGCACTAGCACAAAATGGCTGCTATCACATCATATTGGTGGTGGTGGAAGTGGCTTCCACGCTCTATGTAAACCACTATATAAACACAAAGTTTTCTTATTCATCTAAAAAGAAAAAAAATATTTTAAAAGCTAAGCTGCAAAACAGGGTGGGTCAATGAGAAAAATTTGTGGGCAAAGAACTATGTTGGCCTACATTGGCTTAGGAATTTACTTGTACCACATTCTGCTGGGTTAGGATCTGCTTCCCAATGATCCTGTAATGATTTAAGTGGGCTCACAAAATGAATGGATGCATGCACTTTTTAAAATGTGTATATTATGGATAAAATCAGAGGAAATGAAATTAGCTAGCCTCCAGCATCTTAACAATAAACAAAGCACTAATTGAACATGAGGGTTTTACATAGCGATGATGATCTAAATCCAGATATGTTAAATATTTCTTATGTGCTTGAAAAGTCAAAGCAAAACATGCAGCCATTGAAATGCTAAATTTGTCACAATAAGCTGGATTTAAATCTCATAGATTTGAAAAACTCAGGAATGAGGTTTATTGAGGTATAAAGTATCACATGTTGCAGTAGAGATAATCAACAAACAAAACTAGATGGATTATACACTTTCACAGAAGAAAAACAATCAAAACTGTTAAATTTCTTTTTTTCATCAATGAAAACACAAAAGGAGAGGACCTATTGTTGTCTTCTTTTGACTTTTACTTATCTTTCACCTACCAGCTCCCTCAGCTTGAATTTTTTTGTTCCATTTTTTGTCAGCAATACAATGGTTTTCTTTAATTAACAATTGATTGGAGGGAGAAAAGCTCATCACCTCCATAATCAGAGGAGCATGAAATGTGGTTATGTACTTGCGGATTTATAACAGAGTTGTATATTATTTGCAAATTGCCTACTTGTTCTTTTGTTTCATACAACGAAGTATTTAATAAAAATCACGCCATCAAGAAGGTACGTTTCATACACATGAAATGTGTAGCCTTTCTTTCAAATAATCTTTTGCTTGTGTAAATATTAAGTGAAACTGTAAACTGAATAAAAATGATTAAACGAAGTCAGTCAGTGTTATAAGAGCACATAACATTGTTTGATAGCGCTGGAGCTTCTTTAAGGATCAGAATATAAGAATATAAGAAGTCTGGCAAACAACAGGAGATCATTCAGTCCATCAATTTTGTTTGGTTAACTAATAGCTAAGTTGTCACAAAATCTCATATGGACACTTTGAATAGATGTCAAGGTGTTTATATGACAGTAATTAGTAAAGCAAATATGTGCAATCTTCTTCTTCTTCCATAGCTATTCCCATTTTTATATTGGTCGCTATCAATAATTATTGTTATTGTGTGTGTGTGTGTGTGTATACAGTATATACTCACGGCATTTGAAGTCTGTGTCACAATCTGATTGTATGGGTGGTTACCTACCAGGTAACGCTTGTGGTTGGCCAGCAATCTGCTAACATCCGCCACGGTGCCCTCAGTTTGTGAGGAGCAGATCATAGAATGGTTGAAATAGTTTACTGTCAAATAAATGCAAAGAGTACACGACACGTGTTTCGCCCTCATTCTGGGCTCATCAGGTGTACACACTCCACTGCACTCCCTCTCGGGAATCGAACCTCGGACGTCAGCGTCAGAGGTGATGCCCCTAACGTTGCGCCACGGCGTGTGGTTCGTTTATTTGACAGCATGTAGATCAGGGTTAGGGGCATCGCCTCTGGTGCTGACGTCCGAGGTTCGATTCCCGAGAGGGAGTGCAGTGGAGTGTGTACGCCTGATGAGCCCAGAATGAGGGTGAAACACGTGTCGTGTACTCTTTGCATTTATTTGACAGTAAACTATTTCAACCATTCTATGATCTGCTCCTCACAAACTGAGGGCACCGTGGCGGATGTTAGCAGATTGCTGGCCAACCACAAGCGTTACCTGGTAGGTAACCACCCATACAATCAGATTGTGACACAGACTTCGAATGCTGTGAATATATATATATATATATATATATATATATATACTTCTATTCAGTCTGTACCTCTTTTGTTTTATCAATACTTCTGAAATAAAAAGAAACAGTGCATTAATGTCACATTGACATAAAAAGCCATTTTGTTCCAGTAGTGTAATCGAGTTTAGTTACTGGAGAAGGTTTAAGTGTGTTCAGACCTCATGTTTGGCTGCAATCTGGGTTGTTTATCAGCGTGGAAGAAGACTTTACATACTAAATAGTATATGTGTTGTGGTGCCGGATGGGGGTGGTACCCTGCCAGGACGCCCGAGAAGACCGGAGGAGGGCTTGTGTCTCCTCCAGACCTCGAGGGGGCGACCGCCCTGGGGGCCATGGGTACAGAGCTGGGAAGCTCGACCCTGTAGGGGCACGTGGTCACCGCCAGGGTGACCCCAATACCTGAAGGACCCTGGTGTGGCAGAAGTGCTGGGGGGAAGAGGAACAGGGACACCTAGAGTGCCTCCGGGGATACAGCTGGCACTTCCGCCACACAGGGGCGTGTCGGTGGGGGATTGCCGGGGACGCACCTGGAGCACATCCGGGTGCTTATTTAAAGGGGCCACCTCCCTTCAGAGAGGGACTTGAGAAGAAGGGCAAGGTCTCTGGAGGAGAGAAGGAGGTGGTCTGAAGGAGAGAGAGAGAAGGCATTGTTGATTGGCCTGGACTGTGGGGTATTGGGGGCTTGTGAGTGACTTTGTATTATGGAGACCCTGAATAAACATGTGTGGGGTAATACTAACGTGTCTGCCTGTCTGTGTCCGGGTCATATTCCACAGTGTGTATATACTATATATCTGCTTTTCACGAGAGAGCTACTTAACAGATTTAGGTCAGGTCTTTTTCTATAATTTGTTTGAATGTTCCGGTTGATTTTGCAACTTCTCTCAAGTATCATAGTTCGATTTATTTGCGCTAATTCGAGAGAGAGACTGCGGGCCAATGGGAGGGGGAAGCGGGCGGGGCCCTCCTCACTCACGCGCCAGACTCCGTTCGACTCGCTCTACCTCTCACCACATGTTGGAGTGCACCTTGCCGTTGGTTAGCTAGCAATACCTGTTTGTTCAACAGACATTATCATCTATAGATTGTTAAGGAGTATCGTTTGACGTTTTTGAGAGAGAGATCAGAGCTACGTGTGTTTTAGAGGGTAGCTGCTGATTGCCAAATATATCACGGCTATTTGCTTTTCTTCCCACGTGGCAGATACTCTCCCGTCAGAGCTGAACATGATCAGATACAGTGCCAGCGTTTGACGTTGCAGCGCACCTACCAGGCTTCCTGAATGAAATGGACGGACCCTTGCCTGGCCAGAAGTCCCATATAGTGGAAGGACAGGGAGAGGCTGCCTGTCAGGGTTTCATAATCCCGCAAAGTAGTAGATGGCAGCTTCACTTGTCTGGAGTGCCCATGTGCACACTAGGTATTGTAGTCTCATTGGACAGTCATGTTGGTTGCCATCAAAGAGAGTTGCAAAGAACACGTATCCCTACTAGGGGGGTTCTGCCTGACCCGGACGTACTCCCTGGTTTGGTATGAAAGAAGTCTTCTCACTTCACTTGGGAAATTGGAGGCGGGAGGAAGAGGACAACATTTGCCTGGGGGAGTAAAGAAAGAATGAAAGAAAGAAAAATTGTATTATGCTGTATTTCAGAGAAGAGACCTCTTCAGGGTACTTGTTTAATACAAATAAGTTAATATGAACCCAGGATTATGGTGGTGTAATTGTGTCTGGGGTTTTGGGGCTCAGTGATCCATTTGATTGGATGGGAAGGGTGTGTAAACTACCACCTTCAGGTCTGTCTACAGATGTTCTGTGGAGTTTAAGTCTGAGATTTGGCTGGGCTACTTAAGGACAGTCAGATTGTTTGTCTTGTCTCATTGTCATTGTCAAGCTGAAAGGTCAACTATCACCCCAATTTGAGCTTGCATGCATTCTGGGGCAGACTTTCTTTAAGGACCTCTCTGTATTTGGCTGCATTCATCCTTACCTCAGTTCTGACCAGTGTCCTATTCCCTGCCATGGAGAAGCACCCCATATCATGATGTTCCCAGCACCATACTTCACCGTAGGGATGATAATCAGCAGATCATGAGCAGTGTCTGGTTTTCACCATGGGTAGAGTTCAGAGTTTTGCCCAAAGAGTTTATTTTTATTATTATTATTATTATTGTCTCATCAGACTAGAGAATCTGTTTCCACATGCTCTGAGTCCTTTAAAAAAACGTTTGCCAAAGGTGTCTTCTGTCCAGCAATTTCTGCATAAATGCTGAGACGGCTGTCCTTTTAACAGGTTCTCCCATCTCAGCAGAGGACCTCTGAAACTTTGTTAGAGTCACCATTGGGTGCTTGATCATCTCCCTCACCATGGCCCTTTTTGCCCTGTTTCTCAGTTTAGTTGGACGGCCACCTCTAGGAAGAGTCCTAGTCGTTCCAAACTTCTTCCATTTCACAATTATTGAGGCCACTGTGCTTCTGGGAACACTCAGAGCTTTAGAAATGTTTCATCCCTTTGCCCAGATCTATGTCTCACCAGAATCTGATTGCCAAGGCCTGAAGAGAGTTTCTTGGACTTTATGGCTCAATTTTTGTCCTGTGTGAACTGTAGGACTTCATATACACAGGTGTGTAACTTTCTAAATGATGTTCAATCAATTCAATTTGTCACAAGTGGACTCCAGTCAAGTTCCAGACACATCTCAAGCAGGATGTAACTGACCAAACTTTGAAGCAAAGAATCTGAATACTTACGTATATGAGAGATTTCAGTTTATTTTTTAATAAAACCTTTCTAAAAACATGCGTTCATTTTGTTATTATGAGTTATTGAGTGTGCATTTATGAGCAGACATGCCAAATTTATCCATTTAAGATGAAGTTTACAACACAACAAAGTGTGCTCAGAGTGAAGGGTTCTGAATACTTTCTGCATCCATTGTATTTCCAAGCCACATCAGTTTCGTTCATCATCTCCTCTTGACCTGCTACCATTCCTGCCCCTGACTGGAAAGGAAACAGCAACCATCCCAGGCGGGATGCCCATCCATCTGTGGTTTCCATCTATGAAGGGCCTCCACATCAGGAAAGAGAGAACCTATCCTTCATGTCGGGATGCCCTTCTACTGTGATAAGGTAACATTATCACTTCTGACTGGGAGGCTAGTCCATTCACGCCTTCCATTACAGAAGCAAGGTGGACAAACATGTTCAAATGAATTTTGCTTAAATGTATGAGACAAATCCTAAAGAGCTTGTCAGTAATGTTCTCTATCTAGATGGAACCTTTGAATATTATGGACCCCGTTATAGCTGGTGATACCACATTGCACGGCAAGAACCTCATACCAGTACTCAAGCATCATAGTAGTTTGTGTGCCAGTTTGGGGATTCATCACTGTGCACCTTCACATTGTTCAAATAACTATTAATTGTGCTCTGTAGCAATGGAATCTTCAGGAGAAAATCATGCCATCTATCTGTGGAATGAAGTTAAACTGGAGTTGAATCATACAGGAAGACATTGAAAAATGGTATTTTCAGATTCAGTAAGGTCTAAAATGTCGAGATTCATCAAAATCTCGAAATGGAATTTTTGGAGGATTCCAATACTTTCCCTATACTTCGTATACGAGAAAGTCAGGGAGGTCTAAAATGTCGAGATTCATCAAAATCTCGACATCGAATCTTTGGATGATTCCAGTACTTTCCCTATACTTCGTATACGAGAAAATAAAAAAAAACACTCCATCAAGACAGTAGAGTTTTGCTTTTCCTTTACGCACACAGACCCTGATGGTTGTACTGCTAGCATGTCAGCAGAAATATTTTACCAACTCTTGGTAGTACAATTGCTCAATACTCATTGTCAGGGATGTTGCAGTGTGTTTAACTTCTATAAAGAAGCTGAGGAGAACAAAATGCAGACTGACAAGAGCACAGAGAGGTGAACTTATCTGTCTGCTTCAGCTCTATTTGCAAAATTCCAGAGCCACAATGCAGGCTGACATCTTTAACTACCCCTCTGCCAGACCATGCAGAACGTGAATTTCCGGGATAATTGACTGCTCACACAAGCTGCTATTAAAGTGGAGTTTATCAGCCACAAATTGTTAAATGTCTACCACAGAGTGAACATTGCTAATTTGTTACCACAATAAACAAAATTTAGATTGAAATTGCAAGTAATACAGGAAAAATTAAGGCAAATCAAAATACATTGATTTCTGAAGGTGAAGAAACTGTGATGAACATCCTGCTTCACTAAATTTCGATGTAAAGGATTATGAATCATAACTAAACTGCAAACTGAAAAAGAAATGTGGGTAATTGCAGGTGCTCATGATTTTAAATGCAGATGCATACCCCTTAGTAGTCAGAGAGCAATTTCCTCAGAAATTACTGTCAATGCAGTTCATTACTGGGATGAATTAGATAATAAAAGATGACAGACATCTTTTAGAAAGTTTAATTTCTCGCAAATGGTATACCACTACTTTTCAGAATACAATTAGATAAGTGATTTGTTCTGAAGTCATTTAATAATATATTAATTTCAAAAGTCAGGGCTGAATCCCGACAGGCACTGTTTTGTTTTTTTTTTTTAATATATAAAGCGTAACCGGTGGTAGTTCAATTATTTTCCATACATATCTGATTTGCCTTTCATTACAACTTTTTCTGAAAAATAACAAGGCTGCTCTATGGCTTTAATCAGTCTTGTTGGAATGTGTTATAAAACCTAACATACATTCTATATATTTTGACCAGAAGGGTTAGGGTCCAATCAATTCACTTTGCCACAGGTGGATGCCAATCAAGTTCTAGCAACATCTCAAGGAGAATTAAAGGAAACAGGAGACACCGGAATACCATATGGAGTGCAAAAGGAAAGAGTCTGAATACTCCTATGAAGGAGAGATTTCAGTTGTTGATTTTGAATAAATATGCAAACCTTCCTGAAAACATTTTTTTTCTATGTTATTATGGGATATTAAGTGTATATTGTTGGGCAAACATGACAAGTGTATCCATTTAAAATTAAATCTACAACACCAGACAGTGTGCAGAATATGAAGAACTCTGAATGCTTTTTAAATCCAATGTCAATGGATGTGAGAATATTATATTATGTTATTACTAATTAAGAAAACTATTAAAACAAGATATGTCATTTTTCTAGAACGCTTGATCCAGAACAGGGTTGCATGGTGTGCTGGAGTCAATAAGTGTATCCAGCAGAGGGCACTAGCTCCCTGGGAATGACTTCTTTTGTAATTGCGGCATGTTACATAACAAAAATATATATAGAGTGGAATCTCGGTTTGCGAGCATAATTTGTTCCGGAAACGTGCTCGTAGTCCAAAGCACTCGTATATCAAAGTGAATTTCCCCATAAGAAATATTGGAAACTCAGATGATTTGTTCCACAACACAAAACTATTCATCTAAAAATGACTAATACAAAATATAAAGTAAAAATACATAAAACAAATTAACCTACACTTTACCTTTAAAAAGAAGCGTGGCTGGTGTGAGTGAGTTTCTAAACTCTTGTGGGATTCCTCCCAACGGGACGACATGCGCCAGAGCGTCCCAAAGCAATCGCAGTCTCCCAGCACTGTAGCAGTTCTCCGTAAAAGCGAATCCAAAAAGATCGCGGACATGCTATAAGCACCTGCTGTCGATGGGTGATACAAGGAACATTATAAATGCGCAGGGCACAGTACTACTTGGCCACGGCCCTGCCTGACTGCTGTGTCTGTGTATAGGAGAGTGGCAGATCCCGCTACAATAAATAACGGCGGTGTTGCTGTTTCAAGCTGAATAAAGCTGGTGTTGCTAAAGTACTGAGACTCGGCTTCGTGTTTTAGGGTGCAAGACGGGGACTCGCACGTCACAGCACACACACATGCACGCAAGCGCACACACGCACACACACACAGTCACAATGCTAATTCTACAGTAAACAGTATACGCTCGTACAGATGTGGAGTATATGAGTGAGGCACACCGACTCAAACGGAGAATAGGAGACAATTGCTCACAATGCTGCAGCGAGAGAGAGAGAAGAACCATCAGCTCAGTTGTGATCACATGACGCTCAGCAGACAAAGCGTATACATACTACTCGTACTGCAAGACCTTGCTCGTTTATCAAGTCAAAATTTATTAAACATTTTTGCTCATCTTGCAAAGCGCTCGTAAACCAAGTTACTCGCAAACCGAGGTTCCACTGTATATATATATATATATATATATATATATATATATATATATAGTAATAAAGATGCTATATAGCGCCTGACCCGGCACAGACTGACGCAGAGGCACGTACTTAAATAGAACTCTTTTATTTTTCTTCAGCCGTGGGGCACGCCTTCCCCGTGTCCCACAGGCCCAACACAGTCCCAAAACACTCACAATCCTTACAACAATACTCTTCTCTTCCTTTACCACCACTCCTCCTGAGGCTTAGTCCTCCTCCTCCCGACTCTGGCTCTCCCGAGTGGTGGTGGCTGGCCCTTTTTATACCCCACCCGGAAGCGTTCCAGGTGCTTGACCACCTGGTCCTAATTGCATTTCCGGGTGGAGCTGAAGATTCGACCAGCCGGGCTGCAAACTCCATGCAGCTCCCCCTAGTGGCCATCCGAGCCCCCAACCAGGCTGTGGAGGACTCCATCTCCCATGGAGCCATGCGCCAGGTTGGGGTATCATCGTCCGCCAGGGAGGCTGCCACCAAGCGTCCCGGGGGAGGTATTGAAGTGTCCATGGCTGCTCCCCCGGAACAGATGTAGCAGGGGCATCCCTGCCGGGCATGGGACCCAGCTTTCCTTTACAATATATATATAGAATAATAATATTTATAGAATAAAAAGGCGATACCCCTCCCTTAGTGATACGCCGGTAAGAAATCACATAGGAGAAATAACTTAGCTTTGTTTAATGACGACTTATGCTGCATAACAAACGAAGAAAGCCAATGGCAAAAACCCAGTTCAGGAGTGGGGTCCCGATGTGTAGAGTCTGCCATTTTCGCTGTTGCTTTGGAAGGATTATCAGGATTGGATGACGTTATCTCCCATCCGTCCATCGGCTTCAAAGGTGTGCCGAGAAATGTTCCAAGGCTTTATACTCTTTCTTCATGTGCAGGCCCTCACTTAGGTGAATCGTGGCATTCCAAACAATTTGAAAGAGGATGCAGTTTCATGCTGACTTTGACACACAAAAATAGTACACAATGGTCCTCAGTCTGACTGCCCATTTCACAGTTGTCTTTATCTGTCTTATATTATAATATTATAATGCTTGCCTAGCAGTTCTTATATGGTGAACCCTTGTGCTAAATCCGGCTCTGTTTCAACTGTGAATGTGAGTAGAAAAAGGCAGATTTATAAAATATACTTGCACATAGCACAGTGACATATTAAACTTATACACTTATTACAATAGGGAACAAAGCAGGAATTAACTTTGGACAGGGTGCAATCCATTGCAGGGCAAACACACACAGACACACACAGTAGGACTAAACTTCATCTTGCCTGCATGTCTTTGGACTGTGGAAGTAAACCCCCGCAGACACAGGGAGAACATGCAGACTCCACGTTGGGACACTTGGGACACGAACGCTCGTCTTCTAACTGTGAGACAGCAGCACTATCACTGTGCCACGATGCCGCCCCTATTAAAATACAGTCATCTTTTCTTAAAATGTTAAATGATAAAGTTTGCAAATGCTAACACATTAAAGTAAATTAAACATGAAGTCAGTGCTACAGGAATATGTTGGCTAAAGAAGGTCCCTGGACCTTTGTTTTTATCATGTTTCAGCCACCATTTCTCCTCTTTGTGGGGTTCAAAGTGGTATTTGTATTGTCTCATTATTTGTACTTATGTTTCTTTTATTTATTATGTTCATTTTGTCTTTGTGTTTATTTGTAAGTGGTAAAGACCTAGATTATTTCCATGTGTTTTCTGGGTGGTTCCCCAAGGGGCAGGGCCACCTACCAATCACCACCAAGTACAGCCCTCCATCCTATATATGGGAGGGCCTTCCATAGTTCCTGGCGGTTCATTTTGAATGCGCTACGGAGTGGAGAGTTTCTTGTGTGTACTGTGCCTGGTGCCACTGCTTTTTGTGTTTTCTTGATTTTTCATCAAGCCTGTTGCCTGTTTCTCGACTACGTCTTTGGATTCTGCATTGAGACCATGTTTATGGATTTTTGAGCCTATGCTCTGTTTTTGACTACACCTCTGGATTCTGCATTGGAACTTTGTTTGTTGTGATTGCCTTACCCTTCTAGGCAATCTCTTTGAGCTCTTCAGAGGTTCGTGTATTGCAGGGCCTTTCAACAAAATAAATCTTTTATTTTATAAAGATTTTTCAAATCCCTTTTTGGGGTATGATTGGGGTTTTGACGGTCTTTTCCACCCTAGTGAGCAATTCTGAAAGTGATTTTGTAACTTATACTTTTGGGACTCCCCAGTCACAACAGAATGAACCACATGGAAACTATGGAAGGCCTCCCATAAACAGGAGGGTGGGCGAACCTGGAGGTGATTGGCAGGTGGCCCTGCCTCTTGGGGTACCACCCACAAAACACATGAGACGTAATCTAGGTCGTTGCCACTTATAAATAAATACAAAGAAAAATGTACATAATAAATAAAAGAAACATGAATACCAATAAACAGCATAAAATGAGACAATACAACCAAGAAATACCACTTTGAACCCCAGCCAGGGGAGAAATGCTAGCTGAAATATGACAGCTTGGCTCTCTTCTCTGTGTTTTCTCTGTTTTCTAATGCATATGTTTGGCTTATGTAGTAACTCATCATTATGTCCTGCAATCCTGTTAAAAAGAAATGACGTTTAAAAGGCATGTGGAACGTGGACCTCCACTGCAACATTAAAATTTCTGTTACAAATTCTTTTAAAATTTTTAAAGCTAGTAATTTAATAATCCATTGACTCTCTTGTCAGCAATGATATTTTTACTATTGTAATGCACTAAAAATATCTGTATATAATAAAAAAAAAATCCCAAAGTAATATTAAAATTATATAACATTAATTCTCATAATTGTTCGTCACTGTTAGGGAAATAGGCTCCTGAATGAACTGTTTACATAACTGTAGATGAGTCACAGCAGAGCTCTAAGGACAAAGCCTGTGGATTCTAAAGTCCTTATTACAATTCCCAAACAGAAAGCTTACCATGCACAGACCTCATCCCACCATGTGAAGCTTTTCTGTTTCATCAGCAAAAATGTAGGTGGACAAGTGTGCCTGAATGACAAATTGGTACAAGAAAATTTTGCTCGTTCTGCATTCTTTTCTATAGATTTCAAAAGCCACGCCCACTTCACTTTACAGGGATGCATCTGTTAAATAGTTGCTTATTCGTTCTTTTTATTCACACAGTATATGCTAATTCTCCTCAAGTAGCTAAATATTAAACTCTGAAGGTTTTAGTGCACACACTGTACCAGTGTGGCTGAAAGGAGGTTTAAAGTACAAGTTGTACACTATATGCCCAAAAGTACATGTCCACCGCTTCAAATTGCCAAGTTCAGGTGTTTCAGCTGCACCCATTGTTAACATGTGCATAAAATCAGCACATAGCCACGCAGTCTCCATTGACAGATATTGGCATCAGAATGGGTCATACTGAAGAGCACAGTGACTTCAAATAAGGCACTGTCACAGTGCTATAGTGCTATACAATGCAACTTATTTTTGTATAACTAGTGGTGTAGCCCTGTGCAGCACCCTGAGGTGGGCCCTCCTGTCTAGCATGACTCTTAGTAATTTATTCGCAACTATATCCTAGGGGCCGGCTGGGCAGTGGCGTCTGCGACTGCATCACTATCACACTCTGGTGACAAACAAACCAGCTCTCTAAATGAAATATGTAATTACTTTTTAAATCGCTTTACAGCTGCTGTAAGTTAGCAAAAGTAAAATAAATTGTGGGAATGGAATGTGTAGTGGTACTAGTACATACATCTATGTAAAATGTGGACCGCATACTTTTCTAAGACAACTTTGTGAAAGAGGATGATTTAAATAAAATGCATGGTGGCGCAGTGGTAGCGCTGCTGCCTTGCAGTTAGGACACCAGGGTTTGCTTCCCGGGTCCTCCCTGCGTGGACTTTGCATGTTCTCCTCGTGTCTGCATGGATTTCCTCCCACAGTCCAAAGACATGCAGGTTAGGTGGATTGGCGATTCTAAATTGGCCCTAGTGTGTGCTTGGTGTGTGGGTGTGTTTGTATGTGTCCTGCGGTGGGTTGGCACCCTGCCCGGGATTGGTTCCTGCCTTGTGCCCTGTGTTGGCTGGGATTGGCTCCAGCAGACCCCCGTGACCCTGTGTTCGGATTCAGCGGGTTGGAAAATGGATGGATGGATGGATGTAAGCTACAACAAAGAAACTGTTCTGTGCTATAAAATGAAGCAATTTAAATTTGTAACAAATTAAAACAATAACACCGGCAGATATTACTACACAATTGACATGCTTTACACAATTTCTGAGAAAATGGACATCATAAAGTGGTCATGCTCACAAATCCTCATGAGTGTAACACTAATGCACAGTAAGCCATACTAAGGTACATAATAAAACAGATTACAGATATGTTAAAGCTTACAAAAGTGGAACTGACTGATAAGTCACAAATCATATTACTTCTAATATCACTAGTACCTTAAAATACTTGATTGTGTGTCTTCTGTTGTGCAAAAGTCTCAACAATGTTTGACACGTCAAGTTGTCTGGCACGTTTGTTTTTGATTGAGAGTACAGCCAAGCCATTAAGTCTGTCTTGCGACGTAGTGCTTCTGAGGTAATTTTTGATGGGTTTTAACTTGGGGAATGATCGTTCACTCGCAGCAACAACAACATTTATTTATATAGCACATTTTCATACAAAATGTAGCTCTAAGTGCTTTACATAATGAAGAAAAGAAAAATAAAAGACAAAATAAGAAATTAAAATAAGACAACATTAGTTAACATTGAAAAAGAGTAAGGTCCGATGGCCAGGGGGGACAGAAAAAACAAAAAAAAACTCCAGACGGCTAGAGAAAAAAATAAAATCTGCAGGGGTTCCAGGCCACGAGACCACCCAGTCCCCTCTGGGCATTCTACCTAACATAAATGAAACAGTCCTCTTTGTAATTAGGGTTCTCATGGAAGAACTTAATGATGATGGTCATGCAGACTTCTGGCTTTTAATCCATCACTGTTGGAACATCATGGTGCTTTGAGTAGATGTTGGTGGCACAAGCCATCACCAAAAGGGTAGGAGTTAGTACAGATTTTAGAGCCACCATGAATAGTTATTATAATGAATTGGATATACAGAGTATCAGGATTTAAATTACAGTGAAGTTATGAGAAGGCCATGTTAAAATAATGTGTTTTCAGCAGTGTTTTAAAGTGCTTCACTGTATTAGCCTGGCGAATTCCTACTGGCAGGCTATTCCAGATTTTAGGTGCATAACAGGAGAAGGCCGCCTCACCACTTCTTTTAAGTTTTGCTCTTGGAATTCTAAGGAGACACTCAGTTGAGGCTCTGAGGTTACAATTTGGAATATAAGATGTCAGACATTCCAATATATAAGATAGGGTGAGATTATTTAAGGCTTTATAAACCATAAGCAGAATTTTAAAGTCAATCCTGAATGACACAGGTAACCAGTGTAGTGACATCAAAACTGGAGAGATGTGCTTGGATTTTCTTTTCCTGGTTAGGATTCTAGCAGCTGCATTCTGCACTAGTTGCAAACGATTGATGTCTTTTTTGGGTATTCCTGAGAGGAGTGCGTTACAGTAATCTAGCCGACTGAAAACAAACGCGTGAACTAATTTCTCAGCATCTTTCAATGATATAAGAGGTCTAACTTTTGCTATGTTTCTTAAGTGAAAAAATGCTGTCCTAGTGTTCTGATTAATATGCTGGTATATGGTATAGTCAGCAATAACATGTAAGCAATGCAAACATCACTGAAAGTAGACAACGGTGCACAATGACTATGCAACTGCTGTTTTAGTTAAGTTGTTAACATTTTTTAAACATATATATGGCTCCAAGTGGTCCCCCCAAGCTTGTAGGCCGTTGTGCTTTGCACAATCCATTGCTATGCAGTGTGTATGGCCCAAAGTCATACAAGGAGTGCCACAGTGGGCTTTAACAGGCCCAATCTCATTACAGCTCCCCCAGTCTTGACTCTCTAAGTCAAATGAAGTCAAGTTGGAGAGTATGCACTGGTGCAGTGCATTGCTGCATCCACTACACGGCAAAACAACTCGGGATCCTGGTTTGCAACCCCCCAGGCACAGGCACGGTCCATTCCCACCCTCCGGAAATGACCACTCTATCTGCCACAGCCGGTTGTTAAATGGAAGAAGACAAGAAAAAACAAAAAAAAAACCTTGTTGGGGAAAAAAATGGAAGAAACCCTGTGAAAGACAATTCAGTTAGAGACCCCTTTTCTGATAGGTTGGGCGTGCAGTGGGTGTCAGAAAAAGGGTGTAAATACAATACAATACAATGAACAAAATACAAGTAATCTTCAATGTAATATTACAAGTACAGAGCAAAATGCAAGAGTAGATGATATTATATAATATGTTTAAGATTTGTTCATAGTCCTGGAGACCTCGGTCATCAAGCTGCCTCTCCACTACTGGCCATTCCACAGAGTCAGTGCTGGGCCAGCCAGTCTGATGAAAGGACCCTTCTACCCAATGATTCTAGTGCTTCTCCACCAGTAATGACTTTCCCTGAGGCAGGCAAACAACTTTGGCAGGTGGGCTGTGGCACCAAGTACCACATTTGAGTACCGAGAAGAGAAACAGAATAGGTGCGGGTTAGTAACTATATTATAACTATTACTATTACTTATGTTTTAGTGCTAATGATTAACAACAAAGATGCAGTAAGCACAGTCAATCAGCAGCTCTAGTCAGGGTATGCTAAACTGAAGTAGTTAGTCTTCAGCTGGGATTTGAAAGATGAGACTGAGGGGGCATCTCTTATAGTACAATCAGATCATTCCACAGTTTAGGGGCCCTGTAAATAAAGGCTCAGCCTCCCACTGTTATTTTATTAATCCATGGAATCATAAGCAGACCGGGAACTTGAGATC
Source organism: Erpetoichthys calabaricus (assembly GCF_900747795.2). Taxonomy (NCBI): domain Eukaryota; kingdom Metazoa; phylum Chordata; class Cladistia; order Polypteriformes; family Polypteridae; genus Erpetoichthys; species Erpetoichthys calabaricus. The sequence goes on along the minus strand of NC_041400.2, from coordinate 19,394,758 downwards.
TTAATGTGGTTCTGGTTTGCAAGCCATGATAAGTTCAGATAAGTAAGCCTGACCTTGGCCATTTAAGGTTTTACATGTTAAAGGAGGATTTTGAAATCTGCCCTGAACTAAAACGGGAGCCAGTGTAAGGATTTAAGAACTGGGGGGTATTTTTCGTACGTCGCTTAAACCATCCGAGATCAGGTGCCTCATCTTGAATGAGTTAATGCCAGTGAAACTCATCCAGATAAGTCGGTTTTTCAAACGCAGATGTGTATTAGATTAGTGTAGCTGGATCTAATCATACGAGATGAATGCGCGCGCCCGCGCTGAGTGAAAAGCCCATATATATTGAGTCTAGAAAACATGATCAGCAAGTCTTTGATAGGCTGTAACAAAATGACGAAAGAACGGGAGCATTTTTTTTCACACACGCGGCGCAAGACCTTTTATTCGAAGGACACGAAGAATTTCAAGATTTAATATGCACAAGCGGTAACACTGCAAAAGCAGCCCAGACCAGAAAAGACGGCTGGCAAAAAGTGGCCAAAAAAATTAAACGCTAAGTAGTGTACATTGTACTTAGTGAATGCAACGTTTCATTTCCTATGTGTCAGATTAATTATTATTTAATATGTCATAATTCCAGATCAAATGTGAGCACAAGGAGAACATGGGAACAGGTTAAAGTGAAGTACAAGAATATACTTCAAACTGGTAATTATTGGTATATAACTATTTAAAGAATTGTTGACATAAAGAATCATATATAATATAAAAAACATTAATTTTAAAGCTAATAAGGAGGCAGACAAGCAAAAAACAGGTGGAGGTCCACGCGGTCCAGACCTAACCCCTGCAGAAGAGTTGGCTCTCCAGCAAAATGCCCATCACCCTGTTCCTGAGGGCATTCCAGGGGGAAGCTCCTCCTCAGAACCAGTGGCAGGATGCAGTGGTCACTTAATTTCAGGTAAAGGATGGTCATTGCATATTTGTCCTCCATGTGTGCTATAGGTATGTTCCATATAGCCCTCTTTTTCGTTGGGTCAGTTGCAGGGAATGTCATATCCTTTGAACCTGTGTCTGACCAACGAGATATTAACTAAGGTCAAATATTTGATGAAGACACTGTGTCTGATTATTCATCAGGAGGAGAGGTACACTTTCCAAATAGTGTTTGATCAAACTCCACTCTGATCAGTCCCATGTGCCCCAATCACATTTGGAAATCCTGGTAATGAGAATGTTAGGCTGATTGTGGGATTCTTCGTGGAACTGTGGGTGTTTTTACCTGTGTATTACCTACCTGCAATGGCATGAAACGCCTCTTTTATTGTCTGCACACGCAGGTGTCCAGGAAACACAATGAAAACCTGAAGGAAATGTTTCAGAGCCAAACAGACTTTACGAATTGCCTGGAAAACTGCACTTTTCGATCGCTGTTCCGCATCGCCTACAGTATATAAAAAAAGTGCCGCTTGCAAGAAACCTCAAAGCAATGCCTACTGTCTGTGTGGTTGTGAGAGCCCGACTTCGCCGAGTTTGACTTCGAATATACGGAGCTAATAAATCTTTGAGGTACAATATTCCCCCTCGGCTAAAGCGGTATCTTTCGTACAGAATTTCCTCCAGGGGCAATAAAGGATCTTACCGATCGCGCAAAACCCTCTTTATATGAAATTCTCTTCCTATAATTTGCACATCAATATCAATTGGTCGCTCATTCATGAACGGCGAAGCCCTGACTGGATGACTTCCACACCGTCACTGATCACGTGTGTAAATTAATCCTTGTTTACGCAGAACAAACCTGCTCCGAGCAGGTTTGCGGATTTGGATGTGTTGCTATGACAACACTTCCAGCAAGAGTTTCAAAAAACCGACAGATCCAGGATCAGGCCAAATCGTCAACAATTACATCCGGCTAAGCGAGTAATCCACGTACGAAAAATACCCCCCTGGAGTTATGTGTTCATATTTTATTGTTATTGTAAGAACTTTTGCAGCAGCACAAGTCAGTAAGGGAAATTTCTTCTCTGTTAGATTATCTCATGACAACTGTAAGTGCTATCATTGAGAAATGGAATCATTTAGAAACATAAACAGCTCAGCCACAAAGCAATGTGGTGCCAGTGTGTTGTTGAAGAGGCTCCGCCCACAGGGTTTCTTCCTAAAAGCCCACTCTTAATTTCCTTAAGTCCGCACTTTAAACATTTGGGGTTTCAGTATCCCATTTTTTTTCATGGATTAGACAAGTGCGTAAAATAACTATGGAAAGATGGAGAGATGAACAAAAGACTTGATACTGAGAGAAAACTGAATAGTGGCTATTATCAATTCAAGAGCTAACTATCTGAGTCTTAATGATTAATGTAAATACAGTATATCTTCTGACATTTTGACTATTGCATCATTACATGGCATAACAGCAGCAAATAGAGTTTAGAGAAGTATTAAGGTCTACAGTATATGTGCACTCATGTGAAAAGTTAAGTACACCCGATCGAAATCATTGACTTTTTCAATGTCTTTGGACAGGCAAACAGTAGATATTCATGGAAACAGTGCCTACAGTCTAATGTGATATATCCATCCATCCATTTTCCAACCCGCTGAATCAGAACACAGGGTCACGGGGGTCTGCCGGAGCCAATCCCAGCCAACACAGGGCACAAGGCAGGAACCAATCCTGGGCAGGGTGCCAACCCACCGCAGGACCTAATATGATATATGTAAATGAAAACACAAAGTTTTCTTTTTCAATTATTATTACATCAATAGATGTAATCGTGTACTGGGGAAAAACCAAGTACACCATTGGCCTCTGAAAGTAGTATTGCTCTGTTTAGCTGAAATGACTTCTTGTAGACATTTTGTATAAATCGTCACCAGTCTCTGAAATCGACCAATCCTGATCCAGGGTCTTAGTAGTATTTCCGAATGGATGAGTAGTAAATTTCTCAAACTAAATAAGGGAAAAACAAAAATCTTAGTGATTGGCAAATATGGAACTAGTAAGAGTGTTAGAAATAAACTTGATATCTTAAGTTTAAAAATCCAGTTAGAGACAAAGAATTTAGGGATAATTACTGACTCTGACCTAAACTTTAAAGCACGTATTAACCACATTATTAGGTCTGCCTTTTTAATTTGAGGAATATAGTAAAGGTTAGACCTCTTATAACATTACAAGACACTGAAAAATTAGTTCACGCTTTTGCTTTAGTTGACTAGATTATTGTAATACATGCCTTACAGGACTACCTAAGAAAAGCATCAATCAGTTACAATTAGTGCAGAATGCAGCAGCCAGAATCTTAACTAGAAAAAGAAAATGTGAGCACATCTCATTCAGAATTGAAAATACTATTAATGGTTTATAAAGCTGTAATGTTGATCCATCCAATATTTTGGAATGCCTGTCCCCCTACACTCCAAGTTGTAACTTTAGATCTTCGAATGGTGGTGTGCTTGTATTTCCAAGAGACAAGCTTAAAAGAAGTGGCAAGGCGACGTTTTGCTGTTACACACGTAAAATCTGGAATACTTTACTAACAGAAATTCATCAGGCTAATAATATGAAACATTTCAAAAATCTTCTAAAAACCCATTATCTGAATATGGTTTTTTCATACCTACATTTTAATTGTACCCCTAATAGACTGTATGGGTATATAAATATCATATACTTCCGGGATCCACAATCTTTACTAAACTCTGCTATTCTCTGCTGTCTTTTTTGGTTCTTCTGTGGTGATGATCTGCGCCACCACCAACTGACACCATACAGCCCCCTGTGATGAATGAATGAAGGCAGGTGCCTCATTTGTCCACGTGACCGACTTCATCGAATCCTTTCATATGAAGCCTAGAAACAGAGAGGATTAAATTAAGAACATTTATGTTATGTAGAATGCCCTGTGGGGGCTGGGTAGTCTTTTGGCCTTGGAACCCCTGCAGATTTTGTTTTTTCTCCAGCCTAACTGAAGTTTTGCTTTGTTTTTTTCTGTCCTCCTAGACGTCTGAGCTTACCTTTTTAGTTACTTATTCTTTAACATTATTGCCTGATCTTACTTGCTTTTCTTTTCTTGTAACTTTCTCTTTGACATCTCATAAAGCACTTTGAGCTAGTGTATGAAAATGTGCTATATAAATAAATGTTGTTGCTGTTAGCTGCAGATTCCCTCTGTTCTTCTCAAGTCTTTAGAGTTTCCTCCCACGGCTCTAAGACTTTGTTTCCAGATTGATCAGTGAGATTAAATTGACATCCTGTCCAGGGTTGGTCTCTGACAGCATCCTATCCTCAAATGATAAACTTGGCACTTTGTACTGGAGGCGGTATAAATTAAATTACTTAGGGAGGTAAAAAATAAAATGTTTGTGACAAGGCTCATGCTATTGGTAAGAATGTCTGCACTGTTTAAATATTAGATTAATTAAAGAAAAACTATTGATAATCTTTCTTGACAGAAGGACCAAGCGGTATAACATTTCAAAGAGGTACGATTTTTATTTGCCACAGATCAAATTAGCAAAAACCAAAACAGCAAGTAACATTTCTTTTGCTGTTTGTGCTGCTGTATATCTGCCCAAGATCTGCTGCTGACATACTGGAGTTCTGTCGACTGACTTTATTCAATCATCACGTCTTGTTTCATATCATGTCTGATGTTTAAAGACCTTAAAGCTCTCTGATAGAGCAGATTGTTATTTTCTTTTTCATGAAAGCAATGTCAATATTGATTTTGGTCATTGCTAGGTGCTCCATTACATTTTTCCAAATTTTTATATTTAGCACTGTACTGAATATCTCTAAAGCACAGATCTTGCCAGTCTTGAGCTGTAAAGAATCAGAAAGTGACATCTTGATAGAGAAGATTTAGAGTGTCTTACAAGATTTCTGATGTAGAACTAGGAAGAATAAATAGTTGGACTAATTAAATATTCTATGACAATAAATTAGATGCACCCTGAAGCATTATTTCAATTAGAGTGAGAAATAACTAAAGAGCAGCTGACACGGGAATAAGAAACGTTTCCAAATTCAGTGGAAAACGAAGGTTCCACACTAAGGCTATCCACAAGGCTCACTTGTATCCAATAAAACTTCCATGGTAGGCAACAGGAGCAAGTGTTTGTTACAGCATGGTCCCCTATATTGCCCTGTGGTACATCAAACTTAGCACTGGGCAACTGACCATCCAGGGATACAGTGGTGTATTAAGGATGTGGAGCTGACAATAGACGGCATCCCAGAATGGGCCACACACATATTCTGTCTTAGATATATCTGAGGACACATTTACCTGGGGTACGGTACTGAAGTCACAGTGGGATTCCTTGGAGATAGCAGCTGTATGTGGCTGACCAGTTTACCATTTGAAAACTTCCCCAGGGACGCCTGCTCTGAAAGGTTGTATAAAAAGTAAAAGGTCCTCCATATCATGTTATTCCACAGGCAGATTGCCCCATACGAACCTGAATGGTGTCTTGCAATCATAAGCAATGGCACTCAAACATTATAATACCTGTTTCTCAGTCATATTGTATCATCACCATAGAGAAAGGTAGATTTACTGATGGAAGAAAACCCAGTGCCAGTGCAAGCAGGTCCAGAAATAGCCGGTGGAAGAAACAAACTTCATAATTGATGCGGCAAATGCAGTCTTACTGTTCTGAGGTGGTCGAACATAATCAAAGGAAATGACAGGAAGTCCATGGAGGGATTCACATTTTTGTACATGATACAAATGTTATGACACACAATATGTCTAATTTTTAGACATAGGGTGTAAAAATAATACACCTTGATACGTAAAAAGGTTTGGGGCAGGCACCCATATACAGTCATATGAAAAAGTTTGGGAACCCCTCTTAATTCTTTGGATTTTTGTTTATCATTGGCTGAGCTTTCAAAGTAGCAACTTCCTTTTCATATCTGACATGCCTTATGGAAACAGTAGTATTTCAGCAGTGACATTAAGTTTATCGGATTAACAGAAAATATGCAATATGCATCATAACAAAATTAGACAGATGCCTAAATTTGGGCACCCCAACAGCGATATGACATCAATACTTAGTTGCGCCTCCTTTTGTAAATCTAACAGCCTCTAGACGCTGTCCTCCTATAGCCTTTGATGAGTGTCTGGATTCTGGATGGAGGTATTGTTGATCATTCTTCCATACAAAATCTCTCCAGTTCAGTTCAATGTGATGGCTGCTGAGCATGGACAGCCTGCTTCAAATCATCCCATAGATTTTCCATGATATTCAAGTCAGGGGACTGTGACGGCCATTCCAGAACATTGTACTTCTCCCTCTGCATGAATGCGTTTGTAGATTTCGAATTGTGTTTTGGGTCATTATCTTGTTGGAATATCCAACACCTGCGTAACTTCAACTTTGTGACTGATGCTTGAACATTATCCTGAAGAATTTGTTGATATTCGGTTGAATTCATCTGACCCTCGAGTTTAATAAGGGCCCCAGTCCCTGAACTAGCCACACAGCCCCACAGAATGATGGAACCTCCACCAAATTTGACAGCAGGTAGCAGGTGTTTTTCTTGGAATGCGATGATCTTCTTCCACCATGCAAAGCGCTTTTTGTTTTGACCAAATAACTCAATTTTTGTCTCATCAGTTCAAAGCACTTTGTTCCAAAATGAATCTGACTTGTCTAAGTGAGCATTTGCATACAACAAGCGACTGTTTGTGACGTGAGTGCAGAAAGGGCTTCTTTCTCATCACCCTGCCATACAGATGTTCTTTGTGCAAATTGCGCTGAATTGTAGAACAATGTACAGATACACCATCTGCAGCAGGATGTTCTTGTAGGTCTTTGGAGGTAATCTGTGTCTGTAACCATTCTCACAATCCTGCTCATATGCCGCTCCTGTATTTTTCTTGGCCTGCCAGACCTGCTGGGTTTAACAGCAACTATGCCTGTGGCCTTCCATTAACTGATTACATTCCTTACAGTTGAAACTGACAGTTTAAACAACAACAACATTTATTTATATGGCATATTTTCATACAAATAATGTAGCTCAAAGTGCTTTACATGATGAAGAAAGAGAAAAAAAAAAAAGACAAAATAAGAATTAAAATAGGAGAACACTAATTAATATAGATTAAAAGTAAGGTCCGATTGCTAGGGAGGACAGAAAAAACAAAAAAAACAAAAAAAAAATCTGCAGGTGTTCCAGGCCATGAGACCGCCCAGCCGCCTCTAGGCATTCTACCCAACATAAATGACCTCAATCAGTTCTCATTGTATTCAATGTTCTCATGGAAGGACTTGATGATGACGATCACGTGGACTTTTCGTCTTTAATCCATCGATGGAGGGACCTCACGGTGCTTTGATCAGGTGATGGTGGCGCAGATTGCCACCACAGAAAACCGGAAAAAGAACAGAAGAGACCACTGAGATAGCCTTTTTGTAGCCTTCCTCTAAACCATGAGACTGAACAGTCTTTGTTTTCAGATCTTTTGAGAGATTCTTTGGGATCCCATGCTATCACTCTTCAGAGGAGAGTCAAAGGGAAGCACAACTTGCAATTGACCACCTTAAATACCTTTTCTCATGATTGGACACCCCTGTCTATGAAGTTCAAGAGTTAACGAGCTAATCCAACCAATTTGGTGTTGCAAGTAATCAGCATTGAGCAGTTACACACATTCAAATCAGCACAATTACAAGGGTACCCAAGTTTTTGCACAGCCAGTTTTTCACATTTGATTTAATTTCATACAACTAAATACGGCTTCACTAAAAATCTTTGTTCGGAAAACACCCCAGCACTCAGAAATGAAAGACATTCCACTGTTATCTTTTTTGTTGAAAGTAGAGTAAATTATTATGCAGGCTGAGAGGGGTTCCCAAATTTTTTCATATGAAAAAACGGCTGCAAAAGTCAAAATTAGATGCACAGTAGTGTACACATTGAGTCCTAAACAGAATTGATTCACATAAGGAAGTTGGCTGGGTTTTAAGGCAGGTCAGGGGAAGTGATGTCAGCAGCCCCAGACAGAATTTCCCATGTTTGGTCTATAGGGATAAAATTGGAAGGGTTACTGCACCCCGCTACCCCCTGGCCTGGCATGGAATTACCATTTTTTGGTTCTCCTAGCTGCTTCCCATGCGCACATTTGTGACATGGAAAACAAAAGGCCAGGAGATGATGATGGTAGGCAAAAAATATGATCAAGAAATATCAGGGTTCAAAACTGTGAGATGAAAATAAATTGGCAGCCAAAATTGTAGGGGCAAGATGAGTGTTAAAAGTCAAAAACAAAATGAAGTTCAAAAGAGCGAGGAAACACCTAATACTAGGACAAGGGTCTACTTGAAAAAATAAGCCAGTTCTGCTGAGTACATGCATTCATCAATTAAGGAGTAGCGAATTTTGTTTTATTTAAGGTATCACATCCTGTGACGTCAGCAATGCAACAGATGTGGTCATGTGACACAACTCGCAGTGTTACAATAACAATATAAACAAGAGGTTAACAACGTTAAGGTTTGTCAGAATTATTCACAATTAAAAATGAACCACAAAAACAGAATCCTTGAATTGAAGGACCATGAACGGCAAAAAAAATGCACATATAAAAAAGTTATATTATAACAAAGGGTTGACGTAACTGCTGTGTCGTACTATAGTACTGGTCATTCAGTGATGCTGTTCACCAAAGCCTTGCAGCTTCTTTCCAATGGGCATGAGAGCCTTCTGTGGAAGGAATTATGCTTATGAATATGAATAATTGTCTTTATTAAACAGTTCTTGCTTTATTGTCTTTTAATATGGCCTTTGTTTCACATAACTTTTTTGTACACTTGCAAAGCTAATATCTACAAAGAAATAATGGCTTCCATTTAGAATGGTGTTCTTTCAACAGGAAATATCAAACATAAGATAAACGGATCTGTAAGAGACCAGTAGTATCTTGTTTATAACTCTAGGAAGGGAAGCTGTTTCATATATTATTTTAGATATTTTTAGATATTGTGAAGGACTGTAACCAGGCTATGTTGGTTCAAAACAAGGCCTTGTATTATGTAGCTGAGACACGATCCAGAGTATTAGATTTAGATGAGAGCAGGCCATTTAGCCCAACAAAGCTCTCCAGTCCAATCAACTTAATTCTTCCAAAACATAATATCATTTTGAGTTCTGTAGGCCCTACTGTCTACCCCACTCAGTGTTGCTGAAAGTCCGTTTGAAGCCCTAGATGAGGTGGACAGATGTCACCCCTTATTTTCCATAGCAGGTAGTCACTGTTATTAGACTTCAACGACTTTGGGGGTGGGAGAGAGGGATGTACCCATTCAGTAGCACTTTCATAAATGGTGCTCAGTGAGTTACAGCACCCACTCGGTATAATCAGAGTTTAATGACACCTCCCCGTCTCCCACCTTGGTGCCTGAAGTGTGCAGCCCTTAACTTTTATAAATGGCATGCACCAGATGGCACCACCCCAGATGGCCACCTATGTCACCTAATGGAATGACCAGCCTTGAAGACACTACTTAGTAACTTATTCAATGTGTCTATGGTTTTTTCTGTGTGAAGAAATACTTCATAACATTTGTGCGAAATTTATCCTTAATGAGTTTCCAACTGTGTTCTTGATGAACTCATTTTAAAATAACAGTTTAGATCCACTATACTAATTCCCTTCATAATTTTAAACATTTCAATCATGTCTCCTCTTTATCTCCTTTTGCTTAAAATGAAAAGGCTCAGCTCTTTTAAGCTTTCCTCATAACTCATCTCCTATAGTCCTGGAATCAGCCTTGACACTCTTCTCTGGGCTTTTAGTAGTGCCGCTATTTCATTTTTGTAGCCTGGAAACCAAAACTGCACTCAGTACTCCATATAAGTTCTCAGCAGTGTATTATAAAGCTTCAACATAACCTCCGTGGACTTGTACTTCACACCTCAAGGCGCTATATAACCTCACATTCTGTTAGCCTTCTTAATGGCTTCTGAACACTGTCTTGCAGTTGATAGTGTTGAGTCTACTACGACTCCTAAATCGTTCTCATGGATTTTCCATTTTCAGACCTCCCACTGTGTAAATCTCACATTTTTACTTCCCACGTATAATACTTTACATTTACTGACATTAAATTTCATCTTCCACAAATCTGTGTAAGCCCATATGCTGTCCAGATTCCTCTGTGAAGATTCAATGGATTCTAGGTTATCTTCCAATCCACCAACTTGGTATCATCTGTGAACTTAACCAGCTTGTTACTTATATTCCTATCCAAATCATTTGTATTTTAAAAATAGCAGTGGCACTAGCACTGACCCCTGAGGGACACCACTCTTAACATCAGGCAAATTCTGCTAAGGTTCCTCGCACTATCACTCTCTGCTCCATGTGTCTGATCCAATTCTGCACTCATCAACACAGCACACCCTGTACTTCCACTTCTTTTAGTCTGATGCTCATGTAACACCTTATCAAATGCTTTTTATAAGTCAAGATAAATAATATCATATGCTCCACTTTGATCATATCCTTTTGTTACTTCCTCATTGAATTCCAGCATGTTGGTAACACACCGCCTCCCTCGTCTGAACCCGTACTGACTGTTCAGTAAAACTGTTGTTGTCATGTGCTGCTCAGTCTTATCCTAATTCCTTCCTTTAATTTACTTCAGATGCCTAAAGTTACTTGGATCTGCCCAATCACCCTTTTTGTATAATAGGGTTTTTATTTGCTGTTTTGCAGTCCTTTGGAATTTCAATAGTGTGCAGTGATGTCCTAAAAATATGCATCAGAAGTTTATATATGTACTTGTTAAATTTCTTAAGCACTTTTTACAAACATCTGTTAAGAACTAACCACCAGTTTCTCTAATTCAACAAATCCACCAATAATTGTGAAGTCCGTAGAAGATACCATTTGTATCCTACAAATGCTCATTGTTTCACTGTGCTAACTTGTGAGCAAAAAGTCCTCCAACCATGTGTGACACCATGACGGTTGGATATGGAATGATTTTGGTTTAGAACATATAAAAATGATAATTGGAGCACAGAGGGTATTTAATCTTTGAGAGTCTGAATCTATCAATGTTAACAATATCCCCTATTTTATTTAGCAATTAACTAGCTGTAAAAAGCCCGGGGGTCCTAGAAACTATTGAAATCGTCAGAAAAAAAATTGAAATGTAGAGATATTAGATAATTGAAAGGAAATACTCTGGGCAACTCTCTTCTAGGAGGATTAGTTTTGCTGACGTGCTTGCATCGCTTGTGGCTTAGTGAGGGTAGGAAAAGTAAAAGGGATACCATTTTGCCGATGTTAGCGGCTGAGCGACTTTGTCTTTCATCTGAGGATTTGTTTTGCTAACGTTCTCCCCTCGCTTGTGTTATTAGCGGCTAAGCAAGTTTTCTGTTTCCTCCAAGATGGAGCCCTTACCCCAACTCCACCTCTCACTTCCGAGCGAGACAGACAGACACACACACTTCCATGTGTAGACGTCTATATATATAAGTGGCTGTCAGATTCAGTCCTGGGTGCCTTCTGGTTGCTGTTATTCTCAGCCAGTTTCCTGTTTAGGAGTCATTGCTTGCCTTTAACTAAATACTGTATGTTGTTTATTAGATGGCTTGTTACGCTTGTCAGTCGGTCATATCATATATTTCCACCACTAAGTAATTCACCAAATATGTGTGTTCTGAAGGCAAGAGACGATAACTGACCCTCAAAGAATTTTTCTAAAGCAGCCACATCTTGATCAACACACAAATGGTACAAATGTCGCAGTATGAAATTATCGCCTGTTAAAGTAGAGAGAGAGAGAGAGAGACAGATAAACAATTAAAGGTTCAGAGTGTCCAAGCCAGTGAATAGAAATGAAGAAAAAATAATGAAGAAAACGCACATACACCTGTTCACTAGAATGACATCTATAAATATGCAATGAATTGTTTGAAATATCTCATAAACTATTAAGAATTTCAGAAAATGCAGACTGTTTTGTCAAAAATCAAATCTAATAACAAAACTTAATTCATGGTATAGATTGGCCATCTAATGAAGTAATTTCTCGTACCATATACCAATTGTAAGATTCCTCACCTTCCGCCATCTTCATTCTGTAGCAATGCTTTACACTAGCGTTTCCCAACCTGTGGGCCGGTAAAGACCCCTGGACAATACCTCTCCCAAACCCAGTGCTCGATTCACAGCAGGCAGGATCACAAACCCAGCTCTGATGATTATGCTCGATTCTCCAAGGAGGAAAAGCATTGACGATCATCTTTGATTCATCTAACACTCTGCCATTTACATTCAAAGCCTGGGAGACAGCGTGAAGTGCATTCAGAAAGTATTCAGACCCTTTCACTTTTTTCACATTTTGCTATGTTGCAGCCTTATTCGTTTAAATATATTTTTTGTCACAGCAATACTCATTAATGCAAATAACAAAGCCAAAAAAAAATTATAGACATTTTGGCCAATTTATTAGGTTCATAAGAACTACTGTACCTGTGATAATATAAATATAGGTAATATATAATATAGGCGTGGGAAGTGCCATTACAAATATGATAATAATTTTAATATCTGATTCTTTACCAGTGATCTTAGCCCTCTAAGGTCCACTCGCAAAAGGTTAAAAATGACAAAATTCAAACATAAGCATGTGGGGCATTGTTTTAGTTGATTTCAAGGTTAGTGATTATGAATATGATGTTACTGTATTTTTAATTTATGATCTTTTAGTATGTATTTGGCCTCTGTCAGAGGGTAAAAAGTGACAGATTTCCATTAAAGTTGAAATTGAATATTAGGACTTTACACGTTTATAAGTAAGCACACATTTAAATATTTAAAATATCTCACGCAACTGTTCTTGTTTATTATGTACTTCTACCTCATGAAATAAATCATTACATTTCTTATGAACAACACAAAATAGAGCGGCTTACACCAATTCAGACTTCTTCAAAATGAAAAGACTGAAATATCCCTTTGATACAAGTATTCATACTCTTTACACATTACTTCCTTGAAATCCCTTTGGTAGCAATTCCACCCTGAAGCCACCTTGGGACTGACGTGACAATCTTCACACACCTGGATTTGGAGATTTTCCGCCATTCTTCTCTGCTAATCCTCTCAGATTGGGTTCAGTTCTGGGCTCTGGCTGGGCCTCTCATGAACATTCCCAGAGCTGTCCCTAAGCCCCTCCTATGTTTGTATTTGGGTTCATTGTCCTGTTGCAGGGGTTTTCAAATTTGATCCTGGGGACCCCCTGTGGCTGCAGGTTTTTCTTCCAACCAGGTTCTGTTTTTAATTGGACTCCTGAGCTACAGTAATTAAGTGAACTGTTATTTACAGATTCTGTGTTTTTGGGAACTTTATAGAAATTTGAAAACTAAATTTGGTAAAAAAAACAAATAAAATGTAAATGTATCGTGCAGTTATATGGGAATAATGTTTTTTTAACAATATTTTCATCTTGATTTTTATTCGACTTTTCCAGGTGTTCTAATTGTTTAATTAATCCAGCGGTTCTCAAACTGTGGGGAAGTAGCAAAAAAGGGGGCGCGAATGTTGCCATATGTGGCATAATTTCACTATTTGTAGTAAAATTTTAAACTTGTAGCAGTGTATCAGCAGCAAAAAATATAGGAATAAATTTTATTAGGGTTTCAAAAAAACGTTAGGGTTAAAACTGTTATGAAAACTCGGGTCGCAAATACTTAAAGGTTGAGAAACGCTGAATTAATCCATTACTTTCTAATTAGTGGGTCTGACGCTAAAGTAGTTACAGCCTTTTGTGATTCAGTGCTGGGTGTCTGCTCTGCTTGTTTTTAACTGCCATTATTATTAAGATATAACTAAGGGAGCCAACTGCACAAAGAAAGGGCAAAATATGATAATCAACAAAAGAGAGATAAGCATTTAAATCTATAGTAAAAATAGAAATATTTCTAAATGTATTATACTGTAAATCGTGGGAAAGAGGGGTCCTTTCATCGGATGGCTGGCCCAGCACTGTTTCAGCCGTGGAATGGCCAAATGGGGGATGCAGCTTGAAGGATGAGGTCTCCAGGACTCTACACAAATCCAAATCTTATGGGATATATCATCTATTGTTAAATTCTGCTCTGTACTTCTAAAATTTATATTTTTTATTTCTTACTATATTGAGAAATTGTTCTGTGTACTGCATTGTACTGTATTGACCCCCTTCTTTTGACACCCACTGTACGCCCAACCTAGCTGGAAAGGGGTCTCTCTCTTTGAACTGCCTTTCCCAAGGTTTCTTCCATTTTTCCCTACAAGGTTTTTTTGGGAGTTTTTCCTTGTCTTCTTAGAGAGTCAAGGCTGGGGGGCTGTCAAGAGGCAGGGCCTGTTAAAGCCCATTGCGGCACTTCCTGTGTGATTTTGGGCTATACAAAAAATAAATTGTATTGTATTGTATTGTAAATGTAAAACTCATGCTGTTGTGCTTTTCTGAATGTAGAATAAGAGAAGAGGGGAAAAAACAGCTAATTAAATGAGATCAATGCTATCAGTTGTTGTCACTGATTATGAATCTGTCTGGAACAAAAACCTGCAGCCACAGTGGGCCACCAGGACTGGGATTGAAGACCCCTGTCCTGTTGGAAAGTGAAGGTCCAGAGTACTCTGGAGCAGGTTTTCATTAGGGATTTCTCTGCATTTTGGTCTATTCATCTTCCCCTCAAGCTTTCCTAGCCTCTCAGTCCCTACCACTGTAAAGCAATGCCATGGCATGATGCTGCCACAACCATACTTCACTGTTGGATTGGTATTGGACAGTAATGAGTGGCGCCTGGTTTCCTCCAGACATGATGCTAATCTTGGCTTTATCAGAATGAAAATTCTTGTTTCTCCCAGTCTGAGAATCCTTTAGGTGTCTTTTTGCAAACTCTAATGTGTCTTTTATTGACGAGTGGCTTCTGTCTGGCCTCGCTTCATAAAGCCCAGACTGGTAGAATGTTGCAGTGATGGTTGTTCTTCAGGAAGTTTTTTTTCATCTCCACACAAATTTCTCTGGAGCTTAGCCAGTGACCATCAGGTTCTTGATTACTTCTCATAACCATGACTCTAGAAAGAGTTGCATTTGTTCCAAACATCTTCCTTTTATGAATTATGGAAGTCACTGTGCTCTTGGGAACCTATCAATCATGGAATATTTTGTAGCCTTCCCCAAGTCTTTATCTCAACACAATCAGGCAATTCCTTTGACCACATGGCTTAGTTTTTGCTCTAATAACCATTGTCAACAAGGAAACCATCTACAAACATGTGCACCTTTCTAATCATGTGCATCCAATTGATTTGAATTGGATTCTAAAGAAAAGTGTGGAAACATCTCAGTGATGATCAATAGACTGGGATGCACCTGAGCCATATTTCACGTGTTATAGCAAAGGGTCTGGATCATTGTGATATTTCATTTACTTTGCATTTTTAATAAATTTGTAAAGCGTTCTAAAGTCCTGTATTTGTTTCATCATTCTGGGCTGTTGAGTATTCTGTGATATAGTGAAAAAAAATCAATTAAAATTATTTTAGCACCAGGCTGCAATAGAGCAAAATATGAAAAGGTGAAGAGGTCTGAATACTTTCTGAATCCAAGGTAGCTATAGAACATCAAGTGACACTTAATTTTCAGATTGACTGCCTTTCTGATGAGGTGGACAAATGAAAGTAACAAAAACAGAAAGAGGAGTAACTAGATTTGCAAGACAATGTCCCAAGAGCTGGATGGCTCTCTTCAACTGTCTAAGTTCACACACGGAAACGTGATGGGCATCATTTTAATTTCAAGCGGAAATCGAGAGAGAGAGATTTAGTGAAAACCTGAGGCTGAAGAAAACAGCCATGGGTAAGAAGATTGTCGTCGAAACTAGTGGGACAAAAGCAAAACTCAAAGCCAGAAAACAGGTGAATAAATTATAATTTTTAAAATGATTTTATTTTTGTTTGGAATGAAGTGAAAAGTCTTTCCTTTTTCATTTTAATATTCCAAATAGCTTCTTTTATAAGAGGGTGTTGAATTCCACATACATAATATGCTCTGGACAATTATAGGTATTTAATTTCTGGAATAATTTTAAATTGTACTTCTTATTGTTAATTTATTTTATTGTTTATTTAGTGACATCATTTCAGCATTATCTCTGTTGTTGTGGATGACATCATTCTGTGCTTTATTTTCATGGTAGCAACCATGTTGTTCATGTTGCTGATGTCCATGTTGGATCATGTGACAAGGCAATGTTTAACATCATTTTATCAACTTCGTTTAGGATAGTAAAGTGGTAAAACATGCGTCCATGTTTTGGATCCAAATTACTAAAAAAATCAAATCTAGTTCATTACAGAAAAGATTTACAGGTAGTTACAGAGTACATGACATCACGGGTCATGACCTCTGGTTGTCCTGCATAGCAAAGTGGCTAGCAGCCATACACAAGTTAAGGCCAAAATGGTGACACCCACAATTAACAAACTGGTATCACAATAAGACTTCTTCTTCTTCTTTCGGCTGCTACCGTTAGGGGTTGCCACAGCGTATAATCTTCTTCCATATCTTCCAGTCCTCTACATCTTCCTTTGTTACCTCCAACACCTGCATGTCCTCTCACACCACATCCATAAAAATGCTGTTAAGGCCTTCCTCTTTTCCTTTTACCTGGCAGCTCTATCCTTAGCATCCTTCTCCCAATATACCCAGCATCTCTCCTCTGCACATGTCCAAACCAATACAATCTAGCCTCTCTGGCAAACCATCCAACTTGAGCTGACCCTCTAATGTCCTCATTTCTAATCCTGTCCATCCTCGTCATACCCAATGCAAATGTTAGCATCTTTAACTCTGCTACCTCCAGCTCTGTCTCCTGCTTTCTTGGCAAAACTATCTATAATAATAAAAGGCAAAGCCCTCACTGACTGACTCACTCACTGACTCACTCATCACTAATTCTCCAACTTCCCGTGTAGGTGGAAGGCTGAAATTTGGCAGGCTCATTCCTTACAGCTTACTTACAAAAGTTAGGCAGGTTTCATTTCGAAATTCAAAGCGTAATGGTCATAACTGGAACATATTTTTTGTCCATACACTGTAATGGAGGAGGCGGAGTCACGTATCGCGTCATCACGCCTCCTACGTAATCACGTGAACTAAAAACAAGGAAGACATTTACAGCACGAGTCACATGCGGGAACGAAGGTAAATTACGTTAATTTTTGACTGTCTTTTAATACTGTGTGAGCATACATATTAACACATGTGCAATTAAACGTGTGCATTTACGGGGTGATTTCTCAGGCTTAAAATCTCACCTTTTATCAAACGCGGGAAGAAAGGTAACTGACGTTGTTCACTGTCTTTTAATACTGTGTAACCATACATATTAACACATGTCCAATTAAACGTGTGCATTTACGGGGTGATTTCTCAGGCTTAAAAGC